>NC_052944.1:842500-1453466 GCF_013358895.1 Oreochromis aureus
ACATTAAAAGTTTTGGTTTTTCACACTTTATTAGCACTGACCTGTTGTAGAAAATGTTGGAGCCACAAGGCTTCTGTGTAGGAAATACTTGGTGTATCCTGCACTTGTGCCAATAAATATTGGTGGCTGTAGTAATAATGCTTTTATTACACATGCTATAGCCATGTGATACCCTGCAGTTCAGTTATCTCCTCTTTAGACTACAGTAAACGTAAAAAAGCTTAAAGTAATTGAGGGTTTTACTAGTTAATTTGTGTCACAGTAAATTGGATTGTGTGTGAAGAGGCTCTACTGTCTGAATCATCAAACAGTGATCTGATGAATTGTTTCCTTTCTCTAGACTGCTGATCTGATCGTCTCAAGTCTGGTAAGTAAAGGTTTGTCTGATGTGCAGTGCTGGGAAATGTTTGTCATTATAGGAGATTCAGTTTGGTGCAGTGAGTCAGCACAGCTCTTGGCAATCATCAAATAATAGAAAAGTCTATGTAAACATTTCCAGACTTACAGATATCTCTTATCATCATACTACATTTTTAATTAGGCCCTAATATTGGCCATGCTAACTTTATTGTAGATTTAGCGGAGTGTGTATTAAACATGCCCCATATTTGACTTAAAAATGTAGAAACTGCTGTATAGGAGTCATCTGTCTCCAAATTTTTCATTTTGCCAAAAGTCATACTGAGTAAATTATTTTTTACTTTTATGTTAACGGCTCCCCAGACATTATGATATACTGTTGTACCAGGTAAGTACACACAGAAACGGGAATTTGAGACCTTTGGGCATTTAGGAACATGTGAAGTGTCATAAGTTTGAAGTTTTTATTGTGTTAATAGAATGCAAAAATGTCCTTAGAAATGTTCCACCATTATGTTAAACATTTTCATTCAGTTGAATCTAATAATGTACTGTACAACTCTTCAGTGTGTAATGATATATATGTTCTGTATTTTTCGGACTGTAAGGCGCACTAAATTCTAAGGCACATTAAGCCAAACAAAACAGATAAGTCAAACTTTATTCAAATCATTTACAATAACTCTCAACGTTGTTCAGTTGTAAGACATAAAATACAGAACAATTCACTCACTTTTCAGGATTTGTGGATTGATGAATGTGGATTGATCACCTTGAAATCTGCTTCATAAGCATGGCTCTCAATAGGTGCCAGGCCCTTATTCACACACACACACACACACACACACCATATTACGTTGGAGCACAGTACAAATTATTCTACGAGGGTGCTGACTATGTGTGCCAGTGTCCCATGCTTCGACAATACATCAAGTGGTGCTGCTTTGTAGCTTACCAAAGTCATACTAAAACATTTGACAGATTTTTGAGTGCCGTGTATCACATAGAATTGGTTTGAAGTCAGTAAGCACAACCTAAGGCAAGCACAACATAAGGTGCACTGTCTGTTTTTGAGAAAATTAAAGGCTTTTAAATGTGCCTTATAGTCTGAAAAATATGGTAAAGCCAGGTTTATTGGAAGTGTGTCTAATTCCAGTTTCTTTCTGTCTTACAGGTGACCTGCTGCAGAAAACCCTCTCCCTCTATCATTAACAAGCAATTCAGTCTGTCCTATCACTCTCCCTCTCCCTGCTCCATCTTTTTTGACAAGCCATTCTATCTTCTATCATTTCTCCGCCATGAGCTCTATCTAAGTTGACAAGCTTGAACCTGAGTTGAAACGCAATCCTGTGACTTGAAATCAAGTTTTACCAGAATCTAAGTTTTTGGAATTGAAGTTACCAGAACTTCGTCAATCTGTTTTCAGAATTCTGAGAGATCTCTGCTCTCACTGCTCCATCTTTCCTGTCGTTAAACTCTCTCACATCCAGTCATTTTGCTGGAAATCACAAGTAGAAAGTTGAATAATAAGTAGTAGAATTGCAGTACAGTAGAACTCACAGTAGAAACTACTTACACAGTCCTACATTTGTCATTTTAATTTTTACATTAGACTGTGGAATAAATACTGATAGTTTGGCTTACGGGTGCAGTTACTTTGATAAATTATATAAAATACACACCTTTTTCAAGGTTTATTTGTAATAAGATAATCTGGTTATTTTGTAATACATACATTCAGGCTACTGTGTTCACATAAATATTAAATTTGATTCAAATACATTTTTCAAGTCTATTTCATTGGCTATAACATTTGACTACAAGTTTATACTATTATTATTTAAGGACAACGCCTTTTTGTCACTCACTGTAAGTATTCAGTTACAATTGTCATCTAGAGGCTGTCCTGAGAACCCAGACTTCCTGTTTCCTGACTGCTGCAGAACATCCAGCTGAAGAATCCCCATTGCCTGTCATCTGATCACCACACCATCACAGCTCATATTTGCTTTAAATTTTAAATATCTGAAAGATTTACACAAAGTCTACTTAAAAGCTGAGAGTTTTATTATAGGCTGTTGGTTGATTATTGAGATTTATTTTGCATATTACATTACAGAAGAATAGACCTATTTGTTATCCAGTCTGGTTAAAAAATAGAAGTAATAATATACAGTTTTTGAAAAGCTACAATAAAACAGACCAAAGTGTTTTCAAAGAACTTTAAATAAGTTAAACTGAATATTGAGTTTGTATTTAAGTCAGCCTTTTACATCAATTCTGATAAAGCTCTGATTTAAGAGAAAGTTGAGTCAGTTTTTCAGTGTTTACAGGTTGAGTTTTGTTTACATTTGTGTATAAATACATATAAGGTCCAGTTTGTACTTAACAAAATGCCAAGAAAAAGTCAAAGGTCGCAGTCCCAGAAGCTTAGATGGCAAAAGGAGAAAGAACAGGTAAATGTTTCTCAGAGCGGTGAGCAGGTAAAGGTGTTTGTTACAAGTATTCCCAGTCCAGAAGTGCAGAGCAGTGCTCAGACAGCCACAGTGTCTTATGCAGATGTGGTAAAGAGAGGTGTTCGCTCAGCATGTGTGCCAAACGCTAAAGTACAGCAGGTAATCCAGACTGAACCCCAGGTAACTGTGCAAACGCAGCATGATGGAGAAGCTCCAGGACCGTCTCATGTACAGGTTACAAACAGTGAAACTCGACCACGAGTGAGTAGCATCTGTGCGTCCCGAAGCCAGGCCTCTCCTAAGTATGGAAAGTACAGGAATCATCAATGCATGGCTAACAGTTTGGTTTTCCTGTCATTCTTACACGAGGATGAATTCATTACCAGAGCAGATCTAAACCGTGTGTTGGACAAAGGCCATGCCATGTATTCAGATGCCAGAAAGAGGTTTGTGAACAGCGTGTTTCTAGCCACTGATGAGCTTCCCTCAGTGGTCACCAGCCGCAGTCATGAGTATCAAGTGGACATCTCTGAGTTAGCTCATTATGGCACATTTGATGGTACAGATCACCTTCCGAGCCTTGAACAGGGACTACAGTGTTTAGCTTCAGCGGTTCGCTACGCTTTGCTAGTCATGGGAGGAAACGTCATTGCAGTTTGCAGGCTGACTTCAGGTGAATACGCATATTTTGACCCTCACCCACGTAAGTCTACAGGAATGCCATTGTCGCTAGCTGTAAGTGGTGGAACTGCAGTTATGTTAAAATTCACACGTCTTAACGACATGATTGACAGGCTCAAACACTTGTACCGAATGCTTAGCATCACGCCAACCAGCACTTATGAGCTACAGCCTGTCGAGTTTCACAGTGAAAACGCAGCTGACCAAAGAGATGCTGATGAAAACGGACAAACAGCTACAACTGTTCCAGCACCAGCTTTAAATGAACCTGAATCTGAAACCCCAAAATCCACTGAGCAGACACTGAGCAAAACTGTGACCGATACTTTAGCCACTGAAGTGATGTCATCCAGAGTGGATTATTCAAATGAGCCAGCTGCTGAGCTGAACAATCGTCCTTCTGATTATTTAGAAATAGAAACCTCTGCATCTTCTGTAAGAGACACTCAGGTAACAAAAGAATATGTTCCTCAGAATGATTTAAACACTGCCTCCTGTTTAACTAAGACAACAGAGGAACTCTCACATAAACTTTTGAAGCGTACTAAACAGCAAAGGAGAAAGATTAGGAGACGACTATTGGTCCAAGAAAAACTACCACAGAGAAAGGAAAATCAGAAAAAGAAAGAAAGGCAGATGTACACTTTTGATGAAAGCTTTAAGGCAAAGAAAAAAGATTCTAGTAGAAAGTCTCATGATTCTGATCACAGTAAGAAAAAGAGTGTGTACAAAAATAATCTGTATAAACTCAATGCTACATATAGAGAGAAACAGAGAGAACATTTGAGAAAAATCTATAGAGATAGTGCTAAAATTAGAGAGAGAAAAAGAGAACGTGTCATAAGGATGTATAAAGAAGATTCGTTATTCCGAGAAAAGCAGAAGGAACGTATGAGAAAAGCATATAAAGAATCTTATAGACAATCTCCTATGTTCAAAGAACAGCAGAAGGAACGTATGAGAAGAAATTACAGAACTTGTGCTGGATTCAGAGAGAAACATAAAGCTTACATGAGGTCACATGTATATAATCTATATAAAGAAAGTGAAGAATTTAAACAGAAAAAACGATCTTACATCACTAAACGTTATGGAGAAGAGAGACAATTTCAGCAGAAACACAAGGACAATATGAGAGAACGAATGAGAGTAAAATATTGGAACGTTTTTTCTTTTAGACAGATGCATAATTTCAGATGTGCAATGAAAATAAAAAGAAAATATCGTCAGATGCATCAACCAGCTGAGAGTTTACAGTCTAATCCAGATAACAGTTTAATGAATGAGGCCATATCTCGTTTCAGATCAAACATTAAGTCAGCACCATCTTATGTTTGTACTGTTTGTCTAAAAGCTTCTTTTCCTAATCAGGTGAAAATCTGTAAAAGAGAAAATTACTCAAAACACCAAACTGTAGCTCAGCAGTGTCTAACTGGTAAATTTGTTCATGTGTGTGATGAAGCATGTAATGATCAATGCAGCTTCCCTATTGAGAGAAAAAAGGAGTATATCTGTCACACGTGTCACAGTTCCCTCAAAAGTGGACGCATGCCAAGGCTTGCTGCTGTCAACGGTTTAGAACTGCAGGATATTCCAGCTGAACTGTGTGATCTCAACATTCTGGAGAGACATCTGATCGCCAAATGCATCCCATTTGCAAAGATTATTCCACTTCCAAAGGGCAGACAAAGACTCATACGTGGTAATGTGGTGTGTGTACCATCTGAGGTCCAACAAACAGTTGACTCTTTACCTCGGCTCAGAAGCCAATCACAGATAATGAGGATCAAGCTGAAAAGACGACTGTGCTACAAAGGCCATCAGCTGTTCCAGACTGTCACCTGGTCTAAACTGATCCAAGCCCTGCGTAAACTCAAACAAATTCATCCACAGTACACAGATATTGTTATCAGAGATGATGCATTGCTTTGTGATCCCACGTTACCTGATGATGACAGCAGTGATGAAGCCAGCATGGCAAGTGATGATTATAATGAAGCAGATTTAATGGAAATTGACAACTATGAAAAGATGCCCTTTTGTGAAACTGAGTCTGAAAGTGAACAAGATATTAATATGGCATCCTGTGATGAACAACCAGAGGAACAAAATCCAGAGGAACCAGAAAGTGATTTGAACAATGGAGGTTTTGCTCTAGAAAGTTGCCTGCAGCCTGTAGACATTTCAGAAGAGATTCTCTCTTTCAGTGATAACACATATTGTGTGGCTCCTGCAGAAAGAAACAGTCCTGTTAGCTTCTTCAGAACTCCTCATTTGGAAGCCATGGCATTTCCTGTGCAGTTTCCTACTGGACAGAATACACTGGATGAAAAGAGACGTCTTAAACTCACACCGAGTGCTTACTTCAAGTCAAGGCTTTTCAACATTGATGCAAGATTTGCTAAAGATACAAATTACCTATTTTTCTCACAGTTTGTCACTGAAATACACTTGGCTAATTCCAGCATGACAATACAGCTAAGGAAAGGTAAAACTATGACCAAAGATGGACGCAAAATCACATCAGGAATGTTACAAAATAAGACAGAAGTAGAGAAGCTGGTAAGAAATAAAGATGCAATCAGATTTATGCAGCCACTCAGAGGAACTCCAGCTTACTGGCAGAAAACTACCAGAGATCTATTCAGTATGGTCCGTCAAATAGGAACACCTCAGTTCTTTGTCACTTTCTCTGCTGCTGAGATGAGATGGCCTGAAGTGATTCAAGCAATAAAGAGACAGCAAGGTGAAGAGGTTGATTTTGAAGCCCTGGACTGGTCAGAAAAGTGTGAAATTCTAAGATCAAATCCAGTAACCACCATGCGAATGTTTGATAAGCGTGTTGAGGCTTTGTTCAGAGATTTGCTTTTTTCTCCTGCACAGCCCCTTGGTGAAATCATTGACTACTTTTACAGAGTTGAGTTCCAGCACAGAGGTAGTCCACATATACACATGTTGCTGTGGATTCGAGAAAAGGTAGAAGTAGATGTGGATGATGACCAAACTGTCTGTGACTTTGTGGACAGATACATCTCAGCTCAACTTCCTGATCCAGAAAAACAGCCTGAACTGCACAAAAAAGTCTCTGAACTACAAAAGCACAGCAAAAACCACACAAAAACATGCTTTAAGAGTGTGAACTCTGGTTGTAGATTTGGGTTTCCAAAACCACCAGCCACAAGAACAATGATTGTGAGACAGGATGAGGATTCAGACACTGAAGCTGCAAAAGCCAAACTCAGACCTTTGTTAAACCTGCTGAAGGAACCTGAAGCTGCTTCCCTCACCATAGAGCAGATTCTGTCACGATGCAACTTGACAATGAATGAGTATGAACAATGCCTCCAAGACATAAACAAGAAAACGGCGCTGATTCTGAAACGTGACCCAAAGGACTGTTGGATCAACAATTACAACCCAGACCTGCTTGAAGCCTGGAACTCTAATTTAGATGTCTCGTTAATATTGAATGCATATTCATGTATAGAATACCTCTGTAAATATATAACGAAGAGAGAATCTGGCCTCTCTGAATACCTGAAGACAGTTATTGATAACTCTGATAAGAACACGGTCAATGAATGTGATGAAATGAGAGCTGTGATGCAGGCTTACTCAAAAAAGAGAGAAATCAGTGCACAGGAGTGTGTGACTCGAGTCTGTGGCCTAAAAATGAAAAAATGTTCCCGCAGTGTTGTATTTGTACCAACAGATGATAATCCAGTAAAAATGAGTCGCCCCATGAGCTATCTGGAAACCACAACTCACGACAGTTGTAATATTTGGATGACAAGTTTGGCTGATAAATACAAATGCAGACCTGAGACACCAGAATATGAGGAAATGTCGCTGGCTGATTTTGCTGCCTTGTGCCGGTTGGTGAGTGGTCCAAATGAAGGAAAAGATGTGCTTCCTCTTCTAAACCAGCTTGGATTTGTACAAAGGCGAAATAATGATAAACCAGCTATAATCAGGTATTACCACTGCTCACAGGAAAAAGATCCTGAGCAATATTATGGTCGACTGTTGAGACTTTACCTTCCACACAGATCAGAGCAGGAACTGAAACCACAAGGGTTCCAAACCTATCAGTCCTTCTACAACTCAGGTTTTGTACGACTTCCATGTTCAGACCACAGTGAGTCTGTGAAAAGGGTTGTGAAGAGAAACAAAGACAAGTATGAGAAGAACTCTGAGGATATTGAGAGTGCACTGGAAGAGTTTGAACAAAATAGGGATGTTGTTATTGATGAATGGTGTAATCTGGCTCCTGAATCTGAAGTTGTGAGGTTGCAATGTGATGAGAATCTTCCTGAGAGACATTCTGATGATGAGAACGAACAGGAGAATGTTCCCGACTACAGTCGTCAGTCTGATGCTGTAACAGAGATCAGAACCATCAGAGAACAACCTGCAGTCGATCCAGCCGTGGTACGTGTAATGTATCAGAATCTGAACCAGAAGCAGGCCTGCGTGTTCTATGCTATAAGAGACTGGTGTATTCAGCGCGTTTGTGGTTTGAACCCAGATCCATTTTTCTTGTATGTCAACGGTGGTGCAGGAACTGGAAAGTCACATCTGATTAAATGTATTCACTCTGAAGCATCAAAGATCCTGAGCAGACTGCCTGCTAATGCAGAAGAAGCTGACATATCAAATCCAACTGTTTTACTGACGTCATTTACCGGTACAGCAGCTTTTTCTATCAATGGCTCTACGTTACATTCCCTACTGAAACTACCCAGGAGTCTGAAACCACCCATTCAAGGACTTGGTAACCAACTGGATGAAGTCAGATGTGAGCTTATAAATGCTGAAATTATTGTTATTGATGAGATTTCAATGGTTTCAAAACCCCTTTTTGCTTATGTGGATGCAAGACTTAAACAGATCAAAGGCACTCAGAGACCTTTTGGTGGAATGTCAGTTTTAGCTGTTGGAGATTTTTACCAGCTGCCACCAGTGCGACAGTCTAAACCTCTCTGTGTTTATGATCCAGAACAGATTGACCTATGGCAGGAACATTTTCAGATGATCACTCTAACCGAGATCATGCGTCAGAAAGATGATGTGGCCTTTGCAGAGATGTTGAACAGGATTAGAGTGAAAGAAAAGACAGATGAGCTTTCTCAGTGCGACAGAGATTTGTTGTCACAGGCTGTGACTGCACCAGAAGAATGTCCAACTGAGGTCTTACACATTTATGCCACCAACAAGAATGTGGAATCCCACAACACAGATACGCTCAAGAAGCTTCATTCAAACATTATAATCATCAATGCAGACGATTTCCAGAAGGATAAATGTACAGGCAGAATGGCACGAAGAGACAAACCATTTACAGGTGGGAGAAATGATTTACCTGACACTCTGAATGTTGCTGAAGGAGCTCGAGTCATGCTTACCAGAAACTTGGACACACTAAACGGTTTGGTCAATGGTGCTTTTGGTATACTGATAAAGGTGGTGAGATCTGAAAATGATGGACAAATAATTAAACTGGGGCTCAGAATGGACAACCGGCAGTCTGTAAGAAACACCCGCAGTGCTAATGCAGCATCTGATGATCTGGTTTACATTGAGAGAGCAGAGGAGAGTCTGAAGTTTAAAGGAGCGGTACGCAGACAGTTTCCTGTAAAGCTAGCATTTGCCTGCACAATCCACAAAACTCAGGGTCTTACAACACAGACAGCTGTAGTTTCAATGAAGAACATTTTTGAACCAGGTATGGCTTATGTTGCTCTCAGCAGGGTGACGTCTCTCAGTGGACTCTATTTGCAGGACTTGGATGAGAAAAAGATTTACGCCAATCCCGAGGTAACTGCAGCGCTCCAAACCATGAGACAAGCCAGTGTTGAGGAAATGATGCCTCTTCTTCAGCTCAGAGAAACAGCCAGCAGACCTGACACTCTTACACTGATCCATCACAATACGGAGGGTTTGCCATCTCACATCAGTGACATCAAGAGTCATCATGAAATGTGTTTAGCAGATGTTTTGTGTCTCACTGAGTCTCACCTCCAAGGCTCCTTTGTTGCAGACAGTCTTCATTTGGATGGCTACACCATGTTCAAACGCAACAGACATGTGTCCTACACAAACTTTCCTCACATGGCCAGCAGAAGTGGTGGTGGAGTTGTTGTGTATTTGAGGAATCATTTTCAGGTTCAGGTAAAACAGTATCTGCACAATGTCACTGATCTTGAGTTTTTAGTGTTGAAGGTTCAGGCTCCATTCCCTGCGCTCATTGCTGTTGTGTACAGACCTCCAGACTACAGTTTGGCACCGTTCATGCAAAACCTGGTAAGTCTTTTAGATTCACTTGAAATAATGGACTGTCACCCAATCATTGTGTGTGGAGATTTTAATGAGAACCAGTTACAGAGTGGAAGGAAACAGATTCTGGAGCAGTTTCAGTCGAGAGGGTATTCACAGCTGATCACTTCTGCCACTACAGACAAGAACACCCTGCTTGACCTAATTTTTATTTCTCAGCCACAGCAGAATCTTCATTCAGGTGTTCTGAGGACATATTACAGTTACCACAACCCTGTGTTTTGTGTCCTGTCCTCGAGCCAATCATGAAGTTGTCTGGTGAGTTTTGAAACAATTACAGATCATGTTTGTTACAGAGTTTACTGATTGTAGAGCATGAAAAAGATTTTTCATTGAAAAAATGGTCTTCACTACTCTGTCTGTAAGAAGACCCTTTCTTATTGCAATGTTATTAATCATTTCACCCAATCATGGCTGTACTTCATGCAGAGCCGGGAGATCTGCTTTCTGTTATCATGCACCTCATATCTGAAATATGCTGCAAAAGGTATTAAACGGACATAATTTATTTTTTATTCTCATGTTTTAAATGACTAAATCTACTAATGCATTTTTTCATGGATGTTAATTGTCATCTCCTTTTTTGATACTTTTTTTACTCTGACGTATGTATCTCAACAAATGAGAGCTTCCCCTCAAAGGGCTTTCAAATATGAAATAGTAAATAAATAAATCCCAGATAAATGCAGGTATTTATTATGGGTCACATGAATAAATGCAGACAATTATATTTTCTTGATTATAGTAAATTTTGTAGAATCAAATGTTTTTGGGATGAATGAGGTTTTGCTTATCATGTTTTACAGGTAAAAAATGTTAAAAGTTTTAAACTCTCTTTAGGCTACCAGAGATGTCTATAGTGATACATTATGTAGAAAAAACATTTGTACAGCTTACAGAATATATATTAAATCTGATTTAGAAGTACATGGAAAGTTTCTGCATCCATTTTCTGACTTGGCCTTTATCCGGGTGGGTTTGGGTTTGGGTGGATAAAGGCCAAGTCAGAATTCTCTGAGCATCTGGAAAAAGCTGCTAATAAACAAAGACATCAGAAAGTGTGGGCTTTAGGTGTAGCCCCCGCTTTCTGATTCACTAATTAGATTTAGTAACTGACACCCCATACCAGCATTACATAGACACTTGGGGGCTGAGATGGGTGGGTGGGGAGGGTGGGTGGTGTTAAAAGCACTTTATGTTTTGTAGATGTATTTTTTTCAGTCCTGTTTCCTTTGAGGCAAAAGCTTCAAACGTCACCATCCTCAGCTGAAACAACAACATCTTAACACCATCTTCATGAACTGCTGAGCCAAACCTGATCCATCAGTGCTGGACTGCACAGATAACTACATGCCACAAGGAGACTGCTGTTTTATGAACTGCCATACCAGTGTGTCTTCAATGGAGAAGATGACACACCCATCACCTGACCTCCTGCCTGATCTGGAGACCATCATCATGTTGCCACACTACACACCTCTGAGACCATCAAGGATGACTGATACTGAGGAAACTGTATTTTCTGTCAGAGATGCTCAGTGATGCTCAGAGCAGAGAGAGGTATGATTCTTTATCTTTGATTTAAAAAAATCAGTGTTTTTAATTCAATGAATTAATTAAAATCCTGTTTAATGCATAAAGAATTGCACACTCAAATGATTATACTTGTTGACACTCTTTAAATTTTAATTCACATTATGGATTACAAATTTATGCTTTTTCTACTCTGTCTCTCTGTGCAGGTATTGCTGTCTTCTGAGTTCTTCAGTGTCCCAACTGAGACATTCAAACCTCATTGCAGAGCTCAAGTCTTTCCTCACCATCATGTGAGTGTGAGATTGCTCTGGATTCTGGTTATGTGGCCTGCAGCACCATTAAGGTATTTCAACATTGTTCATTTTATAACTTATTTCTAGTTTTTAGGCCTTAACAAAAATAAAATGTTCCTTTTTCTGCATTTTTTTTAGAACAAGCTCGTACACTGTGCCTGCATTCCAGCTTCTTAGACTCTACGCAAGTGGACAGAGTATCAGTGTTTGACCACTCTTACAGACACCGACTTCTGTCAACTCACTGCTACTGATCAGGCACCTCACTCCAGGAAGACAGAGGGCTGCAAGCCTGTCATCGTTTCCCCGTGTGGCTTTGTATTATTGGGGTAGCATCAGATTTTTCCCACAAATATTCAAAGGTAACACTTATTTTAAGCTTAGTTATTAAATCAAAAGTCTTCCCTTGTGTTAATTTTTTAATTTTTATTTATTTATTTATTTTGTTTTCTTTTACATTTATATGCAGTGATCTGATGTGGTGGAGCTTTGTTAACTGTGTGTAAAACATCTGTTTGTGATGATATTTACAATGAGGCTTTAAGGTGACAGTTTCCATGTAATTTCAATCCTTTTAAGCAAAAACATGTTTGCAATTAACATATTTTTTTTCAGTTTTGTCTTTTGGACTTATGGTTAACATTCCTCTGTGACAGCAAATACTAAACTGGTCCAAGTAACCAGCATATCATTGGTCAAAGGCAAAAAAGACCACATCTCACACTAGCAATGAATTTTTGACTGTGTTTGTGTCACCAGATTTAACAAACAATATCAGACATATGAAACTGAACTCTGGATTAATGTGCATATGTTTTTTGTGTTTTTTTTTTTTTAATTTTTGAATAATTATTTTTTAGGACAAACCCAATCTATTTACCCAAACAATGTAACTTGTTTGGGTAAATAGTGGATTAATATATCTAAGTCTATAAGTATAGCAAGCTGAATTCATACAAACACACAGCTCTAAATCTTGAATTGTAGGATGTACAAAATTGATCATGTGATTATTATGGACATTTAAATAACTATATCTATTGAACCATTACACATATTCTTTATAGAAATTACACAATCTCAAAATGTGAAAAAAGAAAATGTTTAAGAGAATAAATAATGTGTGTTTGTATGAATCCTGCCTTAGTATGGGGTGTCAGTAACTACATTAGTATAGAGTAGGTCTAACAGTGGTTTTCCACATCTGTTCTAATATATATAGATAATGGGTCAGACATATAAAGTCATTTTGAAAAGTTCATAAAGGTCACATCCATTTATATGTGTTCCTCTTTTATATTTTATATCAGGTCACACAGCTGACTTTTGTTTTGATCAGAGTAGAACCATAGCACTCATTCTAATGGTTCTACTGTTTACAGTTACTTTATGATGGATTTCATCCTGGTCACAGCACTATGTGAAAAGCTGTTAGAGGTAAAGTTAACCCAATTAATACCTCATCATACGTCACTCTTTAACGCAAAGCAGTGATTATTTTCACTGTAATTTATTCCACAATAATGTTCTTTTTTTTAATCCCTGTTTCTTTAAATATGCACATCGATTGTTCAGCTGTGTGACTCTCTACACCTCAAATATATCACAATGTGGACTTCATTTTGACAGTATTTTGTAGATTGGTACCATATTTATCATAAAATCAGGAAACTGTAAACTAATTGAAAAAATGAAGCTTATGAAAATTTTAACGTGGCATTGGAACATGTTGTTTATCCTTGCCAAATGGTATTTACACAAAACTCCAGCAAATCAGAGCATATATTTTTCTCTCTCACTTGCTGTTTATATATGTGTATATTTTTGCAGTTAATAGCCTATCATGTGTCTGCGCATCTTAGGGCCATAAACATAAACATGGCAAACAAGGATATGTTCACAATTCCAACAGATGCTTCAATTGTTTGTATAGATGTTAGATCCATTTGATTTGCATTTTCTATTAATATTTTTCTGTTTATCCCAAATGTGATTTTTATTTCTGTATGCCATTATTGTAATCATTGGAAACAACTGAGTAAATATTTTGTATCATATGTTTCTAAAAATATTTGAGTGTTCTACTTCTATTACTGGTTTTCTACTTTCTAAACTTTCTTCCACTCTTTGGCATTTCAACAACATTATTTTTGGGTGTTTTTATCTCTGACCGCAGCATCTTGTGCATTTATTACCTAAATGTTGTTTGTGTGGGTTTTTTTTGTTTTGTTTTGGTTTTTTTTGTTCTTTTTTTTTTTTTGCCATTTTTAGATTTCACCAGCTGTGTAAACTCTGTTATTTTACCTTGGTTTTGTTCCACATCAGTTTATCTGTTGGCTGATTTTCTTCGTTTTCTAATGTTTCTGGTAATTTTTAACAGTAAAACAAGTAACTTCGAGGTCATTTCAGCCTTTTCAGCAGTTATCTGTTAACAGTTTTGCCTAATTATTACATTTCTGCAAAATTATAGCAGTTCTGATAACTTGTAATATTTCTGCCAAGTTTTTAATTTTCTACTAAATTATATTATTTTTGCTAGGTTACACTACTTTTGTTTATTATGTTATGTTATGTTAAGTTATGTTATTCTAAATTATTTCATTTCTGCTAAGTTGTAGCTTCTGGTAAGCTATAACATTTCTGCTGAATTGTTATGTTTCTTCTAAGTTATTGCATTTCTGCTAAGTTATTACATTTTTGTTAACTTGATGATGTTCTGCAACGTAATTAAATTTCAACAACTTTTTAAACATTTCTTCAGCTTCTTCAGCTATTTTCAACTATTTTCAGCAGACAGCTTCAGCTTTACAGCATCCACACTGCATTTTCGCAGGAAATGCAAATTTTTCTAGTTGTGTGGATGCCCTAAAGGGCTTCCACACTATTGAGTTCCTGTTTCTCTTTATTCTTTATTATTCTGGTTGCTTCCGTACGTTTTTCGGCACTTAACTACTCCCTCAGTTTTCAGCCGATTTTCTCAGTTCAAACTCTAAACTGTTCTGCTCTTTCTGCTAATTCCAGCTATGACTTTTGGTGTTTATTACTATTATACTTTTTAAAATATTACACTTTTTTCCTTTAATTTGTCCCATTGAAATGAATGGAAAACTTCCACAATTCTGCTAAAACTTGCTTGGTTTTGAAACTTAACTGCTTCCTCATACTTTCACCTAGAAACTCCATTCAAACTTTAAAATGTTCTCAGATTATTGGGCTATTCCTGTGTGATTCAGCTTTTCAGATCTTCTACCGTTTTAATCTTATCTCTCTTTAAGTTTTCAGTTCTAAAATTGTGATTTTTCAGAAAATACATGCGTTGCTATGGTTGCTATGCAATTAACTCAGAGTGAGTGCTGGTCTGTTCTGAATTTTCTCTTCATGTCCAAACAACTTCTTGCTACTCGCTCGATTTCCACTCAACCCCCACAAATTATACATCAAAACGTAGGTATTTTTGCTGGCTTTCAAACAATGTTACTATCTTTATTGTGAGATTTACCGTTTTTTCGCAATTCACCTCGAAGTGACACATAGTCAGGTTACTCCCCATTCAAAATGTATAGGGAGGTTTTGAAATTCAGAGCTGAAATTCTGTAACAGGAGGCATTTTAAAATCGCCATATCTCTTGAACAAAGCAAAGTTAGGACATGAGGCTTGTGCCAATATATCTTCAGACACTCCTGACACTCACAGTGGAAGCAGTTTTTACATTCATCTTACCGTTGAGCAATGAATTACGTTTGTTTGAGGGGTGGAAATCTGTCCTCCTCTCAGTTCTCACACTGTGAAAATGAAGCTGTTTCTTCTCTCGTCATATCTCCGCGACGGAGGTACAAAGAGCAATGAAAATCGCAGTCAAAATACACCAAAGTCCGCTGATTCACCCAGTACAAGAATTATTCTGCTAGCCCTCCTAGTTTTTGAGTTACACGACGTTTTGTAACTCCAAAAAACGGCGCTTTTCGCCGCTCACCGCGATCTATTTTCTGACTGCACAAATGTCTGTCTTTCAGCGGCCCGCCCCCTTGCCAGCTGGCGCAATCAGTAATGACACGGCTCTGCACCTCAAAGGTCGTGGGTTCAATCCCACCTTGCTTCAACATTTTTTTTTCATTACAAATTTAAACACTATCACAGACCTGTCATTTATATTGATCATTTATCACAATTCTGCAAAGTTTTATAATTTTAGCAGCTTTTCTAATATAGACCTAAATACATACAAGTACCCAGCCTAATGAAGCAGACAGAGGCAGTAGCTCTGATTGGTGAATTTGAGCAGAATCAGGTTGTCCTTTCATTTCATTTCTTTATTTATTTCACACATGGTTCATCGTGTTTCTTTTTCTACATACAGAACCTTCTGCCTCTTTTCAGCAGAAATTCTGCCTCTTTTCAGCAGAAATTCTGCTCATTCACCTCTTTTCAGCGCAACGTTCTGCTTCTTTGCCACTTTTCAGCTGAAATTCTGCTCATTCACCTCTTTTCAGCGCAACGTTCTGCTTCTTTGCCTCTTTTCTGCAGAAATTCTGCTGATTCATCTCTTTTCTGCTCATTTTAGCCTTTTCACCTTTTTCAATGCTTTCATCGTTTTCAAATCATAGAGTTCAAATCAAAATATAGTATTTTTACCAAAGCATTGTATTTGTACGAAGTACAGTATTTCTGCCAAATCATAGAATTACTGCAATTACATAGTATTTTGAGGAATCCCTTTTGTTATAGTATTGCTTCTAAGTCATAGTATTTCTGCTTTGTCATAGTATTTGTACTGAAACATAGTATTTCTGCCAAATCATAGTATTACTGCTATTTCATAGTATTTGAGTGAAATTACAGTGTTTCTGCAAAAACATTGTATTTCTGCTACTGTATTTCCGTTGTATTACGTAGTGGCAAAGTAGGAGGCTGACTGTTACTAAGTGCATCAGTGTACATAGGTCATCTCTTGTGTTGGAGTGCCCTCTTGTGGCGCCTTTTGGGTAGTGCCTTAGTAAACGTGAACGCTGCAAACAAGTGGTATCAGACTGGTTTGTAGTGGAGGAATTTGTTGCCAGTTTCTTTCATCTTTAATCCGTATTCATGTTGTAATGTAGTAGTACCACAATATGGAAGTTTTGGCACAAATACTTTGATTTGGTATACTTTAGCTTCTTCACCCCTTTTCAGCAAAATTTTCATTTTTTTCACCCCTTTTCAGCACAAATTCCAGCTTTTTGGGCTGTTTTCATAACAAAAAATATTTTCAGCAGAAACTCTGCTGATTCATCTCTTTTCAGTGCAAGTATCTGCTTCTTTGCCTCTTTTCTGCAGAAATTCTGCTGATTCACCTCTTTTCTGCAAAATTTTCAGCCTTTTCACCTCTTATCAGCACAATTGTTAACGCTCCATGGCAGAAACAAGTACACAGCCTGATGAAGCAGACAGAGGCAGTAGCTCTGATTGGTGAATTTGAGCAGAATCAGGTTGTTCTTTCATTTCATTTCTTTATTTATTTCACACATGGTTCATTGTGTTTCTTTTTCTACATACAGAACCTTCTGCCTCTTTTCAGCAGAAATTCTGCCTCTTTTCAGCAGAAATTCTGCTGATTCATCTCTTTTCTGCAAAATTTTCAGTCTTTTCACCTTTTTCAATGCTTTTATCTTTTTCAAATCATAGAGTTCAAATCAAAATATAGTATTTTTACCAAAGCATTGTATTTGTACGAAGTACAGTATTTCTGCCAAATCATAGAATTACTGCAATTTCATAGTATTTTGAGGAATCCCTTTTGTTATAGTATTACTTCTAAGTCATAGTATTTCTGCTTTGTCATAGTATTTGTACTGAAACATAGTATTTCTGCCAAATCATAGTATTACTGCTATTTCATAGTATTTGAGTGAAATTACAGTGTTTCTGCAAAAACATTGTATTTCTGCTACTGTATTTCCGCTGCATTACGTAGTGGCAAAGTAGGAGGCTGACTGTTACTAAGTGCATCAGTGTACATAGGTCATCTCTTGTGTTGGAGTGCCCTCTTGTGGCGCCTTTTGGGTAGTGCCTTAGTAAACGTGAACACTGCAAACAAGTGGTATCAGACTGGTTTGTAGTGGAGGAATTTGTTGCCAGTTTCTTTCATCTTCATTCATGTTGTAATGTAGTAGTACAACAATATGGCAGAAACACTATGTTTTGGCACAAATACTTTGATTTGGTATACTTTAGCTTCTTCACCCCTTTTCAGCAAAACTTTCATTTTTTTCACCCCTTTTCAGCACAAATTCCATGTTTTTTGGCTGTTTTCATAAAAAAAATCTTTTCAGCAGAAACTCTGCTGATTCATCTCTTTTCAGTGCAAGTTTCTGCTTCTTTGCCTCTTTTCTGCAGAAATTCTGCTGATTCACCTCTTTTCTGCAAAATTTTCAGCCTTTTCACCTCTTATCAGCACAATTGTTAACGCTCCATGGCAGAAACAAGTACACAGCCTGATGAAGCAGACAGAGGCAGTACCTCTGATTGGTGGGATTGAGCAGAACCAGGTTGTTCTTTCATTTCATTTCTTTATTTATTTCACACATGGTTCAACAGTGTTTCTTTGTCTACATACAGAACCTTCTGCCTCTTTTCAGCAGAAATTCTGCTGATTCATCTCTTTTCAGCGCAACGTTCTGGTTCTTTACCTCTTTTCAGCAGAAATTCTGCTGATTCACCTCTTTTCTGCAAAATTTTCAGCCTTTTCTCCTCTTATCAGCACAATTTTCAGCAGCTTCTGCTCATTTCAGCAGAGTTGTACGTCTCTCCACCTGTTCTGGTCAGAGTGAGTTTAGTTCAGTGAGATGAGTAGCTGCCTTGAGACCAAGAGGGCCAGGTTCGAATCCTTCTCAGGGCAATGTTTTTTTCACCACCATACAACTTTTTGCAACTTTTCATCTTTTTCAGCTTTTCAGCAGACAGCTTCAGCGTTAAGGCATCCACACAGCATTTTCGCAGGAAATGCAAATTTTTCTAGTTTTCTTTTTCAAGTTGCTTCCGTACGTTTTTTGGACTTTAACTACTCCCTCAGTTTTCAGCCGATTTTCTCCATTCAAACTCTATACTGTCCTGCTCTTTCTGCTTATGGGTGCTATGACTTTTGGTGTTTATTACTATTATACTTTTTAAAATATTACACTTTTTATGCTTTTTTTTGTCCCATTGAAATGAATGGAAATCGTCCACAATTCTGCTAAATCTTGCTTGTTTTTGAAACTTAACTACTTCCTCATACTTTTACCTAGAAACTCCATTCAAACTTTAAAATGTTCTCAGATTATTGGGCTATTCCTGTATGATTCAGCTTTTTCAGATCTTCTACCATTTTAATTTTATACCTCTTTAAGTTTTCAGTTCCAAAATTGTGATTTTTCAGAAAATACATGCGTTGTTATGGTTGCTATGCAATTAACTCAGAGTGTGCACTTGTCCTTTCTGAAGTTTCTCTTCATGTCTGAACAACTTCTTGCTACTCGCTCAATTTCCACTCAACCCCCAAAAATTATACATCAAAATGTAGGTATTTTTGCTGGCTTTCAGAAAATGTCACTATCATTCTTGTGGGATTTACACATTTTTTGCAAATCTCCTCAGAGCAACACAAGGTCTGAAAACGCTCCATTGAAACTCTATGGAGAGTTTGTTCAAAATCAGCGCTGGATTTCTCTAATGACAAGCATTTTCAAATCGTCATATCTCCTTAACGAAAAAAAGTTGAGACATGAGGCTTGTGCCAATATATCTTCAGACATCCCTGATGCTCACAATTCAAGAATTTTTTCCTCACCTATTACCGTTTGGCCATGAATTACACTTGTTTGAGGATAGGAAATTTGTCCCTCGCTCAGATTTCTTCAGATTTCAAACTCTGGAAATGAGGCACTTTTTTCTCTCGTCATCTCTTTTTGATGGATTTCAACAGAGACCTGAAAATTTCCATGACTGTTCACCAAAGCCTTCTGTTTCTTATGGTGGAAGAATGATTTTGATGCTCCATATAGATTTAGAGTTACAAAACGTTGTTTGAGGGCAAGTCAAGGCAGTTTTGCTTTGCCTCTACTCAGTTACAGTGTATTACAAGTCATATATCTTCAATAATTTTTATTTTATCTCTGAATTATGAAGACCTGCAGATTCCCCCATCTCCTCTGAACAAAACGGTGTCAGAATGAGTGTTCTAGCCCCTACGGTTAGGAAATTATGGCTATTTGTTCGAGGGGAGTCCTGAATGTGAGAAATACACTGAAGGAAACCCATAGCTCTCTCTGTGTCTGTGTGTGTAAGGGCTGATTACAGCAGGTGCAGCCAATTTAGCTGACCTAGATATACCAAGCACAGACTCTTAACAGCCACTGCTCCCTTTAGGCTCTGTGTATGTGTGTGTGTATCAATATATCTCCCATGTTAAAGTATTACTCCTCCATAATAGTATTTCTGCTAAATCAAAGTACTGCTACTACATCTTAGTACTTCTGCTCAATCATAGTAATTCTGGGAAATCATAGTATTTTTGCCAATTCATAGTATTTGTGCCAAATCATGGTTTTTGTGTCAAATCATGACATTTCTCATATGTTATAGTATTACTAGTAGGTGGAGGTATTTCTGTTATGTTACAGTATATGTGCTGAATATAGTATATCTGCCAAATCATAGTATTTATCCCCAATCATAGTATTTATGCAAAATTGCAGTATTTCTGCTAACAAGCAGAAATAGTACCTTTAGCAGAAATTTCTGTCAAAAGATATTATTTATGTTAAAACATAGTATTTCTGCTAAATCATAGTATTTGTGCCAAATCATAGTATTTGTACTAAGTCATAGTACTTGTGCCAAATCATAGTATTTGTACCCAATCATAGTATTTCTGCCATATCATCGTATTTGTGCCAAATCATGGTATTTTTTGCCAAATCATGGTATTTGTGCCAAATCATGTTATTTGTGCCCAATTAAAATTTCTGTTATGTTATAGTATTACTACTAAGTCGTAGAACTTCTGTTATGTTATAGTATATCTGCTGATTATAGTATATATGTGCGAAATCATAGTATTTATAGCAAATCATAGTATTTGTGCCCAAACATAGTATTTCTTGCCAAATTGTAGTATTTGTGCAAAAATATACTATGTCTGCTAAATCACAGTATATCTGTTATGTTATAGTATTACTACTGAGGCATAGTATTTCTACCAAATCATAGTATTCCTTCAAAATCATAGTATTACTGCAATTTCATAGTATTTGAGCGAAATCGTAGTATTTGTGCAAAAACATACTATGTCTGCAAAATCACAGTATATCTCTTATGTTATAGTATTCCTACTAAGGCATAGTATTTCTACCAAATCAAAGTATTCCTTCAAAGTCATAGTATTACTGCAATTTCATAGTATTTGAGTGAAATCGTAGTATTCGTGCAAAAACATACTATGTCTGCAAAATCACAGTAAATCTGTTACGTTATAGTATTACTACTAAGGCATGGTATTTCTACCAAATCACAGTATTCCTTCAATATGATAGTCTTACTGCAATTTCATAGTATTTCAGCGAAATCGTAGTATTTGTGCAAAAACATACTATGTCTGCAAAATCACAGTATATCTGTTATGTTATAGTATTACTACTAAGTCACAGTATTTCTGCCAATTCGTAGTATTCGTACTAAATCATACTACTCATGCCAAATCATAGTATTCAAATCAAAATATAGTATTTGTACCAAAGCATTGTATTTATATGAAGTACAGTATTTCTGCCAAATCATAGAATTACTGCAATTTCATAGTATTTTGAGGAATCCCTTTTGTTATAGTATTACTTCTAAGTCATAGTATTTCTGCTTTGTCATAGTATTTGTACTGAAACATAGTATTTCTGCCAAATCATAGTATTACTGCTATTTCATAGTATTTGAGTGAAATTACAGTGTTTCTGCAAAAACATTGTATTTCTGCTAAATCATAGTATTTGTGCCAAATTATGGGATTTTGCCAAAACATGGTACTTGTGCCAAATTATAGTATTTGTGCCCAATTAATATTTCTGTTATGTTATAGTATTACTACTAAGTCGTAGAATTACAGTGTTTCTGCAAAAACATTGTATTTCTGCTAAATCATAGTATTTCTGTTAACTTGAAGTACTTGCACTCAATTATAGTATTTGTGCCAAAGTTTAGTATTTCTGCCAAATTATATTATCTCTGCTAAATCATAGTGTCTGCCAAATCATAATATTGGTGCCTAAGCACAGCATTTGTACCAAAACATAGTATTGCTGCTATATAATAGTATTTGAGCCAAATCATAGTATGTGTCCTAAAACATAGTATTTCTGCCAAATCATAGTATTTTTCCTAAAGCATAGTATTTCAACAAAATCACAGTATTTCTGCTATGTAATAGTATTTGTGCTTGTAGAAAAACCTGTGTTAGTGTGAGCTACATTACACAGCAGCCTCTGAGCAGTGAGGGAATTCATGGGACTTCTGAGCTTGATGGTCTTCCTTCGTTCCTGGGCTAACGATTGAGGAGAGAGCTGCTGGAAAGGGGAGCAAATAGCCCATCCTGTATTTGTTGGGGATGGTGTGTGTCACATAAACGTGAGTTTATGTTCTATGCTTAAGATGTTTACCCTGCTACTTGTGTGTATTGGTTTTAGTTACCTTTAGCGTATGTGCTAGTTAGCGATAGCTATGGCAGCCCAGTTATTTGATTGTTTTGGGCTTGTTCCTGCTTTGTTTGTTCCCCCTACAAATTTATGTGAATTTGTACACTGTAATATCGCTGGATTACGTAGTGACTAAGTAGGAGGCTGACTGTTACTAAGTGCGTCAGTGTACATAGGTCATCTGTTGTGTTGGAGTGCCCTCTTGTGGTGCCTTTTGGGTAGTGCCTTAGTAAACGTGAACACTGCAAAGAAGTGGTATCAGACTGGTTTGTAGTGGAGGAATTTGTTGCCAGTTTCTTTCATCTTTAATCCGTATTCATGTTGTAATGTAGTAACTTTTGTGGCACAAATACCACAATATGGCAGAAATACTATGTTTTGGCACAAATACTTTGATTTGGTATACTTTAGCTTCTTCACCCCTTTTCAGCAAAATTTTCATTTTTTCACACCTTTTCAGCACAAATTCCAAAAAAAACCTCTTTTCAGCAGAAACTCTGCTGATTCACCTCTTCTCTGAAAAAGACTCTGTCTTTCAGACCCCCACCCCCTTCCCAGGTGGCGCAATCAGTAATGACACGGCTCTGCATTTCAAAGGTTGAGAGTTCAATCCCACCTTGTTCAACATTTTTTTTTTCACTAAAAATTGATATACTATCACAGACCTGTAATTTATATTGCTAATTTATTACAATTCTGCAAAGTTTTATGATTTTAGCAGCTTTTCTAAAATGGACCTCAGATTCTTGTTAACGCTCCATGGCAGAAATATATGCAAGTACACAGCCTGATGAAGCAGTTTTTATTTTTTGTTATTTTTTAAGAGTTCAAAATGTCCTTTAAACGAATAAAATTTCTTTGTAGCATTTCATGGATTTCATACGCAACACACTATAGTTGTTTATACAAAGCATAAAGGTAAAAAAACAATGTGTGCAGTGTTATCTCCGTTTTAGACGTCAAAAAGTATTTGTGGGTCCCAGTATTTTCTTTTCTGTGCAAACTGGGTCCAAATGGCTCTTTGGGTCTTTAATGTTGCTGACCCCTGGTTTAGATGGTTGTCTTTTAAACCCTCACTGAAGAGTCTTGTTTAGACAGCCACACCTTTACCTCACTGCAGCAGGGGTGAAGAAGTGGGTGCAGGTCCATTCAGGTCAGAATTCATATGATTACAACCAATACGTATTAGAATAAAATAAATAAATGTGCAATGAACATGTCAGGAGTCACTGTGAAAAAGTCTCATGGCAGTGGGGTTAAAGTACCTTCTGAACCTCTGACTCCTGCAGTGCAGTGAGGTGAGCCTCTGCAGCTCCTACTGTCCTGTGAGGATGCTAAGGTGAACACCAACACCAGCCCCTTGGTGTTGGTGTTCAGGAGAAGACGATTCTTATTACTCCAGACAGTTAAATAAACTTATCATAATACACTACATTTTAACATAATGACCTTATATTTATTTATGATTTTAGCTATTATTTCAACTTCTGATAATCCTGTTTGAAATATCTATTCAACTTAGAGAATTAAACTTCTGCCAGCTGTTTTCTGTTCCAAAGAAATCTAGTATAATAATATTTAAATTTACATATATTTGTCACGTTTTCAATGCCAATTTTGTTTAATGCCGGGGTTTCCCACTACCCCTGAATGCCTCTTTTTTTACCTCTCCGGCTCACTCCTGGATCTCCGCCCACTCTCTGCTGATCCCTGCCGGTAAGCCTGCTTCTCTGTCTCTCTTCTCTGAAATTAAATGTCTATAAGCTGTTTGAGTGATTTACATAGTTGTTGTTAGTTACTTTAAAACCCAGTCAAAGTATAAGTCATATTAAAGTAACACAATGGCTGCTTTTTTAGTGAAACTTTGTAATTTTAGTATTTAAAAGGAGGGTTTGGTATGCTAGCCCTAACAACCTATGCGCTAACGCCTAGCGGTCCTATAGGCCCAGTGTGAAATGAATATGGTTCATTTAATTGTATAATACAGTTATTGTGTTGTTTTATTTGTTTTGTTTGGTTCATTTGGTGTGTTAGTGTTTCTGAGTCTCTTAGGGAAGCTGAAGTTAGTTCTCGCCTCATTCTTTAGGTTGTAAGGTAATGAGCAGCCATTTTAGAATCACTGATTAGCTGCTGAAGCAGCTGCGTCAGCTTCTTCAAAGGACACGTCTGTGTTGTGGGTTAATTAACAGGAGAGAGAGAGAGAGTGGGGATAAAACACATAAGAATAATAACATCTCATAACAAGCAATTTTAGTTTTTTAGTAAATTTTTAAGAACTGTTCAACAAACACTTGTTTGTGCAGGTTGGTTTTAAGTAAAACCTACACCTGCAGCTCTGTTTAACTTCTCACATTGTGAAAAATTAATGAAATATAAAAAAGGCCACCTTCAAATAAATAAAATGCAGCAGTGCGCCATTAATATTATAAATATGATATGTAGATATTTAAAACAACAGCATATTAAATGATACTAAATGATACTGTGTGCAGGTGATAATATTTTTAGGAAGCAGAATTTGAATGCAGACCATCTCAAATGTTGAAGCTTACAAATATATCATCCAAGCTTTCATTTATGATTGTTCATGCTTTAAAATTGTGATGTCAGAATTTAATAAAGTGTGCAGCATTAGCTGTAGCAAATCATTGCTTATGAAATCTACTGTGTTATCTAACAGCACCAAACTAATAGAGCTATCACATAACTGAGAAACTTGTGTGGCTTATTACAAATGGATGAAACCACATATTACCTTAATGAAGACAGTAATCTTTAATAAGGTGTAGAAAAAAGAGGTGAGTTGTTTGTTGCTGTGGTAAACAAAGAAGTGTACTGGGTCTTTTGGACTGCACAGAGTGATGCAGTATTGACTGTGATGTTGATCTGAGTTGTCTCATTCTGTATTTTTGTGCTTTGTCTTTTGTTACACAGAGTGAAAGAGATCTTTGGTTTTGCCTTTGCTGGTAAGTAAACAGTGATTGTAACTGAAGCAGTATAAACCTGGCATTGCGTAGCACATTTGGCAACTTAAATACAGTTTGACTTTTTGTGATATGTTTCCATTTACTGATTGGCAAAAACATAGATTTGTGACCTGTAGCAGCAAAGCCCCCACACGGGGCCTCTGACTGTCACTGAAAATGTCCCTGAAGTTTAGTAGCCCATTTATGTATGATTTAAATTTCTTATGGTTTATTGAATCCAAACAGTTAAATGTCAGATGTCTTTATCCAGGTGTTCATTTTGTACTTATGTTTTTGCATTTAAGTAGCAGACAAAACAATTAAAATGTTTTAGGGGAGTCAGTATAAGTGGTTGCTCAAACACTTAAGAGCTGCACAGGTATTGATTTATATTGTCTGTCAAATTCTGCTGATGTATTACATTAAAGTCAGAACACTGTAGAAGTATTTTGCCTGACTCGGTATAAGTAATAGCTTTAACAGTTAAGCAATAATAAAAACGAAGAGAACCAGAGGTGTGAGTGGACGTTGTTAGGTACATTACAGCCAATGTGTCGAATTAGTTTATTACTTATTTAGTGCATATAATGTGTTTTAAAATTAAATAGAAATGTTGCCAAAAAGGGACATTGCAACATACATAAATATTCCTAGCAACTGGTACAATGAAAGGACTTTTTAGTGTAATATTTTAAGACATTTCATTTTAATCACAAAGCATTCTGCACCTCTGTTATTGTAACATGTCAATATTTATATGTATTTTAGGATTTGTATATTCATATCAGACTAACCAAAACATGAGGTTTTCTGTTGCTTCTGATTTAAATAATTACTTTGTATTTAATGTTTTTAACCTGAAAGGACATTAAAAGTTTTGGTTTTTCACACTTTATTAGCACTGACCTGTTGTAGAAAATGTTGGAGCCACAAGGCTTCTGTGTAGGAAATATTTGGTGTATCCTGCACTTGTGCCAACAAATATTGGTGCCTGTTCTTTGCATTTCTGTAGTAATAATGCTTTTATTACACTTGCTATAGCCATGTGGGACCACACAGTTCAATTATCTCTTCTTTAGACTAAAAAGCTTAAAGTAATTGAGGATTTTACTAGTTAATTTGTGTCACAGTAAATTGGATTGTGTGTGAAGAGGCTCAACAGTCTGAATCTTCAAACAGTGATCTGATGAATTGTTTCCTTTCTCTAGACTGCTGATCTGATCGTCTCAAGTCTGGTGAGTAAAGGTTTTTCTGAGGTGCAGTGCTGGGAAATGTTTCTCATTATAGGAGATTCAGTTTAGTGCTTTGAGTCAGCACAGCTATTGGTGATCATTAAAATTGATCAAATCCTAGAAAAGTCTGTGTAAACATTTCCAGACCTACAGAGGTCGGTAGGTTATTGTAGCAGCACATATTGTTTTCACATTAGAGCAGCTCATGAGCAGCAGTTTAGGTACAATTAAGTCTTCAGTAGGGCCTAGTGGATTTCAAAAGCTTCTTTCCCCTCAATAATTATGTCACTGTCTGAAAACTGTTTTTTGAATTAGTCTTTTAATTAAAGATTTTGTTGATGACTGGTAAAAATCAAAAGCACAGATACAGATCTACGAAGAAATGATCATCATACATAGGGGTGGCTGTAGCTCAGGTGGTAGAGCAGGTCATCTACTGATCGGAAGGTTGGTGGTTCGATTAATGAGCTTCCACTAGTCTGTATGCCAAATATCCTTGAGCAAAGTACTAACCCCAAGTTGCTCTCTGATGTGTCCATCAGAGTGTGAATGTCAGTTAGGAAGCACTTAGGAGAAATGTGCTTGGGTGAATGTACAAGTTTTATAAAGCGCTTTGAGTGCTCAGAAGACTAGAAAAACGCTATATAAGAACCAGTCCATTTACCATACTACATTTTTAATTAGGCCTTTAAATTGGCCATTATAAGTACATCCTAGATTTAGTGGAGTGGTTATGGCTGTGTATTAAACATACCCCAAATGTGACTAAAATATGTAGAAACAGTATTGTTTACTTTTATGTTAACGGATCTCAAATCCCTGTTTCTGCGTGCCCAGATATTATGATGTACTGTTGTCCCAGGTAAGTACACACAGAAACAGGGATTTGAGAACTTTGGGGATTAAGGAACATGTGATGTGGCATGAATTTTAAGTAGGTGGCCTGAAACTGTCTGCTCTAACCTCAGTGTGTTGGTTTTGTTAGACCATATAATATTTACAGTAAGTTATTGTAGCAGTACATCTTGGTGTAAGTTTATAGACTCTGTTTGTTTTTATTGTGTTAATAGAATTTGAATTCAGGCCACCTCAAATGTTAAAGCCTACAAACATTCCATACAAGCTATCATTTGTGATTGTTGCCTACTTTTAAATTGTGACATCACCATTTGATAAAGTGTGCAGTGCTAGGGGTTGCAAATCATTGGTTACGATATCTACTCTCTTAAGTAATCGAACCTAAATTTTGGAGCATTACATGACTAAGAAACTTGTGTGGCTTATTGAAAATGGATAAAACTACATATTACCTTTATGACGATGATAATCTTTATTAGGGTGCGGAAAAAGAAAACAGAGGAGAGTTGTTGTTTGTATTCCAGCTGTGTTTAACAAAGAAGTTTCCGGAAGCTTTTTGACTACAGAGAGTGATGAAGTATTGACTCTAATGCTGATTGGAGTTGTCTGATCCTGTATTTTTGTTCTTTGTCTTTTGTTACACAGAGTGAACAGATCTCTGGTTTTGCCTTTGCTGGTAAGTAGACAGTAATGGTAATGTTTAGTAATTTACTTATAGTAGTTTGGCTATTTGTGTCATCTTTCCATTCACTCATGGGCAAAAACAAATAGTCAGGATTTAGAATCTGTAGCAGCAAAGCCCCCACACAGGACCACTGACTGCCCCTGAAAATATCAATGAAGTTTAATAGCCCATTTTTGTCTGATTTTAATTTTTGATGGCTTATCAAGTCCAAACATAGTTAAATGTCAGAGATATCTTTATGCAGTTGTTCGATTTCTCCTTATGTTTGTGGATTTAAGTATCAAACAAAACTATGAAAGTGCTTTAGGTGAGTATAGGTGGTACGTTAAACACTTAAAAGCACCACAGCTATCGATTTTTATTGTCTCTTTCATTCCACTTATGAATTAGCATGAAGTTAAAACACTAGAAGTATTTTGCCTGAGTGACTGTAAGTGATAGCTTAAACACTTACGCAATAATTAAAATGTAAGAGAAGTACAGTTGGAGTAGGTATATTAAAGCCAATATTTTAAAATTAAATATTAATGTTGCCAAAAAGGGATATACTGCAAAAAACATAAATATTGCTAGCAACAAGTATAATGGAAAGACTTTTTAGTGTAATATTTTTAAGAAAATTTCATTAAAAAAATGGTGTGCCACTGTTGTTGTTGTTTTCTGTTGCTTCTGATTTAAATAATTAATTTGTATTCAACATTTTTAATCTGAAATGCGATTAAAAGTTGTCGTTCTTCACATTTTATTAGAGCTGACTTGCGATAGAAAATGTTGGAGCCTACAAAGCTTCTGTGTACGAAATATTTTGGTATATCCTGCATTTGTGCCAACAAATTTTGGTGCCTATTCTTTGCAATTCTGTAGTACAAATGTTTTTATTAAACATGTTAAAGCCATCTGAGACTCTGCAATTAAATTGTGCCCTCTTTAGACTACAGTGAGTTCATAAAGGCTTGAAGAAATGGAGGATTTTACTAGTTATTTAATGTCACAGTAAATTGGATTGTGTGTGAAGAGGCTCAACAGTCTGAATTATTAAACAGTGATCTGATGTTTTGTTTTCTTTGTCTAGACTGCTGATCTGATCGTCTCAAGTCTGGTAAGTATAGGTTTTGTCTGAGGTGCAGTGCTGGGAAAAGTCTTTCTTCCTTGCAGATTTATTTTGTTTATGCTTTTTTTTTGTCACGTTTCAAATCTTCTAACAAGGATGACCTGGATAAATACAAATACAAGCAGTTTTAAAGTGATGATTTCATGTATGAAGCAGAAAAAATCAAACCAGAGCTATCTGTTCTCTAATACCCAGCTGTGAAAGTCCTGTTAGCAACAATTACCATCAAGCATTTATAGTAACTAGTAATGACTGATTTACATCACTGGGGGATTTTGGTCCACTTTAATTTCAGAGTTGTCTTAATTAAGGTCAAAAATAGTGTTTTGAAATCATTTCAAGGATCTCAATTTCATCAAAGTCGAGATTCTGATTAGTCAGTTGGACTTACTTGTGCGCTTCAGATCAATTTCCTGGAAAACGGAAGTGTGATGAAAATATAAGATTTGTAAAGGGACAGATATTTTTAACAAGACTGTGGGGTTTTTTTTTTTTTTTTGTTTGTTTTTTTATTTACAAAATCTTTCCCACATTTACAAAAGATGAACTATCTGAAAGTCATGTTTCTGAAGAAATGGAAGAAACTCCACCAAAGACCTTACTTAAAACATCACAGATAAACATTCGTTTGTTTATCATTAAATGATCTACAAAGAAATTATCATCATAATACATTAATTAGGCCTTAATATCAACTTTGATAAGTTTATCATAGATTTAGTGGTGTGTTTATCGCTATGTATTAAACATGCCTCTAATGTGACCGAAATATGTAGAAATGTGTAAGCAGGAACCATCCATCTCCAAATTTCACATTTTGCCCAAAGTCAGACTGCTTAAATTATTGTTTATTTTTATGTTAACGGCTCTCTAGATATTATGATATACTGTTGTCCCAGGTCCCACACAGAAACAGGGATGAGAGAACTTTGGGGATTTTGAAACATGTGACGTGGCTTACATTTGAGTTGATTGGATGTAAAGTTTTTAAAGCAGGTGGCCTGAAACTGTCTGCTTTAACCTCAGTGTGTGGGCTTTGTTGGACCATATAAGATTTACTGTAAGTTATTGTAGCAGCACATGGTAGTTTAATTTTGTTCTGTTTGTTTTTATTGTGCTGATAGAATTCAGAATGTCCTTACAACAGTTCCACCACCATTTTTTAACCATTTTTATTCAGTTCAGTCCAATAATGTACTGTAGAACTCTTCAGTGTGTAAAGCCCTATATGTACTTTATTTTTCAGACTACAAGTTGAATTAAGCCAAACAACACAGACAAGTCAAACTTTAACTCACTCACAATAACTCTCAACATTATCCAGTTGTAACATATAACATACAAAACAACACAATCACTTTTTCAATTTATCTCTCCTTTACAAATCCATCATATTTTTGATCGGTTGATCAGATTGAAATCTGATTCTTAAGCATGTCTTTTAAAAGGTGCCAGGTCCTTTTACACACACACCATAATATTGTGATGACACACAGTAGCTATTACTCCATGAGGCTCCTGACTATGGTAGCTGTAATATTCCAGCAGTGCATCAAGCGCTGCAGCTTCATAGCTTACCAGAGTTGTACTAAAACATTTTGACAGAAGTTTGAGCCCTGTGGTATCACATAAATCCAGTTCGAGGTCAGTGGGCACAACCAGAATCAATACATAAGGCACACAGTTGATTTTTGAGAAAATGACAGGATTTTAAGTTCACCTTATAGTCTGAAGAAAGTGGTAAAGCCAAACTTATTTGAAATATGCCTAATTCCTGTCTCTTTGTGTCTTACAGGTGACCTGCTGCAGAAGCTCTCTCCCTCTATCATTAACAAGCCATTCAGTCTGTCCTATCACTCTACCCACTCTATCTATTTTGACAAGACGTTCTATCTTGCTTCACTCTATCCCACAAGCTCTATCTAAGTTATCAAAAATCACGTTTTTAAATGGAATCAAATTTTGAATGGAATCAAGTTTTGTCTGGCGAAATCAAGTTTTGACATGGCCCCATTTTTGGGAAATTGAAGTTACCAGTACTTCATCTGTCTGTTACAGAATTCTGAGAGGTCTCTGCTCTCACTGCTCCTTCTTTCCTATCGTTAAACTCTCTCACATCCAGTCTTTTTGCTGGAAATTACAAGTAGAAAGTTGAAGTTACAATAGTAGAATTACAGTACAGTAGAAACTACTTACACAGCCCTAGATTTGTAATTAAAATTTTTATTTGGAACACTTTGGAATAAACACTGATAGTTTGGCTTAGAGGTACAATTACTTTGATACATTATATAAAATTTACACCTTCTTTAAGGTTTTTGTAATAAGATAAACTTGTTATTTTGTAACACATACATTTAGACTGCTGTATTCAAAAAAAATATTAAATTAGATAACTTCAAATACGTTTTGCTAGTCTGTTTCATTCACTGTAACTTTTGACTACAGTAGGTTTATACTGTTATTATTTAGGGACAAATCAATTTCTGTTACTGAGTTTAAGTGTTCAGTCACAATTGTCATCGAGAAGCTGCCTTGAGGACCCAGACTTCCTGTTTCCTGACTGCTGCAGAACATCCAGCTGAAGAATCCTCATTGCCTGTCATCTGTTCACCACACCACCACAGCTCCTAATATTTGTTTTAAGTTTTACATATCTGAAAGATTTACACACACTAATTAAAAGCTAAGAGTTTTATTATAGCCTGTTAATTATTGTGATTTAATCTGCATATCCCTTTACAGAAGTTAAGAGCTAATCATTAACGAGTCTGGTTAAAAAGTAAAAATATTCTATTTTTGAAAAAGCTACAATAAAACTGAGCCAAGTGTTTTCAGAGAACTTTGAATATGTTTTATCTTGAGTTTGGATTAAAGTCAACCTTTTGCATCTATTTACACGTTTATAAAAACATTTGAACATTTGTATAAACTTGCATTTCTCAGACTTAAAAAGTAAGTTAAAGAGTTGTTAGTTTTCAGTGTTTCCAGGTTGAGTTTTGTTTATATTTGTGTATAAATATATATAAGCTCACATTGTACTTCAATAAAATGCCAAGAAAAGGTCAAAGGTCGCAGTCCCAGAAGCTTAGATGGCAAAAGCAGAAAGAACAGGTAAATGTTTCTCAGACCGGTGAGCAGGTAAAGGTGTCTGTTACAACTGTTCCCAGTCTGGAAGTGCAGAACAGCGTTCAGACAGCCACAGTGTGTTATGCAGATGTGGTAAAGAGAGGTGTTTTCTCAGTGTCTGTGCCAAAGGCTGAAGTACAACAGGTAACTGTGCAAACGCAGCATGATGGAGAAGCTCCAGGACCGTCTCATGTACAGGTTACAAACAGTGAAAGTCGTCCACGAGTGAGTACCATCTGTGCGTCCCGAAGCCAGGCTTCTATTAAGTATGGAAAGCACCGGAATAAGCAATGCATGGCGAACAGTTTGGTTTTCCTGTCATTCTTACACGAGGATGAATTCATTACCAGAGCAGATCTTAACCGTGTGTTGGACAAAGGCCATGCCATGTATTCAGATGCCAGAAAGAGGTTTGTGAACAGCGTGTTTCTAGCCACTGATGAGCTTCCCACAGTGGTCACCAGCCGCAGACATGAGTATCAAGTGGATATGCCTCAGTTTGCTCGTTACGGCACATTCGATGGTACAGATAATCTTCTGAGCCTTCAACAGGGACTACAGTGTTTGGCTTCAGCGGTTCGCTACGCTTTGCTAGTCATGGGAGGAAATGTCATCGCAGTTTGCAGGCTGACTTCAGGTGAATACGCATACTTTGACCCTCACTCACGTAAGTCTACAGGAATGCCATTGTCGCTAGCTGTAAGTGGTGGAACTGCAGTTATGTTAAAATTCACACGTCTTAACGACATGATTGACAGGCTCAAACGCTTGTACCGCATGCTTAGCATCGCACCAACCTGCACTTATGAGCTACAGCCCGTTGAGTTTCACAGTGAAAACACTGCTGAACAAAAAGATGCTAACAAAACCACCAAATACAGTACCATGGAAGTGACGACATCCAGAGTGGATTATTTAAATGAGACAGCACCTGCTGAGATGAACCATAATTTGGAAAAAGAACCATCTGCATCTTCTGTGACAGAAAGTCAGGTAACATCAGATTCTATTCCTCAGAATGATTCAACTACTGCCTCCTGTTCAACTAAGACAATGCAGGAAGTTTCACATAAACTGCTGAAATGTAATAAACAAAAAAGGAAAAAACTGAGGAGAAGATTACTGGCCCAACACAAACTACCACAAAGGAAGGAAAATCAGAAAAAGAAAGAAAGGCAGATGTACACTTTTGATGAAAGCTTTAAGGCAAAGAAAAAAAATTCCAGTCGAAAGTCTAATGATCCAGATCACAGACAGAAGAAGAATGTATACAAAAGTAATTTGTATAAAGCCAATGCTACATATAGAGAGAAACAGAGAGAACATTTGAGAAAGATCTATAGAGAAAGAGATGATTTTAAGGAAAAACAGAAGGAGCGTTTCAGAAGGCTCTATAGAGAAAGCGAGGATTTTAAGGAAAAATGGAAGGAGCAAATGAGAAGGATCTATAGAGAAAGTGCTAAAATTAGAGAGAGAAAAAGAGAGCGTGTCATAAGGACATATAGAGACAATCCTATATTCAGGGAAAAGCAGAAAGATCGTATAAGAAGAACATACAGCAGTTCTGTTGAATTCAGAGAGAAACATAAAGCCTGCATGAGGTCATATGTATATAAGCAATATAAAGAAAGTGAAGAATTTAAACAGAAAAAACGATCTTACGTCACTAAACGTTATGGAGAAGAGAGACAATTTCAGCAACAACACAAAGAGAATATGAGAGAACGAATGAGAGTAAAATATTGGAATAGTTTTTCTTTTAGACAGATGCATAATTTCAGATGTGCAATGAATATAAAAAGAAAATATCGTCAGATGCATCGACCAGCTGAAAGTTTACAGTCTAATCCAGATAACACTTTAATGAATGAGGCCATATCTCGTTTCAGATCCAACATTAAGTCAGCACCATCTTATGTTTGTACTGTTTGTCTAAAAGCTTCTTTTCCTAATCAGGTGAAAATCTGCAAAAGAGAAAATTACTCAAAACACCAAACTGTAGCTCATCAGTGTCTAACTGGTAAATTTGTTCATGTGTGTGATGAAGCATGTAATGATCACTGCAGCTTTCCTGTTGAGAGAAAGAAAGAGTATATCTGTCACACGTGTCACAGTTCCCTGAAAAGTGGACGCATGCCGAGGCTTGCTGCTGTTAACGGTTTAGATCTGCAGGATATTCCAGCTGAACTGTGTGATCTCAACATTCTGGAGAGACATCTGATCGCCAAATGCATACCATTTGCTAAGATTATTCCTCTTCCAAAGGGGAGACAGAGACTCATACGTGGTAATGTGGTGTGTGTACCATCTGAGGTCCAACAAACAGTTGACTCTTTACCTCGGCTCAGAAGCCAATCACAGATAATGAGGATCAAGCTGAAAAGACGACTGTGCTACAAAGGCCATCAGCTGTTCCAGACTGTCACCTGGTCTAAACTGATCCAAGCCCTGCGTAAACTCAAACAGATTCATCCACAGTACACAGATATTGTTATCAGAGATGATGCATTGCTTTGTGATCCAACGTTACCTGATGATGACAGCAGTGATGAAGCCAGCATGGCAAGTGATGATTATAATGAAGCAGATCTAATGGAAATTGACAACTATGAAAAAGATGCCCTTTTGAGTGAAAGTGAGTCTGAAAGTGAACAAGATATTAATATGCAATCCTGTGATGAACAACCAGAGGAACAAAATCCAGAGGAACCAGAAAGTGATTTGAACAATGGAGGTTTTGCTCTAGAAAGTTGCCTGCAGCCTGTAGACATTTCAGAAGAGATTCTCTGTTTCACTGATAACACATATTGTGTGGCTCCTGCAGAAAGAAACAATCCTGTTAGCTTCTTCAGAACTCCTCATTTGGAAGCCATGGCATTTCCTGTGCAGTTTCCTACCGGTCAGAATACACTGGATGAAAAGAGACGTCTCAAGCTCACACCAAGTGCTTACTTCAAGTCAAGGCTTTTCAACATTGATGCAAGATTTGCTAAAGATACAAATTACCTGTTTTTCTCACAGTTTGTTACTGAGATACACCTGGCTAATTCCAGCATGACAATACAGCTAAGGAAAGGTAAAACTATGACTAAAGATGGACGCAAAATCACATCAGGAATGTTACAAAGTAAGACAGAAGTAGAGAAGCTGGTAAGAAATAAAGATGCAATCAGATTTATGCAGCCACTCAGAGGAACTCCAGCTTACTGGCAGAAAACCACCAAAGATCTATTCAGTATGCTTCGTCAAATAGGAACACCTCAGTTCTTTGTCACGTTCTCTGCTGCTGAGATGAGATGGCCTGAAGTGATTCAAGTAATAAAGAGACAGCAAGGTGAAGAGGTTGATTTTGAAGCCCTGGACTGGTCAGAAAAGTGTGAAATTCTAAGATCAAATCCAGTAACCACCATGCGAATGTTTGATAAGCGTGTTGAGGCTTTGTTCAGAGATTTGCTTTTTCTCCTGCACAGCCCCTTGGTGAAATCATTGATTACTTACTTACAGAGTTGAGTTCCAGCACAGAGGTAGTCCACATATACACATGTTGCTGTGGATTCGAGAAAAGGTAGAAGTAGATGTGGATTTATGACCAAACGGTCTGTGACTTTGTGGACAGATACATCTCAGCTCAACTCCTGATCCAGAAAAACAGCCTGAACTGCACAAAAAGTCACTGAACTACAAAAGCACAGCAAAAACCACACAAAGACATGCTTTAAGAGTGTGAACTCTGGTTGTAGATTTGGGTTTCCAAAACCACCATCCACAAGAACAGTGATTGTGAGACAGGATGAGGATTCAGACACTGAAGCTGCAAAAGCCAAACTCAGACCTTTGTTAAACCTGCTGAAGGAACCTGAAGCTGCTTCGCTCACCATAGAGCAGATTCTGTCACGATGCAACTTGACAATGAATGAGTATGAACAATGCCTCCAAGACATAAACAAGAAAACAGCGCTGATTCTGAAACGTGACCCAAAGGACTGTTGGATCAACAATTACAACCCAGACCTGCTTGAAGCCTGGAACTCTAATTTAGATGTCTCATTAATTTTGAATGCCTATTCATGTATAGAATACCTCTGTAAATATATAACGAAGAAAGAATCTGGCCTCTCTGAATACCTGAAGACAGTTATTGATAACTCTGATAAGAACACGGTCAATGAATGTGATGAAATGAGAGCTGTGATGCAGGCTTATTCAAAAAGAGAAATCAGCGCACAGGAGTGTGTGACTCGAGTCTGTGGCCTAAAATGAAAAAAATGTTCCCGCAGTGTTGTATTTGTACCAACAGATGATAACCCAGTAAAAATGAGTCGCCCGATGAGCTACCTGGAATCCACAACACACGACAGTTGTAATATTTGGATGACAAGTTTGAGTGATAAATACAAATGCAGACCTGAGACACCAGAATATGAGGAAATGTCCCTGGCTGATTTTGCTGCCTTGTGCCGGTTGGTGAGTGGTCCAAATGAAGGAAAAGATGTGCTTCCTCTTCTAAACCAGCTTGGTTTTGTACAAAGGCGAAAGAATGATAAACCAGCTATAATCAGGTATTACCACTGTTCACAAGAAAAAGATCCTGAGCAATATTATGGTCGACTGTTGAGACTTTACCTTCCACACAGATCAGAGCAGGAACTGAAACCACAAGGGTTCCAAACCTATCAGTCCTTCTACAACTCAGGTTTTGTGCGACTTCCATGCTCAGACCACAGTGAGTCTGTGAAAAGGGTTGTGAAGAGAAATAAAGACAAGTATGAGAAGAACTCTGAGGATATTGAGAGTGCACTGGAAGAGTTTGAACAAAATAGGGATGTTGTGATTGATGAATGGTGTAATCTGGCTCCTGAATCTGAAGTTGTGAGGTTGCAATGTGATGAGAATCTTCCTGAGAGACATTCTGATGATGAGAACGAACAGGAGAATGTTCCCGACTACAGTCGTCAGTCTGATGCTGTAACAGAGATCAGAGCCGTCAGAGAACAACCTGCAGTCGATCCAGCTGTGGTACGTGTAATGTATCAGAATCTGAACCAGAAGCAGGCCTGCGTGTTCTATGCTATAAGAGACTGGTGTATTCAGCGAGTTTGTGGTTTGAACCCAGATCCATTTTTCTTCTATATCAACGGTGGTGCAGGAACTGGAAAGTCACATCTGATTAAATGTATTCACTCTGAAGCATCAAAGATCCTGAGCAGACTGCCTGCTAATGCAGAAGAAGCTGACATATCAAATCCAACTGTTTTACTGACTTCATTTACTGGTACAGCAGCTTTTTCTATCAATGGCTCTACGTTACATTCTCTACTGAAACTACCCAGGAGTCTGAAACCACCCATTCAAGGACTTGGTAACCAACTGGATGAAGTCAGATGTGAGCTTATAAATGCCGAAATTATTGTTATTGATGAGATTTCAATGGTTTCAAAACCCCTTTTTGCCTATGTGGATGCAAGACTGAAACAAATCAAAGGCACTCAGAGACCTTTTGGTGGAATGTCAGTTTTAGCTCTTGGAGATTTTTACCAGCTGCCACCAGTGCGACAGTCTAAACCTCTCTGTGTTTATGATCCAGAACAGACTGACCTATGGCAGGTGCATTTTCAGATGATCACTCTAACTGAGATCATGCGTCAGAAAGATGATGTGGCCTTTGCAGAGATGTTGAACAGGATTAGAGTGAAAGAAAAGACAGATGAGCTTTCTCAGTGCGACAGAGATTTGTTGCCACAGGCTGTGACTGCACCAGAAGAATGTCCAATCGAGGTCTTACACATTTATGCTACCAACAAGAATGTGGAATCCCACAACACAGATACGCTCAAGAAGCTTCATTCAAACATTATAATCATCAATGCAGACGATTTCCAGAAGGATAAATGTACAGGCAGAATGGCACGAAGAGACAAACCATTTACCGGTGGGCGAAATGATTTACCCGACACCCTGAACGTTGCTGAAGGAGCTCGAGTGATGCTTACCAGAAACTTGGACACACTAAACGGTTTGGTCAACGGTGCTTTTGGCATACTGATAAAGGTGGTGAGATCTGAAAATGATGGACGCATAATTAAACTGGGGCTCAGAATGGACAACCGGCAGCCTATGAGACACAACCGCAGTGCTAATGCAGCATCTGATGATCTGGTTTACATTGAGAGAGCAGAGGAGAGTCTGAAGTTTAAAGGAGCGGTACGCAGACAGTTTCCTGTAAAGCTAGCATTTGCCTGCACAATCCACAAAACCCAGGGTCTTACAACACAGACAGCTGTAGTTTCAATGAAGAACATTTTTGAACCAGGTATGGCTTATGTTGCTCTCAGCAGGGTGACGTCTCTCAGTGGACTCTATTTACAGGACTTGGATGAGAAAAAGATTTATGCCAATCCCGAGGTAACTGCAGCGCTCCAAACCATGAGACAAGCCAGCGTTGAGGAAATGATGCCTCTTCTTCAGGTCAGAGAAACAGCCAGCAGACCTGACACTCTTACACTGATCCATCACAATACGGAGGGTTTGCCATCTCACATCAGTGACATCAAGAGTCATCATGAAATGTGCTTAGCAGATGTTTAGTGTCTCACAGAGTCTCACCTCCAAGGCTCCTTTGTTGCAGACAGTCTTCATTTGGACGGCTACACCATGTTCAAACGCAACAGACATGTGTCCTACACAAACTTTCCTCACATGGCCAGCAGAAGTGGTGGTGGAGTTGTTGTGTATTTGAGGAATCATTTTCAGGTTCAGGTAAAACAGTATCTGCATAATGTCACTGATCTTGAGTTCTTAGTGTTGAAGGTTCAGGCTCCATTCCCTGCACTCATTGCTGTTGTGTACAGACCTCCAGACTACAGTTTGACACCGTTCATGCAAAACCTGGTAAGTCTTTTAGATTCACTTGAAATAATGGACTGTCACCCAATCATTGTGTGTGGAGATTTTAATGAGAACCAGTTACAGAATGGAAGAAAACAGATTCTGGAGCAGTTTCAGTCGAGAGGGTATTCACAGCTGATCACTTCTGCCACGACAGACAAGAACACCCTGCTTGACCTCATTTTTATTTCTCAGCCACAGCAAAGTCTAAATTCAGGTGTCCTGAGGACATATTACAGTTACCACAACCCTGTGTTTTGTGTCCTGTCCTCCAGCCAATCATGAAGTCGTCTGGTGAGTTTTGAAACAATTATAGATCATGTTTGTTACAGAGTTTACTGATTGTAGAGTATGAAAAAGATTTTTTGTTGATAATGGAAGGCTTCCCAAAAATTCGCTTCCCTGCTCTGTCTGTAAGAAGACCATCCTTCAATTTATCAAACCTTTCTCATTGCAATGTTATTAATCATTTCACCAAATCATGGCTGTACTTCATGCAGAGCAGGGACATCTGCCTTCTGTTATCATGCACCTCTGATCTGAAATGTGCTGCAAAAAGTATTAAACAGACATCATTTATTTTTTATTCTCATGTTTTAAATGACTAAATCTACTATTTTAAAATGCATTTTTTCATGGATGTTAATTGTCATCTCCTTTTTTGATACTTTTATTTATTGTGACATGTATCTCAACAAACGAGATGTTTGTTGAGGGCTTTCAAATATGAAATAGTAAATAAATAAATCCCAGATAAATGCAGGTATTTATTATGGGTCACATGAATAATAACAGACAATTATATTTTCTTGATTATAGTAGATTTTGTAGAATCAAACGTTTTGGGAATGAGTTTTTGCTTATCATGTTTTATAGGTAAAAAATGTCAAAAGTTTTAAACTATCTTTAGGCTACCAGAGATGTCTATAATGATACATTATGTAGAGAACAACATTTTTACAGTTTACAGAATTTGTATAAACACTGATTTAGAAGTACATGGAAAGTTTCTGCATCCATTTTCTGACTTGGCCTTTATCCGGGTGGGTTTGGGTTTGGGTGGATAAAGGCCAAGTCAGAGTTCTCTGAGCAGCTGGAAAAAGCTGCTAATAAACAAAGACGTCAGAAAGCGGGGGCTTAGGTATAGCCCCCGCTTTCTGACGCACTAATTAGATTTAGTAACTGACACCCCATACCAGCATTACATAGACACTTGGGGGCTGAGATGGGTGGGTGGGGAGGGTGGGTGGGTGGGTGGTGTTAAAAGCACGTTATGTTTTGTAGATGTATTTTTTTCAGACAGGGCACACACAGTCCTGTTTCCTTTGTGGGAAAACCTTCGAACTTCGCCATCTTCAGCTGAAACAACAACATCTTAACACCATTTTCATGAACTGCTGAGCCAAACCTGATCCATCAGTGCTGGACTGCACAGATAACTACATGCCACAAGGAGACTGCTGTTTTATGAACTGCCATACCAGTGTGTCTTCAATGGAGAAGATGACACACCCATCACCTGACCTCCTGCCTGATCTGGAGACCAACTTAATGCTGCCAATCTACACACCTCTGAAACCATCAAGGATGACTCATATCGAGGAAACTGTATTTCCTGTCAGAGATGCTCAGTGATCCTCAGAGCAGAGAGAGGTATGATTCTTTATCTTTGATAAAAAAAGTCATTGCTTTTAATTCATTTAATTAATTTAAATCCTATTTATTGCATAAATAATTCCATACTGAAATTATTATACTTGTTGACACTTTTTGAGTTTTAATTCACATTATGGATTACAAATCTATGCTTTTTCTACTCTGTCTCTCTGTGCAGGTATTGCTGTCTTCTGAGTTCTTCAGTGTCCCAACTGAGACATTTAAACATCATCACAGAGTTCCTGTCTTTCCTCACCATCATGTGAGTGTGAGATTGCTCTGGAGTCTGGTATCCTGCAGCACCTAGGAGTACTTCAATATTGTTCATTGTATAACTTATTTGTAGTTTTTAGGCCTTAACACAAATAAAATGTTCCCTTTTCTGTATTTTTTAGAACAAGCTCGTCCTGTGTGGCTGCATTCCAGCTTCTTAGACTCTACGCAAGTGGACAGAGTATCAGTGTTTGACCACTCTTACAGACACCGACTTCTGTCAACTCACTGCTACTGATCAGGCACCTCACTCCAGGAAGACAGAGGGCTGCAAGCCTGTCGTCGTTTCCAGTGTGGCTTTGTATTATTGGGGTAGCATCAGATTTTTCCCACAAATATTCAAAGGTAACACTTATTTTAAGTTTAGTTATTAAATCAAAAGTCTTCCCATGTGTTAATTACATTTTATTTGTTTTTGTTTTCTTTTAGATTTATATACAGTGATCGGATGTGGTGGAGCTTTGTTAACTGTGTGGAAAACATCTGTTTGTGATGCTATTTACAATGAGGCTTTAAGGTGACAGTTTCCATGTAATTTCAATACTTTTACGAAACAAAAACATGTTTGTAATTAACATATTTTTTCAGTTTTGTCTTTTGGACTTATGGTTAACATTCCTCTGTGACAGCAAATACTAAACTGGTCCAAGTGACCAGCATATCATTGGTCGAGGTAAAGGACCACAATGAATTTTTGACTGTGTTTGTGTCACCAGATTTAACAAACAATATCAGACATATGAAACTGAACTCTGGATTAATGTGCAGATATACTGTTTTTTGTGGGTGGTTTTTGTTTTTGTTTTTTGTTATTTTGTAGAACAAACCCAATCTATTTACCCAAACAATGTAACTTGTTTTGGTAAATAGTGGATTAATATATCTAAGTCTATAAGTATAGCAAGCTGAATTCATACAAACACACAGCTCTAAATCTTGAATTGTAGGATGTACAAAAATGATCATGTGATTATTATGGACATTTAAATAACTATCTATTGAACCATTACACATATTCTTTATAGAAATTACACAATCTCAAATGTGAAAAAGTGTTTAAGAGAAAAGATAATGTGTGTTTGTATGAATCCTGCCTTAGTATGGGGTGTCAGTAACTACATTAGTATAGAGTAGGTCTAACAGTGGTTTTCCACATCTCCTCTAATATATATAGATAATGGGTCAGACATATAAAGTCATTTTGAAAAGTTCATGAAGGTCACATCCATTTATATGTGTTCCTCTTTATCATTTTATATCACGTCACACAGCTGACTTGAGTTTTGATCAGCATAGAACCATAACATTCATGCTAATGGTTCTACTGTTTACAGTTACTTTATGATGGATTTCACCCTGGTCACAGCACTATGTGAAAAGCTGTTAGAGGTAAAGTTAACCCAATTAATACCTGATCATAAGTCACTCTTAATGCAGGGCAGTGGTTATTTTAACTGTAATTTATTCTACAACGTTCTTTATTTGATCCCTGTTTCTTTAAAAATGTGCATCGATTGGTCAGCTGTGTGACTCGGCACCTGAAATATATCACAATGTTGACTTCATTTCGACAGTATTATGTAGTTTGGTACCATATTTATCATCAAATCAGGAAGCAGTAAACTAATTGAAAAAAATAAGCTTTTGAAAATTTTAATGTGGCATTGGAACATGTTGTTTATCCTTGCCAAATGGTATGTGCACAAAACTCCAGCAAATCAGAGGATATATTTTTGTCTCTCACTTGCTGTTTATATATGTATATATTTTTGCAGTTAATAGCCTATCATGTGTCTGTGCATCTTAGGGCCAGATTTGCATTTTCTATTGATATTTTTCTGTTTGTCCCAAATGGGATTTTTATTTCTGTATGCCATTATTGCAATAATTGGAAACAACTGAGTAAATATTTTGTATCATAGGTTTCTAAAAAATATTTAAATGTTCTACTTTTCTAATACTGGTTTTCTATTTTCTAAACTTTCTGCCACTCTTTGGCATTTCACTAACATTATTTTTGGGTATTTTTTCTCTGACTGCAGCATCTTGTGCATTTATTACCTAACTGTTTTTGTGGGGGTTTTTTGTTTTGTTTTTTTGTTTGTTTGTTTGTTGCCATTTTTACATTTCACCAGCTGTGTAAACTCTGTAATTTTACCTTGGTTTTGTTCCACATCAGTTTATCTGCTGGCTGTTTTTTTTTTTCCTTTTCTAATGTTTCTGGTAATTTTTCACAGTTAAATGAGTGACTTTGAGGTTAATTCCACGTTTTCAGCTGTTATCTGTTGACAGTTTTGCCTAATTATTGCATTTCTGCAAAATTAGAGCAGTTCTGGTAAGTTGTAATATTTCTGTGAAGTTATGTTATTCTAAATTGTTACATTTCTGCTAAGTTCTAGCTTCTGGTAAACTACAATGTTTCTGCTGAACTGTTATGTTTCTTCTAAGTTATTCTAAATTCTTCTAAATTATTACATTTTTGTTAACTCGATATTGTTCTGCAAAGTTATTAAAATTTCAACAACTTTTTAAACACTGACTTTGATTTCTTCAGCTTCTTCAGTTATTTTCAACTATTTTCAGCAAACATGCGTTGTTATGGTTGCTATGCAATTAACTCAGAGCGGACAGTGGAAGTTTGTGAATTTTCCGTTCAAGTCCGAACAACTTCTTGCTGCTCACTCAATTCTCACTCAACCCCCACAAATTATACATCAAAACGTAGGTATTTTTGCTGGCTTTCATTGTTATCATTGTTGTGGGAGTTACAGATTTTTTGCAAATCTCCTCAGGGCAACAAAAAGTCTGAAAACTCTCCATGGACAGTCAATGGAGAGTTTGTTCAAAATCACCGCTATTGTTGCCCATTGAAATGAATGGAACACATTATCAATGTGGTCACTTATTTCTGCTCGCCGCGACGGAGGTACAAAGAGCAATGAAAATCGCAGTGAAAGTTCACCAAAGTCTGCTGATTCGCCCAGTACAAGAATTGTGCTTCTATCCCACCTAGTTTTGGAGTTGCATTACGTTTTGTAACTCCAAAAAACGGCGCTTTTTCGCCTCTCACCGCGATCTATTTCTGACTTCTTATCAATCTCTTTTCCAGCCCCCCACCCCCTTTTCAGGTGGCGCAGTTGGTAGTGACATGGGCCTGCAGCTCAAAGGTCGTGGATTCAATCCCAGCTTGTTCAACTTTTTTTCTTCACTACAACTTTATACACGCAGACCTGTAATTTATATTGTTAATTTATTACAATTCTGCAAAGTTTTATGATTTTAGCAGCTTTTCTAATATGGACCTCAGATTCTTGTTAACATTCCATGGCAGAAATACATACAAGTACACAGCCTGATGAAGCAAATACAGGCAGTACCTCTGATTGGTGAATTTGAGCAGAACAAGGTTGTTCTGCTTCTTTTCAGCAGAAATTCTGCTAATTCACCTCTTTTCAGCGAACTTTCTGCTTCTTTGCCTCTTTTCTGCAGAAACACTGCTGATTCACCTCTTTTCTGCAAAGTTTTCAGCCTTTCCACCTCTTATCAGCACAATTCACAGCAGCTTCTGCTAATTGCAGCAGAATTGTCAGTCTGTCCACCTCTTCTTTGTTAGAATGAGTTTGGCTCAGTGAGGTGAGAAGCTGCCTTGAGCCTGGCAGAGCCAGGTTAGAATCCTGCTCAGGCCAACATTGTTTTTTTTCACCACCATACAACTTTTTGCAACGTTTCATCTTTTTCAGCTTTTCAGCAGACAGCTTCAGCGTTAAGGCATCCACACAACATTTTCGCAGGAAATGCAAATTTTTTCTAGTTTCTCTTTATTGTGTGGATGCCCTAAAGGGCTTCCACACAATTGAGTTCCTGTTTCTCTTTATTCTTTATTATTGTGTGGATGCCCTAAAAGGGCTTCCACACTATTGAGTTCCTGTTTCTCTTTATTGTGTGGATGCCCTAAAGGGCTTCCACACTATTGAGTTCCTGTTTCTCTTTATTCTTTATTGTGTGGATGCCTGAGGCATCCACACTATTGAGTTCCTGTTTCTCTTTATTCTTTATTCCACTATTTACTAGTTGCTTCCGTACGTTTTTTGGCACTTAACTACTCCCACAGTTTTTATCCGATTTTCACCGTTCAAATCTTTAAAAATTCTGCTCTTTCTGCTCTTTCCGGCTATGACTTTTGGTGCTCATAACTTCTATACTTTTTGAGATATTGAATTTGTTTTGCAATATTTTTTGCCCATTTCTGCCATATTATAGATGGCCTCACTGATTTTCCTTGCCGGGTTGACCTGTGTTTTAGCTCAGTGAGATGAGCATCCGTTCTCAGACTGGGAGGCCCGGGTTCAAATCCTGCTTATGGCAAAATTTCCTTCAGTTAACAGTTAAACTTTTTTAACTCAATTTCAGCTTTTTCACTCCTTTTAAGCAAAATTTTCAGTTTTTTCACCACTTTTCAGCACGAATTCTAGCTTTTTCAGCTATTTTCAGCAAAAACATCTTTTCAGCAGAATTCTGAAAAGAGTTCTGCAGACCTCTTTTCAGCAGAATTTTCACCTCTTTTCAGCCCAAATTCTGCTTATTCACCTCTTCTGCAAAATTTTCAGCCTTTTCACCTCTTATTAGCACAAATCTCAGCTGTTTTCAGGAAAAACTCTTTTCTGCAGAAATTCTGCTGATTCATCTCTTTTCTGCAAAATTCTCAGCCGCTTCTGCTAATTTCAAACTAATATGGACCGAAATACATACAAGTACCCAGGCTAATGAAGCAGACAGAGGCAGTAGCTCTGATTGGTGAATTTGAGCAGAATCAGGTTGTTCTTTCATTTCATTTTTTTATTTATTTCACACATGGTTCATCGTGTTTCTTTTTCTACATACAGAACCTTCTGCCTCTTTTCAGCAGAAATTCTGCTCATTCACCTCTTTTCAGTGCAACATTCTGCTTCTTTCCCTCTTTTCTGCAGAAATTCTGCTGAGTCACCTCTTTTCTACAAAATTTTCAGCCTTTTCACCTTTTTCAATGCGTTCATCTTTTTCAAATCATAGAGTTAAAATCAAAATATAGTATTTTTACCAAAGCATTGTATTTGTACGAAGTACAGTATTTCTGCCAAATCATAGAATTACTACAATTTCATAGTATTTTCAGGAATCCCTTTTGTTATAGTATTACTTCTAAGTCATAGTATTTCTGCTTTGTCATAGTATTTGTACTGAAACATAGTATTTCTGCCAAATCATAGTATTACTGCTATTTCATAGTATTTGAGTGAAATTACAGTGTTTCTGCAAAAACATTGTATTTCTGCTACTGTATTTCCGCTGTATTACGTAGTGGCAAAGTAGGAGGCTGACTGTTACTAAGTGCATCAGTGTACATAGGTCATCTCTTGTGTTGGAGTGCCCTCTTGTGGCGCCTTTTGGGTAGTGCCTTACTAAATGTGAAAATGTGAACACTGCAAAGAAGCGGTATCAGACTGGTTTGTAGTGGAGGAATTTGTTGCCAGTTTCTTTCATCTTTAATCCATATTCATGTTGTAATGTAGTAGTACCACAATATGGCAGAAACACTATGTTTTGGCACAAATACTTTGATTTGGTATACTTTAGCTTCTTCACCCCTTTTCAGCACAAATTCCAGCTTTTTTGGCTGTTTTCAGAAAAAAAAACTCTTTTCAGCAGAAACTCTGCTGATTCATCTCTTTTCAGCGCAAGTTTCTGCTTCTTTGCCTCTTTTCTGCAGAAATTCTGCTGATTCACCTCTTTTCTGCAAAATTTTCAGCCTTTTCACCTCTTATCAGCAAAATTAATTTGCAGAAATATATACACGTACACAGCCTGATGAAACAGACAGAAGCAGTACCTCTGATTGGTGAATTTGAGCAGAACCAGGTTGTTCTGCCTCTTTTCAGCAGAAATTGTGCTGATTCACCTCTTTTCAGCGCAATGTTCTGCTTCTTTGCCTATTTTCTGCAGATATTCTGCTGATTTACCTCTTTTCTGCGAAATTTTCAGTGCTTTTATGTGTTATCAGGACAATTCTCAGCAGCTTCTGCTCATTCCACCATAATTGTCAGTCTCTCCATCTCTTTCTTTGTCTGAGTGAGTTTGGCACAGTGAGATGAGTTGAGGCCTTTAGACTAGGGGGTCCAGGTTCAAATCCTGCTTAGGAGAACATTTTTTTTTTTCGCAACCATACAACTTTTGCTACTTTTCATCTTTTTCAGCTTTTCAGCAGACAGCTTCAGCATTAAGGCATCCACACAGCATTTTCGCAGGAAATGCAATTTTTTCTAGTTGTGTGGATGCCCTAAAAGGGCTTCCACACTATTGTTTTCCTGTTTCTCTTTCTTCTTTATTGTGTGGATGCCCTAAAGGGCTTCCACACTATTGAGTTCCTGTTTCTCTTTATTCTTTATTGTGTGGATGCCCTAAAGGGCTTCCACACTATTGAGTTCCTGTTTCTCTTTATTCTTTATTGTGTGGATGCCCTAAAGGGCTTCCACACTATTGAGTTCCTGTTTCTCTTTATTCTTTATTCCACTATATTATTCTAGTTGCTTCCGTACACTTTTTTTGGCACTTAACTACTCCTTCAGTTTTCAGCCGATTTTCGCCATTCAAACTTTAAAAATTCTGCTCTTTCTGCTAATGCCGGCTATGACTTTTGGTGCTCATAACCTCTATACTTTTTGAGATATTGAATTTTTTTTGCAATATTTTTTGCCCATTTCTGCCATATTATCAGTGGCCTCACTGATTTTCTTTGCCGGGAAGACCTGTGTTTTAGCTCAGTGAGATGAGCAGCCGTTCTCAGACTGGGAGGCCCGGGTTCAAATCCGCTTATGGCAACATTTCTTTCAGTTAACAGTTAAACTTTTTAACTCTTTTCAACACAAATTTAAGCTTTTTCACCCCTTTTCAGCACAATTTTCAGTTTTTTCACCACTTTTCAGCACAAATCCCAGCTGTTTTCAGCTGTTTTCAGCAAAAACCTCTTTTCAGCAGAATTCTGAAAAGAGTTCTGCAGAACTCTTTTCAGCAGAAATTCTGCTGATTGAACTCTTTTCAGCAGAATTTTCACCCCTTTTCAGCCCAAATTCTGCTTATTCACCTCTTCTGCAAAATTTTCAGCCTTTTCCCCTATTATCAGCACAAATCTCAGCTTTTTTCAGAAAAAAACTCTTTTGAGCAGAAATTCTGCTGATTCATCTCTTTTCAGCGCAACTTTTTGCTTCTTTACCTCTTTTCAGCTGAAATTCTGCTGATTCACCTCTTTTCTGCAAAATTTTCAGCCTTTTCACCTCTTATCAGCACAATTCTCAGCAGCTTCTGCTCATTTAAGCAGAATTGTCAGTCTCTCCACCTCTTCTTTGTCAGAATGACTTTGGCTCAGTGAGATGAGTTGCTGCCTTAGGACCTGGAGGGCCAGGTTCAAATCCTGCTTAGGGGAATGTTTTTTTTTTTAGCAAAAATTTCTCTGTCTTTACCCCTTTCAGTAGAAGTTTTTGGCTTTTCACCACTTTTCAGCAAACATTTTCTGCTTCTTCACCTGTTTTCAGCAGAATTTTCAGTTTCTTCACCGCCATATAACTTTTTGCAAGTTTTCAACTTTTTCAGCTTTTTCAGCAGGCAACTTTAGCGTTAAGGCATCCACACAGCATTTTCGCAGGAAATGCAAATTTTTCTAGTTCCACTATATTATTCTAGTTGCTTCCGTACACTTTTTTGGCACTTAACTACTCCTTCAGTTTTCAGCCGATTTTCGCCATTCAAACTTTAAAAATTCTGCTCTTTCTGCTAATGCCGGCTATGACTTTTGGTGCTCATAACTTCTATACTTTTGAGATATTGAATTTTTTTGCAATATTTTTGCCCATTTCTGCCATATTATCAGTGGCCTCACTGATTTTCTTTGCCGGAAGACCTGTGTTTTAGCTCAGTGAGATGAGCAGCCGTTCTCAGACTGGGAGGCCGGGTTCAAATCCCGCTTATGGCAACATTTCTTTCAGTTAACAGTTAAACTTTTTTAACTCTTTTCAACACAAATTTCAACTTTTTCACCCCTTTTCAGCACAATTTTCAGTTTTTTCACCACTTTTCAGCACAAATCCCAGCTTTTTCAGCTGTTTTCAGCAAAAACCTCTTTTCAGCAGAATTCTGAAAAGAGTTCTGCAGAACTCTTTTCAGCAGAAATTCTGCTGATTGAACTCTTTTCAGCAGAATTTTCACCCCTTTTCAGCCCAAATTCTGCTTATTCACCTCTTCTGCAAAATTTTCAGCCTTTTCCCCTATTATCAGCACAAATCTCAGCTTTTTCAGAAAAAAACTCTTTTGAGCAGAAATTCTGCTGATTCATCTCTTTTCAGTGCAACTTTTGCTTCTTTACCTCTTTTCAGCTGAAATTCTGCTGATTCACCTCTTTTCTGCAAAATTTTCAGCTTTTCACCTCTTATCAGCACAATTCTCAGCAGCTTCTGCTCATTTAAGCAGAATTGTCAGTCTCTCCACCTCTTCTTTGTTAGAATGACTTTGGCTCAGTGAGATGAGTTGCTGCCTTAAGACCTGGAGGGCCATGTTCGAATCCTGCTTAGGGCAATGTTTTTTTTTTTGCCAAAAAAATTTCTGTCTTTACCCCTTTCAGTAGAAGTTTTTGGCTTTTCACCACTTTTCAGCAAACATTTTCTGCTTCTTCACCTGTTTTCAGCAGAATTTTCAGTTTCTTCACCGCCATATAACTTTTTGCAAGTTTTCAACTTTTTCAGCTTTTTCAGCAGGCAACTTCAGCGTTAAGGCATCCACACAGCATTTTCGCAGGAAATGCAAATTTTTCTAGTTCCACTATATTATTCTAGTTGCTTCCGTACACTTTTTGGCACTTAACTATTCCTTCAGTTTTCAGCCGATTTTCGCCATTCAAACTTTAAAAAATTCTGCTCTTTCTGCTAATGCCGGCTATGACTTTTGGTGCTCATAACTTCTATACTTTTTGAGATATTGAATTTTTTTTGCAATATTTTTTGCCCATTTCTGCCATATTATCAGTGGTCTCACTGATTTTCTTTGCCGGGAAGACCTGTGTTTTAGCTCAGTGAGATGAGCAGCCGTTCTCAGACTGGGAGGCCCGGGTTCAAATCCCGCTTATGGCAACATTTCTTTCAGTTAACTGTTAAACTTTTTTAACTCTTTTCAACACAAATTTAAGCTTTTTCACCCCTTTTCAGCACAATTTTCAGTTTTTTCACCACTTTTCAGCACAAATCCCAGCTTTTTCAGCTGTTTTCAGCAAAAACCTCTTTTCAGCAGAATTCTGAAAAGAGTTCTGCAGAACTCTTTTCAGCAGAAATTCTGCTGATTGAACTCTTTTCAGCAGACTTTTCACCCCTTTTAAGCCCAAATTCTGCTTATTCACCTCTTCTGAAAAATTTTCAGCCTTTTCCCCTATTATCAGCACAAATCTCAGCTTTTTTCAGAAAAAAAACTCTTTTGAGCAGAAATTCTGCTGATTCATCTCTTTTCAGCGCAACTTTTTGCTTCTTTACCTCTTTTCAGCTGACATTCTGCTGATTCACCTCTTTTCTGCAAAATTTTCAGCCTTTTCACCTCTTATCAGCACAATTCTCAGCAGCTTCTGCTCATTTAAGCCGAATTGTCAGTCTCTCCACCTCTTTTTTGTCAGAATGACTTTGGCTCAGTGAGATGAGTTGCTCCCTTAAGACCTGGAGGGACAGGTTCGAATCCTACTTATTGCAATGTTTTTTTTTTCAGCAAAAATTTCTCTCTCTTTACCCCTTTCAGTAGAAGTTTTTGGCTTTTCACCACTTTTCAGCAAACATTTTCTGCTTCTTCACCTGTTTTCAGCAGAATTTTCAGTTTCTTCACCGCCATATAACTTTTTGCAAGTTTTCAACTTTTTCGGCTTTTTCAGCAGGCAACTTCAGCGTTAAGGCATCCACACAGCATTTTCGCAGGAAATGCAAATTTTTCTAGTTATTATTCCACTAGTTGCTTCCGTACACTTTTTGGCACTTAACTACTCCCACAGTTTTTATCCGATTTTCGCCATTCAAACTTCAAAAAATTCTGCTATTTCTGCTAATGCCGGCTATGACTTTTGGTGCTCATAACTTCTATACTTTTTGAGATATTGAATTTTTTTTGCAATATTTTTTGCCCATTTCTGCCATATCATCAGTGGCCTCACTGATTTTCCTTGCCAGGCTGAGGTGTGTTTTAGCTCAGTGAGATGAGCATCCGTTCTCAGACTGGGAGGCCCGGGTTCAAATCCCGCTTATGGCAACATTTCTTTCATTTAACAGATAAACTTTTTTAACTCAATTTCAGCTTTTTCACCCCTTTTCAGCAAAATTTTCAGTTTTTTCACCCCTTTTCAGCACAAATCCCAGCTTTTTCAGCTGTTTTCAGCAAAAACCTCTTTTCAGCAGAATTCTGCTCATTCACCTCTTTTCAGCAGAATTTTCAGAATTTTCACTTCTTTTCAGCCCAAATTCTGCTTATTCACCTCTTCTGCAAAATTTTCAGCCTTTTCACCTCTTATTAGCACAAATCTCAGCTGTTTTCAGAAAAAACTTTTGAGGAGAAATTCTGCTGATTCATCTCTTTTCAGTGGAACTTTCTGCTTCTTTACCTCTTTTCAGCAGAAATTCTGCTGATTCACCTCTTTTCATCCTTTTCACCTCTTATCAGCACAATTCTCAGCCGCTTCTGCTCATTTCAGCAAAATTGTCAGTCTCTCCACCTCTTCTTTGCGAGAATGAGTTTAGCTCAGTGAGATGAATAGCTGCATTGAGACCAGGAGGGTCAGGTTCAAATCCTGCTCAGGGCAACATGGTTTCTTTTCACCACCATACCACTTTTTGCAACTTTTCATCTTTTTCAGCTTTTCAGCAGACAGCTTCAGCGTTAAGGCATCCACACAGCATTTTCGCAGGAAATGCAAATTTTTCTAGTTGTGTGGATGCCTCAAGGCATCCACACTATTGTTTTCCTGTTTCTCTTTATTCTTTATTATTCTGGTTGCTTCCGTACGTTTTTCGGCACTTAACTACTCCCTCAGTTTTCAGCCGATTTTCTCAGTTCAAACTCTAAACTGTTCTGCTCTTTCTGCTAATTCCAGCTATGACTTTTGGTGTTTATTACTATTATACTTTTTAAAATATTACACTTTTTTCCTTTAATTTGTCCCATTGAAATGAATGGAAAACTTCCACAATTCTGCTAAAACTTGCTTGGTTTTGAAACTTAACTGCTTCCTCATACTTTCACCTAGAAACTCCATTCAAACTTTAAAACGTTCTCAAAGTATTGGGCTATTCCTGTCTGAATCAGCTTTTTCAGACCTTCTACTGTTTTAATCTTATCTCTCTTTAAGTTTTCAGTTGCAAAATTGTGATTTTTCAGAAAATACATGCGTTGCTATGGTTGCTATGCAATTAACTCAGAGTGAGTGCTGGTCTGTTCTGAATTTTCGCTTCATGTCCGAACAACTTCTTGCTACTCGCTCAATTTCCACTCAACCCCCACAAATTATACATCAAAACGTAGGTATTTTTGCTGTCTTTCCGACAATGTTACTGTCTTTATTGTGAGATTTACCGTTTTTTCGCAATTCACCTCGAAGTGACATATGCTCAGGTTACTCCCCATTCAAATTCTATAGGGAGGTTTTGAAATTCAGAGCTGAAATTCTGTAACAGGAGGCATTTTCAAATCGCCATATCTCTTGAACAAAGCAAAGTTAGGACATGAGGCTTGTGCCAATATATCTTCAGACACTGCTGACACTCACAGTGGAATCAGTTTTTACAATTATCTTACCGTTGAGCAATGAATTACGTTTGTTTGAGGGGTGGAAATCTGTCCTTCTCTCAGTTCTCACACTCTGAAAATGAAGCCGTTTCTTCTCTCGTCATATCTCCGCGACGGAGGTACAAAGAGCTATGAAAATCGCAGTCAAAATACACCAAAGTCCGCTGATTCACCCAGTACAAGAATTATTCTGCTAGCCCTCCTAGTTTTTGAGTTACACGACGTTTTGTAACTCCAAAAAACGGCGCTTATCGCCGCTCACCGCGATCTATTTTCTCACCTCTCATGTCTTTGTTTTTCAGCCGCCTGCCCCCTTGCCAGGTGGCGCAATCAGTAATGACACGGCTCTGCAACTCAAAGGTCGTGGGTTCAATCCCACCTTGGTCAAAATTTGTTTTTTCACTAAAAATTGATACACTATCACAGACCTGTAATTTATATTGATCATTTATTACAATTTTGCAAAGTTATATCATTTTAGCAGCTTTTCTAATATGGACCGAAATACATACAAGTACCCAGACAGCAGACAGAGGCAGTAACTCTGATTGGTGAATTTGAGCAGAACCAGGTTGTTCTGCCTCTTTTCAGCAGAAATTGTGCTGATTCACCTCTTTTCAGCGCAATGTTCTGCTTCTTTGCATCTTTTCTGCAGAAATTCTGCTTATTTACCTCTTTTCTGTGAAATTTTCAGCGCTTTTATGTGTTATCAGGACAATCCTCAGCAGCTTCTGCTCATTCCACCATAATTGTCAGTCTCTCCATCTCTTCCTTTATCAGAGTGAGTTTGGCACAATGAGTATGATTGATGCCTTGAACCCAGGAGGGCCAGGTTCAAATCCTGCTTAGGACAACATTTTTCTTCACAACCATACAACTTTTGCTACTTTTCATCTTTTTCAGCTTTTCAGCAGACAGCTTCAGCGTTAAGGCATCCACACAGCATTTTCGCAGGAAATGCAATTTTTTCTAGTTGTGTGGATGCTTTTTGCATCCACACTATTGAGTTCCTCTTGGGACTTCCGTACACTTTTCGGCACTTAACTACTTCCACAATTTTCAGCCGATTTTCACCATTCAAATTTTAAACTATTCTGCTATTTCTGCTAATGTGTGCTATGTCTTTTGGTATTTTTCACTATTATACTTTTTAAAATATTAAGCTTAATTTGTCCCATTGAAATGAATGGGAAACTTCCGCAATTCTGCTAAAACTTGCTTGTTTTTGAAACTTAACTACTTTTTCCTACTTTCACGTAGAACAACCATTCAAACTTTAAAATGTTCACAAATTATTGGGCTATTCATGAATGATTCAGCTTTTTCATATCTGTCACCATTTTCATCTTATCCCTCTTTAAGTTTTGAGTTTCATCTTTGTGATTTTTCACAAAATTCATGCGTTGTTATGGTTGCTATGCAGTTGGTTCTAAGTGAGCCCCTGTACCTTTGGCAATTTTCTCTTCATGTCCGAACAACTTCTTGCTACTTGAATAATTTTCACTCAACTCCCACAAATTATACATCAAAACGTAGGTATTTTTGCTGGCTTTCACAAAATGTCACTGTCATTGTTGTGGGATTTATAGAATTTTGCCAAATCCTCAGACCAACACAAGCTCGAAAAAGTCTCCATACAAAGTCAATGGAGAGTTTGTTCAAAATCACCACTTGATTTCTGTCATGAGAGGCATATTCGAATCGTCATATCTCCAGAACGAAGCAAAGTTAAGACATGAGGCTTGTCCCCGTATATCTTCAGACACTCCTGACGCTCACAATTCAAGAATTTGTTCCTTACCTATTACCATTCTGAAATGAGTTAGACTTGTTTGAGGGTAGGAAATTCGTCCTTCGCTCAGATTTCTTCAGATTTCAAACTCTGGAAATGAACCACTTTTTCTCTCGTCATAACTTTTGTTGGATTTCCACAGAGACCTGATAATTTCCATGACTGTTCACCAAAGCCTGCTGTCTCTTACGATGAAAGAATGATATCCATACTCCAAATAGATTTAGAGTTACAAAGCTTTGTTCGAGGGCAAGTCAGGGCAGTTTTCTCTTCGCCTCTACTCAGTTATGGTGCATTAGAAGTCAAATATCTTCAATAATTCATATTTTAATGATAAATTGTCAACACTTGAGGATTCCCCCATCTCTTCTGAACAAAACGGTGTAAGAATGACTGTTCTAGTCCCTACGGTTAGGAAATTATGGCCATTTGTTTGAGGGGAGTCCTGACTATGAGAAATAGACTGCAGAAATCCTGTCTCTCTGCTGCGTGTGTGTAAAGACAGGTGCACCTGTTTTGGCGGGAAAAGCACAGAGCCTCTCTGATTGGTGGATTCAAATTTAGCAGCTCCCAGGCTGCTTGACTGACCTAGAAACTTGGTTTTCTCTCCCTGTGTGTGTGTGTGTGTGTGTGTGTGTGTGTGTGACACGGAGAGAGAGAGAGTTTCTATGGGAGCATCTTATTGTATGATTTAAAGTCAATATATTTAGACTGGTTGACTGACTTTGATCCTGTGTGTGTCTCTCTGTGCTTGTGTGTTTCTATACTTGTCCATCTTTGTGATTGTGTGACTGTTATACTTTTTTTTACAGATCTTTTTTCATTTAACAATTACATTTGAGGGACCCTTAGCATGTTCAGCATTTGTTCAGCTGTTCATTTTGCTTTTCCAATTTTCTATTGTTTTACTATTGTGCTAAGTCATAGCATTGCTGCTACTTTTCAGCATTTGTGCTAAATACAGCATTCCTGCTAAATCATACTTTTTCTGCTATTTTATGAGATTTGTGCTAAATACAGCAGTTCTGCTAAATCATACTTTTTCTGCTATTTTATGAGATTTGTGCTAAATACAGCATTTCTGCTAAATCATACTTTTTCTGCTATTTTATGAGATTTGTGCTAAATACAGCATTTCTGCTAAATCATACTTTTTAAGCTTTTTTATGAGATTTGTGCTAAATACAGCATTTCTGCTAAATCATACTTTTTAAGCTTTTTTATGAGATTTGTGCTAAATACAGCATTTCTGCTAAATCATACTTTTTCTGCTTTTTTATGAGATTTGTGCTAAATACAGCAGTTCTGCTAAATCATACTTTTTCTGTTTTTTTTATGAGATTTGTGCTAAATACAGCATTTCTGCTAAATCATAGGCCACCTGTAACCGGAAGGTCGCCGGTTCGATCCCCGACCTCTCTGTCCTGGTCATTGTGTCCTTGGGCAAGACACTTTACCCTACCGCCTACTGGTGTTGGCCAGAGGGGCCGATGGCGCGATATAGAAGCCACTCTTCTGTCAGTCTGCCCCAGGGCAGCTGTGGCTACAACTGTAGCTTGCCTCCACCAGTGTGTGTGTCTGTGTGTGTGTGTGTGTGTGTGTGTGTGTGTGTGTGACACAGAGAGAGAGAGCGAGAGAGGTTTATTATGGGAGCATCTTATTGTATGATTTAAATTCAATATATTTACACTGGTTGACTGAATTTGATCCTGTGTGTCTCTCTGTGCTTGTGTGTTTTTATATTTGTCCATCTTTGTGATTGTGTGACTGTTATACTTTTTTTTACAGATTTTTTTTCATTTAACAATTACATTTGAGGGACCCTTACCATGTTCAGCATTTGTTCAGCTGTTCATTTTGCTTTTCCAATTTTTCTATTTAAATTATTACTATTGTGCTAAGTCATAGCATTGCTGCTACTTTTTAGCATTTGTGCTAAATACAACATTTCTGCTAAATCATACTTTTTCTGCTTTTTTATGAGATTTGTGCTAAATACAGCATTTCTGCTAAATCATAGGCCACCTGTAACCGGAAGGTCGCCGGTTCGATCCCCGACCTCTCTGTCCTGGTCGTTGTGTCCTTGGGCAAGACACTTTACCCTACCGCCTACAGGTGTTGGCCAGAGGGGCCGATGGCGCGATATGGAAGCCACTCTTCTGTCAGTCTGCCCCAGGGCAGCTGTGGCTACAACTGTAGCTTGCCTCCACCAGTGTGTCTGTCTGTGTGTGTGTGTGTGTGTGTGTGTGTGCGTGCGTGTGTGTGTGACACAGAGAGAGAGAGAGCTTTTTTATGGGAGCATCTTATTGTATGATTCAAATTCAATATATTTAGACTGGTTGACTGAATTTGATCCTGTATGTCTCTCTGTGCTTGTGTGTTTCCATATGTGTTCATATTTGTGATTGTGTGACTGTTATACTTTTTTTTTGCTGATTTTTTTTTTATTTAACAATTACATTTGAGGGACCCTTAGTATGTTCACGATTTTTTCAGCTGTCCATTTTGCTTTTCCAATTTTTGTATTTAACTTATTACTATTGTGCTAAGTCATAGCATTTCTGCTGATTTACAGTATTTGTGCTAAATACAGCATTTCTGCTAAATCATACTATTTCTGCTATTTTATAGGATTTGTACTTAATATAATATTTCTGCTTAATTATAGTATTTCTGCCATTTTATAGTATTTGTGCTAAAACATAGTTATTCTACTAAATGCAGCATTTCTGGGTAATCATTGTATTTCTATATATTTCTGCCAGGTCCCCAGGGAGTCAGTCCTCTGTAAGGACTGTAATATTCAAACTTATCTATCAGGACCCGGACGACTTCCCAGCCAGCCAATCATATCTGAGCCCTGGCACATTCAAATTTGCATATTGGGGCCTTCATGGCTTCTAAGACAACCAATCATATCTGAGCCCTGGCACATTCAAATTTGCATATTGGGTCATTCATGGCTTCTAAGCCAACCAATCATCTTGTCATATATCTTTAATATTTCATATTTGTATTTTAAATGGTCAACATTTCAAGATTCCCCATGTCTTCTGAACAAAACGGTCTAAGAATGACTGTTTTAGCCCCTTACGGTTAGGAATTTATGGCTGTTTGTTTGAGGGGAGTCCTGACTATGAGAAATAGACTGCAAAAATCCTGTCTCTCTCTGTGCTGCATGTGTAAAAGCCTGCACTTGGTGCACCAGTTTTATGGGAAAAAGCACACAGCCTCTTTGATTGGTGGATTCAAATTGAGAAGCTCACAGCTGTTTTACTGACCTAGAAACATGCTGTTCACTTGCTGCTGCTGTGTGTGTGTGTGTGTGTGTGTGTGTGTGTGTGTGTGTGTGTGTGTGTGTCTGACAAAGAGAGAGAGATAGAGGGTGAGAGAGAATTTCTATTGAAGCATCTTATTGTATGATTTTAATTTAATATATTTAGACTGGTTGACTGAATTTGATCCTGTGTGTCTCTCTGTGCATGTGTGTTTCCATATGTGTACATATTTGTGATTGTGTGACTGTTATACTTTTTTTGCTGATTATTTTTCGTTTAACAATTACATTTGAGGGACCCTTAGCATGTTGAGCATTTGTTCAGCAGTCCATTTTGCTTTTCCAATTTTTCTATTTAAGTTATTACTATTGTGCTAAGTCATAGGATTTCTGCTGCTTTTCAGTATTTGTGCAAAATACAGCATTTCTGCTAAATCATACTATTTCCGCTATTTTATAGGATTTCTACTTAATATAATATTTCTGCTAAATTATAGTATTTCTCTCATTTTTCATATTTCTGCTAAGTTCTGCTATGCTATTGTATTTCTGCCAAGTATTATGTTTCCTCGAAGATATTACAGTTCTGCTAAGTTACTACATTTTAGCAAAGTTCCTTTGCTTCTGCAAAGTTTTTACAATTTCTGCAACTTTTCAGCTAGTTTCAGCAGACAGCTTCAACGTTCCAGCATCCACACTGCATTTTCGCAGGAAATGCAAATTTTTCTAGTTATTCTTCAAGTTGCTTCCGTACGTTTTTCGTCCGTTAACTACTTCCACAATTTTTGTGCTATTTTCACCATTCAAATTTTAAACTATTCTGCTATTTTTGCTAATTTCTGCTATGATTTTTGGTATTTTCTGCTATTATACTTTTTAAAATATTACGTTTTTTTCCTTTAATTTGTCCCATTGAAATGAATGGGAAATTTTAAAAATTCTGCTAAAACTTGCTTGTTTTTGAAACTTAACTACTTCCTCATACTTTCACCTAGAAACTCCATTCAAACTTTAAAATGTTCACAAATTATTGGGCTATTAATGTATGATTCAGCTTTTTCATATCTGTTACCGTTTTCATCTTATCTCTCTTTAAGTTTTGAGTTGCAAAATTATGATTTTTCAGAAAATACATGCGTTGTTATGGTTGCTATGCACTTGGCTTTCAGTGAGCCACTGTAAGTTTTGCAGTCTTCTCTTCATGTCCGAACAACTTCTTGCTACTTGCTCAATTTTCACTCAACCCACACAAATTATACATCAAAACGTAGGTATTTTTGCTGGCTTTCAGGAAATGTCACTGCCATTGTTGTGGGATTTAGAGAATTTTGCCAAATCTCCTCAGACCAACACAAGGTCGGAAAAGTCTCCATTGAAAGTCAATGGAGAGTTTGTTCAAAATCACCGCTTGATTTCTGTCATGAGAGGCATATTCGAATCGTCATATCTCCTTAACGAAGCGAAGTTAAGACATGAGGCTTGTGCCAATATATCTTCAGACAGTCCTGACGCTCACAATTCAAGAATTTTTTTCTCACCTATTACCATTTGGCCATGAATTGGGTTTGTTTGAGGGTAGGAAATTTGCCCCTCTCTCAGATTTCTTCAGGTTTTAATCTCTGGAAATGAGGCCCTTTTTTCTCTCGTCATATCTTTTTGATAGATTTCCACAGAGACCTGAAAATTTCCATGACTGTTCACCAAAGCCTGCTGTCTCTTACGGTGAAAGAATGATATCGATACTCCAAACAGATTTAGAGTTAGAAAGCGTTGTTTGAGGGTGAGTCAAGGCAGTTTTCGCTTTGCCTCTGATCAGTTATGGTGCATTAGAAGTCAAATATATTCAATAATTCATATCTTAATGATAAATTGTCAACACTGTAAGATTCCCCCATCTCTTCTGAACAAAACGGTGTAAGAATGACTGTTCTAGCCCCTACGGTTAGGAAATTATAGCCATTTGTTTGAGGGGAGTCCTCACTATGGAAAATAGACTGCACAAATCCTGTCTCTCTCTGTGGTGCGTGTGTGTAAGCTGGTGCACCTGTTTTGGCGGGAAAAAGTGTACAGCCTCTCTGATTGGTGGATTCAAATTTAGCAGCTCCCAGGCTGCTTGACTGACCTAGAAACTTGCTGTTCTCTCCCTGTGTGTGTTTGTGTGTGTGTGTGTGTGTGTGTGTGTGTGTGTGTGTGACAGAGAGAGAGAGAGAGAGGGAGAGAGGGCGAGAGAGAGTTTTTATGGGAGCATCTTATTGTATGATTTAAATTCAATATATTTAGACTGGTTGACTGAATTTGATCCTGTGTGTGTCTCTCTGTGCTTGTGTGTTTCCATATGTGTCCATATTTGTGATTGTGTGACTGTAATATTTTTTTTGCTGATTTTTTTTTTCATTTAACAATTACATTTGAGGGACCCTAAGCATGCTCAGCATTTTTCAGCTGTCCATTTTGCTTTTCCAATTTTTCTATTTAAGTCATTACTATTGTGCTGAGTCATAGCATTTCTGCTGCTTTTCAGTATTTGTGCTAAATACAGCATTACTGCTAAATCATACTATTTCTGCTATTTTATAAGATTTGTGCTAAATACAGCATTTGTGCTAAATCATACTATTTCTGCTATCTTATAGGATTTGTACTTAATATAATATTTCTGCTTAATTTTAGTATTTCTGCCATTGTATAGTATTTGTGCTAAAACATAGTATTTCTACTAAATGCAGTATTTCTGGGTAATCATTGTATTTCTATATATTTCTGCCATGTCCCCAGGGAGTCAGTCCTCTGTAAGGACTGTAATATTCAAACTTACCTATCAGGACCTGGACGGCTTCCCAGCCAGCCAATCATATCTGAGCCCTGGCACATTCAAATTTGCATATTGGGGCCTTCATGGCTTCTAAGACAACCAATCATATCTGAGCCCTGGCACATTCAAATTTGCATATTGGGTCATTCATGGCTTCTAAGCCAACCAATCATCTTGTCATATATCTTTAATATTTCATATTTGTATTTTAAATAGTCAACATTTCAAGATTCCCCCATGTCTTCTGAACAAAACGGTGTAAGAATGACTGTTTTAGCCCCTACGGTTAGGAATTTATGGCTGTTTGTTTGAGGGGAGTCCTGACTATGAGAAATAGACTGCAGAAATCCTGTCTCTGTGCTGCGTGTGTGTAAAAACAGGTGCACCTGTTTTGGCGGGAAAAAGCACAGAGCCTCTCTGATTGGTGGATTCAAATTTAGCAGCTCCCAGGCTGCTTGACTGACCTAGAAACTTGATTTTCTCTCCCTGTGTGTGTGTGTGTGTGTGTGTGTGTGTGTGTGTGTGTGTGTGTGTGTGTGTGTGTGACACAGAGAGAGAGAGAGAGAGAGAGAGAGCCTTTTATGGGAGCATCTTATTGTATGATTTAAATTCAATATATTTAGACTGGTTGACTGAATTTGATCCTGTGTGTGTCTCTCTGTCCTTGTGTGTTTCTATATTTGTCCATCTTTGTGGTTGTGTGACTGTTATACTTTTTTTTACAGATTTTTTTTCATTTAACAATTACATTTGAGGGACCCTTAGCATGTTCAGCATTTGTTCAGCTGTCCATTTACTTTTCCAATTTTTCTATTTAAGTTATTACTATTGTGCTAAGTCATAGCATTGCTGCTACTTTTCAGCATTTGTGCTAAATACAGCATTTCTGCTAAATCATACTATTTCTGCTATTTTATGAGATTTGTGCTAAATACTGCATTTCTGCTAAATCATACTATTTCTGCTTTTTTATGAGATTTGTGCTAAATAGAGCATTTCTGCTAAATCATACTATTTCTGCTGTTTTATGAGAATTGTGCTAAATACAGCATTTCTGCTAAATCATACTATTTCTGCTTTTTTATGAGATTTTTGCTAAATACAGCATTTTTGCTAAATCATACTTTTTCTGCTATTTTATGAGATTTGTGCTAAATACAGCATTTCTGCTAAATCATACTATTTCTGCTATTGTATAAGATTTGTGCAGAAATTAGTATTTCTGCTAAAAAATATACTAATTTTGATTAATTATATTTTTTCTACCAAATCATAGTACACTATTTCTTTTTTTTATAGGATTTGTACTTCATATAGTATTTCTGCTATTTTATAGTATTTGTGCTAAAACATAGTATTTCTACTAAATGCAGTATTTCTGGGGAATCATAGTATTTCTATATATTTCTGCCAGCTCTCCAGGGAGTTAATCCTCTGTGAGGACTGTAATATTCAAATTCACATATCAGGACCTGGACGGCTTCCCAGCCAGCCAATCATATCTGAGCCCTGGCACATTCAAATTTGCATATTGGGTCATTCATGGCTTCTAAGCCAACCAATCATCTATGTCATATATCTTTAACATTTCATATTTGTATTTTAAATGGTCAACATTTCAAGATTCCCCCATGTCTTCTGAACAAAACGGTCTAAGAATGACTGTTTTAGCCCCTACGGTTGGGAATTTATGGCTGTTTGTTTGAGGGGAGTCCTGACTATGAGAAATAGACTGCAAAAATCCTTTCTCTCTCTGTGCTGCATGTGTAAAAGCCTGCACTTGGTGCACCTGTTTTGGTGGGAAAAAGCACACAGCCTCTCTGATTGGTGGATCCAAATTGACAACCTCACAGCTGTTTTACTGACCTAGAAACATGCTATTCACTTGCTGCTGCTGCTGCTGTGTGTGTGTGTGTGTGTGTGTGTGTGTGTGTGTGTGTGTGTGTGAGAGAGAGAGACAGGGAGGGAGGGAGAGAGAGAGAGAGAGAGAGAGAGAAAGAAAGACACACAAAAACCTTTTTAGGGCAGCATCTCATTGGTGGATAGAAATTTAATATATTCAGACTGGTTGACTGACATAGACCCTGTGTGTTTGGCTCTCTCTATGCTGCACATGTGTAAGCAGTTGCACCTGTTTTGGCGGGAAAAAGTACACAGCCTCTCTCATTGGTGGATTCAAATTTAGTAGCTCCCAGGCTGCTTGAATGACCTACAAACGTGCTGTTCTCTTCCTGTGTGTGTGTGTGTGTGTGTGTGTGTGTGTGTGTGTGTGTGTGTGTGTGACAAAGAGAGAGAGATAGAGAGGGCGAGAGAGAATTTCTATTGGAGCATCTTATTGTATGATTTTAATGTAATATATTTAGACTTGTTGACTGAATTTGATCCTGTGTGTGTCTCTGTGCATGTGTGTTTCCATATGTGTACATATTTGTGATTGTGTGACTGTTATACTTTTTTTGCTGATTCTTTTTTCATTTAACAATTACATTTGAGGGACCCTTAGCATGTTCAGCATTTGTTCAGCTGTCCATTTTGCTTTTCCAGTTTTTCTATTTAAGTTATTACTATTGTGCTAAGTCATAGCATTGCTGCTGCCTTTCAGCATTTGTGCTAAATACAGCATTTCTGCTAAATCATACTATTTCTGCTATTTTATAAGACTTGTGCTAAATACAGCATTTCTGCTAAATCATACTATTTCTGCTATTTTATAAGATTTGTGCTAAATAGAGCCTTTCTGCTAAATCATATTATTTCTGCTTTTTTATGAGATTTGTGCTAAAAACAGCATTTCTGCTAAATCATACTATTTTTAGTTTTTTATGAGATTTGTGCTAAATACAGCATTTATGCTAAATCATACTTTTTCTGCTATTTTATGTGATTTGTGCTAAATACAGCATTTCTGCTAAATCATACTATTTCTGCTATTTTATAAGATTTGTGCTAAATAGAGCATTTCTGCTAAATCATAGTATTTCTACTATATTATATTTTTTCTTTCTAAATATAGCATTTCTGCTATAGAATAGTACTTCTGCTATGTTACAATATTTGTGCTAAACTGGAGTATTTTTGCTAAAACATAGTATTTATTTAAAATTACAATATTCATAGTATATTACAGTATCTCGTGTAAATCACAGCATTTCTGCTATGTTGTACTGTTTTTCTAAATCATAGTATTTCTGTAATGTTTAAGAATGTTTGGCTAAATATATTCTGTCTGTTATCTTATACGATTTCTCCTAAATTCTTGTATTTTTGAGAAGTTATCGTGTTTCTGACAAGTTACAATGTTTCTGCTAAGTTTTGCTGTGCTGTTGTACTTCTGCCAAGTATTATTTTTCCTCTAAGATATTGCAGTTCTGCTAAGTTACTGCATTTTAGCAAAGTTCCTTTGCTTCTGCAAAGTTTTTACAATTTCTGCAACTTTCCAGCTTTTTCAGCTATTTTTAGCAGACAGCTTCAGCATTCCAGCATCCACACTGCATTTTCGCAGGAAATGCAAATTTTTCTAGTTGTGTGGATGCCCTAAAGGGCTTCCACACTATTGAGTTCCTGTTTCTCTTTATTGTGTGGATGCCCTCAAGGGCTTCCACACTATTGAGTTCCTGTTTCTCTTTATTCTTTATTCCACTATATTCCAGTTGCTTCCGTACACTTTTTGGCACTTAACTACTCCCTCAGTTTTCAGCCGATTTTCTCCGTTCAAACTCTAAACTGTTCTGCTCTTTCTGCTAATGCCGGCTATATCTTTTGGTGTTTATTACTATTATACTTTTTAAAATATTACACTTTTTTCCTTTAATTTGTCCCATTGAAATGAATAGGAATCTTCCACAATTCTGCTAAAACTTTCTTGGTTTTGAAACTTAACTGCTTCCTCATACTTTCACCTAGAAACTCCATTCAAACTTTAAAACGTTCTCAGATTATTGGGCTATTCCTGTGTGATTCAGCTTTTTCAGATCTTCTACCGTTTTAATTTTATACCTCTTTAAGTTTTCAGTTCCAAAATTGTGATTTTTCAGAAAATACATGCGTTGCTATGGTTGCTATGCAATTAACTCAGAGTGAGTGCTGGTCTGTTCTGAATTTTCGCTTCATGTCCGAACAACTTCTTGCTACTCGCTCAATTTCCACTCAACCCCCACAAATTATACATCAAAACGTAGGTATTTTTGCTGGCTTTCAGACAATGTCACAATCTTTATTGTGAGATTTACCGTTTTTTCGCAATTTGCCTCAAAGTAACACAAGGTGTGACAAGTCCCCATTCAAAGTCTATGTGGAGGTTTTGAAATTCAGAGCTGAAATTCTGTAAAGGGAGGCATTTTCAAATTGCCATATGTCTTGAACAAAGCAAAGTTAGGACATGAGGCTTGTGCCAATATATCTTCAGACACTCCTGACACTCACAGTGGAAGCAGTTTTTACATTCATCTTACCGTTGAGCAATGAATTACGTTTGTTTGAGGGGTGGAAATCTGTCCTCCTCTCAGTTCTCACACTCTGAAAATGAAGCCGTTTCTTCTCTCGTCATAGCTCCGCGACGGAGGTACAAAGAGCTATGAAAATCGCAGTCAGAATACACCAAAGTCCGCTGATTCACCCAGTACAAGAATTATGCTGCTAGCCCTCCTAGTTTTTGAGTTACACGACGTTTTGTAACTCCAAAAAACGGCGCTTTTCGCCGCTCACCGCGATCTATTTTCTGACTGCTCATGTCTATGTTTTTCAGCCGCCCGCCCCCTTGCCAGGTGGTGCAATCAGTAATGACACGGCTCTGCAACTCAAAGGTCGTGGGTTCAATCCCACCTTGGTCAAAAAAAAATTTTTCACTAAAAATTGATACACTATCACAGACCTGTAATTTATATTGATCATTTATTACAATTTTGCAAAGTTTTATAATTTTAGCAGCTTTTCTAATATGGACCGAAATACATACAAGTACCCAGCCTAATGAAGCAGACAGAGGCAGTAGCTCTGATTGGTGAATTTGAGCAGCATCAGGTTGTTCTTTCATTTCATTTCTTTATTTATTTCACACATGGTTCATCGTGTTTCTTTTTCTACATACAGAACCATCTGCCTCTTTTCAGCAGAAATTCTGCTCATTCACCTCTTTTTCAGCGCAACGCGTTGCTTCTTTGCCACTTTTCAGCAGAAATTCTGCTCATTCACCTCTTTTCAGCGTAACGTTCTGCTTCTTTGCCTCTTTTCTGCATAAATTCTGCTGATTCATCTCTTTTCTGCAAAATTTTCAGCCTTTTCACCTCTTATCAGCACAATAAATTTGTAGAAATATATACAATTACACAGCCTGATGAAGCAGACAGAAGCAGTACCTCTGATTGTTGAATTTGAGCAGAACCAGGTTGTTCGGCCTCTTTTCAGCAGAAATTGTGCTGATTCACCTCTTTTCAGTGCAATGTTCTGCTTCTTTGCATCTTTTCTGCAGAAATTCTGCTTATCTACCTCTTTTCTGCGAAATTTTCTGCGCTTTTATGTGTTATCAGGACAATCCTCAGCAGCTTCTGCTCATTCCACCATAATTGTCAGTCTCTCCATCTCTTCCTTTGTCAGAGAGAGTTTGGCACAGTCAGTATGGTTGCTGCCTTGAACCCAGGAAGGCCAGGTTCAAATCCTGCTTAGGACAGCATTTTTTTTTTCACAACCATACAACTTTTGCTACTTTTCATCTTTTTCATCTTTTCAGCAGACAGCTTCAGCGTTCCAGCATCCACACAGCATTTTCGCAGGAAATGCAATTTTTTCTAGTTCTTTATTCCACTATATTCCAGTTGCTTCCGTACACTTTTTGGCACTTAACTACTCCCTCAGTTTTCAGCCGATTTTCTCCGTTCAAACTCTAAATGTTCTGCTCTTTCTGCTAATGCCGGCTATATCTTTTGGTGTTTATTACTATTATACTTTTTAAAATATTACACTTTTTTCCTTTAATTTGTCCCATTGAAATCAATGGAAAACTTCCACAATTCTGCTAAAACTTGCTTGGTTTTGAAACTTAACTGCTTCCTCATACTTTCACCTAGAAACTCCATTCAAACTTTAAAATGTTCTCAGATTATTGGGCTATTCCTGTGTGATTCAGCTTTTTCAGATCTTCTACGGTTTTCATTTTATACCTCTTTAAGTTCTCAGTTGCAAAATTGAGATTTTTCAGAAAATACATGCGTTGCTATGGTTGCTATGCAATTAACTCAGAGTGTGTGCTGGTCTTTTCTGAAACTTCTCTTCATGTCCGAACAACTTCTTGCTACTCGCTCAATTTCCACTCAACCTCCACAAATTATACATCAAAACGTAGGTATTTTTGCTGGCTTTCAGACAATATTACTATCTTTATTGTGAGATTTACCGTTTTTTCGCAATTTGCCTCGAAGTGACACATGGTCTGCATAGTCCCCATTCGAAGTCTATGTGGAGGTTTTGAAATTCAGAGCTGAAATTCTGTAACAGGAGGCTTTTTCAAATCGCCATATCTAATTAACAAAGCAAAGTTAGGACATGAGGCTTGTGCCAATATATCTTCAGACACCCTGACACTCACAGTGGAAGCCGTTTTATTCATCTTACCGTTGAGCCATAAATTACGTTTGTTTGAGGGTGGAAATCTGTCCTCCTCTCAGTTCTCACACTCTGAAAATGAAGCCGTTTCTTCTCTCGTCATATCTCCGCGACGGAGGTACAAAGAGCTATGAAAATCGCAAGCATAATACACCAAAGTCCGCTGATTCACCCAGTACAAGAATTATGCTGCTAGCCCTCCTAGTTTTGAGTTACACGACGTTTTGTAACTCCAAAACCGGCGTTTTTTCGCCTCTCACCGCGATCTAATTCTGACTGCTCAAGTCTCTGTGTCTTAGACACCCGCCCCTTTGTGACCAGACCTCATTTGGCTCAGAGGGTTGAGCCGCTGCTGTGGGACCCGGTGGCAGAGGTTCGAGTCCTACCTGTGACAGTTGTTACACATCTTCCTGCTTGCATGCACTCTCCTTTCTTGACACTTTCAGTGTACCCTTACACATGAAGCCATCTACACCTCTTTTTTAGCAGAAATCTGTCCTTCTCTCAGTCTTCAAACTCTGGAAATGAAGCCGTTCCTTCTCGTCATCATATCTCCGCGATGGAGGTACAAAGAGCTATGAAAATCGCAGTCAAAATACACCAAAGTCCGCTGATTCACCCAGTACAAGAATTATGCTGCTAGCCCTCCTAGTTTTTGAGTTACATGACGTTTTGTAACTCCAAAACACTGCGCTTTTTCGCCTCTCACCGCGATCTATTTTCTGACTGGTCATGTCTTTGTTTTTAAGCTGAGCGCTCCCTGCCAGCTGGCGCAATCAGTAATGACACGGCTCTGCAACTTAAAGGTCGTGGGTTCAATCCCACCTTGCTTCAACATTTTTTTTTCATTACTAATTTAAACACTATCACAGACCTGTAATTTATATTGATCATTTATTACAATTCTGCAAAGTTTTTATCATTTTAGCAGCTTTTCTAATATTTACCGAAATACATACAAGTGCCCAGCCTAATGCAGCAGACAGAGGCAGTAGCTCTGATTGGTGAATTTGAGCAGAATCAGGTTGTTCTTTCATTTCATTTCTTTATTTATTTCACACATGGTTCATCGTGTTTCTTTTTCTACATACAGAACCTTCTGCCTCTTTTCAGCAGAAATTCTGCTCATTCACCTCTTTTCAGCGCAAAATATAGTATTTTTACCAAAGCATTGTATTTGTACGAAGTACAGTATTTCTGCCAAATCATAGAATTACTGCAATTACATAGTATTTTGAGGAATCCCTTTTGTTATAGTATTGCTTCTAAGTCATAGTATTTCTGCTTTGTCATAGTATTTGTACTGAAACATAGTATTTCTGCCAAATCATAGTATTACTGCTATTTCATAGTATTTGAGTTAAATTACAGTGTTTCTGCAAAAACATTGTATTTCTGCTACTGTATTTCCGCTGTATTACGTAGTGGCAAAGTAGGAGGCTGACTGTTACTAAGTGCATCAGTGTACATAGGTCATCTCTTGTGTTGGAGTGCCCTCTTGTGGCACCTTTTGGGTAGTGCCTTAGTAAACTTGAACGCTGCAAACAAGTGGTATCAGACTGGTTTGTAGTGGAGGAATTTGTTACCAGTTTCTTTCATCTTTAATCCGTATTCATGTTGTAATGTAGTAACTTTTGTAGCACAAATACCACAATATGGCAGAAATACTATGTTTGGGCACAAAATACTTTGATTTGGTATACTTTAGCTTCTTCACCCTTTTTCAGCAAAGTTTACATTTTTTTCACCCCTTTTCAGCACAAATTCCAGGTTTTTTGGCTGTTTTCAGAAAAAAAAAACTCTTTTCAGCAGAAACTCTGCTGATTCATCTCTTTTCAGTGTAAGTATCTGCTTCTTTGCCTCTTTTCATGAGAAATTCTGCTGATTCACCTCTTTTCTGCAAACTTTTCAGCCTTTTCACCTCTTATCAGCACAATTGTTAACGCTCCATGGCAGAAACAAGTACACAGCCTGATGAAGCAGACAGAGGCAGTACCTCTGATTGGTGAGATTGAGCAGAACCAGGTTGTTCTTTCATTTCATTTCTTTATTTATTTCACACATGGTTGAACAGTGTTTCTTTTTCTACATACAGAACCTTCTGCCTCTTTTCAGCAGAAATTCTGCTCATTCACCTCTTTTCAGCGCAACATTCTGCTTCTTTCCCTCTTTTCTGCAGAAATTCTGCTGAGTCACCTCTTTTCTGCAAAATTTTCAGCCTTTTCACCTCTTATCAGCACAATTCCCAGCAGCTTCTGCTAATTTCAGCAGATTTGTCAGTCTGTCCACCTCTTCTCTGTGAGAATGAGTTTGGCTCAGTGACATGAGTAGCTGCCTTCAGCCCAAGAGGGCCAGGTTCAAATCCTGCTCATGGCAAAAAAAACTTTTTCACCACCATGCAACTTTTCATCTTTTTCAGCTTTTCAGCAGACAGCTTCAGCGATAAGGCATCCACACAGCATTTTCGCAGGAAATGCAAAATTTTCTAGTTCTTTATTATTATTCTTCTAGTTGCTTCCGTACACTTTTTGGACTTCAACTACTCCCTCAGTTTTCAGCCGATTTTCTCCGTTCAAACTCTATACTGTTCTGCTCTTTCTGCTCTTTCCGGCAATGACTTTTGGTGTTTATTACTATTATACTTTTTAAAATATTACACTTTTTTCCTTTAATTTGTCCCATTGAAATGAATGGAAAACTTCAGAAATTCTGCTAAAACTTGCTTGTTTTTGAAACTTAACTGCTTCCTCATACTTTCACCTAGAAACTCCATTCAAACTTTAAAATGTTCTCAGATTATTGGGCTATTCCTGTCTGATTCAGCTTTTTCAGATCTTCTACTGTTTTAATCTTATCTCTCTTTAAGTTTTCAGTTGCAAAATTGTGATTTTTCAGAAAATACATGCGTTGTTATGGTTGCTATGCAATTAACTCAGAGTGGACACTCATCCATTCTGAATTTTCTCTTCATGTTCCAACAACTTCTTGCTACTCGCCCAATTTCCACTCAAGCTCCACAAATTATACATCAAAACGTAGGTATTTTTGCTGGCTTTCAAAAACTGTCACTATCATTGTTGTGGGAGTTATAGATATTTTGCAAATCTCCTCAGAGTAACACAAAGTCTGAAAATTGTCCATAGAAAGTCAATGGAGATTTTGTTCAAAATCACCGCTGTATTTCTCTAATGAGAGGCATTTTTAAATCGTCATATCTCCTTAACGAAACAAAGTTGAGACATGAGGCTTGTGCAAATATATCTTCAGACACTCCTGATGCTCACAATTCAAAAAGTTTTTTATCACCTATTACCGTTTGGCCATGAATTACACTTGTTTGAGAGTAGGAAATTCATGCCTTGCTCAGATCTGTTCAGATTTCAAACTCTGGAAATGAGGCACTTTTTTCTCTCATCATATCTTTTTGATGGATTTCCACAGAGACCTGAAAATTCCCATGACTGTTCACCAAAGCCTGCTGTTTCTTACGGTGAAAGAATGATTTTGATGCTCCATATAGATTTAGAGTTACAAAACGTTGTTTGAGGGCAAGTCAAGGCAGTTTTGCTTCGCCTCTACTCAGTTACAGTGTATTACAAGTCATATATCTTCAATAATTTATATTTTATCTCTGAATTAAGAAGACCTGCAGATTCCCCCATCTCTTCTGAACAAAACGGTGTCAGAACGAGCGTTCTAGCCCCTACGGTTAGGAAATTATGGCCATTTGTTCGAGGGGAATCCTGAATGTCAGAAATACACTGAAGAAAACTCACACCTCTCTGTGTCTGTGTGTGTAAGGGCTGATTACAGCAGGTGCAGCTAATTTAACTGACCTAGATATACCAAGCCCAGACTCTTAAGAGCTCCTGTTCACTTTGCTCTCTGTGTATGTGTGTCTGTATCAATATTTCTCTCATGTTAAAGTATTACTCCTCCATAATAGTATTTCTGCTACATCAAAGTACTTCTACTACATCTTAGTACTTCTGCTCAATCATAGTATTTCTGCTAAATCACAGTATTTTTGCCAAGTCATGGTATTTGTGCCAAATCATGGTTTTAGGGCCAAATCAGAATATTTCTGATATATTATAGTATTACTACTAGGTGGAAGTATTTCTGTTATGTTATAGTATATATGCTGAATATAGTATATCTGTCAAATCATAGTATTTATCCCAAATCATAGTATTTATGCCAAATTACAGCATTTCTGCCAAAAGGCAGAAATAGTACCTTTAGCAGAAATTTCTGTCAAAAATAGTATTTATGTTAAAACATAGTATTTCTGCTAAATCATAGTATTTGTACTGAAACATAGTATTTCTGCCCAATCATAGTATTTGTACCCAATCATAGTATTTCTGCCATATCATAGTATTTGTGCCAAATTATGGGATTTTGCCAAAACATGGTACTTGTGCCAAATTATAGTATTTGTGCCCAATTAATATTTCTGTTATGTTATAGTATTACTACTATGTCGTAGAATTTCTGTTATGTTATAGTATATCTGCTGAATAAGGTATATGTGCCAAAACATAGTATTTATACCAAATCATAGTATTTGTGCTAAAACATAGTATTTCTGCCATATTGTGGTATTTGTGCAAAAACATAGACTGTCTGCAACATAACAGTATATCTGTTATGTTATAGTATTACTACTAAGTCACAGTATTTCTGCCAATTCGTAGTATTTGTACTAAATCATACTACTCGTGCCAATTCATAGTATTTGTTGCAAATCATAGTATTCAAACCAAAATATAGTATTTGTACCAAAGCATTGTATTTGTATGAAGTACCGTATTTCTGCCAAATCATAGAATTACTGCAATTTCATTGTATTTTGAGGAATCCTTTTGTGATAGTATTACTTCTAAGTCATAGTATTTCTGCTTTGTCATAGTATTTGTACTAAAACGTAGAATTTCTGCCAAATCATAGTATTACTGCTATCTCATAGTATTTGAGTGAAATTACAGTGTTTCTGCAAAACATTGTATTTCTGCTAAATCATAGTATTTCTGTTATCTTAGAGTACTTGTACTCAATTATAGTATTTGTGCCAAAGTTTGGTATTTCTGCCAAATCATATTTATGTGAATTTGTACACTGTAATATCGCTGTATTACGTAGTGGCTAAGTAGGAGGCTGACTGTTACAAAGTGCATCAGTGTACATAGGTCATCTCTTGTGTTGGAGTGCCCTCTTGTGGCGCCTTTTGGGTAGTGCCTTAGTAAACGTGAACGCTGCAAACAAGTGGTATCAGACTGGTTTGTAGTGGAGGAATTTGTTGCCAGTTTCTTTCATCTTTAATCCGTATTCATGTTGCAATGTAGTAGTACCACAATATGGAAGTTTTGGCACAAATACTTTGATTTGGTATACTTTAGCTTCTTCACCCCTTTCCAGCAAAATTTTCATTTTTTTCAACCCTTTTCAGCACAAATTCCAGCTTTTTGGGCTGTTTTCATAAAAAAAATCTTTTCAGCAGAAACTCTGCTGATTCATCTCTTTTCAGTGCAAGTATCTGCTTCTTTGCCTCTTTTCTGCAGAAATTCTGCTGATTCACCTCTTTTCTGCAAAATTTTCAGCCTTTTCACCTCTTATCAGCACAATTGTTAACACTCCATGGCAGAAACAAGTACACAGCCTGATGAAGCAGACAGAGGCAGTACCTCTGATTGGTGAGATTGAGCAGAACCAGGTTTTTCTTTCATTTCATTTCTTTATTTATTTCACACATGGTTGAACAGTGTTTCTTTTTCTACATACAGAACCTTCTGCCTCTTTTCAGCAGAAATTCTGCTCATTCACCTCTTTTCAGCGCAACATTCTGCTTCTTTCCCTCTTTTCTGCAGAAATTCTGCTGAGTCACCTCTTTTCTGCAAAATTTTCAGCCTGTTCACCTCTTATCAGCACAATTCCCAGCAGCTTCTGCTAATTTCAGCAGAATTGTCAGTCTGTCCACCTCTTCTCTGTGAGAATGACTTTGGCTCAGTGAGATGAGTTGCTGCCTTCAGCCCAAGAGGGCCACGTTCAAATCCTGCTCATGGCAACATTTTCTTTTTTCACCACCATACAACTTTTTGCAACTTTTCATCTTTTTCAGCTTTTCAGCAGACAGCTTCAGCGATAAGGCATCCACACAGCATTTTCGCAGGAAATGCAATTTTTTCTAGTTGTGTGGATGCTGGAAGCATCCACACTATTGAGATCCTGTTTCTCTTTCATGTGTGGATGCCTCAAGGCATCCACACTATTGTTTTCCTGTTTCTCTTTATTGTGTGGATGCCCTAAAGGGCTTCCACACTATTGAGTTCCTGTTTCTCTTTATTCTTTATTATTCCTCTAGTTGCTTCCATTACATTTTTGGCACTTAACTACTTCCTCAGTTTTCAGCCGATTTTCTCAGTTCAAACTCTGAACTGTTCTGCTCTTTCTGCTAATGATGGCTATGACTTTTGGTGTTTATTACTATTATACTTTTTAAAATATTACACTTTTTTCCTTTAATTTGTCCCATTGAAATGAATGGAAAACTTCCACAACTCTGCTAAAACTTGCTTGGTTTTGAAACTTAACTGCTTCCTCATACTTTCACTTAGAAACTCCATTCGAACTTTAAAATGTTCTCAGATTATTGGGCTATTCCTGTGTGATTCAGCTTTTTCAGATCTTCTACCGTTTTAATTTTATACCTCTTTAAGTTTTCAGTTGCAAAATTGTGATTTTTCAGAAAATACATGCGTTGCTATGGTTGCTATGCAATTAACTCAGAGTGTGTGCTGGTCTTTTCTGAAACTTCTCTTCATGTCCGAACAACTTCTTGCTACTCGCTCAATTTCCACTCAACCCCCACAAATTATACATCAAAACGTAGGTATTTTTGCTGGCTTTCAGACAATATTACTATCTTTATTGTGAGATTTACCGTTTTTTCGCAATTTGCCTCGAAGTGACACATGGTCTGCATAGTCCCCATTCGAAGTCTATGTGGAGGTTTTGAAATTCAGAGCTGAAATTCTGTAACAGGAGGCTTTTTCAAATCGCCATATCTAATTAACAAAGCAAAGTTAGGACATGAGGCTTGTGCCAATATATCTTCAGACACTCCTGACACTCACAGTGGAAGCCGTTTTTACATTCATCTTACCGTTGAGCCATAAATTACGTTTGTTTGAGGGGTGGAAATCTGTCCTCCTCTCAGTTCTCACACTCTGAAAATGAAGCCGTTTCTTCTCTCGTCATATCTCCGCGACGGAGGTACAAAGAGCTATGAAAATCGCAAGCATAATACACCAAAGTCCGCTGATTCACCCAGTACAAGAATTATGCTGCTAGCCCTCCTAGTTTTTGAGTTACACGACGTTTTGTAACTCCAAAAACCGGCGTTTTTCGCCTCTCACCGCGATCTAATTCTGACTGCTCAAGTCTCTGTGTCTTAGACACCCGCCCCCTTTGTGACCAGACCTCATTTGGCTCAGAGGGTTGAGCCGCTGCTGTGGGACCCGGTGGCAGAGGTTCGAGTCCTACCTGTGACAGTTGTTACACATCTTCCCTGCTTGCATGCACTCTCCTTTCTTGACACTCTTCAGTGTACCCTTACACATGAAGCCATCTACACCTCTTTTTTAGCAGAAATCTGTCCTTCTCTCAGTCTTCAAACTCTGGAAATGAAGCCGTTCCTTCTCTCGTCATATCTCCGCGATGGAGGTACAAAGAGCTATGAAAATCGCAGTCAAAATACACCAAAGTCCGCTGATTCACCCAGTACAAGAATTATGCTGCTAGCCCTCCTAGTTTTTGAGTTACATGACGTTTTGTAACTCCAAAACACTGCGCTTTTTCGCCTCTCACCGCGATCTATTTTCTGACTGGTCATGTCTTTGTTTTTAAGCTGAGCGCTCCCTTGCCAGCTGGCGCAATCAGTAATGACACGGCTCTGCAACTTAAAGGTCGTGGGTTCAATCCCACCTTGCTTCAACATTTTTTTTTTCATTACTAATTTAAACACTATCACAGACCTGTAATTTATATTGATCATTTATTACAATTCTGCAAAGTTTTTATCATTTTAGCAGCTTTTCTAATATTTACCGAAATACATACAAGTGCCCAGCCTAATGCAGCAGACAGAGGCAGTAGCTCTGATTGGTGAATTTGAGCAGAATCAGGTTGTTCTTTCATTTCATTTCTTTATTTATTTCACACATGGTTCATCGTGTTTCTTTTTCTACATACAGAACCTTCTGCCTCTTTTCAGCAGAAATTCTGCTCATTCACCTCTTTTCAGCGCAAAATATAGTATTTTTACCAAAGCATTGTATTTGTACGAAGTACAGTATTTCTGCCAAATCATAGAATTACTGCAATTACATAGTATTTTGAGGAATCCCTTTTGTTATAGTATTGCTTCTAAGTCATAGTATTTCTGCTTTGTCATAGTATTTGTACTGAAACATAGTATTTCTGCCAAATCATAGTATTACTGCTATTTCATAGTATTTGAGTTAAATTACAGTGTTTCTGCAAAAACATTGTATTTCTGCTACTGTATTTCCGCTGTATTACGTAGTGGCAAAGTAGGAGGCTGACTGTTACTAAGTGCATCAGTGTACATAGGTCATCTCTTGTGTTGGAGTGCCCTCTTGTGGCACCTTTTGGGTAGTGCCTTAGTAAACTTGAACGCTGCAAACAAGTGGTATCAGACTGGTTTGTAGTGGAGGAATTTGTTACCAGTTTCTTTCATCTTTAATCCGTATTCATGTTGTAATGTAGTAACTTTTGTAGCACAAATACCACAATATGGCAGAAATACTATGTTTGGGCACAAATACTTTGATTTGGTATACTTTAGCTTCTTCACCCTTTTTCAGCAAAGTTTACATTTTTTTCACCCCTTTTCAGCACAAATTCCAGGTTTTTTGGCTGTTTTCAGAAAAAAAAAACTCTTTTCAGCAGAAACTCTGCTGATTCATCTCTTTTCAGTGTAAGTATCTGCTTCTTTGCCTCTTTTCCGCAGAAATTCTGCTGATTCACCTCTTTTCTGCAAACTTTTCAGCCTTTTCACCTCTTATCAGCACAATTGTTAACGCTCCATGGCAGAAACAAGTACACAGCCTGATGAAGCAGACAGAGGCAGTACCTCTGATTGGTGAGATTGAGCAGAACCAGGTTGTTCTTTCATTTCATTTCTTTATTTATTTCACACATGGTTGAACAGTGTTTCTTTTTCTACATACAGAACCTTCTGCCTCTTTTCAGCAGAAATTCTGCTCATTCACCTCTTTTCAGCGCAACATTCTGCTTCTTTCCTCTTTTCTGCAGAAATTCTGCTGAGTCACCTCTTTTCTGCAAAATTTTCAGCCTTTTCACCTCTTATCAGCACAATTCCCAGCAGCTTCTGCTAATTTCAGCAGATTTGTCAGTCTGTCCACCTCTTCTCTGTGAGAATGAGTTTGGCTCAGTGACATGAGTAGCTGCCTTCAGCCCAAGAGGGCCAGGTTCAAATCCTGCTCATGGCAAAAAAAACTTTTCACCACCATGCAACTTTTCATCTTTTCAGCTTTTCAGCAGACAGCTTCAGCGATAAGGCATCCACACAGCATTTTCGCAGGAAATGCAAAATTTTCTAGTTCTTTATTATTATTCTTCTAGTTGCTTCCGTACACTTTTTGGACTTCAACTACTCCCTCAGTTTTCAGCCGATTTTCTCCGTTCAAACTCTATACTGTTCTGCTCTTTCTGCTCTTTCCGGCAATGACTTTTGGTGTTTATTACTATTATACTTTTAAAATATTACACTTTTTCCTTTAATTTGTCCCATTGAAATGAATGGAAAACTTCAGAAATTCTGCTAAAACTTGCTTGTTTTTGAAACTTAACTGCTTCCTCATACTTTCACCTAGAAACTCCATTCAAACTTTAAAATGTTCTCAGATTATTGGGCTATTCCTGTCTGATTCAGCTTTTTCAGATCTTCTACTGTTTTAATCTTATCTCTCTTTAAGTTTTCAGTTGCAAAATTGTGATTTTTCAGAAAATACATGCGTTGTTATGGTTGCTATGCAATTAACTCAGAGTGGACACTCATCCATTCTGAATTTTCTCTTCATGTTCCAACAACTTCTTGCTACTCGCCCAATTTCCACTCAAGCTCCACAAATTATACATCAAAACGTAGGTATTTTTGCTGGCTTTCAAAAACTGTCACTATCATTGTTGTGGGAGTTATAGATATTTTGCAAATCTCCTCAGAGTAACACAAAGTCTGAAAATTGTCCATAGAAAGTCAATGGAGATTTTGTTCAAAATCACCGCTGTATTTCTCTAATGAGAGGCATTTTTAAATCGTCATATCTCCTTAACGAAACAAAGTTGAGACATGAGGCTTGTGCAAATATATCTTCAGACACTCCTGATGCTCACAATTCAAAAGTTTTTATCACCTATTACCGTTTGGCCATGATTTACACTTGTTTGAGAGTAGGAAATTCATGCCTTGCTCAGATCTGTTCAGATTTCAAACTCTGGAAATGAGGCACTTTTTTCTCTCATCATATCTTTTTGATGGATTTCCACAGAGACCTGAAAATTCCCATGACTGTTCACCAAAGCCTGCTGTTTCTTACGGTGAAAGAATGATTTTGATGCTCCATATAGATTTAGAGTTACAAAACGTTGTTTGAGGGCAAGTCAAGGCAGTTTTGCTTCGCCTCTACTCAGTTACAGTGTATTACAAGTCATATATCTTCAATAATTTATATTTTATCTCTGAATTAAGAAGACCTGCAGATTCCCCATCTCTTCTGAACAAAACGGTGTCAGAACGCAGCGTTCTAGCCCCTACGGTTAGGAAATTATGGCCATTTGTTCGAGGGGAATCCTGAATGTCAGAAATACACTGAAGAAAACTCACACCTCTCTGTGTCTGTGTGTGTAAGGGCTGATTACAGCAGGTGCAGCTAATTTAACTGACCTAGATATACCAAGCCCAGACTCTTAAGAGCTCCTGTTCACTTTGCTCTCTGTGTATGTGTGTCTGTATCAATATTTCTCTCATGTTAAAGTATTACTCCTCCATAATAGTATTTCTGCTACATCAAAGTACTTCTACTACATCTTAGTACTTCTGCTCAATCATAGTATTTCTGCTAAATCACAGTATTTTTGCCAAGTCATGGTATTTGTGCCAAATCATGGTTTTAGGGCCAAATCAGAATATTTCTGATATATTATAGTATTACTACTAGGTGGAAGTATTTCTGTTATGTTATAGTATATATGCTGAATATAGTATATCTGTCAAATCATAGTATTTATCCCAAATCATAGTATTTATGCCAAATTACAGCATTTCTGCCAAAAGGCAGAAATAGTACCTTTAGCAGAAATTTCTGTCAAAAATAGTATTTATGTTAAAACATAGTATTTCTGCTAAATCATAGTATTTGTACTGAAACATAGTATTTCTGCCCAATCATAGTATTTGTACCCAATCATAGTATTTCTGCCATATCATAGTATTTGTGCCAAATTATGGGATTTTGCCAAAACATGGTACTTGTGCCAAATTATAGTATTTGTGCCCAATTAATATTTCTGTTATGTTATAGTATTACTACTATGTCGTAGAATTTCTGTTATGTTATAGTATATCTGCTGAATAAGGTATATGTGCCAAAACATAGTATTTATACCAAATCATAGTATTTGTGCTAAAACATAGTATTTCTGCCATATTGTGGTATTTGTGCAAAAACATAGACTGTCTGCAACATAACAGTATATCTGTTATGTTATAGTATTACTACTAAGTCACAGTATTTCTGCCAATTCGTAGTATTTGTACTAAATCATACTACTCGTGCCAATTCATAGTATTTGTTGCAAATCATAGTATTCAAACCAAAATATAGTATTTGTACCAAAGCATTGTATTTGTATGAAGTACCGTATTTCTGCCAAATCATAGAATTACTGCAATTTCATTGTATTTTGAGGAATCCCTTTTGTGATAGTATTACTTCTAAGTCATAGTATTTCTGCTTTGTCATAGTATTTGTACTAAAACGTAGAATTTCTGCCAAATCATAGTATTACTGCTATCTCATAGTATTTGAGTGAAATTACAGTGTTTCTGCAAAAACATTGTATTTCTGCTAAATCATAGTATTTCTGTTATCTTAGAGTACTTGTACTCAATTATAGTATTTGTGCCAAAGTTTGGTATTTCTGCCAAATCATATTTATGTGAATTTGTACACTGTAATATCGCTGTATTACGTGGTGGCTAAGTAGGAGGCTGACTGTTACAAAGTGCATCAGTGTACATAGGTCATCTCTTGTGTTGGAGTGCCCTCTTGTGGCGCCTTTTGGGTAGTGCCTTAGTAAACGTGAACGCTGCAAACAAGTGGTATCAGACTGGTTTGTAGTGGAGGAATTTGTTGCCAGTTTCTTTCATCTTTAATCCGTATTCATGTTGCAATGTAGTAGTACCACAATATGGAAGTTTTGGCACAAATACTTTGATTTGGTATACTTTAGCTTCTTCACCCCTTTCCAGCAAAATTTTCATTTTTTTCAACCCTTTTCAGCACAAATTCCAGCTTTTGGGCTGTTTTCATAAAAAAATCTTTTCAGCAGAAACTCTGCTGATTCATCTCTTTTCAGTGCAAGTATCTGCTTCTTTGCCTCTTTTCTGCAGAAATTCTGCTGATTCACCTCTTTTCTGCAAAATTTTCAGCCTTTTCACCTCTTATCAGCACAATTGTTAACACTCCATGGCAGAAACAAGTACACAGCCTGATGAAGCAGACAGAGGCAGTACCTCTGATTGGTGAGATTGAGCAGAACCAGGTTTTTCTTTCATTTCATTTCTTTATTTATTTCACACATGGTTGAACAGTGTTTCTTTTTCTACATACAGAACCTTCTGCCTCTTTTCAGCAGAAATTCTGCTCATTCACCTCTTTTCAGCGCAACATTCTGCTTCTTTCCTCTTTTCTGCAGAAATTCTGCTGAGTCACCTCTTTTCTGCAAAATTTTCAGCCTGTTCACCTCTTATCAGCACAATTCCCAGCAGCTTCTGCTAATTTCAGCAGAATTGTCAGTCTGTCCACCTCTTCTCTGTGAGAATGACTTTGGCTCAGTGAGATGAGTTGCTGCCTTCAGCCCAAGAGGGCCACGTTCAAATCCTGCTCATGGCAACATTTTCTTTTTTCACCACCATACAACTTTTTGCAACTTTTCATCTTTTTCAGCTTTTCAGCAGACAGCTTCAGCGATAAGGCATCCACACAGCATTTTCGCAGGAAATGCAATTTTTTCTAGTTGTGTGGATGCTGGAAGCATCCACACTATTGAGATCCTGTTTCTCTTTCATGTGTGGATGCCTCAAGGCATCCACACTATTGTTTTCCTGTTTCTCTTTATTGTGTGGATGCCCTAAAGGGCTTCCACACTATTGAGTTCCTGTTTCTCTTTATTCTTTATTATTCCTCTAGTTGCTTCCGTACATTTTTTGGCACTTAACTACTTCCTCAGTTTTCAGCCGATTTTCTCAGTTCAAACTCTGAACTGTTCTGCTCTTTCTGCTAATGATGGCTATGACTTTTGGTGTTTATTACTATTATACTTTTTAAAATATTACACTTTTTTCCTTTAATTTGTCCCATTGAAATGAATGGAAAACTTCCACAACTCTGCTAAAACTTGCTTGGTTTTGAAACTTAACTGCTTCCTCATACTTTCACTTAGAAACTCCATTCGAACTTTAAAATGTTCTCAGATTATTGGGCTATTCCTGTGTGATTCAGCTTTTTCAGATCTTCTACCGTTTTAATTTTATACCTCTTTAAGTTTTCAGTTGCAAAATTGTGATTTTTCAGAAAATACATGCGTTGCTATGGTTGCTATGCAATTAACTCAGAGTGTGTGCTGGTCTTTTCTGAAACTTCTCTTCATGTCCGAACAACTTCTTGCTACTCGCTCAATTTCCACTCAACCCCACACAATTATACATCAAAACGTAGGTATTTTTGCTGGCTTTCAGACAATATTACTATCTTTATTGTGAGATTTACCGTTTTTTTCGCAATTTGCCTCGAAGTGACACATGGTCTGCATAGTCCCCATTCGAAGTCTATGTGGAGGTTTTGAAATTCAGAGCTGAAATTCTGTAACAGGAGGCTTTTTCAAATCGCCATATCTAATTAACAAAGCAAAGTTAGGACATGAGGCTTGTGCCAATATATCTTCAGACACTCCTGACACTCACAGTGGAAGCCGTTTTACATTCATCTTACCGTTGAGCCATAAATTACGTTTGTTTGAGGGGTGGAAATCTGTCCTCCTCTCAGTTCTCACACTCTGAAAATGAAGCCGAGCGAGCCTGGGGCTCGCTCGGGCCACTTCGGGGATGGGGTGCCCTTGGCCTCTCGGCCCGGGGCTCGGTCACTCAGGCACAGCTGGCTGCCGGCGGAGCTCACGGGCACGTCACTGCAACCCCCCCTGGCTTCTGCTCCGCGGCTGCTGAGTGACCCCTCATCTGGGACTCTCCTCAGCTCTTTCTGGGATAGTGACGCGGCTGCCCCTCTGTTGGTCTTCCTTGGTCTCTTGTGTTCTCGGGGCCTCTGGATGTCTGGAGTTTTGATCTCCTCCATACCTGCCTCATGCCCTGGAGGATGGGGCAGTGGCCCCCACACCCTCTAGCAGATCATTACATGAAGGAACCTTTTTAAAAACAAGCGTTCATGCTCACAGGTGTACACACGGGTGATCACACACACAAACTACACCCTTTTGGCTCCTACCTCAAAGCACACACTGCGCTGTCGATCTCACGTGCTGCACAATAATGTTTAATATTTAGTATTTACTGTCATATTCCCATATATCATTGTGATCTTGTTTATTACTCTCGTTTTCTTCTGCTTGCTTTTTTTCTTTCTCAACAGGTGATCCAGGTGATCGATATATGTATTTTTTGTCTGCTTATTCTGTTGGTTTTGTTTTTGCCCTTTTTCCCGTCCCTCTTCTCAGGTTTTTTTCTTTCCTCTTTCTTTCTCCCTTTCTTTCCACCAGTCAAGTCTGTCCCGTATTCAGCAAGTGAAAATAAAATAAACAATTAAAGGTGAATCAAATGGACCATTACGGCAAGGCTGGGATGGTCCATTTGGTAAAGTAAATCCGTTGGGCATCTTTCTTCGCCTTTAGACAATAATTCTGATGGCAAAAGAACCAAACGGGACAGGTAAAAAAAAAAAAAAAAAAAAAAAAAACATGAAAATGAAGCCGTTTCTTCTCTCGTCATATCTCCGCGACGGAGGTACAAAGAGCTATGAAAATCGCAAGCATAATACACCAAAGTCCGCTGATTCACCCAGTACAAGAATTATGCTGCTAGCCCTCCTAGTTTTTGAGTTACACGACGTTTTGTAACTCCAAAAAACGGCGCTTTTCGCCGCTCACCGCGATCTATTTTCTCACTGCTCATGTCTATGTTTTTCAGCCGCCCGCCCCCTTTCCAGGTGGCGCAATCAGTAATGACACGGCTCTGCAACTCAAAGGTCGTGGGTTCAATCCCACCTTAGTCAAAAAAAAATTTTTCACTGAAAATTGATACACTATCACAGACCTGTAATTTATATTGATCATTTATTACAATTTTGCAAAGTTTTATCATTTTAGCAGCTTTTCTAATATGGACCGAAATACATACAAGTACCCAGACAGCAGACAGAGGCAGTAACTCTGATTGGTGAATTTGAGCAGAATCAGGTTGTTCTTTCATTTCATTTCTTTATTTATTTCACACATGGTTCATCGTGTTTCTTTTTCTACATACAGAAGCTTCTGCCTCTTTTCAGCAGAAATTCTGCTCATTCACCTCTTTTAAGCGCAACGTTCTGCTTCTTTGCCACTTTTCAGCAGAAATTCTGCTCATTCACCTATTTTCAGCGCAACGTTCTGCTTCTTTGCCTCTTTTCTGCAGAAATTCTGCTGATTCATCTCTTTTCTGCTCATTTTAGCCTTTTCACCTTTTTAAATGCTTTCATCTTTTTCAAATCATAGAGTTCAAATCAAAATATAGTATTTTTACCAAAGCATTGTATTTGTACGAAGTACAGTATTTCTGCCAAATCATAGAATTACTGCAATTACATAGTATTTTGAGGAATCCCTTTTGTTATGGTATTACTTCTAAGTCATAGTATTTCTGCTTTGTCATAGTATTTGTACTGAAACATAGTATTTCTGCCAAATCATAGTATTACTGCTATTTCATAGTATTTGAGTGAAATTACAGTGCTTCTGCAAAAACATTGTATTTCTGCTACTGTATTTCCGCTGTATTACGTAGTGGCAAAGTAGGAGGCTGACTGTTACTAAGTGCATCAGTGTACATAGGTCATCTCTTGTGTTGGAGTGCCCTCTTGTGGTGCTTTTTGGGTAGTGCCTTAGTAAACGTGAACACTACACAGTGGTATCAGACTGGTTTGTAGTGGAGGAATTTGTTGCCAGTTTCTTTCATCTTTAATCCGTATTCATGTTGTAATGTAGTAACTTTTGTTGCACAAATACCACAATATGGCAGAAATACTATGTTTTGGCACAAATACTTTGATTTGGTATACTTTAGCTTCTTCACTCTTTTCAGCAAAGTTTTCATTTTTTTCAACCCTTTTCAGCACAAATTCCAGGTTTTTTGGCTGTTTTCAGAAAAAAAAACTCTTTTCAGCAGAAACTCTGCTGATTCACCTCTTTTCAGTGCAAAGTTCTGCTTCATTGCCTCTTTTCTGCAGAAATTCTGCTGATTCACGTCTTTTCTGCAAAATTTTCAGCCTTTTTACCGCTTATCAGCACAATTCTCAGCAGCTTCTGCTCGTTCCACCATAATTGTCATTCTCTCCATCTCTGTCCTTGTGAGAGAGAGTGTGGCACAGTGAGATGAGTCTTTGCCTTGAGCCTAGGAGAGCCAGGTTCGAATCCTGCTCAGGGAGACATTTTTTTTTCACCACCATACAACTTTTTGCAACTTTTCAGCTTTTTCAGCTTTTCAGCAGACAGCTTCAGCATTAAGGCATCCACACAGCATTTTCGCAGGAAATGCAAATTTTCTAGTTCTTTCTTATACTTTATTATTCTGGTTGCTTCCGTACGTTTTTTGGCGCTTAACTACTCCCTCAGTTTTTGTGCTATTTTCACCGTTCAAATCTTAAAAAATTCTGCTCTTTCTGCTCTTTCCTGCTATGACTTTTGGTGCTCATAACTTCTATACTTTTTGAGATATGGAATTTTTTTTGCAATATTTTTTGCCCATTTCTGCCATATTATCAGTGGCGTCACTAGTTTTCCTTGCCGGTTTGAGCTGTGTTTTAGTTCAGTGAGATGAGCAGCCGTTCTCAGACTGGGAGGCCCGGGTTCAAATCCCGCTTATGGCAACATTTCTTCAGTTAACAGTTAAACTTTTTATAACTCTTTTCAACACAAATTTCATCTGATTCACCCCTTTTCAGCAAAATTTTCAGTTTTTTTACCACTTTTCAGCACAAATCCCAGGTTTTTCAGCTATCTTCAGGAAAAACATCTTTTCAGCAGAATTCTGAAAAGAGTTCTGCAGAACCCTTTTCAGCAGAAATTCTGCTGATTGAACTCTTTTCAGCAGAATTTTCAGAATTTTCACCTCTTTTCAGCCCAAATTCTGCTTATTCACCTCTTCTGCAAAATTTTCAGCCTTTTCACCTCTTATGCTCAGCTGTTTTCAGAAAAAACACTTTTGAGCAGAAATTCTGCTGATTCATCTCTTTTCAGCACAACGTTCTGCTTCTTTACCTCTTTTCAGCAGAAATTCTGCTGATTCACCTCTTTTCTGCAAAATTTTCAGCCTTTTCTCCTCTTATCAACACAATTGTCAGCAGCTTCTGCTCATTTCAGCAGAGTTGTATGTCTCTCCACCTCTTTTTGGTCAGAGTGAGTTTAGCTCAGTGAGATGAGTAGCAGCCTTGAGACCAGAAAGGCCAGGTTCGAATCCTGCTCAGGGCAATGTTTTTTTTCACCACCATACAGCTATTTGCAACTTTTCATCTTTTTCAGCTTTTCAGCAGACAGCTTCAGCGTTAAGGCATCCACACAGCATTTTCGCAGGAAATGCAGATTTTTCTAGTTCTTTATTCTACTTTATTCTAGTTGCTTCCGTACGTTTTTTGGCGCTTAACTACTCCCTCAGTTTTCAGCCGATTTTCTCAGTTCAAACTTTAAAAAATTCTGCTCCTTCTGCTAATGTGCGCTATGACTTTTGGTGCTCATAACTTCTATACTTTTTGAGATATTGAATTTTTTTTGCAATATTTTTTGCCCATTTCTGCCATATTATCAGTGGTGTCACTGATTTTCTTTGCCGGGAAGACCTGTGTTTTAGCTCAGTGAGATGAGCAGCCGTTCTCAGACTGGGAGGCCCGGGTTCAAATCCCGCTTATGGCAACATTTCTTTCAGTTAACAGTTAAACTTTTTTAACTCAATTTCAGCTTTTTCACCCCTTTTCAGCAAAATTTTCAGTTTTTTCACCAGTTTTCAGCACAAATCCCAGCTTTTTCAGCTATTTTCAGCAAAAACATCTTTTCAGCAGAATTCTGAAAAGATTTCTGCAGAACTCTTTTCAGCAGAAATTCTGCTGATTGAACTCTTTTCAGCAGAATTTGCACCTCTTTTCAGCCCAAATTCTGCTTATTCACCTCTTCTGCAAGATTTTCAGCCTTTTCACCTCTTATCAGCACAAATATCAGCTTTTTTCAGGAAAAACCTCTTTTGAGCAGAAATTCTGCTGATTCGTCTCTTTTCAGCGCAAGTTTTTGCTTCTTTACCTCTTTTCAGCAGAAATTCTGCTGATTCACTTCTTTTCTGTAAAGTTTTCAGCCTTTTCTCCTCTTATCAGCACAATTCTCAGCAGCTTCTGCTCATTTCAGCAAAATTGTCCGTCTCTCCACCTCTTTCTTGAGAGAATGACTTTGGTTCAGTGAGATGAGTAGCTGCCTTTAAACCACGAGGGCCAGGTTCGAATCCTGCTCAAGGAGACTTATCTTTTCAACAACTTTTCAGCTTTTTCAGCTAGTTTTTGCATACAGCTTCAGCTTTAAAGCATCCACACTGCATTTTCGCAGGAAATGCAAATTTTCTTTACTTTATTCTGGTTGCTTCCAGTTTTTTTGGCACTTAACTACTCCCTCAGTTTTCAGCCGATTTTCTCAGTTCAAACTCTAAACTGTTCTGCTCTTTCTGCTAATTCCTGCTATGACTTTTGGTGTTTATTACTATTATACTTTTTAAAATATTACACTTTTTTCCTTTAATTTGTCCCATTGAAATGAATGGAAAACTTCCACAATTCTGCTAAAACTTGCTTGGTTTTGAAACTTAACTGCTTCCTCATACTTTCACCTAGAAACTCCATTCAAACTTTAAAATGTTCTCAGATTATTGGGCTATTCCTGTGTGATTCAGCTTTTCCAGATCTTCCACCGTTTTAATTTTATACCTCTTTAAGTTTTCAGTTCCAAAATTGTGATTTTTCAGAAAATACATGCGTTGCTATGGTTGCTATGCAATTAACTCAGAGTGAGTGCTGGTCTGTTCTGAATTTTCTCTTCATGTCCGAACAACTTCTTGCTACTCGCTCAATTTACACTCAACCCCCACAAATTATACATCAAAACGTAGGTATTTTTGCTGGCTTTCAGACAATGTTACTATCTTTATTGTGAGATTTACCGTTTTTTCGCAATTTGCCTCGAAGTGACACATGTTCAGTAATGACACGGCTCTGCACCTCAAAGGTTGTGGGTTCAATCCCACCTTGCTTCAACATTTATTTTCATTACAAATTTAAACACTATCACAGACCTGTCATTTATATTGATCATTTATTACAATTCTGCAAAGTTTTATCATTTTAGCAGCTTTTCTAATATAGACCGAAATACATACAAGTACCCAGCCTAATGAAGCAGACAGAGGCAGTAGCTCTGATTGGTGAATTTGAGTAGAATCAGGTTGTTCTTTCATTTCATTTCTTTATTTATTTCACACATGGTTCATCGTGTTTCTTTTTCTACATACAGAACCTTCTGCCTCTTTTCAGCAGAAATTCTGCCTCTTTTCAGCAGAAATTCTGCTCATTCACCTCTTTTCAGCGCAACGTTCTGCTTCTTTGCCACTTTTCAGCAGAAATTCTGCTCATTCACCTCTTTTCAGCGCAACGTTCTGCTTCTTTGCCACTTTTCAGCAGAAATTCTGCTCATTCACCTCTTTTCAGCGCAACGTTCTGCTTCTTTGCCTCTTTTCAGCAGAAATTCTGCTGATTCATCTCTTTTCTGCTCATTTCAGCCTTTTCACCTTTTTCAATGCTTTCATCTTTTTCAAATCATAGAGTTCAAATCAAATGTAGTATTTTTACCAAAGCATTGTATTTGTAAGGAGTACAGTATTTCTGCCAAATCAAAGAATTACTGCAATTTCATAGTATTTTGAGGAATCCCTTTTGTTATAGTATTACTTCTAAGTCATAGTATTTCTGCTTTGTCATAGTATTTGTACTGAAACATAGTATTTCTGCCAAATCATAGTATTACTGCTATTTCATAGTATTTGAGTGAAATTACAGTGTTTCTGCAAAAACATTGTATTTCTGCTACTGTATTTCCGCTGTATTACGTTGTGGCAAAGTAGGAGGCTGACTGTTACTAAGTGCATCAGTGTACATAGGTCATCTCTTGTGACCTCTGAGTGCCCTCTTGTGGCACCTTTTGGGTAGTGCCTTAGTAAACGTGAACACTGCAAAGTAGTGGTATCAGACTGGTTTGTAGTGGAGGAATTTGTTGCCAGTTTCTTTCATCTTCATTCATGTTGTAATGTAGCAGTACCACAATATGGAAGTTTTGGCACAAATACTTTGATTTGGTATACTTTAGCTTCTTCACCCCTTTTCAGCAAAATTTTCATTTTTTTCACCCCTTTTCAGCACAAATTCCAGCTTTTTTGGCTGTTTTCATAAAAGAAAAATCTTTTCAGCAGAAACTCTGCTGATTCATCCCTTTTCAGTGCAAGTATCTGCTTCTTTGCCTCTTTTCTGCAGAAATTCTGCTGATTCACTTCTTTTCTGCAAAATTTTCAGCCTTTTCACCTCTTATCAGCACAATTGTTAACGCTCCATGGCACAAAACAAGTACACAGCCTGATGAAGCAGACAGAGGCAGTACCTCTGATTGGTGAGATTGAGCAGAACCAGGTTGTTCTTTCATTTCATTTATTTATTTATTTCATACATGGTTGAACAGTGTTTCTTTTTCTACATGCAGAATCTTCTGCCTCTTTTCAGCAGAAATTCTGCTCATTCACCTCTTTTCAGGGCAACGTTCTGCTTCTTTGCCTCTTTTCTGCAGAAATTCTGCTGATTCATCTCTTTTCTGCAAAATTTTCAGCCTTTTCACCTTTTTCAATGCTTTCATCTTTTTCAAATCATAGAGTTCAAATCAAAATATAGTATTTTTACCAAAGCATTGTATTTGTACGAAGTACAGTATTTCTGCCAAATCATAGAATTACTGCAATTTCATAGTATTTTGAGGAATCCCTTTTGTTATAGTATTACTTCTAAGTCATAGTATTTCTGCTTTGTCATAGTATTTGTACTGAAACATAGTATTTCTGCCAAATCATAGTATTACTGCTATTTCATAGTATTTGAGTGAAATTACAGTGTTTCTGCAAAAACATTGTATTTCTGCTACTGTATTTCCGCTGTATTACGTAGTGGCAAAGTAGGAGGCTGACTGTTACTAAGTGCATCAGTGTACATAGGTCATCTCTTGTGTTGGAGTGCCCTCTTGTGGCGCCTTTTGGGTAGTGCCTTAGTAAACGTCAACAATGCAAAGAAGTGGTATCAGACTGGTTTGTAGTGGAGGAATTTGTTGCCAGTTTCTTTCATCTTTAATCCGTATTCATGTTGTAATGTAGTAGTACCACAATATGGCAGAAACACTATGTTTTGGCACAAATACTTTGATTTGGTATACTTTAGCTTCTTCACCCCTTTTCAGCAAAACTTTCATTTTTTTCACCCCTTTTCAGCACAAATTCCAGCTTTTTTGGCTGTTTTCAGAAACAAAAACTCTTTTCAGCAGAAATTCTGCTGATTCATCTCTTTTCAGCGCAAGTTTCTGCTTCTTTGCCTCTTTTCTGCAGAAATTCTGCTGATTCACCTCTTTTCTGCAAAATTGTCAGCCTTTTCACCTCTTATCAGCACAATAAATTGCAGAAATATATACAAGTACACAGCCTGATGAAGCAGACAGAAGCAGTACCTCTGATTGGTGAATTTGAGCAGAATCAGGTTGTTCTTTCATTTCATTTCTTTATTTATTTCACACATGGTTCATCGTGTTTCTTTTTCTACATACAGAAGCTTCTGCCTCTTTTCAGCAGAAATTCTGCCTCTTTTCAGCAGAAATTCTGCTCATTCACCTCTTTTCAGCGCAACGTTCTGCTTCTTTGCCACTTTTCAGCAGAAATTCTGCTCATTCACCTCTTTTCAGCGTAACGTTCTGCTTCTTTGCCTCTTTTCTGCATAAATTCTGCTGATTCATCTCTTTTCTGCAAAATTTTCAGCCTTTTCACCTCTTATCAGCACAATAAATTTGTAGAAATATATACAAGTACACAGCCTGATGAAGCAGACAGAAGCAGTACCTCTGATTGGTGAATTTGAGCAGAACCAGGTTGTTCTGCCTCTTTTCAGCAGAAATTGTGCTGATTCACCTCTTTTCAGCGCAATGTTCTGCTTCTTTGCATCTTTTCTGCAGAAATTCTGCTTATTTACCTCTTTTCTGCGAAATTTTCTGCGCTTTTATGTGTTATCAGGACAATCCTCAGCAGCTTCTGCTCATTCCACCATAATTGTCAATCAGAGTGAGTTTGGCACAGTGAGTATGGTTGCTGCCTTGAACCCAGGAGGGCCAGGTTCAAAGCCTGCTTAGGACAACATTTTTCTTCACAACCATACAACTTTTGCTACTTTTCATCTTTTTCATCTTTTCAGCAGACAGCTTCAGCGTTAAGGCATCCACACCTCTTTTCTGCAAAATTGTCAGCCTTTTCTCCTCTTATCAGCACAATTCTCAGCAGCTTCTTCTCATTTCAGCAGAATTGTCCGTCTCTCCACCTTTTCTTTTCAAGAATGAGTTTGGGTCAGTGAGAGGAGTAGCTACCTTGAGACCAGGAGGTTCGAATCCTGCTCAGGGCAATGTTTTTTTTTTCACCACCATGCAACTTTTTGCAAGTTTTCATCTTTTTCAGCTTTTCAGCAGACAGCTTCAGCGTTAAGGCATCCACACAGCATTTTCGCAGGAAATGCAAATTTTTCTAGTCTTTATTATTCCTCTAGTTGCTCCGTTCTTTGCCGATTAACTACTCCCTCAGTTTTCAGCCAATTTTCTCAGTTCAAACTTTAAAAAATTCTGCTCTTTCTGCTAATGTGTGCTATGACTTTTGGTGCTCATAGCTTCTATACTTTTTGAGATATTGAATATTTTTTGCAATATTTTTGCCCATTGAAATGAATGGAACACATTATCAATGTGGTCACTTGTTTCTGCTTGCTGGGCTGAGCTGTGTTTTAGCTCAGTGAGATGAGCAGCCGTTCTCAGACTGGGAGGCCTGGGTTCAAATCCCGCTTATGGCAACATTTCTTTCAGTTAACAATTAAACTTTTTTAACTCTTTTTAATTCAATTTCAGCTTTTTCACCCCTTTTCAGCAAAATTTTCAGTTTTTTCACCACTTTTCAGCACAAATCCCAGCTTTTTCAGCTATTTTCAGCAAAAACCTCTTTTCAGCAGAATTCTGAAAAGAGTTCTGAAATTCTGCTGATTGAACTCTTTAGCAGAATTTTCAGAATTTTCACCTCTTTTCAGCCTAAATTCTGCCTATTCACCTCCTCTGCAAAATTTTCAGCCTTTTCACCTCTTATTAGCACAAATCTCAGCTGTTTTCAGAAAAAACTCTTTTGAGCAGAATATCTGCTGATTCATCTCTTTTCAGCGCAACGTTCTGCTTCTTTACCTCTTTTCAGCAGAAATTCTGCTGATTCACTTCTTTTCTGCAAAATTTTCAGCCTTTTCTCCTCTTATCAGCACAATTCTCAGCAGCTTCTGCTCATTTCAGCAGAATGGTCCATCTTTCCACCTCTTCTTTGTGAGAATGAGTTTAGCTCAGTGAGATGAATAGCTACCTTGAGACCATGAGGGCCAGGTTCGAATCCTGCTCAGAGCAATGTTATTTTTCAACACCATACAACTTTTGCTACTTTTCATCTTTTTCAGCTTTTCAGCAGACAGCTTCAGCGTTAAGGCATCCACACAGCATTTTCGCAGGAAATGCAAATTTTCTAGTTGTGTGGATGCCCTAAAGGGCTTCCACACCATTGAGTTCCTGTTTCTCTTTATTCTTTATTATTCCTCTAGTTGCTTCCGTACACTTTTTGGCACTTAACTACTTCCTCAGTTTTCAGCCGATTTTCTCAGTTCAAACTCTGAACTGTTCTGCTCTTTCTGCTAATGATGGCTATGACTTTTGGTGTTTATTACTATTATACTTTTTAAAATATTACACTTTTTTCCTTTAATTTGTCCCATTGAAATCAATGGAAAACTTCCACAATTCTGCTAAAACTTACTTGGTTTTGAAACTTAACTGCTTCCTCATACTTTCACCTAGAAACTCCATTCAAACTTTAAAATGTTCTCAGATTATTGGGCTATTCCTGTCTGATTCAGCTTTTCCAGATCTTCTACCGTTTTCATTTTATACCTCTTTAAGTTTTCAGTTGCAAAATTGAGATTTTTCAGAAAATACATGCGTTGCTATGGTTGCTATGCAATTAACTCAGAGTGTGTGCTGGTCTGTTCTGAATTTTCTCTTCATGTCTGAACAACTTCTTGCTACTCGCTCAATTTCCACTTAACCTCCACAAATTATACATCAAAACGTAGGTATTTTTGCTGGCTTTCAGACAATGTTACTATCTTTATTGTGAGATTTACCGTTTTTTCGCAATTTGCCTCGAAGTGACACATAGTCTGGTTACTTCCCATTCAAAGTATATGGGGAGGTTTTGAAATTCAGAGCTGAAATTCTGTAACAGGAGGCATTTTCAAATCGCCATATCTAATTAACAAAGCAAAGTTAGGACATGAGGCTTGTGCCAATATATCTTCAGACACTCCTGACACTCACAGTGGAAGCAGTTTTACATTCATCTTACCGTTGAGCCATAAATTACGTTTGTTTGAGGGGTGGAAATCTGTCCTCCTCTCAGTTCTCACACTCTGAAAATGAAGCCGTTTCTTCTCTCGTCATATCTCCGCGACAGAGGTACAAAGAGCTATGGAAATCGCAGTCAAAATACACCAAAGTCCGCTGATTCACCCAGTACAAGAATTATTCTGCTAGCCCTCCTAGTTTTTGAGTTACACGACGTTTTGTAACTCCAAAACCGGCGTTTTCGCCGCTCACCGCGATCTAATTCTGACTGCTCAAGTCTCTGTGTCTTAGACACCCGCCCCTTTGTGACCAGACCTCATTTGGCTCAGAGGGTTGAGCCGCTGCTGTGGGACCCGGTGGCAGAGGTTCGAGTCCTACCTGTGACAGTTGTTACACATCTTCCCTGCTTGCATGCACTCTCCTTTCTTAACACTCTTCAGTGTACCCTTACACATGAAGCCATCTCCATCAAGCGCGTCTACACCTCTTTTTTAGCAGAAATCTGTCCTTCTCTCAGTCTTCAAACTCTGGAAATGAAGCCGTTCCTTCTCTCGTCATATCTCCGCGACAGAGGTACAAAGAGCTATGGAAATCGCAGTCAAAATACACCAAAGTCCCCTGATTCACCCAGTACAAGAATTATTCTGCTAGCCCTCCTAGTTTTTGAGTTACATGATGTTTTGTAACTACAAAAAACGGCGCTTTTTCGCCGCTCACCACGATCTATTTTCTGACTGGTCATGTCTTTGTTTTTGAGCTGAGCGCTCCCTTGCCAGGTGGCGCAATCAGTAATGACACGGCTCTGCAACTTGAAGGTCGTGGGTTCAATCCCACCTTGCTTCAACATTTTTTTTTCATTACTAATTTAAACACTATCACAGACCTGTAATTTATATTGATCATTTATTACAATTCTGCAAAGTTTTATCATTTTAGCAGCTTTTCTAATATTTACCGAAATACATACAAGTGCCCAGCCTAATGCAGCAGACAGAGGCAGTAGCTCTGATTGGTGAATTTGAGCAGAATCAGGTTGTTCTTTCATTTCATTTCTTTATTTATTTCACACATGGTTCATCGTGTTTCTTTTTCTACATAAAGAACCTTCTGCCTCTTTTCAGCAGAAATTCTGCCTCTTTTCAGCAGAAATTCTGCTCATTCACCTCTTTTCAGCGCAACGTTCTGCTTCTTTGCCTCTTTTCTGCAGAAATTCTGCTGATTCATCTCTTTTCTGCTCATTTTAGCCTTTTCACCTTTTTCAATGCTTTCATCTTTTTCAAATCATAGAGTTCAAATCAAAATATAGTATTTTTACCAAAGCATTGTATTTGTACGAAGTACAGTATTTCTGCCAAATCATAGAATTACTGCAATTACATAGTATTTTGAGGAATCCCTTTTGTTATAGTATTACTTCTAAGTCATAGTATTTCTGCTTTGTCATAGTATTTGTACTGAAACATAGTATTTCTGCCAAATCATAATATTACTGCTATTTCATAGTATTTGAGTGAAATTACAGTGTTTCTGCAAAAACATTGTATTTCTGCTACTGTATTTCCGCTGTATTACGTAGTGGCAAAGTAGGAGGCTGACTGTTACTAAGTGCATCAGTGTACATAGGTCATCTCTTGTGTTGGAGTGCCCTCTTGTGGCGCCTTTTGGGTAGTGCCTTAGTAAACGTGAATACTGCAAAGTAGTGGTATCAGACTGGTTTGTAGTGGAGGAATTTGTTGCCAGTTTCTTTCATCTTTAATCCGTATTCATGTTGTAATGTAGTAGTACCACAATATGGAAGTTTTGGTACAAATACTTTGATTTGGTAAACTTCCTCACCCCTTTTCAGCAAAATTTTCATTTTTTTCAACCCTTTTCAGCACAAATTCCAGCTTTTTTGGCTGTTTCCATGAAAAAAAATATTTTCAGCAGAAACTCTGCTGATTCATCTCTTTTCAGTGCAAGTATCTGCTTCTTTGCCTCTTTTCTGCAGAAATTCTGCTGATTCACCTCTTTTCTGCAAAATTTTCAGGCTTTTCACCTCTTATCAGCACAATTGTTAACGCTCCATGGCAGAAACAAGTACACAGCCTGATGAAGCAGACAGAGGCAGTACCTCTGATTGGTGAGATTGAGCAGAACCAGGTTGTTCTTTCATTTCATTTCTTTATTTATTTCACACATGGTTGAACAGTGTTTCTTTTTCTACATACAGAACCTTCTGCCTTGCTTCAACATGTTTTTTTTCATTACTAATTTAAACACTATCACAGACCTGTAATTTATATTGATCATTTATTACAATTCTGCAAAGTTTTATCATTTTAGCAGCTTTTCTAATATTTACCGAAATACATACAAGTGCCCAGCCTAATGCAGCAGACAGAGGCAGTAGCTCTGATTGGTGAATTTGAGCAGAATCAGGTTGTTCTTTCATTTCATTTCTTCATTTCACACATGGTTTATCGTGTTTCTTTTTCTACATACAGAACCTTCTGCCTCTTTTCAGCAGAAATTCTGCCTCTTTTCAGCAGAAATTCTGCTCATTCACCTCTTTTCAGCGCAACGTTCTGCTTCTTTGCCTCTTTTCTGCAGAAATTCTGCTGATTCATCTCTTTTCTGCAAAATTTTCAGCCTTTTCACCTTTTTCAATGCTTTCATCTTTTTCAAATCATAGAGTTAAAATCAAAATATAGTATTTTTACCAAAGCATTGTATTTGTACGAAGTACAGTATTTCTGCCAAATCATAGAATTACTGCAATTTCATAGTATTTTGAGGAATCCCTTTTGTTATAGTATTACTTCTAAGTCATAGTATTTCTGCTTTGTCATAGTATTTGTACTGAAACATAGTATTTCTGCCAAATCATAGTATTACTGCTATTTCATAGTATTTGAGTGAAATTACAGTGTTTCTGCAAAAACATTGTATTTCTGCTACTGTATTTCCGCTGTATTACGTAGTGGCAAAGTAGGAGGCTGACTGTTACTAAGTGCATCAGTGTACATAGGTCATCTCTTGTGTTGGAGTGCCCTCTTGTGGCGCCTTTTGGGTAGTGCCTTACTAAATGTGAAAATGTGAACACTGCAAAGAAGCGGTATCAGACTGGTTTGTAGTGGAGGAATTTGTTGCCAGTTTCTTTCATCTTTAATCCATATTCATGTTGTAATGTAGTAGTACCACAATATGGCAGAAACACTAAGTTTTGGCACAAATACTTTGATTTGGTATACTTTGGCTTCTTCACCCCTTTTCAGCACAAATTCCAGCTTTTTTGGCTGTTTTCAGAAAAAAAAACTCTTTTCAGCAGAAATTCTGCTGATTCACCTCTTTTCTGCAAAATTTTCAGCCTTTTCACCTCTTATCAGCAAAATTAATTTGCAGAAATATATACACGTACACAGCCTGATTTGTCATAGTATTTGTACTGAAAACATAGTATTTCTGCCAAATCATAGTATTACTGCTATTTCATAGTATTTGAGTGAAATTACAGTGTTTCTGCAAAACCATTGTATTTCTGCTACTGTATTTCCACTGTATTACGTAGTGGCAAAGTAGGAGGCTGATTGTTACCAAGTGCATCAGTGTACATAGGTCATCTCTTGTGTTGGAGTGCCCTCTTGTGGCACCTTTTGGGTAGTGCCTTAGTAAACGTTAACAGTGCAAAAAAGTGGTATCAGACTGGTTTGTAGTGGAGGAATTTGTTGCCAGTTTCTTTCATCTTCATTCATGTTGTAATGTAGTAGTACCACAATATGCCAGAAACACTAGGTTTTGGCACAAATACTTTGATTTGGTATACTTTAGCTTCTTCACCCCTTTTCAGCAAAAGTTTCATTTTTTTCACCCCTTTTCAGCACAAATTCCAGGTTTTTTGGCTGTTTTCAGAAAAAAAACTCTTTTCAGCAGAGACTCTGCTGATTCACCTCTTTTCTGCAAAATTTTCAGCCTTTTCACCTCTCATCAGCACAATTCTCAGCAGCTTCTGCTAATTTCAGCAGAATTGTCAGTCTCTCCACCTCTTCTTCATGTAAATGAGTTTGGTTCAGTGAGATGAGTAGCTGCCTTTAGACTAGGAGGGCTGGGTTCAAATCCTGCTCATGGTGACTTTAGTTTTTTTCCAACCACCATACAACTTTTTGCAACTTTTCATCTTTTTCAGCTTTTCAGCAGACAGCTTCAGCGTTAAGGCATCCACACAGCATTTTCGCAGGAAATGCAAATTTTCTAGTTATTCTTTATTATTCCTCTAGTTGCTTCCGTACACTTTTTGGCACTTAACTACTTCCTCAGTTTTCAGCCGATTTTCTCAGTTCAAACTCTATACTGTTCTGCTCTTTCTGCTAATGATGGCTATGACTTTTGGTGTTTATTACTATTATACTTTTTAAAATATTACACTTTTTTCCTTTAATTTGTCCCATTGAAATCAATGGAAATCTTCAGAAATTCTGCTAAATCTTGCTTGTTTTTGAAACTTAACTACTTCCTCATACTTTCACCCAGAAACTCCATTCAAACTTTAAAATGTTCTCAGATTATTGGGCTATTCATGTATGATTCAGCTTTTTCAGATCTTCTACCGTTTTAATTTTATACCTCTTTAAGTTTTCAGTTGCAAAATTGTGATTTTTCAGAAAATACATGCGTTGTTATGGTTGCTATGCAATTAACTCAGAGTGTGTGCTGGTCTTTTCTGAATTTTCTCTTCATGTCCGAACAACTTCTTGCTACTCGCTCAATTTCCACTCAACCCCCACAAATTATACATCAAAACGTAGGTATTTTTGCTGGCTTTCAGACAATGTTACTGTCTTTATTGTGACATTTACCGTTTTTTCGCAATTTGCCTCGAAGTGACACATGGTCTGCATAGTCCCCATTCGAAGTCTATGTGGAGCTTTTGAAATTCAGAGCTGAAATTCTGTAACAGGAGGCATTTTCAAATCGCCATATCTAATTAACAAAGCAAAGTTAGGACATGAGGCTTGTGCCAATATATCTTCAGACACTGCTGACACTCACAGTGGAAGCAGTTTTTACAATTATCTTACCGTTGAGCCATAAATTACGTTTGTTTGAGGGGTGGAAATCTGTCCTCCTCTCAGTTCTCACACTCTGAAAATGAAGCCGTTTCTTCTCTCGTCATATCTCCGCGACGGAGGTACAAAGAGCTATGACAATCGCAGTCAAAATACACCAAAGTCCGCTGATTCACCCAGTCCAAGAATTACGCTTCTAGCCCTCCTAGTTTTTGAGTTACACGACGTTTTGTAACTCCAAAAAACGGCGCTTATCGCCGCTCACCGCGATCTATTTTCTGACTGCCCAAATGTCTGTCTTTCAGCCGCCCGCCCCCTTGCCTGTAATTTATATTGATCATTTATTACAATTCTGCAAAGTTTTATCATTTTAGCAGCTTTTCTAATATGGACCGAAATACATACAAGTACCCAGCCTAATGAAGCAGACAGAGGCAGTAGCTCTGATTGATGAATTTGAGCTGAATCAGGTTGTTCTTTCATTTCATTTCTTTATTTATTTCACACATGGTTCATCGTGTTTCTTTGTCTACATACAGAACCTTCTGCCTCTTTTCAGCAGAAATTCTGCCTCTTTTCAGCAGAAATTCTGCTCATTCACCTCTTTTCAGCGCAACGTTCTGCTTCTTTGCCTCTTTTCTGCAGAAATTCTGCTGATTCATCTCTTTTCTGCTCATTTCAGCCTTTTCATGTTTTTCAATGCTTTCATCTTTTTCAAATCATAGAGTTAAAATTACTGCAATTTCATAGTATTTTAAGGAATCCCTTTTGTTATAGTATTACTTCTAAGTCATAGTATTTCTGCTTTGTCATAGTATTTGTACTGAAACATAGTATTTCTGCCAAATCATAGTATTACTGCTATTTCATAGTATTTGAGTGAAATTACAGTGTTTCTGCAAAAACATTGTATTTCTGCTACTGTATTTCCGCTGTATTACGTAGTGGCAAAGTAGGAGGCTGACTGTTACTAAGTGCATCAGTGTACATAGGTCATCTCTTGTGTTGGAGTGCCCTCTTGTGGCGCCTTTTGGGTAGTGCCTTAGTAAACGTGAACACTGCAAAGAAGTGGTATCAGACTGGATTGTAGTGGAGGAATTTGTTGCCAGTTTCTTTCATCTTTAATCCGTATTCATGTTTTAATGTAATAACTTTTGTGGCACAATTACCACAATATGGCAGAAATACTATGTTTTGGCACAAATACTTTGATTTGGTAAACTTTAGCTTCCTCACCACTTTTTAGCAAAATTTTCATTTTTTTCCACCCCTTTTCAGCACAAATTCCAGGTTTTTTTGGCTGTTTTCAGAAAAAAAAAATATTATCAGCAGAAACTCTGCTGATTCACCTCTTTTCTGCAAAATTGTCAGCCTTTTCACCTCTCATCAGCATAATTCTCAGCAGCTTCTGCTAATTTCAGCACCATTATCAGTCTCTCCACCTCTTTTTTGTGTGAATGCGATTGGCTCAGTGAGATGAGTAGCTGCCTTTGGACTACGAGGGCCAGGTTCAAATCCTGCTCAGGACAGTTTTTTTTTTTTTTTTCCACCACCATGCAACTTTTTGCAACTTTTCAGCTTTTCAGCAGACAGCTTCAGCGTTAAGGCATCCGCACAGCATTTTCGCAGGAAATGCAAATTTTCTAGTTCTTTATTATTCTTAGGACTTCCGTACGTTTTTTGCCGTCTATCTACTGCCTCAGTTTTCAGCCGATTTTCTCCGTTCAAACTCTATACTGTTCTGCTCTTTCTGCTAATGTGTGCTATGACTTTTGGTGTTTATTACTATTATACTTTTTAAAATATTACACTTTTTTCCTTTAATTTGTCCCATTGAAATGAATGGAAAACTTCCACAATTCTGCTAAAACTTGCTTGTTTTTGAAACTTAACTACTTTCTTATACTTTCACCTAGAAACTCCATTCAAACTTTAAAATGTTCTCAGATTATTGGGCTATTCCTGTATGATTCAGCTTTTTCAGATCTTCTACCGTTTTAATTTTATACCTCTTTAAGTTTTCAGTTGCAAAATTGTGATTTTTCAGAAAATACATGCGTTGTTATGGTTGCTATGCAATTAACTCAGAGTGTGCACTCGTCCTTTCTGAATTTTCTCTTCATGTCTGAACAACTTCTTGCTACTCGCTCAATTTCCACTCAACCCCCCCAATTATACATCAAAACGTAGGTATTTTTGCTGGCTTTCAGAAAATGTCACTATCATTGTTGTGGGACTTATAGATTTTTTGCAAATCTCCTCAGAGTAACATAAAGTCTCAAAACTCTCCATAGAAACTCAATGGAGAGTTTCTTCAAAATCAGCGCTGGAATTCTCTAATGAGAGGCATTTTCAAATCGCCATATCTCCTTAACGAAACAAAGTTGAGACATGACGCTTGTGCCAATATATCTTCAGACATCCCTGATGCTCACAATTCAAGAAGTTTTTTCCTCACCTATTACCGTTTGGCCATGAATTGGGTTTGTTTGAGGATAGGAAATTTGTCCCTCGCTCAGATTTCTTCAGATTTCAAACTCTGGAAATGAGGCACTTTTTTCTCTCGTCATATCTTTTTGATGGATTTCCACAGAGACCTGAAAATTCCCATGACTGTTCACCAAAGCCTGCTGTTTCTTACGGTGAAAGAATGATTTTGATGCTCCATATAGATTTAGAGTTACAAAACGTTGTTTGAGGGCAAGTCAAGGCAGTTTTGCTTCGCCTCTACTCAGTTACAGTGTATTACAAGTCATATATCTTCAATAATTTATATTTTATCTCTGAATTATGAAGACCTGCAGATTCCCCCATCTCTTCTGAACACAACGGTGTCAGAATGAGCGTTCTAGCCCCTACGGTTAGGAAATTATGGCCATTTGTTCGAGGGGAATCCAGAATGTGAGAAATACACTGCAGAAAACTTATACCTCTCTCTGTGTCTGTGTGTAAGTGCTGATTACAACAGGTGCAGCTAATTTAACTGACCTAGATATACCAAGCACAGATTCTTCACAGCCACTGTTCCCTTTGTGCTCTGTGTATGTGTATGTTTGTGTGTCTGTATCAATATTTCTCCCATGTTAAAGTATTACTCCTCCATGATAGTATTTCTGTTAATTCAAAGTACTTCTACTACATCTTAGTACTTCTGCTCAATCATAGTATTTCTGCTAAATCATAGTATTTTGGCCAAATCATGGTATTTGTGCCAAAGCATAGTATTTCCACAAAATAACAGTATTTCTGCTATGTTATATTATTACTGCTCATAGCATTTCTGCCAAATCTTGGTATTTGTTCCAAAGCATAGTATTTCTGCCAAATCACAATATAACTGCAAAATAAAGGTTTTTGAGCCAAATCATAGTGTTTGTACTAAATCCTAGTAATTCTGCTCAATCATAGAATTTCTGCTATGCTGAAATGCTTTCTGCTAGATTATAGAATTTCTGCTAAGTCAAAGTATTTCATGTAAATCATAGTATTTATACCAAGTCCCAGTGTTTCTGCCAAATCATAAATAATGTGGCGTGTTGGGGGAACAGCTAGTTCTCTCCCATCATGCCTTGGGACATGTGCTGCTGTTTAGATGTTCTTGTTTCATTGTTTATGGTTACGTTACTTTTAACTGTTGTCTTGAATGTTGTGTTTATACTACGGTACAAAGTCACTGACAGTTATTGTTTTATAGGAAGAATGCAGTACCATAAGTGAGTTCTGTTATGCTGTTATTGACCCTTGAAGCACATTGCAGCACAAGCAAGTGTGTTTAATAAAAACCTCTCCCTACCAGTTTGGTGTGGAAATACAAGCTCAGTCTCTCCCTGTGAGCTCCTTTGTAAGATTCATCTGTGTGCCACAATAATTTTAATAAAGTGAACTTAAGACAAGATTCTTGTGCCAATTCATCTTCAGACACTGCTGACACTCATGGTTGGAGCAGTGTTTACTGTCATCTTACTGTTGAGCCATAAATTACGTTTGTTTTCAAACTCTTAAAATGAAGCCGTTTCTTCTCTCGTCATATCTCCGCGACGGAGGTACAAAGAGTAATGAAAAACGCAGTGAAAGTTCACCAAAGTTTGCTGATTCACCCAGTACAAGAATTGTGCTTCTATCCCACCTAGTTTTTGAGTTACACGATGTATTGTAACTCCAAAAAAACGGCGATTCAAGCCTCTCACCGCCATCTATTTCTGACTGCTCATGTCCCTGTTTTCCAGCCGCCCGCTCTCTTTGCTGGTGGCGCAGTTGGTAATGACGCGGGTCTGCAGCCCAAAGGTCGTGGGTTCAATTCCACCTTGGTCCACATGTTTTTTTCCCTACAAATTAATACACTATGACAGACCAGTAATTCATATTGATAATTTATTACAACTTCATAGTATTTGAGCAAAATTATAGGACATGAGAAAAAACATAGTATGTCTGCCAATTCATAGTATTTTTGCAGAAACATCGTATTTCTAGTAAATCATATATTTGTACTAAATCATAGTATTTCTGCAATGTCATAGTATAACTGTTATGTTATAGTATTACTACTAAGTCATAATATTTCTGCTTTGTTATAGTATTTGTGCTAAAACGTAGTATTTGTGCCAAATCCTTTTATTTCTGCCAAATCATGGTATTTGTGCTTAAAAACAGTATTTATGCCAAGTCATAGTATTTTTGCCAAATCATAATATTTCTGCTAAATATAGTATTTGTGTTAAAACAGTTATATTTATATGACAAATGTGCTTTTATATAGAGGGCTGCTGTAAAAAGACTAAGTATAACTGCTATGTTATTTATTTATAGTTTGCATGGTTGTCTTTAAAGCCTTTGCTGAACACAGCCTTGTTGTAGACAACCACACCTTTGCCTCACTGTAGCACAGGTAAACGAGTGGTGCCAAGTCCATTTAGCTCAGAATACCTCAGTGAGAGGAACCTGTTACTGCACTTTCTGCTGTCCTGTGAGGATGCTTAGGTGACTGTGTTAATTGTTCTCCATTTTAGAATACAACTTCCTCCTCATCTGCTCTGCACAATGTCTAACTCCCCATCATTGCAGACTGTCCTGCACTGTTTTTTTAGGTCTTGTGCACTCCATCACCAGCTCCTTGGTATTGTTGTTGAGGAGAAGACTGTTCTTGTTGATCTTTCAGTTAAATAAATCTATTAATATATATTACATTTTAACATAACAACCTTATATTTATTAATGAATTTTAACCATTATTTTAAATTCTAATAATCCTGTTTGGAATATTTATTCAATTTATATACTTCAAATTCTGCTAGTTTTTTTCTGTAGCAAATAAATCTCATATAATAATACATTTACATATATTTTTCACGTTTTCATTGCCAACTTTTTGTAATGGCGGGATATCCCACTACCAGTAAATGCCTCTCTTTTTTTTACGACTCCGGCTCACTCGCACGTCTCCGCCCACTTCCACGATCGCTGCGGTAAGATCTACTTCTCTGCTTCTCTTCTCTGAAAAGAAATGTTTATAAGCTGTTTGAGGGATTTACCGAGCTTTTGTTAGTGACTTATAAATCCAGTCGAAGTATAACTCTTATTAAAGTAACACAATGAATGCTTTTTTAGTAAAAAGTTGTATTATTAAATGGAGTGTTTTATGAGCTAATGCTAACAACCCAATGCTAATCCCTAGCTCCTATTAGCCCGGTGTGAAATGAAGACGGTTCATTTGACTGTAAACTACAGTTAGTATTGTTTTATTAGCTTCATTTGGTGTGTTAGTGTTTCTGAGACTGTTACAGAAGGTGCGGTTAGTTCTACTCCTCACAAATCGGTAGGTAGGTTAAAACAGGCTCTTTCTTCAGGTTGTAAAGGTATTTAACCGCCATCTTAGAACCAATAACTGCTGAAGCACCAGGTGTGGCGACTTAATAGGAGCCTCTGGCTGATCAGCGGGAGAAAAAGAGTCACGTGCTTGTATGCTCGTGTGTCTGTGTTGCAGGTTAATTACGGGAAGGGAGACTGAGGATAAAACACACAGTTAATGTAAGAACAATAACAACCCTCATAAGAGTTGACTTTTTAATTCTTAAGAACTGTTTAACAAATGTTTGTTTGTGCAGTCCTACTTTTAAATATAACCAAAATCTGGAGGTCTGTGAGACTTCTCTCTTTATGGAACATGAATGAAATTAAAAACAAAAAGGGGCTAACTTCAAATAAATAAAATCCAGCAGTGGGCCATTAATATTATTAATATAGTATGTAGATATTTGTTTTAAAACAACAGCATGTATTATACTAAATGATGGTGTATGTAATTGATAATATTTTTAGGCAGCAGAATTTGAATGTAGGCCACCTCAAATGTTAAAACCAGATTAAAAAAACCAGATATATCATTCAAGCTTTCATTTATGATTGTCGCATACTTTGAAATTGTCATGTCACCATTTGATAAAGTGTGCAGTGATAGGTGTAGCAAATAATTGCTTATGATATTGACTATGTTATCTAATAGCAGCAAAGTATTAGAGCATTATGACTGTGAAGGTTCTCAGTCATTCAGGTCATTGTACTTCAAGAAGACGTTTCACCTCTTCACATCTGGGAAGCTTCTTCAGTGAAGAAGTCCAGACACTTTCTTTCCAAGCGCCTTAGACTATTAGAGTTTAACATGGCTAAAAAACTTGTGTGGCTTATTGCAAATGGATGAAACCACATATTACCTTTAATGAACATGGTTATCTTTAATAAGGTGTAGAAAAAAAGAAAACAGAGGACAGTTGTTGTTTGTATTCCAGCTGTAGTAAACACAGAAGTTAACTGAATCTTTTTGACTACCGAAAGTAATGCAGTATTGACTGACGCTGATTTGAGTTGTCTCATTCTGTATTTTTGTTATTTATCTTTTGTTACACAGATTGAAACAGATCTTTGGTTTTGCCTTTGCTGGTAAGTAAACAGTGATTATAACTGAAGCAATATGACACTGTCATTGTATAGCATGTCTGACAATTTACATACAGTAGTTTTGCTTTTTGTGACATCCATTTACTGATGGGCAAAAACAAATGGTCAGGATTTGTAATCTGAAGCAGCAAAGCCCGCACACGGGACCTCTGACTGTCCCTGAAAATGTCCCTGAAATTTAATAGCCCATTTATGTCTGATTTTAAGCACTTAAACAATGAGAAAAAAACTAAGAGAACTAGAGCTGTGAGTGCACAGTGTTTGGTATATTAAAGTCAGTGTGTTCTCTATTTATGCTATAAGTTAAAATTAGTTTATTAATTATTTAGTGAATACAGTGTGTTTGAAAATTAAATAGAAATGTTGGCAAAAAGGGAAATATTGCAAAATACATAAATATTCCTTCCAACAGGTATATCCTGCATTTGTGCCAACAAATATTGGTGCCTATTCTTTGCACTTCTGTAGTATGAATGCTTATATTACACGTTGTAGCCATGTGAGACTCTGCAGCTAATATTAGTCCTCTTTATAGTACAGTAAGTTGTTAAGGGAAATGAATGATTGTACTAGTTATTTTATGTCACAGTAAATTGGATTGTGTGTGAAGAGGCTCAATTGTCTGAATCATTAAACACTGATCTGATGAATTGTTTCCTTTCTTTAGACTGCTGATCTGATCGTCTGAAGTCTGGTAAGTAAAGGTTTGTCTGAGGTCCAGTGCTGGGAAAAGTCTTTCTTCCTTGCAGATTTATTTTGTTTATGTTTTTTTGTCACATTTAAATGTTTTAAATCATCTAACAAGGATAACCTGGATAAATACAAAAAGCAGTTTGACAGTGATGATTCTATTTATGAAGCACAGAAAATCAAACCAGAACAACCTGGTCTAACGTAAAAACATGTTGCTGTCTAATACCCAGTCTAATAGCCCTAATAGCAACAAGTACCATCAAGCATTTACAGTAACTATTAATTACTGATTTGCATTACTAGGGGGATTTTGGACAACTCTACTTTCAGATTTTGTTTCATTAAGGTCCAATATACGGTTTTCAAGTCATGTAAAGTTCTCAGTTTCATTGAAGTCCAGAATCTGATTAGTCTCTTGGTGCAGACCAAGAGTTTTGTTTCGTTCCGAGTTCCTTGTGTGTTTTGGATCAACTCATCGGTTTCCTGCTGTGAATCCCAAGTATGATTAATCTGAAGCTCAGGAGCTGATAGCTTGATGCAGGTCCTGAAGTAGGAAAGGAACTCTGGACCATCACAGTAACAGCATCATGTTTGACTTAAATGCTGGTGTTTTTCTGAAATTCGTCTCTCACTGTAGGAGACTCAGTTTAGTGCAGTGAGTCAGCACAGCTCTTGGTGATCATCAAGATGTTTTAAGGCAAATGTGAGAAATGATTGGTGTTCAGTTTGGCCAGTTAATGTTTTTGCCTTTTTGTCTACAACCTCTGGGATGGGCTGTGTTTAGTGGGGTCTCCAAATCCTTAGAAGTCTGTTTGTAAACATATCTTGAGCAGCTCATGAGTAGCTGTTTAGGGAAAATTGTTTTTTCACATAGGGCAGGGGTCTCAAACTGCAGTTCTCAAGGGCCTGTGTTCTGAAGCTTTTCCATGTGTCCATGTTACAACACACCTGAATAAAATTTGTAGGTCATTAGCAAGAGTATAGAATTTGACTGCATGCTGAGGTGACATCCCCTAACCCTACCCTACCTACCTACTCAATTAAATTTGAATAAATATGTTTGGAAAAATGTACTTCTAAAATACTTTTATTTCATCATGTTCATTCACTCGTGAGTTGCTAATGACGTATTAATGTTATTCAGGTGTGCTGCAACAGGGACACGTGGAAAATTTACAGGACACCAGCCATCGATGACTGGAGTTTAAGACGCCTGATGTAGGGCATTGAGGATTTCAAAAGCTTCTTTCTCTTCAGAAATTAAATCCCAGTCTAAAAACTGCTTTTTGTAATTTGTGATGATGACTTGGAAAATACAAATGGGATGAAAACATAACATTAACAAATTTGTTAGAGGCCAGATAAAATCAAGGCTGTGTTTTTGAAAATAATCCTGCCCACATTTGCAAAAGATGAACTGTATGTGAAAGTCATGTTTGTTTGTTTGTTAGTTGTTGTTGTTGTTGCTGTTTTTTTTAAATAAATGTGGGAATCTCCAGCAAAGTCCTTACATGCAACAGCTCACATTCAGGACTCATTTCTGGTTTTTATTATTAAATTATCTACAAAGAAATTATCATTATACTACATTTTGATAATTAGGCCCTAATATCAGCTATCATAAGTTTGTCATAGATTTAATTCAGTGCTTATTGCTGTGTATCAAACATGCCCCAAATGTGACTGAAATATATATAAACTGTTGTGTAAGAACCATCTGTCACCAAATTTTTCATTTTTACCAAAAGTCATACTGAGTAAATTTCTGTGTACTTCTAAGTTCTTTTCCTACTGAATTTTAATATAACTATTCAGACTGTTTGTTTTTGTGTTAATAGAATGCAGGCCACCTCAAATGTTAAAGGCTACAAACATTACATACAAGCTATCATTTGTGATTGTTGCCTGCTTTTAAATTGTGATGTCACCATTTGATAAAGTGTGCATTTCTAGGTGTAGCAAATCATTGGTTATGATATCTACTCTGTTATGTAATCGAACCTAAATTGTAGAGCATTACATGACTAAGAAACTTGTGTGGCTTACTGCAAATGGATCAAACCACATATTACCTTCATGAAGAGGGTGATCTTTATTAGGGTGTAGAGGAAAAAAGAAAACAGAGAGGAGCTGTTGTTTTTATTCCAGCTGTGGTAATCAAAGAATTTTCCTGAATATATTTGACTAGAGGGAGTGATGCAGTATTGACTCTGATGCTGATTTGAGTTGTCTCATTCTGTATTTTTGTTCTTTGTCTTTTGCTACAGAGTGAACAGATCTTTGGTTTTGCCTTTGCTGGTAAGTAGATAGTGATGGTAATGTTTAGTATTTTACATGGCCAAAACACAGTCAGGATTTATAACCTGTAGCAGCAAAGCCCCCACACAAGACCTCTGACTGTCTCTAAACTTTAATAGCCCATTTATGTCTGATTTTAATTTTTGATGGCTTATCAAGTCCAAATTAGCTTATGAATTAGCATGAAGTCAAAACACTAGAAGTATTTTGCCTGAGTGACAACAAGTGATACTTTTACCCTTAAGTGATAATAAAAAGTAAGAAAATCTAAAGTGTGAGTAGGTATATTAAAGCCAGTGTTTTAAAATTACATCTAAATGTTGCCAAAAAGGGACATACTGTAAAACACATAAATATTCCGAGCAACAGGTACAATGGAAGGACTTTTTATTGTAATATTTTAAGAAATTTTAATGTCAATAGAAAAAAATCGTCCGCCACTGTTGTTGCTGTAACATAGACTAAAACAGATGAGGTTTCCTGTTGCTTCTGATTTAAACACTTACTTTGTATTCAATGTTTTTAACCTGAAATGACATTAAAGTTGTGGTTCTTCACATTTTATTACAACTGACTTCTGATAGAAAATGTTGGAGCCACAAAGCTTCTGTGTTGGAAATATTTGGTATATCCTGCATTTGTGCCAACAAATATTGGTGCCTATTCTTTGCACTTCTGTAGTATGAATGCTTTTATTACACGTTATAGCCATGTGAGACTCTGCAACTAATGTTCATAAAAGCTTGAAGAAATTGAGGATTGTACTAGTTATTTTATGTCACAGTAAATTGGATTGTGTGTGAAGAGGCTCAATTGTCTGAATCATTAAACACTGATCTGATGAATTGTTTCCTTTCTTTAGACTGCTGATCTGATCGTCTGAAGTCTGGTAAGTAAAGGTTTGTCTGAGGTCCAGTGCTGGGAAAAGTCTTTCTTCCTTGCAGATTTATTTTGTTTGTTTTTTTTGTCACATTTAAATGTTTTAAATCATCTAACAAGGATAACCTGGATAAATACAAAAAGCAGTTTGACAGTGATGATTCTATTTATGAAGCACAGAAAATCAAACCAGAACAACCTGGTCTAACGTAAAAACATGTTGCTGTCTAATACCCAGTCTAATAGCCCTAATAGCAACAAGTACCATCAAGCATTTACAGTAACTATTAATTACTGATTTGCATTACTAGGGGGATTTTGGACAACTCTACTTTCAGATTTTGTTTCATTAAGGTCCAATATACGGTTTTCAAGTCATGTAAAGTTCTCAATTTCATTGAAGTCCAGAATCTGATTAGTCTGCACCAAGAGTTTTGTTTCGTTCCGAGTTCCTTGTGTGTTTTGGATCAACTCATCGGTTTCCTGCTGTGAATCCCAAGTATGATTAATCTGAAGCTCAGGAGCTGATAGCTTGATGCGGGTCCTGAAGTAGGAAAGGAACTCTGGACCATCACAGTAACAGCGTCATGTTTGACTTAAATGCTGGTGTTTCTCTGAAATTCGTCTCTCACTGTAGGAGACTCAGTTTAGTGCAGTGAGTCAGCACAGCTCTTGGTGATCATCAAGATGTTTTTAGGCAAATGTGAGAAATGATTTGTGTTCTTTTTGGCCAGTGAATCAGTAAATTTGATTTGAGTGGATGTAAGGTTAATGCAAAGCAGGGAGCCTGAAACTGACTGCTCTAATGTCACTGTGTAGGTTTGTTTGGACCATATAATATTTACAGTAACTGTTGCAGCACATCTTGGTTTCAGTCAATACACTGTTTGTTTTTATTGTCTTAACAGAATGCAAAAATGTCATTATATCAGTTCCACCACCATTTGTTAAACATTGTTGTTCAGTGCAATATGCACTGTATTTTTCAGATTATAAGGCATAAGGGCAATGAACGGGTCTGTTTTTTAAACATAAGGTACATTAAGCCAAACAACATAGCCAGATAAGTCAAGCTGTATTCAACTCATTCACAATAATCCGCAACATTGTTCAGTTGTAACACATAAAATACAGAACGACACATTCACTTTTTCAGTTTATTTCTCTTCCACAAATCCATCAAATTCTTCATGAGCTGATCAGTTTGAAACCTGCTTCGTAAGCATGGCTCTTAACAGTTGCCAGGTCCTTATACACACACACACACACACAGCATAATATTATGTTCAAGCACAGTGCGAATTACACCGTGAGGCTCCTAACTACGGTAGCTTACCAAAGTTGTACTACAACATTTTGAGAGATTTTGCAGCGCCGTGTCCCACATAGAATTGGTTTGAAGTCAGTAAGCACAGCCAGAATGAATACATAAGGCGCACTGTCTATTTTTGAGAACATTAAAGGATTTTAAGTGTGCCTTATTGTCTGAAAAATACTGGAAAGCTACATTTATTGGAAATATGCCTAATTCCAGTCTTTTTGTGTCTTACAGGTGACCTGCTGCAGAAAACCCTCTCTCTGTCTATCATTGACAAGCCATTCAGTCTGTCCTATCACTCTCCCCACTCTATCTATTTTGACAAGCCGTTCTATCTTGCTTCACTCTATCCCACAAGCTCTATCTAAGTTATCAAAAATCACGTTTTTAACTGGAATCAAATTTTGACTGGAATCAAGTTTTGACTGGAATAATCAAGTTTTGACATGGCCCCATTTTTGGGAAATTGAAGTTACCAGTACTTCATCTATCTGTTACAGAATTCTGAGAGGTCTCTGCTCTCACTGCTCCTTCTTTCCTATCGTTAAACTCTCTCACATCCAGTCTTTTTGCTGGAAATTACAAGTAGAAAGTTGAAATTACAATAGTAGAATTACAGTACAGTAGAAACTATTTACACAGCTGTAGATTTGTAATTTTAATTTTTACTTGGAACACTTTGGAATAAACACTGATAGTTTGGCTTAGAAGTGCAATTACTTTGATACATTATATAAAATTTACACCTTAAAGGTTTTTTTGTAATAAGATAAACTTGTTATATTATACAACACATTCAGACTGCTGTATTCACAAAAATATTAAATTAGATAACTTCAGATACATTTTGCTAGTCTGTTTCATTGTCAGTAAAATTTGACTATAGTAGGGTTATACTATTATTTAGGGACATTTCTGTTACTCAGTGTAAGTGTTCAGACACAATTGCCATCGAGAAGCTGCCCTGAGGACCCAGACTTCCTGTTTCCTGACTGCTGCAGAACATCCAGCTGAAGAATCCTCATTGCCTGTCATCTGATCACCACACCATCACAGCTGTTTATATTTGCTTTACATTTTAGATATCTGAAAGATTTACACAAAGTCTACTTAAAAACTAAGAGTTTTATTATAGCGTGTTGATTATTGTGATTTATTCTGTATATCCCTTTACAGAAGCTAAGATCTAGTCATTAACAAGTCTGGTTAAAATATAAGAAGTAAAAATATTCTGTTTTGGAAAAAGCTACAATAAAACTGAGCAAAGTGTTTTCAAAGAACTGAATATCTTTTATATTGAGTTTGGATTAAAGTCAACCTTTTACATCTATTTACATATTTATAAAAACATTGGAACATTTTTATATTTACATTGACATTTTTTCAGATTTAATACTAACTTAAAGAGTTATTAGTTCTTCACTGTTTCCAGGTTGAGTTTTGTTTATATCTTTGTATAAATACATATAAGCTTCAGTTTGTACTTCGATAAAATGCCGAGAAAAGGTCAAAGGTCGCAGTCCCAGAAGCTTAGATGGCAAAAGCAGAAAGAACAGGTAAATGTTTCTCAGAGCGGTGAGCAGGTAAAGGTGTGTGTTACAAGTATTCCTGGTCCAGAAGTGCAGAGCAGCAGTCAGACAGCCGCAGTGTCTTATGCAGATGTGGTAAAGAGAGGTGTTCGCTCAGCATGTGTGCCAAATGCTAAAGTACAGCAGGTAATCCAGACTGAACCCCAGGTAACTGTGCAAACGCAACATGATGGAGAAGCTCCAGGACCATCTCATGTACAGGTTACAAACAGTGAAACTCGTCCACGAGTGAGTAGCATCTGTGCGTCCCGAAGCCAGGCCTCTGCTAAGTATGGAAAGTACCGGAATCAGCAATGCATGGCTAACAGTTTGGTTTTCCTGTCATTCTTACACGAGGATGAATTCATTACCAGAGCAGATCTTAATCATGTGTTGGACAAAGGCCATGCCGTGTATTCAGATGCCAGAAAGAGGTTTGTGAACAGCGTGTTTCTAGCCTGTGATGAGCTTCCCACAGTGGTCACCAGCCGCAGACACGAGTATCAAGTGGATAAGTCTCAGTTTGCTCGTTACGGCACATTTGATGGTACAGGTCATCTTCCGAGCCTTGAACAGGGACTACAGTGTTTGGCTTCAGACGTTCGCTATGCTTTGCTAGTCATGGGAGGAACAGTCATCGCAGTTTGCAGGCTGACTTCAGGTGAATACGCATATTTTGACCCTCACCCACGTAAGTCTACAGGAATGCCATTGTCGCTAGCTGTAAGTGGTGGAACTGCAGTTATGTTAAAATTCACACGTCTTAACGACATGATTGACAGGATCAAACACTTGTACCGAATGTTTAGCATCGCGCCAACCTGCACTTATGAGCTACAGCCTGTCGAGTTTCACAGTGAAAACGCAGCTGGCCAAAGAGATGCTAATCAAACCACCAAATACAGACAACCCCCAACAGCACCAGCTGTAAATGAATCTATTCATGAATTAAACTGCAAAACATCTACTGAGCAGACACAGAAAATTGTGACTGACACTTTAACCACTGAAGTGACATCATCCAGAGTGGATTGTTCCAATGAGACAGATGCTGCTGAGACGAATCATCGTTCTTCTGATTATTTTGAAAATGAGACCTCTGCAAGTTCTGTAAGAGAAACTCAGGTAACATCAGATTTTGTTCCTCAAAATGATTCAAACACTGCCTCATGTTCAACTAAGACAACACAGGAACTCTCACATAAACTGTTGAAATGTAATAGACACCGAAGGCAAAAAATTAGGAGAAGATTATTGTCCAAACAAAAAGTACCACAAAGGAAGGAAAATCAGAAAAAGAAAGAACGGCAGATGTACGCTTTTGATGAAAGCTTTAAGACAAAGAAAAAAAATTCCAGTATAAAGTCTAATGATCCTGATCACAGACAGAAGAAGAGAGTGTACAAAAGTAATATGTATAAAGTCAATGCTACATATAGAGAGAAACACAGAGGGCATATGAGAAAAATATATAGAGAAAGTGCTAAAATTAGAGAGAAAAAAAGAGAACATGTGATAAGGATGTATAAAGACAATCCTATGTTCAGACAAAAGCAGAAAGATCGTATAAGAAGAACCTACAGAACTTGTGCTGAATTCAGAGAGAAACATAAAGCTTACATGAGGTCATATGTTTATAAGCAATATAAAGAAAGTGAAGAATTTAAACAGAAAAAACGATCTTACATGATTAAACGTTATGGAGAAGAGAGACAATTTCAGCAACAACACAAGGAAAATATGAGAGAACGAATGAGAGTAAAATATTGGAACGGTTTTTCTTTTAGACAGATGCATAATATCAGATGTGCAATGAACATAAAAAGAAAATATCGTCAGATGCATCGACCAGCTGAGAGTTTACAGTCTAATCCAGATAACAGTTTAATAAATAAGGCCATATCTCGTTTCAGATCAAACATTAAGTCAGCACCATCTTATGTTTGTACTGTTTGTCTAAAAGCTTCTTTTCCTAATCAGGTGAAAATCTGCAAAAGAGAAAATTACTCAAAACACCCAACTGTAGCTCAGCAGTGTCTAACTGGTAAATTTGTTCATATGTGTGATGAAGCATGTAATGGTCACTGCAGCTTCCCTGTTGACAGAAAAAAAGAGTATATCTGTCACACGTGTCACAGTTCCCTCAAAAGTGGACGCATGCCAAGGCTTGCTGCTGTCAATGGTTTAGAACTGCAGGATATCCCAGCTGAACTGTGTGATCTCAACATTCTGGAGAGACATCTGATTGCCAAATGCATCCCATTTGCTAAGATTATTCCACTTCCAAAGGGCAGACAAAGACTCATACGTGGTAATGTGGTGTGTGTACCATCTGAAGTCCAACAAACAGTTGACTGTTTACCGAGGCTCAGAAACCAATCACAGATAATGAGGATCAAGCTGAAAAGACGACTGTGCTACAAAGGCCATCAGCTGTTCCAGACTGTCACCTGGTCTAAACTGATCCAAGCCCTGCGTAAACTCAAACAGATTCATCCACAGTACACAGATATTGTTATCAGAGATGATGCATTGCTTTGTGATCCAACGTTACCTGATGATGACAGCAGTGATGAAGCCAGCATGGCAAGTGATGATTATGATGAAGCAGATCTAATGGAAATTGACAACTATGAAAAAGATGCCCTTTTGTGTGAAACTGAGTCTGAAAGTGAAGAAGATATTAATATGCAATCCTGTGATGAACAACCAGAAGAACAAAATCCAGATGAACCAGAAAGTGATTTGAACAATGGGGGTTTTGCTCTAGAAAGTTGCCTGCAGCCTGTAGACATTTCAGAAGAGATTCTCTGTTTCACTGATAACACATATTGTGTGGCGCCTGCAGAAAGAAACAATCCTGTTAGCTTCTTCAGAACTCCTCATTTGGAAGCCATGGCATTTCCTGTGCAGTTTCCTACTGGTCAGAATACACTGGATGAAAAGAGACGTCTTAAACTCACACCGAGTGCTTACTTCAAGTCAAGGCTTTTCAACATTGATGCAAGATTTGCTAAAGATACAAATTACCTGTTTTTCTCACAGTTTGTTACTGAGATACACCTGGCTAATTCCAGCATGACAATACAGCTAAGGAAAGGTAAAACTATGACCAAAGATGGACGCAAAATCACATCAGGAATGTTACAAAGTAAGACAGAAGTAGAGAAGCTGGTAAGAAATAAAGATGCAATCAGATTTATGCAGCCACTCAGAGGAACTCCAGCTTACTGGCAGAAAACTACCAAAGATTTATTCAGTATGCTTCGTCAAATAGGAACACCTCAGTTCTTTGTCACGTTCTCTGCTGCTGAGATGAGATGGCCTGAAGTGATTCAAGCAATAAAGAGACAGCAAGGTGAAGAGGTTGATTTTGAAGCCCTGGACTGGTCAGAAAAGTGTGAAATTCTAAGATCAAATCCAGTAACCACCATGCGAATGTTTGATAAGCGTGTTGAGGCTTTGTTCAGAGACTTGCTTTTTTCTCCTGCACAGCCCCTTGGTGAAATCATTGATTACTTTTACAGAGTTGAGTTCCAGCACAGAGGTAGTCCGCACATACACATGTTGTTGTGGATTAGAGAAAAGGTAGAAGTAGATGTGGACGATGACCAAACAGTCTGTGACTTTGTGGACAGATACATCTCAGCTCAACTCCCTGATCCAGAAAAACAGCCTGAACTGCACAAAAAAGTCTCTGAACTACAAAAGCACAGCAAAAACCACACAAAGACATGCTTTAAGAGTGTGAACTCTGGTTGTAGATTTGGGTTTCCAAAACCACCAGCCACAAGAACAATGATTGTGAGACAGGATGAGGATTCAGACACTGAAGCTGCAAAAGCCAAACTCAGACCTTTGTTGAACCTGCTGAAGGAACCTGAAGCTGCTTCCCTGACCATAGAGCAGATTCTGTCACGATGCAACTTGACAATGAATGAGTATGAACAATGTCTCCAAGACATAAACAAGAAAACGGCGCTGATTCTGAAACGTGACCCAAAGGACTGTTGGATCAACAATTACAACCCACACCTGCTTGAAGCCTGGAACTCTAATTTAGATGTCTCGTTAATATTGAATGCCTATTCATGTGTAGAATATCTCTGTAAATATATAACGAAGAAAGAATCTGGCCTCTCTGAATACCTAAAGACAGTTATTGATAACTCTGATAAGAACACGGTCAATGAATGTGATGAAATGAGAGCTGTGATGCAGGCTTACTCAAAAAAGAGAGAAATCAGCGCACAGGAGTGTGTGACTCGAGTCTGTGGCCTAAAAATGAAAAAGTGTTCCCGCAGTGTTGTATTTGTACCAACAGATGATAACCCAGTAAAAATGAGTCGCCCCATGAGCTACCTGGAATCCACAACACATGACAGTTGTAATATTTGGATGACAAGTTTGAGTGATAAATACAAATGCAGACCTGAGACACCAGAATATGAGGAAATGTCACTGGCTGATTTTGCTGCCTTGTGCCGGTTGGTGAGTGGTCCAAATGAAGGAAAAGATGTGCTTCCTCTTCTAAACCAGCTTGGATTTGTACAAAGGCGAAAGAATGATAAACCAGCTATAATCAGGTATTACCACTGTTCACAGGAAAAAGATCCTGAGCAATATTATGGTCGATTGTTGAGACTTTACCTTCCACACAGATCAGAGCAGGAACTGAAACCACAAGGGTTCCAAACCTATCAGTCCTTCTACAACTCTGGTTTTGTGCGACTTCCATGTTCAGACCACAGTGAGTCTGTGAAAAGGGTTGTGAAGAGAAATAAAGACAAGTATGAGAAGAACTCTGAGGATATTGAGAGTGCACTGGAAGAATTTGAACAAAATAGGGATGTTGTGATTGATGAATGGTGTAATCTTGCTCCTGAATCTGAAGTTGTGAGGATGCAATGTGATGAGAATCTTCCTGAGAGACATTCTGATGATGAGAACGAACAGGAGAATGTTCCCGACTACAGTCGTCAGTCTGATGCTGTAACAGAGATCAGAACCATCAGAGAACAACCTGCAGTCGATCCAGCTGTGGTACGTGTAATGTATCAGAATCTGAACCAGAAGCAGGCCTGCGTGTTCTATGCCATAAGAGACTGGTGTATTCAGCGAGTTTGTGGTTTGAACCCAGATCCATTTTTCTTCTATATCAACGGTGGTGCAGGAACTGGAAAGTCACATCTGATTAAATGTATTCACTCTGAAGCATCAAAGATCCTGAGCAGACTGCCTGCTAATGCAGAAGAAGCTGACATATCAAATCCAACTGTTTTACTGACGTCATTTACTGGGACAGCAGCTTTTTCTATCAATGGCTCTACATTACATTCCCTACTCAAACTACCCAGGAGTCTGAAACCACCCATTCAAGGACTTGGTAACCAACTGGATGAAGTCAGATCTGAACTGATGAATGCTGAAATTATTGTTATCGATGAGATTTCAATGGTTTCAAAACCCCTTTTTGCCTATGTGGATGCAAGACTGAAACAGATCAAAGGCACTCAGAGACCTTTTGGTGGAATGTCAGTTTTAGCTGTTGGAGATTTTTACCAGCTGCCACCAGTGCGACAGTCTAAGCCTCTCTGTGTTTATGATCCAGAACAGATTGACCTATGGCAGGAACATTTTCAGATGATCACTCTAACCGAGATCATGCGTCAGAAAGATGATGTGGCCTTTGCAGAGATGTTGAACAGGATTAGAGTCAAAGAAAAGACAGATGAGCTTTCTCAGTGCGACAGAGATTTGTTGTCACAGGCCGTGACTGCACCAGAAGAATGTCCAATCGAGGTCTTACACATTTGTGCCACCAACAAGAATGTGGAATCCCATAACACAGATACCCTGAAGAAGCTTCATTCAAACATCATAATCATCACTGCAGACGATTTCCAGAAGGATAAACGTACAGGCAGAATGGCACGAAGAGACAAACCATTTACAGGTGGGAGAAATGATTTACCCGACACCCTGAACGTTGCTGAAGGAGCTCGAGTGATGCTTACCAGAAACTTGGACACACTAAACGGTTTGGTCAATGGTGCTTTTGGTATACTGATAAAGGTGGTAAGATCTGAAAATGATGGACAAATAATTAAACTGGGGCTCAGAATGGACAACCGGCAGTCTGTAAGAAACACCCGCAGTGCTAATGCAGCATCTGATGATCTGGTTTACATTGAGAGAGCAGAGGAGAGTCTGAAGTTTAAAGGAGCGGTACGCAGACAGTTTCCTGTAAAGCTCGCATTTGCCTGCACAATTCACAAAACTCAGGGTCTTACAACACAGACAGCTGTAGTTTCAATGAAGAACATTTTTGAACCAGGTATGGCTTATGTTGCTCTCAGCAGGGTGACGTCTCTCAGTGGACTGTATTTACAGGACTTGGATGAGAAAAGATTTTACGCCAATCCCGAGGTAACTGCAGCGCTCCAAACCATGAGACAAGCCAGCGTTGAGGAAATGATGCCTCTTCTTCAGGTCAGAGAAACAGCCAGCAGACCTGACACTCTTACACTGATCCATCACAATACAGAGGGTTTACCATCTCACATCAGTGACATCAAGAGTCATCATGAAATGTGTTTAGCAGATGTTTTGTGTCTCACAGAGTCTCACCTCCAAGGCTCCTTTGTTGCAGACAGTCTTCATTTGGACGGCTACACCATGTTCAAACGCAACAGACATGTGTCCTACACAAACTTTCCTCACATGGCCAGCAGAAGTGGTGGTGGAGTTGTTGTGTATTTGAGGAATCATTTTCAGGTTCAGATAAAACAGTATCTGCATAATGTCACTGATCTTGAGTTTTTAGTGTTGAAGGTTCAGGCTCCATTCCCTGCGCTCATTGCTGTTGTGTACAGACCTCCAGAGTACAGTTTGACACCATTCATGCAAAACCTGGTAAGTCTTTTAGATTCACTTGAAATAATGGACTGTCACCCAATAATTGTGTGTGGAGATTTTAATGAGAACCAGTTACAGAGTGGAAGGAAACAGATTCTGGAGCAGTTTCAGTCGAGAGGGTATTCACAGCTGATCACTTCTGCCACTACAGACAAGAACACCCTGCTTGACCTAATTTTTATTTCTCAGCCACAGCAAAGAGTCTATTCAGGTGTCCTGAGAACATATTACAGTTACCACAACCCTGTGTTTTGTGTCCTGTCCTTGAGCCAATCATGAAGTCGTCTGGTGAGTTTTGAAACAATTATAGATCATGTTTGTTACAGAGTTTACTGATTGTAGAGCATGAAAAAGATTTTTTGTTGATAATGGAAGGCAAAAATTTGTTTCCCTGCTCTGTCTGTAAGAAGACCATCCTTCAATTTATCAAACCTTTCTCATTGCAATGTTATTAATCATTTCACCAAATCATGGCTGTACTTCATGCAGAGCAGGGAGATCTGCCTTCTGTTATCATGCACCTCTGATCTGAAATGTGCTGCAAAAAGTATTAAACAGACATCATTTATTTTTTTATTCTCATTTTTTAAATGACTAAATCTACTATTTTAAAATGCATTTTTTCATGGATGTTAATTGTCATCTCCTTTTTTGATACTTTTATTTATTGTGCCATATGTATCTCAACAAACAAGATCTTTGTTGAGGGCTTTCAAATATGAAATAGTAAATAAATAAATCCCAGATAAATGCAGGTATTTATTATTGGTCACAGACAATTATATTTTCTTAATTATAGTAAATTTTGTCGAATCAAATGTTTTTGGGATGAATGAGTCTTATCATGTTTTACAGGTAAAAAAATGTTAAAAGTTTTAAACTATCTTTAGGCTACCAGAGATGTCTATAATGATACATTATGTAGAGAACAACATTTTTACAGCTTACAGAATTTGTATAAAAACTCATTTAGAAGTACATCGAAAGTTTCTGCATCCATTTTCTGACTTGGCCTTTATCCGGGTGGGTTTGGGTTTGGGTGGATAAAGGCCAAGTCAGAATTCTCTGAGCATCTGGAAAAAGCTGCTAATAAACAAAGACATCAGAAAGCGGGGGCTACTAATTAGATTTAGTAACTGACACCCCATACCAGCATTAAATAGACACTTGGGGGCTGAGATGGGTGGGTGGGGAGGGTGGGTGGTGTTAAAAGCACTTCATGTTTTGTAGATGTATTTTTTCAGACAGGGCACACACAGTCCTGTTTCCTTTGTGGGAAAACCTTCAAACTTCACCATCCTCAGCTGAAACAACAACATCTTAACACCATCTTCATGAACTGCTGAGCCAAACCTGATCCATCAGTGCTGGACTGCACAGATAACTACATGCCACAAGGAGACTGCTGTTTTATGAACTGCCATACCAGTGTGTCTTCAATGGAGAAGATGACACACCTATCACCTGACCTCCTGCCTGATCTGGAGACCATCATCATGCTGCCACACTACATACCTCTGAAACCATCAAGGATGACTCATACCGAGGAAACTGTATATGCTCAGTGATCCTCAGCGCAAAGAGAGGTACAATTATTTCTCTTTGATAAAAAATGTCAGTGCTTTTCATTCAATTAATTAATTTAAATCCTATTTATTGCATAAATAATTCCATACTCAAATGATTATACTTGTTGAAACTTTTTGAGTTTTAATTGACATTATGGATTACAAATCTATGCTTTTTCTACTCTGTCTCTCTGTGCAGGTATTGCTGTCTTCTGAGTTCTTCAGTGTCCCAACTGAGACATTCAAACCTCATCACAGAGCTCGTGCCTTTCCTCACCATCATGTGAGTGTGAGATTGCTCTGGAGTCTGGTGGCCTGCAGCACCTATGAGGTATTTCAATGTTGTTCATTGTATAACTCATTTGTAGTTTTTAGGCCTTAACACAAATAAAATGTTCCTTTTTCTGTATTTTTTTAGAACAAGCTCGTCCTGTGTGCCTGCATTCCAGCTTCTTAGACTCTACGCAAGTGGACAGAGTATCAGTGTTTGGCCACTCTTACAGACACCGACTTCTGTCAACTCACTGCTACTGATCAGGCACCTCACTCCAGGAAGACAGAGGGCTGCAAGCCTGTCATCGTTTCCAGTGTGGCTTTGTATTCTTGGGGTAGCATCAGATTTTTCCCACAAATATTCAAAGGTAACACTTATTTTAAGCTTAGTTATTAAATCAAAAGTCTTCCCTTGTGTTAATTATTGTTTTTGTATTAATTTGTTTTTGTTTTCTTTTAGATTTATATGCAGTGATCTGATGTGGTGGAGCTTTGTTAACTGTGTGGAAAACATCTGTTTGTGATGCTATTTACAATGAGGCTGTAAGGTGACAGTTTCCATGTAATTTCAATACTTTTACGCAGAAAAAACATGTTTTTAATTAACATATTTTTTCTGTTTTGTCTTTTGGACTTATGGTTAACATTCCTCTGTGACAGCAAATACTAAACTGGTCCAAGTGACCAGCATATCATTGGTCGAGGGTAAAAAAGACCACAATGAATTTTTGACTGTGTTTGTGTCACCAGATTTAACAAACAATATCAGACATATTGTGGGTGGTTTTTGTTTTTGTTTTTTGTTATTTTGTAGAACAAACCCAATCTATTTACCCAAACCATATAACTTGTTTTGGTAAATAGTGGATTAATATATCTAAGTCTATAAGTATAGCAAGCTGAATTCATACAAACACACAGCTCTAAATCTTGAATTGTAGGATGTACAAAAATGATCATGTGATTATTATGGACTTTTAAATAACTATATCTATTAAACCATTACACGTATTCTTTATAGAAATTACACAATCTCAAAATGTGAAAAAGTGTTTAAGAGAAAAGATAATGTGTGTTTGTATGAATCCTGCATTAGTATGGGGTGTCAGTAACTACATTAGTATAGAGTAGGTCTAACAGTGGTTTTCCACATCTGCTCTAATATATAGAGATAATGGGTCAGACATATAAAGTCATTTTGAAAAGTTCATGAAGGTCACATCCATTCATATGTGTTCCTCTTTATCATTTTATATCAGGTCACACAGCTGACTTGAGTTTTGATCAGAGTAGAACCATAACATTCATGCTAATGGTTCTACTGTTTACAGTTACTTTATGATGGATTTCATCCTGGTCACAGCACTATGTGAAAAGCTGTTAGAGGTAAAGTTAACCCAATTAATACCTCATCATAAGTCACTCTCTAACGCAGGGCAGTGGTTATTTTTCACTGTAATATATTCCACAACAATGTTCTTTATTTGATCCCTGTTTCTTTAAATATGTGCATCGATTGGTCAGCTGTGTGACTCGACACCTGAAATATATCACAATGTCGACTTCATTTCGACAGTATTTTGTAGTTTGGTACCATATTTATCATCAAATCAGGAAGCAGTAAACTAATTGAAAAAAATAAGCTTTTGAAAATTTTAATGTGGCATTGGAACATGTTGTTTATCCTTGCCAAATGGTATGTGCACAAAACTCCAGCAAATCAGAGGATATATTTTTGTCTCTCACTTGCTGTTTATATATGTATATATTTTTGCAGTTAATAGCCTATCATGTGTCTGCGCATCTTAGGGCCATAAACATAAACATGGAAAACAAGGATATGTTCACAATTCCAACATATGCTTCACTTGTTTGTATATTTAGATTCATTTGATTTGCATTTTCTATTAAGATTTTTCTGTTTGTCCCAAATGGGATTTTTATTTCTGTATGCCATTATTGTAATCATTGGAAAGAACTGAGTAAATCTTTTGTATCATATGTTTCTAAAAAATATTTAAATGTTCTACTTTTCTATTACTGGTTTTCTATTTTCTAAACTTTCTGCCACTCTTTGGCATTTCAATAACATTATTTTTGGGTGTTTTTTCTCTGACTGCAGCATCTTGTGCATTTATTACCTAAATGTTTTTGTGGGGTTTTTTGTTTGTTTGTTTGTTTGTTTGTTGCCATTTTTACATTTCACCAGCTGTGTAAACTCTGTAATTTTACCTTGGTTTTGGTCCACATCAGTTTATCTGCTGGCTGTGTTTTTTTTCGTTTTTCTAATGTTTCTGGTAATTTTTCACAGTTAAATGAGTGACTTTGAGGTTAATTCCGCATTTTCAGCTGTTATCTGTTGACAGTTTTGCCTAATTATTACATTTCTGCAAAATTAGAGCAGTTCTGGTAAGTTGTAATATTTCTGTGAAGTTATGTTATTCTAAATTGTTACATTTCTGCTAAGTTGTAGCTTCTGGTAAACTACAATGTTTCTGCTGAATTGTTATGTTTCTTCTAAGTTATTGCATTTCTGCTAAATTATTACATTTTTGTTAACTCGATGTTGTTCTGCAAAGTTATTAAAATTTCAACTTTTTAACAACTACAACAACTACAATGTAGCTGCCATCACCAGTGTGTGAATGGGTGGATGACTGAATGTGTAAAGCGCTTTGAGGGTCCTTAGGGACGATTGAAGCGCTTTACAAATACAGGTCATTTAAGAAAAGGCAGTGATTTTTTCCCCTCCCATTTAAGTGATTCCACAACTTTAATCTTCTTTACCCATCTTTCTCTGAATATGTGCAACAATTATTCAGCTGTGTGACTGTCCATGTCTGAAATGTATCACAAACTGGACTTTATTTAGGTCCTATGTTTGATATCAAATTCATACAAGTGAAAATAACCTATTCAAATTGCATAACATATTTGGTATTTCACTGTTTAGATTTGTTATCACTTCCTGTTGCAAAGACTGCCCCAAATCCAATTTTAGTTTTGTTATAATGTTGTATTTACTAGAACTACATTTTTCTTATGTTCCCAAAACATTTTCCATTTCGAAATATGTTTCTGGTGATGCAAAGCATTTTGGATTGAAAATATTACCTGATTATAAACAAAACATTACTTGATCTTTCTCACATTACTTGATTAAGTGTATCACTTTTGTTTTCTTTAGTCTTTTTATTTTAAGGTCACATTCACTGCATAATTTGCACAATGTTTTGTTGGATTTTTTGTTCGTTAAATTCATTGACTGTCAGAATATTACATGAAATTCATTGTACACTGACTGATATCGTGGGATTGTTCCCCTGACTTCTGTAATAAATCCTGGCTTTCATAAAATCTGCATGTGGTTTGAATTAATCTCAAATCATGATTTTGCCCTTGCATAACTCCTTGTTCAAACCATTAGAAAAGCATGAATGTAATACTGAAACACTACAAATTCAGTGCCTTTAAACATACAAGATCACATTTCCCATGTAATTTTGTTCGATGGAACTTACAAAATGGAACACTGAATTTATAGTAATTTCAACTGAAGATATTTTCTTTTTAACTTTTCATGCTGTCTCAAAAACCCTCAAAGTAACAAGTCATAGAATTCTGATGGGAACTGTTGCCAACAGCCTCGACTACAACCGTTCCTTAAACACATTTGAAGGGCTCTAGAGTGCAACCAATTTGGTCGCAGATGCGACCAAATTTTTCAGTGGTGCACATTACACAACAGACACACATTATGCCCCTATTGTGAACTAAACCAATCAGAGATAGTCAGGGGCAGGACCTCTCTGATTGGCCGTAGTCCAGTTGAAAGTGCAGGTGGAAGAGAGAGGTGAGTAGCTTGAATTAAGCGGTATTGATTCATTAAATCCTAAATTGACTTTTAAATATAACTGTTTTGCCAGAAACACCAGATCCTCAGATTAAAGCTCATAAACCATTTCAACAACCAACAAACAGCAAATGAGAGCAGGTACACGGATTCCACACAGAGACGTAAACACAGAGCGACCTGAAGCATCAGAATCAGCTTTCTCTTTCGGCTTTCTCACCCGACGATGGGAGAAAGCCGACACGCTGTCGGAGAAGTGAGACACGCTGTCGGAGCTCGGCGATTCTGATGTGTCGGTCCCGGTCTTTTTGCGCTGATTTGGAGCTGCAGGTTTTGTCTCTCTCCAACCAAATTTCACAGAGACAGCAGCAAAAGAAGCAGTAAACTGCGCTTCATATTTGATAAATGTTGTCATGAGTTTTGCTGTTTTGCTTCCAAGACTATTAAAAAAATCACACTACATGCACTGCTCTGTCTCTATACTTCAAGAACAGTTTTCCGTCTCAAATCTCTGTTTTCTGCATTATTCATTTGCTTATTAGCCACCAGCAATGTTGCCTCTAATTTTTCATGTGTCTGAGCGAACATACAAACTCCCTGAGCGTTCCTTGGACCACTGTGAGCGACAGCAGACGTGTGCACTGTGGTCACGCAAGTGTCGAATCCATCCAAGTTACATGGTTTAACAATAATCAAATTACAGGATTTACATTTTCATTAGACTACTTTTAATTAAATGCTTTAGCCCACTTACAATGAAAATTTAAAAAAAGAATCTTGTTCATGACCTGTAGTATGTTAACACTATTGGAAGTAATAGATATAGATATCTATATCTATCTATATCTATATCTATCTATATCTATATCTATATATATATATGACTTGTATTATGAGTCTGTGGTCTGGGAGAGAGTCCTGTAACTCAGTCTGCAAAATACAGTATATAATGACCAATGTTGGGCAATTAATTATATAGTTACTTCTTCAAAAAAGTTACTGAGTTTTGCAAACAAAGTTTTTTGCAGCTGTTTACCTAAAAATGCAGCAAAGGCATTTTTTTACATAAACATTTTAAACTATTTACTGAACAATCAGCTGTTCTGCATCAAATTTGATGCCACACAAATGATTTTTTCCTCTCCAAAAAATTATTTGTGTCCACTATGAGATACAGGAGAACAACAGCCTGATACCTGCAGGCCTGACAACAGGGGATGTAGCACTGCTGTAACACCTGTAACACTCAGCAGTCGCCTCATTGTTCTGACACACAACAAAACTATTGACTACAGTACACACTAACTACACACTAACTACACAAGACTTGCGCTAAACGTCGCACATCTCTCACATCTCACAACACCGCCCTCACTCCTAAAACTTCCTCCCGTTTCTTAACAACTAAATGCCATGTTTTGATTGGGCGACATGGTACATTTTTCGACCAATGGGAAAGGGTGGGGTGTTTTGGGTTCGTCCTTGCTCACAGGCAGAGAGCGCTTTCCTTATAAAATGCTGTTTTACCGTTTCTTCCTGCGATAAATATAAACAACGACAGTATTCTGGAAGGAAACCAAACATTGCAAATATCTTATCACAACTCTGGTTTTACGTGGCCGATCAACACAATTTAAAAACTGCGATAAAGTCCACACTTTTCCCGTTGGTCCTGCTCACATCTCCAATGGTTGGACACGTTGTCATTAACGTGGCTTCACTCCACATCAGCCACGCAGCTTTGCTAGCTAAAACACCGGTGTCGGCAAATACTTACTTTAATTTCAATTCAGGTTGGGATTTTTTTCCTCTGCGCAGAGACCGTGCCAACAGTGCGCAATTGCGCACGTGCGCAGCTTAGAGGGAACATTGCCCACCAGTCTACCGTTGTTTACAGCGCTGTCTTTTTCTTTTTTTCCACTTAAATGACCTCGGACAAGAAAGCCTATTTTTTCTGTTGTTCAATACTGAAGAAATTTAAACTTTTGAGAATTATGCAGAATATTGCAGAATATTTAAGGTTATCTGCTATAAAAAGTCAGGCCAGAAAAATCTTCATGTGTTTGTTTTATTCTCAGTTACTTTCACACAAAGGCATCTGCTGTCATGCTCACAATTCTTATGAAGTCTCACATGTATCAGTACTGATAAATTATCAGAATTATATTTCTGACTGTCTTAAATTGAACTGAATCAGGACTTTGAGAAGCAGAATTGAATGGATTATAGAAATCAGTGATGATACCCAGCCCTAGTGAGCAGCCTAGGCCTGACAGAAGTGGATGTAGCTGTGGGTAATAAGAAAAGATGAAACTATTGATACCTTTTCTGTTGAGGCCTGACCCTTCTGAAATTCATAGCCAGTGCTCTGACACAGTGCCATCAATCTTTGAATGCTGAAAAAGCAGCAGTTTATCCAGAAATCACATTATATGCTGTGATAAATGCACTGCCCAAGTGTGCCCTCTCCCCACTGCCTTTCAGCAGCAAACAGGTGGTCAGAGGAGGCCAAGATGATGATTAAGTTTAACATTCTCTACTATATTGACAAAGCACTTTAAGCACCAGAATGTCAGTTAATTTAGAAATAAATATTGTCTGTATAGACTGCAATTCTCCCCCCCCCAAAAAGTGCGGTGTTAAGCGATGTGGTTGAAAAATTTGAGTGCACCTAACTTTTGTGCCAATGCGCCTAACGTTTTAAAGTTAGGTGCACCGGTACAACCATGGCAAAAAGTTAGTCTAGAGCCCTGATTTGTATTAATCATACTGTCCAATTTGCATTTCATTTCCAACTCTTTATTACAATTTTTTTTCCATATGAACACAAAATATTTGAAACTTTTAAACTTTACATAATGAACATTTTCAACACGACAAACAGTTTTAACTTCTAACACCCTAGTTTTTTTTCAATCTCTGAAACATGCTTCCCTTTCAGTTTCATGTTTACACAGACCATGGCCTTCTCGAGGTCCTTCTCAAATGGCTGCCACATGTGCGCGTCAATAAACAGGCTCTCTCCATCTTCCAGTAGTAGCTCAAGCTGATTGGGGCTGTTGGTACTGGTGACACCGACGACATTAACCTCTGCACGTGCCTCTTCATTTGTCTGTCAATACACAACCACCTAGTAAGCATTTGAACCTTCAACTTCTTTCATCTAAAAAGTCTGGTCAATTTGGCACATTTCTTCTCCTCTTCCCCCCCCACACACACACACACTTCCAGTTCACATACATAATACATGGCATTATCTAACATTTATTTATAGATCTACTTCCAGATATCTATATACCAAATATACCTCAATATTTGTAAATGCCGTCGTGTGCAGCTCGAATCCAAAAGTGGACTGTTTCACTTTGACGTGCGACACCTTTATGTGGTCTCCCACGTGAAGCTCATGGACGGCCGCCTCCCTCCACAAACACAGTCTCATGGTACAAGCATCCTGAAATCATAAAGATCATAGAACACATTTATTCATAATATTACAAAAAGCGACTTACTACCAAATTCAAGCCAACATCGTAATATAATGTAAACCTCTACCACCAATCTCATTACTTTTCCCGGCTTTATTAGGACACTTCAGTTGCACCATTACCTGCTTTAACTGCACATTTTTGACTGGAACTTCTTGGTTCCCCGACACCACTTTCCGGATGGCCAAACACTGAAAAGTCAAATACATTATTTAAACTTGAATACATAAAACAGTAATGGCTTCTAAAAAAACAAAAAACAAAAAACCAAAAAAAAAACCAAGCAATCTCCTGATCACAGCACAAATGCTTACCTCCACAACCTCCCCTTCTACGGTCATAAGCCCCACATTTGTAGAGCTCATCTTCAGCTGGGTCAAAGGGGCCGGGGGATGCAAAAGATTGTCTGCTTTAGAAAGCAGCTCTTCGGGGACACACAGGGCAGAGGCTCTGAAGAACTGTGTGGTGGCACTAATATGAATGGCATAGGGGGGAGCTGTCCCTCTTAGCTCATAGCCTTTAATTATATATGAAACCCCTTCCTACACTTTTGATGCAAATGCCTCAAACAAAGTCACTTTAACAACAGTTACCCCATCAGAGAGGGCTGCCACCATATTACACTTTTTAGTGATGGGTTTTGCCACTCCCTCCTTCACATCCCATTTTATCACCCTTGCCTGTTCAGAAACTTTTAATACACGCACATGTAAGGGTGGTGGACGAAAATAAGGGGTCTCAGGATGACTATTAATAAGTCTCATCAACGCCATTCTGAAAGAAAAACAATACATTCACAAATATATACATTTCTGCTAGATACACTTCTGATATTACAGTAAAACACTTTACATTCATGTAGTCTCTGCGTTTTCATATAGACTCTTCACCTCTTACAACTTCAAAAACACATTTAGGTGTAAGACAGGGGTGGGCATTCCAGGCCTTTTGGGCTGGTGTCCTGCAAGTTTTAGATGCATTCTTGATCTATCAAAGCTGAGTACAAGTGCATTCTCAACATGTCTTGAAGTTCTCCAGAGGCCTGGTAATAAACTAATAATGTGATTCAGGTGTGTTGACCCAGGGTCATATCTAAAATCTGCAGGACACTGGCCCTAGAGGCCTGTATTAGCCAACCCCTGTCTTACACCCAATTTTAAGTTCCTACTCCAACTACAACCCACAAATTATTACAGTACCTGTCTCAAATTACCATCATAAAATATAATTCTCAAAATAAATGTCACACTTATCAGCCTTCTTTAAATACATACAAATATTACAGCCGAAAAGTTTGTCCACAGGGGGGAAAAAAAAAAAAAAAAAAATCACTTTTCTCTGCCCAACTTGTGTGCTTCTTTTTTATTTTATTTTGATTTTTTGATTTTTACAGCTAATACTGACTTTTGAAAATATTTATATTACACTTCAGAAAACAAGGAAACATTTTAGAAAAAGTTCAAACATTTATGTTAACACAGTTAAATACTTAACCACTTAACAATAAACTTCTCCCATTTGGCACTCTCTCCTACTGTGTTCTTAAATTTTATTATAATGTACAATACCAATAACACTCCCACCAAAAGTATATGCAACAAGTACATATAAAACTTTAGCATAAAAGCTTAAATTCAGGAGAAAAAATCAAACTCACCTCAACTGCAATGGGACTGCAAAGAGAGAGCTGGAGGTGAGTGCAGTTCATATATAATGTGTGCCAGGTGTGTTAAATTAAGGCACAGACTGCAGAGGCAATCAGTGGTGAGAAAGTGAATGACAAAGCAAGGTCAGTCTGTTGAGTTGAGGGAGACCTAGGAAAAGGGCGCTTAGAACTCGAGAGCAAACATTCCAGTAGACATTTTAAGTGTGAAAGTTAAATATATGTATGAACAATTTAATTTATTAAATTGGCCAAAGATTTTATGATTTCTGCAACTTTCCAATATTAACTTCAGCTTTTTCACCTGTCTTCAGCAGTTCCCATTGAAATGAATGGCAGACATCAGATAAGAAAGCGCCCAACTGGCTTTTTTTTTTTTTTAGCTAAATTACTTTCAGCTACTTTCACCTTCAACCACCATTCAAACTTTCAAATGTTCTCCCATTCTTGCTCTATCACTGTATAACTCAGCTCCTTCATATCCCTTGCCGTTGTCCTACAATTCATTTGCATTGGTTGATATCATTGCAAAGTGCGTGCAGTCTAACCTCTGAATAAGTCCGAACACACTCCTGTTGCATACGTAGTTTTCCTTGAACCAACAAAAATTATAAATCAAAACATAGGTATTTTTCTTGGCTTTCAGACAATGTCACTGTCATTATTCAGAGAGCTATTTCTCAATTTGCCTCAAAGTGACACAAGGTCTAAAAACTAAAAACATTCAAGCAGATAAAACCTGATTTTCATTGGTGGATTAAAATTTAGCAGATTAAATTTAATTTAATGTCATAAAAACACAGAATTCACAGTCTCTGATTAATTGTGCTCTAGATTTTGGCTGTATCCCAATTCAGGGTCTGCAGCCGTGGCTGCATTTTAAGACCGACACGTCTGGCAGCGGCGCGCGAAGGCTGTCCCAATTCAAAGGCTGCTCGAAATGCGGCCTTCATTTCCATGAATTTTAAGGCTGTGGCGATGTAGACTTCGTGGCCCAACATATCCCACAATTCATAGCGCGGCAGTCACTGTGGACGAACCCAAGCGTAGCGGCCGAAGAGTAAACTGTTAAACGTAAGTACTGAATATGATGTCACTTATTTATGTGCAAATGTTTAAGAATGAGGAACATTAAAACATTACTGTTGGCCACATGTTGGCAAAGTTATTTGCCATTAGCGATGTTTGTACTTTCAGCGTTTACTTGGTTTTAAGGCCTTTAAAATATAATAATACAATAGTTGACCTTAATCTTACAGAGAATGTGATGATTTTATGGATAATTAAAGTCAGTCATATATCCACAAACACAACAAGCTGAAAGTCAGTGATGCTGCTCGGTTTGCAGTCCTGAATATGACGGCAAAAGCAGGATTCACTGCACTGTTAATGTTAGCTATGTTATATTGCTGCCTCTGTTCGGTGGTGTCGAGCCAAACGGACTTTAACGCGTGTTTTGAACGAGCTGACGGTTCACTCGTTAAGCTGAAAGAAAGATGCTTTAATCACAGGAGTCACACATGTGTCCACTGGACCATCTGGGAACTCTTCTTGTTTAGCACTCGTAATAACACAAACACTAAATCCTCCTTCTCCTGTGCTGTTTTGTAGCAGTGTGCACACCTGAGACTGTCACCTGTCTGTCTGTCCTGCACTCTCTCTCTGTTTCTTTCTCTCTGATTGTGGAATAAAAGTATGAACATGTATTTATAAGTTACACTTGTGTTTGAATCCTGCAGCTTATCACACATTTGATTTCCATGTGTGACAACTGCAAGTGTCCAGAGTGAGGACAGACTGAGGGACCCACTGCTGCACATCATCTGTGAGGCTTTGCACCCCTGATGATCCACCAGGACAAACTCAGCAGTGTGTGAGGAAGAGGAGGAGGAAGAGCCAGCAGCAGCTGACAGATGGAGAGAATAGACAGACTGTTCCCTGTTTGTGAAGGACTGCTAGGAAAGTTTAACATAACTAATTGTCTGTCCTGAATCAGTCTTATTAGGTAATGTTCAAATAATGTTATCATCCCAGTGTTTTCAGTGTGGGAGAAAGTACTCAGGGCCTTCAAGTTACACACTATGAAAGGCAGCAACAAGTTTAATGTTCAGAAACCTAAAGTATGTATCAGCAGCAGAATGGAGCTAAAAATAAATGTTTGTTTCAGTTCTATGAAGCTTTGAGTATTTTGGATTAGTACCACTGCTGTGTTTGTTGCATCATATTGCTGTAATTGTTTATATGCTTTATATATTCTGAGGTAAGTTGATCTATAGTGTTACATCATATTCTACAAGGATGTTATGTGTTTGTAGACTTTCTGCCCAGTTTGACCCATTTAGCAGAAGTCAGCCTGTTTAAGGCTGTGATATCTATTCTGTATGACTTAAAGCAGTTATGACATGCTCTGATTTTCTCACCCAATAAAGGAATATTTAATATATCAGTCTGATCTTCATTCTATCAGAAACAGTTTTCAGAGCTCATACATTTTCTTTTTACACATATATGTAAGCATTGAGCCAAATTTAGTAATGCCAACATATTAAACAGACAATATTTGTCTCTTATATATAACACATCTACATATACACTGTTAAAGATACTTGTCTTTGAGTGAAGATTTAAGGTAATAGGAAATATAAATAACTGGAACTTGAATCTTTACTGAAGCTCAGTGTTAGACACAGAGTTCACTCACATCTGCTGTACCTGTGTACCTGCACATGTGATGTGACAATAGAAGTGATTTGATTTGAGAGTTCAAACTCACTGCTGTAATAACTTATGATGATTAATATAATAACTTTAATATTGGCCATATCATATTTACACTGACTTTAGTCTCATGAACAACATTAACTAATTGTTATTTACTAGCTAATCTTAAATGACTGTTCAGTACAGAACTGAAGGCCAACAATCATGTTTTACAGTCCTGTGGTCTCAGCCTCAGATACTTATTAAATCACACAAAGCTCGTGTAGAAACAAACACACGAACAAAATATGTTCTCCTTCATTTCTGTCAAACAAAGCTGTATGAAACGTTTCCAGCAGTTGGTGTTATGGTTGCTAGGCAACCTGGGCAGCGTGACGGAGGCTAGACCGTCCCATTTCACAAGCCTCGCACTTCCGGCCTTAGCGGTCTTTGAGTACGTGGCCCTTGAGGATCGTTGAGGCTGCGTACTTTAAGGCTGCAGACCCTGAATTGGGATACAGCCTTTGTGTGTGTGTTTGTGTGTGTGTCCACAGTTGTAAGCACTGTTAGGCGCAGGTGGAGGAATGATGGAGAATTCTACTAATTTGTTAAAGATATGTAAAGTTTACATAACAATTTCCTAATAAAACCTCTGCTATTTCAGCTGGTTTCACCTTAATGTGTAAATATATAAACATAAATATATATTGCATAATCCCTTCTCATGTGTTCTCAATAGTGTTTATCTACTATCTACTAGTGTCTAGTGACCAGTGTAAACTTTCAAATAAGATTTGACACATCAGCTATGTGTAAAAGAGCTGTGTCCCAATTTAGCATTCAGTACTTCACGGACTACATATGGCGGGTACAACGAACTGCGAGAAGTGCGGAAGTGAGATGCTGCTGAAATGGGACGGTCTGGCCTTTGTCACGCTCCTCAGGTTGCCTAGCAACCATGATATTAACCGCGGGAAACGTTTCATACAGCTGTTTTGTTCATTCATTTTTTTATGATATCACTTTGATTTGATAAGTATCTCAGACTGATTAGTTGAGTACATCTGAGGCTGAGACCACAGGACTGTAAAAACATGATTGCTGGGCTTCATGTCTGTGCTGAACAGTAATGTCTTCAGACACTGCTGACATGCATGGTCGAAATAGTTTTTACAGTCATCTTACTGTTGAGCCATAAATTACGTTTGTTTGAGGGGTGGAAATCTTTCCTCCTGTCAGTTTTCAAACTCTGAAAATGAAGCCGTTTCTTCTCTCGTCAGAGCTCCGCGACGGAGGTACAAAGAGCTATGTAAATCGCAGTGAAAGTTCACCAAAGTCTGCTGATTCACCCAGAACAAGAATTGTGCTTCTATCCCGCCTAGTTTTTGAGTTACACGACTTTTTGTAACTCCAAAAAAGGCGTTTTACACCTCTCGCTGTGATCTAATTCTGACTGCTCATTACCCTGTTTTCAAGAAACCGGCTCACTTTGCCGGTGGCGCAGTTGGTAATGACGCGGGTCTGCAGCCCAAAGGTCGTGGGTTCAATTCCACCTTGGTCCACATGTGTTTTTCCCCCTACAAATTAATACACTATCACAGATCAGTAATTCTAAGTACACAGCCTCTCTGATTGGTGGATTCAAATTGAGAAGCTCACAGCTGTTTGACTGACCTAGAAACATGCTGTTTTTTAGGGCAGCATTTCATTGTTGGATAAAAATATAATATATTCAGACTGGTTGACTGGCATAGACCCTGTGTGTTGTCTCTCTCTGTACATTTGTGTATCCATATTTGATTTTGTGTGTATCTGTTGGCTGTTCTTATTTGTTTTTTTTCTAAATGTATTTTTATTTTATTTATTCACAGGTGAACAAAAATTAGTTTTGAGCGAACTTGACCATGTTCCTTTTTTACTCAGCTTGTCTTGTATTCGTGCCAAAGTATAGTATTTATAGCAAATCATAGTATTTGTGCTAAAACATAGTATACTGCCACATTGTAGTATTTGTGTATAACCAGAATGTCTGCAAAATCATCATATATCTGTGATGTTATAGTGTTATTACTAAGGCATAGTATTTCTGCAAAATCATAGTATTTTTGCAGAAACATTGTACTTCTGGTAAATCATAGTATTTCTACTAAATAATAGTATTTCTGCCAAATCATAGTATTTGTTTCAAATCATAGCATTCGAACCAAATCATAGTATTTGTGCCAAAACATTGTATTTGTACAAAGTCATAATATTTCTTCTAAATCATAGTATTTCAATCAAATCTCAGGAGTTGTGCTAAAACGCAGTATTATTGCCAAATCATAGTATTTGTACCCAAACATATCAGTTCAACTTATTTAACTCTTCTCAACAGCCCAACACCTCTTCTTCACCCCGTTTCAGCAGAATTGTGAGTGTTTTCACCCCTTTTCAGCACAAATCCCAGCTTTTTCAGGTGTTTTCAACAGAAATTTCTTTTTTAGCAGACATTCTGTTGATTTACCTGTTTTCAGTGCAACGTTCTACTTCTTTACCTCTTTTCAGTAGAAATTCTGCTGATTCACCTATTTTATGCAGAATTTTCAGCCTTTCACCTCTTATCAATACAAATCTCAGTATCTTCTGCTCATTTCAGAGGAAACCTTTTCACCTCTTTTCAGTACAAATTTGAACTTCTGTACCCCTTTGAAACAGAATCTTTGCCTTTTCACCTCTTTTCAGCAAAAGATTCTGCTTCTTCACTTATTTTCAGCATAATTTTTCAGTTTCTTTACTGCCATACAATTTTTGCAGCTTTTCATCTTTTTCAGTCATTTTCAGCAGGCAACTTCAGCGTTAAGGCATCCACACAGCATTTTCGCAGGAAATGCAAATTTTTCTAGTTCTTTATTCTACTTTATTCTAGTTGCTTCCGTACGTTTTTTGGCGCTTAACTACTCCCTCAGTTTTCAGCCGATTTTCTCAGTTCAAACTTTAAAAAATTCTGCTCTTTCTGCTAATGTGCGCTATGACTTTTGGTGCTCATAACTTCTATACTTTTTGAGATATTGAATTTTTTTTGCAATATTTTTTGCCCATTTCTGCCATATTATCAGTGGTGTCACTGATTTTCCTTGCCGGGCTGACCTGTGTTTTAGCTCAGTGAGATGAGCATCCGTTCTCAGACTGGGAGGCCCGGGTTCAAATCCCACTTATGGCAACATTTCTTTCAGTTAACAGTTAAACTTTTTTAACTCAATTTCAGCTTTTTCACCCCTTTTCAGCAAAATTTTCAGTTTTTTCACCAGTTTTCAGCACAAATCCCAGCTTGATCAGCTATTTTCAGCAAAAACATCTTTTCAGCAGAATTCTGAAAAGAGTTCTGCAGAACTCTTTTCAGCAGAAATTCTGCTGATTGAACTCTTTTCAGCAGAATTTGCTCCTCTTTTCAGCCCAAATTCTGCTTATTCAACTCTTCTGCAAAATTTTCAGCCTTTTCACCTCTTATCAGCACAAATATCAGCTTTTTTCAGGAAAAACCTCTTTTGAGCAGAAATTCTGCTGATTCGTCTCTTTTCAGCGCAAGTTTTTGCTTCTTTTCCTCTTTTCAGCAGAAATTCTGCTGATTCACCTCTTTTCTGCAAAATTTTCAGCCTTTTCACCTCTTATCAGCACAATTCTCAGCAGCCTCTGCTCATTTCAGCAAAATTGTCAGTCTCTCCATCTACTCTTGGTCAGAATGAGTTTGGCTCAGTGAGCTGAGTGGCCGCCTTGAGACCAGGAGGGCCAGGTTCAAATCCTGCTCAGAGCAATTTTTGTTTTTTTCACCACCATACAACTTTTTGAAACTTTTCATCTTTTTCAGTTTTTGAGCAGACAGCTTCAGCAATAAGGCATCCACACAGCATTTTCGCAGGAAATGCAAATTTTTCTAGTACTTTATTCTGGTTGCTTCCGTACGTTTTTTGTCGTCTAACTACTCCCTCAGTTTTCATGCTATTTGCACCGTTGAAACTTTGAAAAATTCTGCTCTTTCTGCTAATTATTGCTATGACTTTTGGTGCTCATAACTTCTATACTTTTTGAGATATTGAATTTTTTTTGCAATATTTTTTGCCCATTTCTGCCATATTATCAGTGGCCTCACTGATTTTCCTTGCCGGGTTGACCTGTGTTTTAGCTCAGTGAGATGAGCATCCGTTCTCAGACTGGGAGGCCGGGGTTCAAATCCCGCTTATGGCAACATTTCTTTCAGTTAACAGTTAAACTTTTTTAACTCAATTTCAGCTTTTTCACCCCTTTTCAGCAAAATTTTCAGTTTTTTCACCACTTTTCAGCACAAATACCAGCTTTTTCAGCAAAAACCTCTTTTCAGCAGAATTCTGCTCAGTCACCTCTTTTCAGCAGAAGTTCTGCTGATTGAACTCTTTTCAGTAGAATTCTGCTGATTCACCTCTTTTCAGCAGAAGTTCTGCTGATTGAACTCTTTTCAGCAGAATTTTCAGAATTTTCACGTCTTTTCAGCCCAAATTTTGCAAAATGTTCAGCCTTTTCACCTCTTATTAGCACAAATCCCAGCTTTTTCTGCTGTTTTCAGCAAAAACCTCTTTTCAGCAGAATTCTGAAAAGAGTTCTGCAGAACTCTTTTCAGCAGAAATTCTGCTGATTGAACTCTTTTCAGCAGAATTTTCAGAATTTTCACCTCTTTTCAGGACAAATTCTGCTTATTGACCTCTTCTGCAAAATTTTCAGCCTTTTCACCTCTTATTAGCACAAATCTCAGCTGTTTTCAGGAAAAACTCTTTTCAGCAGAAATTCTGCTGATTCATCTCTTTTCAGCGCAACTTTCTGCTTCTTTACCTCTTTTCAGCAGAAATTCTGCTGATTCACCTCTTTTCTGCAAATTTTTCAGCCTTTTCACCTCTTATCAGCACAATTCTCAGCAGCTTCTGCTAATTTCAGCAGAATTGTCCATCTCTCCACCTCTTCTGTGTGAGAATGAGTTTGGCTCAGTGAGATGAGTAGCTGCCTTCAGCCCAAGAGGGCCACGTTCGAATCCTGCTCATGGCACTTTTTTTTTTTTTCACCACCATACAACTTTTTGCAACTTTTCATCTTTTTCAGCAGACAGCTTCAGCGTTAAGGCATCCACACAGCATTTTCGCAGGAAATGCAAATTTTTCTAGTTCTTTATTATACTTTATTCTGGTTGCTTCTGTACGTTTTTTGTCGTCTAACTACTCCCTCAGTTTTCAGCCGATTTTCTCAGTTCAAACTTTAAAAAATTCTGCTCTTTCTGCTAATTATTGCTATGACTTTTGGTGCTCATAACTTCTATACTTTTTGAGATATTGAATTTTTTTTGCAATATTTTTTGCCCATTTCTGCAATATTATCAGTGGTGTCACTGATTTTCTTTGCCGGGATTACCTGTGTTTTAGCTCAGTGAGATGAGCATCCGTTCTCAGACTGGGAAGCCCGGGTTCAAATCCCGCTTATGGCAACATTTCTTTCAGTTAACACTTAAACTTTTTTAACTCAATTTCAGCTTTTTCACCCCTTTTCAGCTAAATTTTTCAGTTTTTTCACCACTTTTCAGCACAAATCCCAGCTTGATCAGCTATTTTCAGCAAAAACATCTTTTCAGCAGAATTCTGAAATTCTGCTGATTGAACTCTTTTCAGCAGAATTTTCACTTCTTTTCAGCCCAAATTCTGCTTATTCACCTCTTCTGCAAAATTTTCAGCCTTTTCGTCACCTCTTATTAGCACAAATCTCAGCTGTTTTCAGAAAAAACAGTTTTGAGCAGAAATTCTGCTGATTCACCTCTTTTCAGCACAACTTTCTGCTTCTTTACCTATTTTCAGCAGAAATTCTGCTGATTCACCTATTTTCTGCAAAATTTTCAGCCTTTTCACCTCTTATCAGCACAATTCTCAGCAGCTTCTGCTAATTTCAGCAGAATTGTCCGTCTCTCCACCTCTTCTTTGTGAGAATGAGTTTGGATCAGTGAGATGAGTAGCTGCCTTGAGTCCAGGAGGGCCAGGTTCAAATCCTGCTCAGCGCAATTTTTTTTTTTCACCACCATGCAACTTTTCATCTTTTTCATCTTTTCAGCAGACAGCTTCAGCGTAAAGGCATCCACACAGCATTTTCGCAGGAAATGCAAATTTTTCTAGTTGTGTGGATGCCTCATGGCATCCACACTATTGTTTTCCTGTTTCTCTTTATTCTTTATTGTGTGGATGCTGGAAGCATCCACACTATTGAGATCCTGTTTCTCTTTATTGTGTGGATGCCCTAAAGGGCTTCCACACTATTGAGTTCCTGTTTCTCTTTATTCTTTATTCCACTATATTATTGTGTGGATGCCCTAAAAGGGCTTCCACACTATTGTTTTCCTGTTTCTCTTTATTCTTTATTATTCTTGGGGTTTCCGTACGTTTTTTGCCGCTTAACTACTGTCTCAGTTTTCAGCCGATTTTCTCAGTTCAAACTTTAAAAAATTCTGCTCTTTCTGCTAATGTTTGCTATGACTTTTGGTGCTCATAACTTCTATACTTTTTGAGATATTGAATTTTTTTGCAATATTTTTGCCCATTTCTGCCATATTATCAGTGGCCTCACTGATTTTCCTTGCCGGGATGACCTGTGTTTTAGCTCAGTGAGATGAGCAGCCGTTCTCAGACTGGGAGGCCCGGGTTCAAATCCCGCTTATGGCAACATTTCTTTCAGTTTACAGTTAAACTTTTTTAACTCAATTTCAGCTTTTTCACCCCTTTTCAGCAAAATTTTCAGTTTTTTCACCACTTTTCAGCACAAATCCCAGCTTTTTCTGCTGTTTTCAGCAAAAACCTCTTTTCAGCAGAATTCTGAAAAGAGTTCTGCAGAACTCTTTTCAGCAGAAATTCTGCTGATTCTGCTGATGCCAAATTCTGCTTATTCACCTCTTCTGCAAAATTTTCAGCCTTTTCACCTCTTATTAGCACAAATCTCAGCTGTTTTCAGAAAAAACACTTTTGAGCAAAAATTCTGCTGATTCATGTCTTTTCAGCGCAACTTTCTGCTTTTTTACCTCTTTTCAGCAGAAATTCTGCTGATTCACCTCTTTTCTGCAAAATTTTCATCCTTTTCGCCCCTTATCAGCACAATTCTAAGCAGCTTCTGCTCATTTCAGCAGAATTGTCCGTCTCTCCACCTCTTCTTTGTCAGAGTGAGTTTAGCTCAGTGAGATGAGTGGTTGCCGTGAGACTGGGAGGGCCAGGTTCGAATCCTGCTCAGGGCAATTTTTTTTTTTTTTACACCACCATACAACTTTTTGCAACTTTTCATCTTTTTCAGTTTTTCAGCAGACAGCTTCAGCATTAAGGCATCCACACAGCATTTTCGCAGGAAATGCAAATTTTTCTAGTTCTAGTTGCTTCCGTACACTTTTTGGCACTTATCTACTCCCTCAGTTTTCAGCCGATTTTCTCCGTTCAAACTCTAAACTGTTCTGCTCTTTCTGCTAATGCCGGCTATGACTTTTGGTGTTTATTACTGTTATACTTTTTAAAATATTACACTTTTTTCCTTTAATTTGTCCCATTGAAATGAATGGGAAACTTCCACAATTCTGCTAAAACTTGCTTGTCTTTGAAACTTAACTACGTTCTCATGCTTTCACCTAGAAACTCCATTGAAACTTTAAAATGTTCTCAGATTATTGGGCTATTCCTGTCTGATTCAGCTTTTTCAGATCTTCTACCGTTTTAATCTTATCTCTTTTAAGTTTTCAGTTGCAAAATTGTGATTTTCAGAAAATACATGCGTTGCTATGGTTGCTATGCAATTAAGTCAGAGTGAGTGCTGGTCCGTTCTGAATTTTCTCTTCATGTCTAAACAACTTCTTGCTACTCGCTCAATTTCCACTCAACCCCCACAAATTATACATCAAAACGTAGGTATTTTGCTGGCTTTCAGAAAATGTCACTATCTTTATTGTGAGATTTACCGTTTTTTTCGCAATTTGTCTCGGAGTGACACAAGGTCTGACAACTCCCATTCAAAGTCTATGGGGAGGTTTTGAAATTCAGAGCTGAAATTCTGTAACGGGAGGAGCATTTTAAAATCGCCATATCTCTTTAACAAAGCAAAGTTAGGACATGAGGCTTGTGCCAATATATCTTCAGACACTGCTGACACTCACAGTGGAAGCAGTTTTACAATTATCTTACCGTTGAGCAATGAATTACGTTTGTTTGAGGGTGGAAATCTGTCCTTCTCTCAGTCTTCAAACTCTGGAAATGAAGCCGTTTCTTCTCTCGTCATATCTCCGCGACGGAGGTAGAACGAGCTATGAAAATCGCAGTCAAAATACACCAAAGTCCGCTGATTCACCCAGTACAAGAATTATGCTGCTAGCCCTCCTAGTTTTTGAGTTACACGACGTTTTGTAACTCAAAAACGGCGTTTTTCGCCTCTCACCGCGATCTATTTCTGACTGCCCAAGTATCTGTCTTTCAGACCGCCGCCTTTTCCAGGTGGCGCAATCAGTAATGACACGGCTCTGCAGCTCAAAGGTCGTGGGTTCAATCCCACCTTGGTCCATGTTTTTTCACAACAAATTTATACACTATCACTGACCTGTAATTTATATTGCTAATTTATTACAATTCTGCAAAGTTTTATGATTTTAGCAGCTTTTCTAATATGGACCTCAGATTCTTGTCAACACCACATGGCAGAAATACATACAAGTAAACAGCCTGATGAAGCAGACAGAAGCAGTACCTCTGATTGGTGAATTTGAGCAGAACCAGGTTGTTCTGCCTCTTTTGAGCAGAAATTCTGCTGATTCATCTCTTTTCAGCGCAACGTTCTGCTTCTTTACCTCTTTTCAGCTGAAATTGTGCTGATTCACCTCTTTTCTGCAAAATTTTCAGCCTTTTCACCTCTTATCAGCACAATTCTCAGCAGCTTCTGCTCATTTGAGCAGAATTGTCTGTCTCTCCTCCTCTTTTTGAGGGAGAGTTTAGCTCAGTGACATGAGCAGCTGCCTTGAGACCAGCAGGGCCAGGTTCGAATCCTGCTCAGGGCGACATGTTTTTTTTTCACCACCATGCAACTTTTCATCTTTTTCAGCTTTTCAGCAGACAGCTTCAGCGTTAAGGCATCCACACAGCATTTTCGCAGGAAATGCAAATTTTTCTAGTTCTTTATTCTACTTTATTCTAGTTGCTTCCGTACGTTTTTTGGCGCTTAACTACTCCCTCAGTTTTCAGCCGATTTTCTCAGTTCAAACTTTAAAAAATTCTGCTCTTTCTGCTAATGTGCGCTATGACTTTTGGTGCTGATAACTTCTATACTTTTTGAGAAATTGATTTTTTCTTGCAATATTTTTTGCCCATTTCTGCCATATTATCAGTGGTGTCACTGATTTTCCTTGCCGGGCTGAGCTGTGTTTTAGCTCAGTGAGATGAGCATCCGTTCTCAAACTGGGAGGCCCGGGTTCAAATCCCACTTATGGCAACATTTATTTCAGTTAACAGTTAAACTTTTTTAACTCAATTTCAGCTTTTTCACCCCTTTTCAGCAAAATTTTCAGTTTTTTCACCAGTTTTCAGCACAAATCCCAGCTTTTTCAGCTATTTTCAGCAAAACATCTTTTCAGCAGAATTCTGAAAAGAGTTCTGCAGAACTCTTTTCAGCAGAAATTCTGCTGATTGAACTCTTTTCAGCAGAATTTGCACCTCTTTTCAGCCCAAATTCTGCTTATTCACCTCTTCTGCAAAATTTTCAGCCGTTTGACCTCTTATCAGCACAAATATCAGCTTTTTTCAGGAAAAACCTCTTTTGAGCAGAAATTCTGCTGATTCGTCTCTTTTCAGCGCAAGTTTTTGCTTCTTTACCTCTTTTCAGTAGAAATTCTGCTGATTCACCTCTTTTCTGAAAAATTTTCAGCCTTTTCACCTCTTATCAGCACAATTCTCAACAGCCTCTGCTCATTTCAGCAAAATTGTCAGTCTCTCCATCTACTCGTTGTCAGAATGAGTTTGGCTCAGTGAGCTGAGTGGCCGCCTTGAGACCAGGAGTGCCAGGTTGGAATTCTGCTCAGGGCAAGGTTTTTTTTCCACCACTTTTCAGCAAACATTTCTCTATCTTTACCACTCTCAGTAGAATTTTTGGCTTTTCATCACTTTTCAGCAAAAATGTTCTGCTTCTTCACTTGTTTTCAGCAGAATTTTCAGTTTCTTCTCCGCTATACAACTTTTTGCAAGTTTTCAACTTTTTCAGCTTTTTCAGCAGGCAACTTCAGCATAAAGGCATCCACACAGCATTTTCGCAGGAAATGCAAACTTTTTCTAGTCTTTATTATTCCTCTAGTTGCTCCGTTCTTTGCCGATTAACTACTCCCTCAGTTTTCAGCCGATTTTCTCAGTTCAAACTTTAAAAAATTCTGCTCTTTCTGCTAATGTGTGCTATGACTTTTGGTGCTCATAACTTCTATACTTTTTGAGATATTGAATATTTTTTGCAATATTTTTGCCCATTGAAATGAATGGAACACATTATCAATGTGGTCACTTGTTTCTGCTCGCTGGGCTGAGCTGTGTTTTAGCTCAGTGAGATGAGCAGCCGTTCTCAGACTGGGAGGCCTGGGTTCAAATCCCGCTTATGGCAACATTTCTTTCAGTTAACAATTAAACTTTTTAACTCTTTAACTCAATTTCAGCTTTTTCACCCCTTTTCAGCAAAATTTTCAGTTTTTCCACCACTTTTCAGCACAAATCCCAGCTTTTTCAGCTATTTTCAGCAAAAACCTCTTTTCAGCAGAATTCTGAAAAAAGTTCTGCAGAACTCTTTTCAGCAGAAATTCTGCTGATTGAAGTCTTTAGCAGAATTTTCACCTCTTTTCAGCCTAAATTCTGCCTATTCACCTCCTCTGCAAAATTTTCAGCCTTTTCACCTCTTATTAGCACAAATCTCAGCTGTTTTCAGAAAAAACTCTTTTGAGCAGAATATCTGCTGATTCATCTCTTTTCAGTGCAACTTTCTGCTTCTTTGCCTCTTTTCATCAGAAATTCTGCTGATTCACCTCTTTTCTGCAAAATTTTCAGCCTTTTCTCCTCTTATCAGCACAATTCTCAGCAGCTTCTGCTCATTTCAGCAGCGTTGTCCGTCTCTCCACCTCTTCTTGATTAGAGTGAGTTTAGCTCAGTGAGATGAGTAGCTGCCATGAGACCAGGAGGGCCAGGTTCGAATCCTGCTCAGGGCAATTTTGTTTTTTTCACCACCATACAACTTTTTGCAACTTTTCATCTTTTTCAGTTTTTGAGCAGACAGCTTCAACAATAAGGCATCCACACAGCATTTTCGCAGGAAATGCAAATTTTTCTAGTTATTATTATTCTTCAGTTTCCGCCTGAAATTTTGCAGCGAATCTCGCCCCGCAGTTTTGAGACAAGCTTCATATATGTTACCTCATTTTGTGCGGCTGCATCAGGAATGGTGTGCTATGACTTTTGGTGTTTATGACTATTATAGTTTTTTAAATATTAATATTTTAGTGAAAATTTTCCCGCGCTTCTCTGCCAAACAGTTTTGAAAATAGGGTTACATATGTTAGATCATTTTGTGCGGCTGGACTAGTATGGTATACACTTTTGGTGTTTATGACTTTTATAGTTTTTGAAATATTTAGATTTTAGTGCAAATTTAGGCCAATTTCCATAGAAACAGACTTTATTTGTGGTGTGTTGGCTCTCTCTAGTGGTATACCGGGAGTACTACGGCTGAAAATCTGTATGCTTGTTAGAAGACTCCATATCCCATAATTCATAGCACCCCTCTGCCGAGTTCAACAATGGCGGACACCACTTCGTTTTAAACGTCTTTTATTCGTGTTTCTAGGTCACAAAATAAACTTTTAAGATATTTTCAGGCGAGAATGTAGGTGTGTAAACTTCAAATATCTGTTCGTTTTATCAGGACATCCCATATTAGCGACAATTCTCTTACGTGTTGCTGATAGCCGGCTAGCTAGCTAGCGCCGCTAGCTTACCTAGCTAACGCTGCTAGCGACCCTTCGTGAAAAACCACCCAGGCTTGGCTGATAGTGAGGTGGCTAAAATTTGTTTCATCGCCCGATCGCTCGGCAAGGGTCTGTGTCTTAGCTGGGCTTATTTTTCGTTTATATGGGCCGATGATGCTGGTCGATGTGGAAAAAATAACTGAGTTGTTTGGTGGTGGAGCTACAACAGAGGGCAGCTATCCACCGGTGTGTGACAGAAAGGACATGCCGCGAACGAGACAGACAAGGCGGTGAGGCTACCGCCCGATCGACCGGTGTTTGCTAACGCGAGGTCAATCGTGGATCAGGGAAGCGAAGGCAGGAGCGTGGCGTGAACTGAATTTCAGGTAAGAAGTTATGACCTGCACTCTATTTGGGTCAGATATAAACCGAGTTTAGGTGTAGTTTATTTTCGTTGTGCTGACTTTTTCAATCACTTACAATAACTCGTACTGCGTGCTAGCTAGCACGACGGAGTTTGTATACAGCTGTGTGTGCGCTAAGTTACCGATGTTACCGATGTTGAACTTTATGACAGCCTCCCCTGTCATTCTCTCGCCTGTTGAAACTTCAGTCATGAAACTGATCAATGATCGGCTTTTCTCTCTTGTTTGTTTATCGCGCTAAACAACAGCAGCACGTTTAAGCTTGATCAGCTGTTGTTAGAATTCTTTTGATTTTAATTTCTAGTATCAGCTGATGTTTGCCGCAGCCACAGCTGTAAAAATGGCTGTTCCAAACCAGATGTCCTTACTGAATCATCAGAGCTGAACTGGTGATGGAGAAACAGGTTTACACTTTAGGTGACATGAATGAGTTGAAGGAAGTTATGAGTTGTTTCTGAGAGACAAAGACCAAGCTCCTTTTTGTGTAGCTGACAGCTGGTAACTGTGCTGGGCGGATCTAGCAAAGCTTTTAGGGGGGCAGCTAGGGCATTAACAGAGAAAGGTGGACACAAAGATATACTTTTCTTTCTTACTCTCATATAAAATATTTACCTTTTATTAAATAGTTATCTGAATCTCACAACCAAAGTTTGTATAATAATACACAAGATTGGCTGTAGACCATTGTTCATAATTCAGAACACTGTGTAAAATAACAAAAATAAAAAGTGTGAATGCATGTGTGAAAAGTGGTCCATAATGTAATGCTTCAAAGCGTGTTCATGCAAACATTGTCGGGTCTGCCGTGGTACAATGGGACTTCTGCTCATGAACCTGTGTGCACAGCGTCTGCAAATCGGCGCTGTACGAAGTAACTTCATCTTTACACAAAACTGTAAGCTGTCATCTGTGAAGCGTGAGCGGTGTTTGTTTTTACCATAGTTCATGGTGGAGAATGGCTGCTCTTCTGAGTTTTGCTCTCTGTAGCCGTATGAATGGCAAACTACAGTGATTAGCAGCGGCATAGGCACACATAAAATTTCTTCTGAAATTTTCGCTTTCTAGTTGGAGTATATTGTTTTTTAAATCTGTTTTTATGAAAATGTGAAACGTTTATGAGCACAAAATGTGGCTTCAGTTTGCTGTTCTTGGCTGACAGGAGTCACCCACAGTGTGGTCTTCGGTTGATAGAAACCTTCTGCCTCCAGATCTGCTTTGTTGTATTTTCATCATTTGTCTTCTGTGTACTTTGGTTTTATATAGTGGTTATTTGAGTTACTGTTATTATCCTCTTAGCTCGATATATTCTTTCCTTTTGTAACGTTTGACATCAACCAGCTATATTCTCATAGAGAAAATCACATAGAAAATCAGCCAATCAATGAAAATGAAAACAGTGTGTTTGAGTGCTTTAGAGAGTAAAATCCTTACATTGATAGCACTACATTATTAATTAATCATGGATTACATATTTTCAAAAACATAATTAGCAGTTTAAGTTGACCTCTCTTCATTATTCAGTGTTTTTTACAAGATTATAGAGCGTGCCCTGCATGATATTGGCTGCAAGTTGGATTTGGGCAGTAAGGTATACATACTGAAGCACTACACTGCCGGTGTCATCCTGACGGGAAAAGAGAAATGATGAGGAGGCACTGTTTGTCAAAGCTAATAAATACATATTGCAATATAAATATATTTGTATTTTACATTGTATTAATGCTAAAAAAAAATACAATATTATGGAAAAATGAGGGTTTTGTTTTTCAAATGATGTCCTGTAAGTGCCATAAAATTTCCTCCCTGGAAACATTTTTTACTTTCTGAGACAACTGGATTCATCAAACCCAGATTTGTGGTGTCTGTGATGTCCCACTATGAAGTCCTGCACCTCAAATACCAGTATACTGGAATACTAATGGTTTCCTATCAGATTCCATTAAAAACTGAAATTTAAGGTGTTCGACTGTAGTAAATCGTGTGTGGACAAATAAGATAATAGCAAATGGAATCTGTAAATCAGCTTGACTTATTATAACAGGGATTGATGGGGATTGATGTAATAATATCTTTTATAACTGCTTTTCCTGGGCTCATTTTAAAAATCAGCTGTAATAACTGATCAAACAAGTTATAGTCAAACCTCTCAAGCATGATAAAAGACATATTTTTATCTGTAATTACTGGCTAGAGAATTAATTATATGATCTTTTCGGTTACAGTACCTAAGTAAAGCAGACAGCTGTCTTTACCTTGTTGATCCAGCAACACAAGAGAGCTTGAAGAATCCAAAGTGGCAGCACAAAAATCCAGGTAAATTCTATTTTTCAAAAATGAAAGTGAATATATTATCATTTACTTTTATAGTGCTGCAGTGTTTTCCACATTTGTAGGCCAGGCCTTATCGGTGGGCTGGGATGGTAATGTGCCTCAGTAATTACATTTTAGCATGAAAAAGTACAAGTTGGTTGTTAGTTTATTATTTGCCTTAATATTGTGTTAAATGACAGTATTAAGTAAACTGTATGTGTCCCAATGGTAGATTCAGGGTCAGTCAGTGGCCTGAAGAACTTGCTTTAGCAGTTTAGATCCAGCAGCTTATGTTTGTAATGTGTTGGTTGATTTTTGGTTTTTCTTTCATTATATATGACTTTCCCTGTTTTTTCTGTTGAATTAAACTTTTTGATTCTGTGTGTTTTTGGTGGTGCAGCCCTATTGGCTCTGGGACTGTGTAAATTATAGTGAATTGTGATTACTATAGACGCTTTAATACAGTACTCAGAGCCAGTGCTGTTGTAGTTTTTGTCTAAGTGATATCTCTCGACCGTCTTTGTTTCCCATAAATAAAGAATGTGGCATTAAATTAAGCCACATGTTATTCCAAAATGTTTTATAGTATTTTTCAAATTCTGTGTGCTGACATTGAACATTCAAAATAAGGTAATGACCTGCCGGCCTGCCAGCGTGCCGAGCGGGTTCATTTTGTGTTCTAGTTCAGAACAGTTTTCTGTTTGCCGTCCAGCATTAAAGCTGTACTTAAGTTCACCTTTTGTTTGCGTGAGTCTGCATTTTAGGTCCTTTTCCTGCCTGCACACGGCCCTCACATGACAGTATAACCCTTGCACAGGGAGTTCTTCAACATGAGGCGTACTGCAGTCAACAAGACTGACTGGGTGGATGTCAAGTTAAAAGCAGGAGTTTGGAAACAGCCAGTACAGAAGGACACAAACAGCTGCCATGTGATTGTCATCTTGGTAAAGTAACAAAGACAAATAATGTTTGTGCTGATGGTGCATTATAAAATTGAGTCTGCTATAGAAAAGCAATATGACTCAATTATTTTGGAATATTTTGCTATTTCCATAGATGGCAAAGGCGTTCATGGAGTCCTTTCCCAAAATAGCAGACATGACATTTGAAACAACAATTAAAGCAAAGGTACAGCAGCGTGAAGCAACTGCTTTACATATACTGGGAGCCTCAGGTTTGTGTTATAGCACAAAGAAATCACTTGTATTTAAATATTCATTGTCAATCACTAATTTTACTATATTTGTAACAGTGTTGGAGGCAGAAAACAATTGTGCCATGTGTTCAACTCCAAAACCACCTTTTCAGGGCCTTCAATCACCACATGGGTGAGACAGATTTGTAATTGGGATATTATTTAACAAAATCTATTGTGTACAGTTGCTTTTGTTATTTGGTTTTTGTTTTGAGGAAGAGGGGAAATATAGCCTTAACTTGCATGTAATTGTTTTTGGCTTGGTGTGTTAGTTATTTTGAATATTTGATAAGGAAAAAAATATGCAATACATACTAATGGCAGATTAATAAAGATATTCATGTTAAATCACGTGATTAAAGAATTTATTCTATTTTTGGTTTGTTGAACATTCCCAGATCCAGTGTGACAGCTGTTCAAGGTGGTTTCACACACAGTGGCTGCAGATGAACACTGAGCTGTTTCAGAAGGCAGAGGCTGCAGAATGGGAGTGCGCTCTCTGTGGAAAATAAATACTCACATTTATTTTGTAAAATGTATATAAGGTTGAATAATGTCATGTAAATTCTTATTTGTATTGATAGAAACTAAGGAACAGATGTAAATTGTTCTGATACATTTTGTATGTGTACATATGCAGGTTATGTATTTCAGAAATGTAAGTAGAGCTCGTTCGTTTAGATTTTGTTTGCATTCTTTTTCATTTTAATACCTTTTGTAAAAAAATGACACTAAATTTAGAAAATAATGTGATTCTGGCAGTTTGGGTTTGTGACCCTTTCTGCATTGGTTTTGGTGTTGAGTCAGATTACTATTGATCAATGTATGTAATTCTTGTTTTTGCTGTTATTAGTTAGTAGTTTTAATTTGGCGATACTTTGTTCTTCTAATTCTCCCTGACAGCTCATAGTTGCTCAGTCTTTACTGCTTTGTTTACATGGATCCTTTCGTGTCACCATTACGTTCCAGTCGCCCTCGTTTGTTAGTGTGAGGTATACGTTCGTCATGTTTCCTGTTTGAAGAGTCTGTTTCCTTTCTCATGTTCAAGTCTTGGGTGTACCCCTTCATATTTGATCTCATACTGCTGGGCGCCATCATGTTCAGGTCTGTAGTAGTGTTGTCATAGTCACAGTAATATTCATAGCAGTCGTAGTTTAGTCTCGCCCATTTCAGGATTAATTACAGTTATTGTATGTTCAAGTTTCTTCCATCAGCCACAATAAAGGGCTCTCTTTGAGTTCATCACAGTTTTGTTGTCCTCTGTGTCCTGCTCTTTAGTCTGCTTTTAAATGACATCATCTCACCCACTGTATAGTAAGTAAAACATATTCCATAAACTCTTTGTTGTGGACGTCGGTCCGAGGTCAGCGGTCAGGACCGGTGGAGTGACCGCAGGCCTGGTTGTTCCTGCTGAATCCCGTCCTCGTGCTCAGAGTGTTTCCAGGACCGAGCCTTTGATATGTGAAAGCAGAAACTCGGCCTGCGTCCCCACACCACGCAACAAGCAGCAGCGTGGCACCCACACATTAAATACATTCATTCCCATCTTCAATAAGCATGAAGCAATAATCCTGAGGACAAAGAAACTCCGGAGGACTGATGAGTGCAAATATAAATGAATGCAAAAAGCATGAATTTTAAAGGTGGGCAAACTTTCTGCAGACTTTGGGAGAAGTAGGTTTGGTGATCAGGCAGGCGTGCAGTCCTAACAAAGCTGTCTGCATGGTGCTGCTGAGAGCGGAGGAACTCCTCGCTGAGTCCATGTGAGTTTGTTTGAACTGTCGGCCGCTTCGCTCTCACCTTGACTCACGCTGTGAGCTGGAGAGTTTTCACTCTCCGGCTCCTTTCTGCCTGGCGGATCAAGGCCCCCGACGTTCCTCCCATCAATCGCTTCCTCCCGCGTTCAGAGCGGAAGAATTTATCCAAAACATATTAGTAGAGTTTCCAACCGTCCCGTAAAAAACGGAATCGTCTCGTATTCAGAGAAAATATTACGCGTTTCGTGTTGAGCTGAAAAGGAACAGTTTGTCCCGGACTTAAGCTACAATAGAAAAAAGACACAAAGCTGCAGTTATTCTGTGTCTTTGCTGCACAGCTGCCTCTTCTTCTCTCATTCTCCCCCCTCCCTCTCCTGTTTCTACTTCAATCATGAAACTGATCAATGATCAGCTGATCGGCTTTTCTCTCTTGTTTGTTTATCGCCCACTTTGCGCCAGGAAGAGGAAACCAGCGGATGTCGCACTAAACAACAGCAGCACGTTTGATCAGCTGTTGTTAGAATGTATTTAATATTACTTTCTAGTATCAGCTGATGTTTGCTGGAGCCACAGCTGTAAAGCTGCTGGTCATGATGTCGGTTTGGATATGTGGTGAGAGGCATTAACAGGGAGAGGGGGGCACAAAGAAACACTTTTCTTTCTCATTCTCATTTAAAATGTCTCACTTTTAAAAAATAATGATCTGAATCTTACAACAAACGATTGATAGATTGATACATATATACCATCAAGACAGTGAACATCACTGTCACAACAGCGTTTGTTTTCATTCAAAGGCTTTATGATGTTTCCTATAATGGTGGGCCGGTCCAGCCGTGTATGCAGCTCATCTGCAGTCTGCTGTTTCCTACATCTTCCTATTCAGAAGGCAGAATTTCAGAGTTCTGAGTACAATCAAAGCACCACGACTGCAGTTTTTGTGTTGGATGTAAAAAGCGCACATGACGCTGTGACGTAGGCTAGAATCATGGCGGCGGTCGACGACGGTCCAGGCGTGGGATTTCTCTCGTGGAAATGTGCACATTATCTTTTCCTTTCTGTTGGTAGGTGGCTCAGTGCACTGTGGCAAGTAAGCAAGCTAGAAGACTCTGGCTGGGTATCCAGTTACAGAAGCAACACATTAACAAGAGAAGTCTGAGTAAAACCAAAGTTACTTTCCCTAGTAACTAGTTACTTTGAAAGTAACGAGTAACTTGAAGTAACTGAGTTACTTTTGATAGAAGTAACTGGTAATGTAACTAAGTTACTAATTTAAAGTAAGTTACCCAACACTGGTGCTCAGTGTCTGATCTCAGGCTGGTTCTGCTTGGGAAGACTGGAGAAGGAAAGAGTTCCAGTGGAAACAGCATACTGGGAAGAGATGCCTTCAGAGAAATCTCCAGTCACTCATCATCAGGTAAGAGACACACAGAGTTTTTAATGGGGAGCAGCAGTAGGAATTCCTTACCTGTTACTTGTTTTAGCGAGGACTCTGTAGGTGTGTAAAACGGGACACCATTTCTGTGCAGTTCATATCTGATCTAAATTAAGATGAGGTGATATATGTTTTCTCCTCTTCAGTGGCTGCTGAATGCTCCAAGCAGCAGGAAAGGGTGGTGAAGAAGATGGTCTCTGTGGTCGACACTCCCGGCCTCTTTGACACGTTCCTGCCTGAAGACGTTGTGAAGAGGAGATCTCCAAATGCATCAACATGTCGGCCCCGGGGCCCACGCCATCCTGCTGGTCATCAAGGTTGGACGCTTCACAGCAGAGGAAAGAGACGCTGTGAAGAAGGTGGAGGAGATCTTTGGAGAGGGTGCCTGGAGGTACACCATCATCCTCTTCACTCACGGAGATGTAGTTGAGTCAGACTTGGATGAGACCTTGGAGGAGGCAGGAGCTGAGCTGCAGGAGGTCCTGCAGAAGGCTGGAAACAGATACCACGTCTTCAACAACCTCAAAACCAACGACCGCCGCCAAGTCCTGAATCTGCTGGAGAAGGTGGATAAGATGGTGGCCGACAACGGAGGAGAGTTTTACTCCAACTACACCTACCTGGAAGTTGAGGAAATGCTAAAGAGGAGAGAGTCGGAGCTCAGAGAGTTCTTCAAGAAGAAGCTGATGGAGGCTCAGGAGGAGAAACAGCAGGTGGAGGAACGGATGAGGTCTGAGCTGGAGGAGTTGAGGCGGTATTACCACATGTTAGAGAGCGGAGTCGGTCAGGTCGTGGAGCAGGTGGCCAAAGACGACTCCTTAGATGAAATCCTCACCAATTTCCACCACACCCTGAAACTGAACGGAGCTGTTTCTGACTCTTGTACAGAGCTGCACCATCAGTTATGTAGCTCTGTTCTTCACATGGACCAACATATGGAACAGACTCTTTACAACTACATGCATGTATTTATTACTACGTTTCTGCAGCAATTTATGTGATTTTACCAGGATCATTTTCTGTAAGCTCGGTGTACTTTATGTTTCTAAAGTTTCACACTGAAAGTTCTCACAGAGTGATGGACTTTCTTTCTGATCACAGATCAAAGAGCTAAAGTGCTCCACCTGAAGCAGTTCAGATTCTGAGCAAACTAAAGAATTAGAAGCTCCATCAACTTTTAGAAGTCATGGATTTTCTCTACTGCAGCTGAAGGCGGATGTTTTCCCAGTGAATTGGTGAGATCTTCAGCATTCATGAGCTGGAAATTTGTCCTGGAACGGCTGATGTGTTTGCAGCAGCTGAATGAAACACAGGTTAACTGCAGTTCTGAATGTTGTTTCAAACTCTGATTCTGCCTTTAAATTAACTAAAAAACATGTTTTTAGTCCAAAGATCAGCAGTTATGCTAATGTGCCTTAGTAGCTACCATCAATTACACAAAATCAGTAATAACAAAGTTTATAGAGGTTTAAAGAAGCAGCCACACATTATGACAGGATGCTGTTTACCCTGTTCACAAACTTTAGGTGGTTAACATTTTTATCCTTATGTTGGACGTGGAAAAAAAACCCTTCTCTTTCTCACCTGCTGAATCATCAAAGAAGTGAAGAGCGCCACCTGCTGTCCAGTCTGTGCCACGCAGTCAGGGTCGCTACATGAAGCGAGTGAAATAATAACCACACAACCCTGTAACCACCTATCTGACAAAGCTGTTGTCTGTAAAAGTAACGTTAAACTAAATGTTAGAGCAAATGAAACCTGAAAGCAGCTGAGGAATGCTGTGACTGTTATACTGCCCCCATCTGGTCAGGCTGAACTACAACACTATTCTCTGTAATCTTCATCGAGCAGGCTGTTCAAAAACAAGAGTCATGAAGTGTTTAATAGTCCTCAGATTTGTGATTGCTGGTTATTAAACAGTTTCCTGAAAGAAAGGCAACAATGTTATTGATTATTGATTGAATAGCCCACTGTTGCCAGGAAGAAGGATCATATGAGGACAAACAGCAGAGCCAAAGGAAAGAGATCATCTCTCACTCATGGCTGTACTCCACTTTAACACCACCAGGGGGTGCTGTAAGCAGCCTGTTCTACAGGGGCTTGGTCTACAGGGGAAAGTAGCTGTGGCCAAAGCCCTGGCTCCACACATCAGGATCCAAAACCAAGACTGAACAGTCACCATCACCTGGAGAATGTCACAGCCTGGTGTCAACACAGGTAATGGAGACATTTCATTGGCCACACCCACATCAACAGGCGCAATAACAGGACTAATGGTTTGGAAAAGACAAGTGGTGGTGACAGTGGACTCATCTCTGTGCTTGTCCTGCTAGACCTCAGTGCAGTAGAAAGAAAGTGGTGGATCTATGTTTCTGAGTGTGGGGCCATCAAGAGGCCACAGTATTCATAGAGGGGCCAAGTATTACTCCAACAGCACGTACAACGCTCCTTCTAACTGCTGTTTCCTTCTTATTTCTTTGTATACATGCAGCTCACACTCGACTGTGACTCCTGACCGTGTTTATGGGCCAAATGTTTTGTTCTTTACATCGTCTTTCTTCTATATAATTGTTAAACATTTAATAAATATGTCTAAATATGTCTTCTGCAGGTAAACAGTGAAACTTACAGCACTAAATGCACAGATAGCCAGGCGTTTCACATTTTGGTACCATCTGCCAGTTTTAATTTCTTAGGTATTGAAGAGCAGAAATGATTTAATTTTATTTACATGCTTAAAAATGTTTGCTTTTGAATATTATTTGAAGGATTACCCACTCAGGCACTGTGGGCCTGTTTCCCTTTGCATAACCGAGTGTTGGAAACGTGCCTTTTCTCTTTAAACTCTGAGGGGCTGTAACTTTGGCTTCTATTGGCAGATTTGCATGATTGACCCTCTTTTTAAAATAATTGTAGCCAAGAGAATCAAGTTAACATCACTGTTTTTACGTCAGGTCCACCAATCAGAAGCTGCAGAGCAAAAAATACACGTAACCATAAATTTACAACACTCACCCTGGTCCAATCAAATGTCTGTAGCCGGGCAAAATTTGTGATTTTCAACGGGAAACGGCTCTGAGGCATTGTGGGAGATCGAGTGAGGAAGGGAAAGTTCTGGAGTCCCGACTGGATGTTCACACGTTGGAAGGAGTGAATTTTACGTTATATTTTATTGAACGCTGTGCATATTTGTGGTCTGCTGTTTCAGCTGGTTCCATGAATTTTGGTCGGAGCGTGATGAAACTCGCAGTTTTGGAATCTGTGAGATCTCAGCTTTTAAACAATGTTTTGCTGCTGCAGTTTTGCACTAACGAGGCTGCGTTGTGTTTGTTGTGAAATGACGTAACGGCTCCTAACTGTTTGTTGTTCTTGCTGTATTTGGTGGTTGCAGAAATGGTTTAAAGGAGCTTTTAGCTGAGATTCAGTTTTTTTAGGTACCACACGCGCCGGGACTTATATTACAAAGCTCGTGTTACAGTCGATTAAACTGGATCTCTGCACCGATACTGGGAGCACTGGGGCCCATTTAATGTTTGTCAGACTTCAGCTACATGACAGCTGTGGGTAAATACAGATTTATGACATACCAACAAACTTCTCAAAATGTCGACTCTAACCAGTTGTTGAAAAGCTTTCATTGCAGGAGGTTCAAATCTTCTTCTGTAAGATTTCACACTGGAAATTCCTATTTTCTCATTAGCACCACTAGTGTTGGGACTTGGATTTGAATCTGATGAGCACTCCCGCAAAGGACAGATGAGTGACAGCACAGGGGCACTTTCAGGGGCCAATCAAATTTCAGCTGGGACCAGTGCCCTGTGGCGCCACCCTGGAACCACTCCTGGCACCATCATACCCCCACAATGGTCATTGAACTCATCTGGTCAGCACACAGATGCAGTCGTTTCTAACTGTGGTTAAGGCGGGAGAAGGCGCTGCACTCTTCTCCTAAATTAGACCATTCAGACAGGATCACGTCACACGAGCTGATAAGGAGAAGCCAAAACTGGAAGCCACGACTTTGTTGAGGGTGTTTTTTGCAAAGGTCTTTCTACAAATTCAAGTTTTCAAACTGCTTCAACATCTCACTCTGTGTATTCGTGTGTCTCTGAGCTTGATGCAGGATCATCATTAAAATGGTGGGAAAATGAGCATGATTGCAACGACCACGGCACAATGGATCAAGTTACAAACATTAAGCGATACTGACCAACGCACCACAACGACTGTGTGGCACGACACAGGATGTGATGTCACAACTGGTGCGAGACTTGCTGGCCTGCTCCTATGAGGGTTGTTTTCCGGGGATGGCTTGTTCCTCTTAGTTGCGCGGTCGCGGTTCCCCAGGTGTCGGGTGGTTCTTGGGGTCCAGGGTCCCGTCTTTGGCTTTCTCTGAAGTGGCCGGCCTCTGCAGCGATTGGCTGGCCGCTGCACTGGACCGCTAGTACTCCTTCCCCTGGCTGTGGGAGCTCCATCTGTGGCAGCAGGTGGAGACCCATTGTGTACATCTGCTTCACCCTCGACTTTTCCCCCACCACCCTTCTTTTCTGTCCCTTTTCTTTCTTCTATTCCTCTGCTTTCTTCTATCTGTCACTGATGTGGCCTTCACCCTGTCCACGCTATAACATCCACACAGGGGGCTAACGGCATTCTGGCCAGACTGGAGCTCTTAGTGGTAAATCCTGTGGTTTATGCATTTATATGACACATTTAGACCAGAAACACTGGATCTTTCTTAGGCGCACATAATGATTTTAACTGTCTAAAACTGAACGTCAAAGCTCTTCAGAGGTGACAACAACAAACAGATCCTGATCTGTTCCACTGCACAGGTGGACTCCAGTCCAGACCTGGTCTACAGATCTGGTCCAGAGTCATGTTGCTATCGGGGCTGTGTGACAGTATATGCTGCTCTTCTTCACTGCAGTCATCACATGGTTCTGTAATCAGCACAAACACAACCTGAACATCATCCACTGGATTTAGAAGATTCACAGTATTTTTATTATGAACTATGTGATTTTGTATCTGTTGTCACTGTTTTCAACTCAAAACGTGATCGTTTATTTTCTAGTTTTTGGTCTTTGTTTGTTTGTTTTCTGTCCCATTTGGTTCTTTAGCCATCAGAATTGTTGTCTGAAGACCAACAAGGAGACCCAATGGATTTACTTTGCCTAATAGATCATCACGGCCGTTTTGGTCCATTTGATCGACCTTTGTTGTTATTATTTATTTTATTTTCAGTTGTTACAGACGGGACTTTTCTATCTGTATGTGCTAGAAGAGAGGAAGCTGCTAGTTGGTAAACAAGTTTATCATCACTTCTGACAGTCACACACACACACACACACACACACATATATATATATATATATATATATATATATATATATATATATATATATACATACATATATATATATCACTGAAACTTGAACCTTTATTGAAGCTCCATATTTGACACAAAGTCTTCGGAGGACCTGGCCCACATAGTCCATGAAATGATACACAGCCTTTAACTCATGCTGATCCAGTCTGAGCAGTCAGACTGCATATTTCAAAAGCTAAGACATCACCACACGCAGAGCTGAGCCCCTCCCACCTGTGCTGCTTCAGGTGGAGTCCCGCCTCCTTCCAGGAAGCAGCTCACCTGTATGTCAGTGTTTGGTGTCCAGTTGTGGAGTGGAGCTTGTTGTTGGTGAAGAAACTGTAAGTTTGCTTTGTTTCCTCCTTTAACAGTTTGTCTTTAGGAACTTTACTGTTTGTTTTTGCTTTGTCAGGTGTGAGATGTTTAGCTCTTGTGTTTGAAGACAAATTGATATTATTATGGATTATTAAATGACTTGATCCACACTGGTTATCAGTCTGTAACTCTGCACTCAAACATTTGTTACTGTGATGAAAAGCTTAAATCTATTTCTATACAACCTCAGACCCATCAGACACATAGTTTGTACTTTGTGTTCTTAATCACTGGATTTGAGTTTGAGGTTTTGTCTTTTATTGTTTGAAGCTTTTAATCATTGTTCTCTTGTGCTTTCCAATAGTCTTGTGTTAAATACACTTAATGTTTCAGATAATTAAATACATAAAATATTATACAAAGATAACACAAGTTAACACAAAATACAGTTTCTAAATGAAGGTGTTTATTATTGAGAGGGGAAGAGAGCCAAACCTCCATAGCCCCTTTTCATACCTCTGTGACATTAAGATGACTAAATAGCTTAAATGGTACATGTTAAATCTTTGTTGGTTGTTATTCATAGCAAATCAGGATTTTTACATCAGGCTAAAGCCTCACAAATTAAAACACATTTATACATCTCTCCCCACAGCTAAACAATTTGTGAGGTGTAAATCTATTTCAAATCAATTTAACTGTTCAAAGAAAAAAAAGTTGTTTTTTGTTTGTTATTTTTTTGTGATTTCAGTTTCTGAAATCAGTACCGATTATCTGATACCATCATATCCAAGTCCTTATATATCAGACATTCAGTGAGCTGAGACTGTTGGAACTATTTAGAAAGATCTGAACCACTTTAACAAGCATCAGGTGGTTGTGTTCAGGAGATCAGGTCCGGGAACTCGCCATGCTCTGGTCAGCAGAAGTGAGAATCTACAAAGCAGAAAGCAGAGGGCTGGAAACCATCTGAACCTGGTCATGTTTTCCTTTAACAAGTGTTACGAAATCAGTTTTACCCCAGTTCTTTCATTCGCGAGGGATCCAGAAAGCGGCACCGGAACTCAGTAGCCATTTTTACAAAATCTTTATTCATCTTTATTTAAGCATGCACTTCTAGAAGGGAAGACGAGGCCGGTGTCCCTCTGCAACAATCTTCACCTCTCTGTTAGTCACATCCAGCTTTATAGTAGCAGCCCTATCATAAAACCCCCACAGAGTGCTCCAAACTCTGTGTCTGTGTCTGTGCACGAGCACGTGAGTGCCTGTGTGCGCGTGCCCATGTGCCTATGTGAGTGCACGTGAATGACTGTGTGCGGATACCTGGTATGTGTGTGCACGTGAGTGAATGTGCATGTAAGTGTGGGTGCGTCGTAACAGTCAAAGCACTGTTTGTGTGTCTCTGTATACGTACTTCCTGGGTAATCTCACCCAATCTCACCCAAGTTAAACCAAATTCCTCTACACAACATACAAAACAGAAATAACATATTACAAATATTGAGACCCCCACTCTGCATCCACTGGGCCATTGTCTTACATTTACAGATAAGGTGGAGAGTCTCCTGCAAGCCTGCTTCTAAGTTATGGCAATTATGAGTTTTTATTAAAGGTACAAGCATCAGCATCAGCATCCCCCAACTGTAGCTTCCTGTCTCCTTTTATGACAGCAGACCCCCAGTGTCAATAAATTCCTTTCTCCCTAAACAGTTACGCACTCTCTGGCCACAGCTAAACCAAACTGAAACACAGACCAATCATTTCCTATTGATCTGATCTAAACAAATTTAACACATTACATTCTAATAATTTTCTTGTACTCACACAAGGCCTAAGGTTTATCAGAAACACAGAAGATTTGATTTGAAAACGGAAGAAACAGAGTACAATAGAGTTATAAACCTGGTTAATATACAGACACAGACACACTCAGACATGAGGAAGTGTCAGGTAAATATTCCTCTGCTGACAGGTGGTTAATTTTTGGTTTACTTGAAAAAAGTAATCAGTAACTAATTACTAATTACTTCCCCAAAAAGTAATCCTGTTACTTTACTGATTACCGTAATTGTCGGTCTATAAGCTACTTTTTGCACAAGCTTTGAACCCTGCGGCTTTTCTAAGGATTGTCCATGATTTTTGTGACATCGTAAGAGGATTTTTTTTATTTGTTCCGCTGTTTTGCGGCACTACGTTACCTGGCGGAAGGGCATGTGATCAGACACACAGTATCGGGGTTCAAGAGTGGTATGTTGGTCACATGTCCGTCCGCCAGGCAATATAGTGCCGTACAAGTAGCGCGAAAAACAAACTTCAAAGTAGCGCTACGCGTTCAGCGGGAGGCGTGGATGATGAGCGGCGATAAACTTGCGAAAAGCAAGTTATGCCCAACTCCACCGGTGGAATCTGACAGCATGGAAAAGTGTGAAAACATCCATGATCACCAACGGATTTCGAAGGGCTGGACTGCTGCATGATGGAGAGGAGGACACCGCCACGGCCCTTCTGAGGGTGTTCGACTCAGACACTGACAACGAGGATTTGTTTGGTTCTGAAAGTGACAACGAAGGAGAGGAGCTGAGAGTGGATGACGAAGCCATCCTGAGCCTGTTCGTATTGTTAAAAACTCCCAATTCGTTTAATCTTTGGGCTGAAGGAAGGACAATACTCGGTGTATAAATGCTCGATCAACAATCATTTATTTCCATACAATTCAACACTTAAGAGCATAAGAACCATCATGATGGGGAGAGATGTCTGCAGAGGGTCACAGCAAGTCTCAAAATGGTGACGGGTTACTCAGCTTCTTATAGCCTCTAGTGGCCTCCACCTAGTCGTAAAAGACTAAACATTCACATTCTTTCTCTCACACGGCGCCTAAGTTATGACCTCGGCTCCCTGTCTTTCTGCTCTCTGTAAAGGTGGGGGTATGGAATGTGGTCTGTCTCTTCTATCCTAGACACAAGGTCTTCTGCACACAACATTCTCTTCATGATTCAGCAGTATAATATGTCAAGAAAACAGTGTAACACATTCATTATGTTCTCTTAACCCAAAAATATAATGGGAACTAAACTATATACACAGCACACAATCTGGACTAAAGGATATTATATGATCTACAGCAGTTAACATAATTCAACTACTTTAATTACATATATAAGGTAACATATGATAACAGAATAATCTCACAGTATCCGACACTGGAGAAGAGGACTTTGGTGGTTTTAGTGGGCAGGAAGAAGAGAAAGATGGTGGTGAATGACTGACTTCCCAGATAGCAAAGAAACATTGAAACGATGTTGAGTCAATATCAGGCGATGTCATTGAATCAACGTTTAGATCTGACGTTGACCCAACGTCACTCTTGCACCTTTTTTTAATATTGAAACAACGTCAGGTTTTGATATTGAATCAATGTTGAAACCTGACATTGATTCAACGTTATATTTTCTAACACTGTTGACACTGAAACAATGTCAGATTCTGATATTGAAACACTGTTGAGCTATGGTGTTGATTTTCCACCTCTTTTGCACAGTTGCTTTTTATTGAAAAAAAAAACCCCAAAAAACAAAAAAGGTCAATAGACCTGTATCATTTGCAAAATACTTTATTAAAAGACAAAGTTTCCTATTTACATTTCTATGTTTCACGTCACTTTTTATTATTTACTCCGGGATGGGGATGGATGACGTGCGTCCTGCGCCACCCGTACGATCGGGAGTGTATCTGAGCCATTTCTGGACTGCTTGAGCAAAGACCAACTCAGACATAGAGTTCGCCCCTACCTGCTGCACCAGACCATCTAGGACAAAAACACACACACACACAAAAAAACAAAGACAAAAAAAGTGAATTAGAGCACATGAATAAGCTCTTGTTAATTGTCTTCAGCAGGGAGAAAGTATGTAAACTCCTAGGCTGATAAACATGAAAGTCACCAGGCGTAAATCAGCAAACTGCTGCATTTGATTCCCAAAGAGCTATGAGTGGAAAAAGTGATAAGTCTTAGCATGGTGTGCCGTGTATCCTTTAAAAAAAATAAACATGGGGTCCTCGGGCTGTACAAAGTGTACAACCCGAGGACTAAACAAGCTGAAGACCAAAGACTCCATCTCCAGATAAACCAGACATGAAAGTCTTGTTATTAAGAAAGACAAAGTAATATAGCAAAAACCAGACATAGGAAATGTGAAACACACCCAGCAGATCAATTGATCCCTTTATTTTTCACTTTAGGCTCATAAAACTACAATAAATGTTAAAACTTACCAAATATGCATCTGCACAGCGCTGTCTCTTTAAATGCCCTTCTTTGCTTTGTCTGGTCCTTGGTTTTTTTTCCCTGCCCAGTTGAGTACCGAGGCCAGCTCCTTTGTAATGGCATAAACCATTACATGGCGGACTCGCACCTCCAGTGTGGTCCAGCAGCACCAATCAACGCAAAGCGTCTCACCTATACACACATTTTAAGAGCTGGAATTAGCGTCTCATGTCTTAAATGTGTATGCAAGTGCTTGTGTGTTTACTTCATGTAATTGATGATAGAAACATGTCATTTAGTTTTCCCTAAAGCCTGATTTTCAAGTCATACAAAGAATAAACCAAAGTATTGGCAGTACAATGTATTTCTATTCCCTTTTGTTGGATATTCATTTGTTAGTTCTTGTAACTGCTAAAAGTGTTTACTAGTTTTTGCCTGTCACATATATTTGTTATACCATGTAAACTGTGAAATTCCAAGATTTTCAAACTTGCCTTGTAATAGTGGCCTCACAGAGTCTCTGGAATCTACAGGAAAAAAAATCACAACAAGATGACATTCAGGAGTATAAACTGGGGTTTTTTTTTTTTAGATAGGAGTACAATGACATTGTGATGCAGCTTTAAAGCTTTTTTAAAAGCATACCATCTATAGGGAAGGCCTCGACATCAGACTCTGCATGCTGTGTTGTGCCAGAGTGGCGAAAGGTTTCGGAAGCTGGGCGGGGCATTATGATGGTTGCTATCAGTGGGCTGGGGGGCAGACTGCGGAGTGGTGAGGGCTGTTTAGAAAAAGATAATTTTTAAGTATTTAAGAATAAAGACAACTTGTCAAAAAAGTTTCCTCGTGTCAGACACAGATATGTACACAGACACTAGACAGTATTTTATTACCTGGTATTTTCACTCGAGGGGCCTGGGGAAACCGTTTTTTTGTAGGCTGCTAATCCTCGGAGTCACTATATGTTTACAGGGGATTTGGTCTAAAGAAAAGAAATTAAAAACGGTCTTAAGTAATTGTAAATGTGCTTTTGACATATTTTTTCCTAAAGTTACATTTTGATTACTAAAAACAGACACACTAAACAGAAACGTGCAAGAAGGTACAGTATACAAAGAATTTTTGAAGTGCACTTAATACGTCTGACCTTCAGTCCGAAGCAGAAACCCAGACCAGTCTTAAAAGAAAGCACAAGAAAAAAAATTTTTATTCACAAACATATCGTTGATTGTCAAGAATTTATGATCTTGTAGTTTATACATATCTGTGGTGCTTGCATACTGCAGTATCACCACATGATATAGTCCAAAAAGTGTACATGGCTTTGCATTTTTAAAAAGTTTACAAACTTCCACTTTTTGGACTATATCATGTGGTGATATTGCAGTATGCAATACCATGAGGGAAATACCACGTAAAGATTTGTGTGATTTGGTGGGAGTGTAACTGTTGGCACGATGACATTGTATATAATTTGTATTATTTCTTTATCTTGTCAAGATCCATGTCATGATTGTAAATTGTTTAAGCTGTACATTACTTTGTTTGTTTTTTGTAGTCAACGTTTTGGTGCTTTTATTTTGAAAGTCAAGTTCGCTTACAAGTTGCGCTAGTTTCCTGTTTGGGTAGAAAGAAGAAAAACACCTGTAAGTGCGCAGAAAGGATGGTTTTTATTGAAAGACATGTTAAGTGGACTTTAACTATACACGGTTAAACGGTTAAAGAAACCTCAGAAGAACGGCGGCTAATTCCCTTTTTGCAGCCAACGAGGTCTTTATTGATTTATCGTTTTTGTTGTACAGTGTTTTTACTGCTGTGTCTTACGCTGAGTTTTATTTTGTTAATGCTGGATAGTTTTCACGGTGGCTTTGGAGAGAAGTCTTCAAATAAACCAGTGACAGAAAACCACTTGCGTCTGCCTGTGCTTCCAGGGAACTATAATATTAGTGTTTTACGTCTGTTTGATGTTCCAGACAACAAGGAATGAGCCCAAACCTACATACACGTGTACTTTTAACTACTCCAGTGCAGCTGAACTCACAGTGAGTATCCAGAACCACCGTCACTTGGACTCCTTCAACACAATGGGAGCCATGTTCGCGCTAAGCTGCTTGTGTGTGCAATCGCACAACGCTGGCACGGTCTCTGCACACAGAAAATCTGTGTTACACACAAAAGAAAAATAAATCTAACCTGAATTGAAATTAAAATAAATACGTTAACAATTGAATCTGTTTTGCAGTGTGAGTCAGTAAGTGAGCAGTGACTGGCTGCTCCAGCCAATGATGCGATTCACATTCGTATATACGCAGCTAATCACCGTCGCTGACAGGCTATGACAGCGTCCTTATGTGCCGACACCGGTGTTTTAGCAAAGCGGCTGATGTGGAGTGAAGCCACGTTAATGACAACGTGTCCAACCATTGGAGATGTGAGCTGGACAGACGGAACAACTGACGGGAAAAGTGTGGACTTTATACCAGTTTTTAAATTGTGTTGATAGGCCACGTAAAACCAGCGTTATGATAAAAATATCTGTAATGTTTGGTTTTCTTCCTGAATACTGTCGTTGTTTATATTTACTGCGGGAAGAAACGGTAAAAACAGCATTTTATAAGGAAAACGCTCAAAAGCCTGTGAGCAAAAACAACACCAAAACACCCCATCCTTTCCTATTGGTGGAAAAATGTACCATGTCCACCAATCCAAAAATTATATGGCAACATGGTATTTAGTTGTTTAGAAAGGGGGAGGTTTTAGGACGGGTGGTTCCTGGGTGGGGGGGCAGTGGCGTGTCTAGAAAATGTTTGTTGGGGGGGCCAGATAGGGGCACAGATTTGGAGAAGGGTGGCAGATGTAATTGACAGATAATGTTAAAAAGAATTCTACCAACCGTTAACCATAATTCAATAACCCTGTAAACCTAACAACACAATACACTTTTAACTCTTATTAGAATTAGATTTTAACCACTACGGTGCAAAGTTTTTAGATACTGTGTTGATAAAGTACAAGAGATACAATCAGTGCTCTGTCAGTGTTTATTCAGCATTCAAGGACAGCAATATTTGCAGAGTATTTCTACTGACATATAGTGCACATATGTTTTGGGCAAAAACATTTTTGAATATTAAAATACAAACATTTTTAACATACAATTGGCAAATTAGCCAATGCAAAACTCTATCTGCCTGTTAAAAAAAGAAGATAATCCTCTCACAAGCTGGGGCCCGTTCTTCGTACCTCGCTTACTACATCCAAGATCAAATGACACATCCAAGATCAAATCATCGCGCTAACCGTGAGCTCGCTAATCCGGTTCTCCGAACGCACCTGTTGTTGACGATTAGTACAGCTGGATGAAGTAATCTGAGATCACTGGGTGGCTTAAAAGGGGCTACGCATCGATAGTAGAAACATTGATCGGCAACCCTGTGATTGGTCGGCGAAGATGTCGAAGGAGCGCGCTCAGTATTTCACGGCAGCAGAGCAAGAACTCTTGATTGAGGGATATCAGGAGTTTCAGAGTTTAATTAAAACGCAGGAGAACACTGCAAAGGCTGCAAAAGCAAGGAGAGAGGGCTGGCAGGAAGTTGATCCATTATATCATGTGATATTATATTATACCACATTATATTATATTACATTATATCCTCTTTCACATTAGAGCCACAACAGGACCCACTAGAACATGGGAAAAAGTAAAAGTGAAATATAAGAATATTCCACAGAATGGTAATATTTATCACTTATATTGCTTTTAGTCTATAACAAGAGACCCTGGAATAATCTGTTTGTTTGTTCATAACAGCAACCAAGAAAAGGGCAGAGCACATAAAGACAGGTGGTGGTCCTGCACCCCCTCGTCACACCCCTTTACGTACTGTGACATTTATTGACATTGTGGGTTTTTTGTGTGTAGTTTGACGTTTGACATAACACACCATCACTTTTACCTGTTCCCATGCAAGGGGTGACTGAAGCATGCACAGTAAGTCGGGAGTAAGTATATACAGTACAGTAAGTATATATATATATATATATATATCTATCTATCTATCTATCTATCTATATATATATATATATATATATATATATATATATATATATATATGTATATAGATAGATAGATAGATATACATAGATAGATATACATATATATATATATATATCTATCTATATATATATATATATATATATATATATATATATATATGAGAGAGAGAGAGTAAATAATACCCTCTCGGGAGAATCGATATCTCTCTATGAGCACACCGTCGCGCTGAGCTAAAGGATCCCGTCTATCCCGCAATATCCGCTAAATTCTGTAAACCCTCCTTGTCAATCTTGCACCTTCCTTGCTCGCGTACAAACGGACAGGACATGGCTGCGACAGACTTCCCAAATCCACCTTCGCTTTTATAGCCGTGGTCTCTCATCTTGATTGCACGAAGTAATTTACTATTACTACTCTAAACTATGAATTACATCTGGAATGATCAAATACATGTAATAGAATGATTAATAGTACATTTCCCTTTTTTTCGGAAATGACCTGTATGTATCTGTATGAAATCAATAAAAGAATCAAATACTGCATTATCTTTAGTTACACTGATAATATTTATTTATGGTAAAACAGTGGAGAAATATCGCTGTTGCTTTCATATAACTGCAGCGGACATACCTGAGTGGCCGCGATCTAATCCTGTTTACATAAAGTAAACCTGCTCCCGAGCAGGCTTACTCTTACGGATCTGTTGCTATGACAGCAAGTCCCAGATGAGCTTCGGAGAACCGAACGATCCAAGATCACGCGAAATCGTCAACATTCAAATCCGGCTAACTTACTTAGCGAGGTACGAAGAACAGGCCCCTGGTGTTTGATTTTGAAACAGGAAAAAAGTGGGGAAACAACTGAAAAGACTAACATTTGAATGAAACCTGTAAGCAAGTAAATACTTTCTATGCTGCCTTATACATTTTACGTCAGATAAAAACTTTGTTCGCAAGATTCAGATAATTTTTTATTAAAAGCTAGACATTTTAAATGAGAATAAGAAAGAAAAGTATTTTTTGTGCCCCCCTTTCCCTGTTAATGCCCTACCTGGCCCCCTGGCAAAGCTTTGCTAGACCCGCCCCTGCACAGTTACCAGCTGTCAGCTACATAGAAAAGGATCCTGGTGTTATTTGTCTCTCAGAAACAGTTCATAACTTCCCTTCAAGATAAACAAACAAGAGAGACGATCAGCTGATCATTGATCAGTTTCATGATTGAAGTAGAAACAGGAGAGGGAGGGGGAGAATGAGAGAAGAAACAGCTGTGCAGCAAAGACACAGAATAACTCCAGCTTTGTGTCTTTTTCCATTCTAGCTAAAGTCCAGGACAAACTGTGTCCCTTCTCAGCTCAATACAAAAGACGTAATATTTTCTCTGAATGAGGGACCATTCCATTTTAAGGAGCCGTTGGCAACTCTACTAACTAAACTTATGAATAAAATTAAGTTCACTATCAGTAACATCATAGGACCCACTCAGCTGTATATAAACTCTGTCATGCTAGCTAGTACGCAGTAACTTACCGTCAGATTGTAACTGACGGTAAAAAGTCAGCACAATGAAAATAAACTACACCTAAACTTGGTTTATATCTGACCCAGATAGACTGCAGGTAGACTCATAGTGCAGAAGCCGATGCTGCATTCACTTACACTCGGATATCTGACCTGCACTGTGAAAACATAATCGTACATTTGATATTTGAGTGAATGTTATTGTTTTAGCTTCGGGATGGCACCTGGGGTGGCCAGTCTGGTTGGGGGAGGTGGCACAGGCCACCCCGCTGGACACGCCACTGCTCCCGAGTGTCCTCAAACGCCTCTCTGGGTGTTTTCTACCTGCTCAGTTTACTTTCGCTTTCTGAACGTCGTGCAGTGGAGCTTGTTGTTGTTGGTGAAGAAACTGTAAGTTTGCTTTGTTTCCTCCTTTAACAGTTTGTCTTTAGGAACTTTACTGTTTGTTCATGTTTGAGTTCTTCACACAACAAACTGTGTGTTTGTATTTCCGGTCTCTCCATTAAAGTCAGTGTGTAATGTTTCCTGGCTAACATCAGCTGTGTGCAGCTTAGTTCAGCACAAATCTGCCGCTCCATAGTTCACGGTAACGGACTCACAGCTGGACCAACGAGGCCGAGTGTGTCCTCACTCTGAGCTACGTTTGTGTTTGTGTACTTGTAGTTTGTACTTTGTGTTCACTCAGAGCCCACAGAGGACGCAGCGTACGTGATGACGTCACAGCCCTTTACCTCCTTTACTGTCACTGTGATTAATATTTACACACGAGACACCTGCAGAGCTCTGACGCTAAGCTAGCACACAGCATGCTAACACTAAGCTAACGCTAAGCTAACGCTAAGCTAACGCTAAGAGCTCTTAGAGACACAAGTTAAAAATGTAATTGAGCACTTTGTGAATGAGAGCAGCAACAACAGCACAGAGTTAGTTGATGGTCAGATGGTTACAGAAAGAGCAGCAGACTTTGCAAATGATCGTTTATTCCAGCTGTAACTTGGACATGACATGTAAACAGACTGTTGGCTCAAACAGGAAGTGATGCTTCACTTTCAGCCTTCTGTGGATTTTCTTCAGTAAAAGCTGAAGTCAAACTGTCAACATGTCAGCACACAAGCTCACACATGACCGCTTCATCAACATGGAGCTCTGAGTGTTTATTAAAGGATCATTGTGTGAAAGACGCTCTAACACAGCTGACTGCAGCCTTCAGCTGTGAGCACACAGTGTCTCACATTTACATTCATTTACTGTCAAACACACTCAGTAACTTTAAACAGCTGCTGTTATCAAGTGAAAATAGCAAAGATTTCAGGGCTCCAGTGTTTCTACATCCTAGTAACACCTCAGACAGTCACAACTCATCAAAGCTTCTCATTATCATCAGGACAGATTTAGGTCAATATCATTTCACATTTCTGTGTCATCAAATGTTGACACATAGTGGGTTTGTCATTCTCTCAGCTGACACTGAGATGAAGCAGGAAAGAAGCCGCTGATATTTGGACAGCACACATGATGAAAGGAGGATTTCAGTTGATGTGCACATGAATGATTTGTGTTTCCTCTGCAGGTAGAAAGTGTGTGTGAGCTGATGTGAGCAGCATGGATCAGTGTGAGGACAGAGAGGAGGGAGTCCCTCCCTCTAAAAGCACTCTGTGTGGGGAACATGAGAGCCAGACCAAAGCTCAGAGGTGAGATGACCATCTCTAACTGTCCATGACTCTTCTCCATGTCACAGCTCAGCACTCACTGCTCCATCATTATTCACAGGAACCAGCCTGGACCTCCACCCAGCTCTGTGTCCTTACAGAGTGACCGGTCTACTGGTCGCTTCATTAATTTTAAAGTCCAGCCTGTGTCTGCTGCAGAGAGGTGAGCTGTTAGTAACATGAACTCTTTGATTAAACTGCTCGATGTTGTTCTGCAGTACAAACACGTCATTCCCTCAGTCCCATTTAAACTGTCTTTTAAAACAAGCCTTTGGTTTCTAAACAACTGATAATCCACTTCAGCAAACAGGAAGTGATCAGAGCGTCCGTCCACTTCCTGTCAGGCCCTGCAAACATTTCATATTGAAGAAAAGTAGTTGATATCTCACCTTTTTACTCCACCACATTCAACCATTTTGACATTTTAGGCCACAGCATGAAACTCTTGTCACATGACTCCTGTTATGTTATAGAGTCATGTGACCACCAGGGAGTGATTTGTATGGATGAAACACATTCAAATCAATCTGATTCATCAATGGAAACATTTTTGGTGTAAAATGCACCAACACTGAAAACGCTGAAGATAAAAACACAACAAATGAAATATGAACAAATCGAGGCTTTGAATACACGTGTGTGTGTGTGTGTGTGTGTGTGTGTGTGTGTGTGTGTGTGTTTGAGACAAAGAGATAAATGGATTGTGTGTCTGTCCTATTGCTGCACGAGGATTTTATTGTAGATTTTGTGCGTGTACGTTTTTGACCACGAAGGTGTTGAAAGGGCGTAAAACAGTTGGAGGCACAAGAGGAAACACTAGTGCTGTCAGTAGATTAAAAAATGACTCATTAATGACACAATTTTCTGTCATTAATCGTGATTAATCACAATTACTTGATCAATAGCTGCAATTACATGTTTCCAACTTTATATTTAAGCCTGTAACAGACGTTTACACCATATAATGAAGTAAATGCAGAATAAACACAAAGAATGTTAAACGCTTCAATTCAAAGAGAATTTGAATAGTTTTCAATCTTTAACTCAGCTTCTCTCCTGTAAATACAACTTTGTAACAAACATATATACTAAAAGGTAAGTATGCACTAATATATAATCATATATAATCTATATTACTGCTGTTAATGAACATGTTTAATCAGACTCATCACAGGGTTACTGTGGATTAATTTGGATTAATCACGATTAAATATCATTTTTAATGTAAACTAATCAAATTTCATTTCATGAGCAAACAGACTGGAGAGAAAAGGGCAAATTTACACACTTCACATGTTTATTGAACGTGTAAACATTGATTAACCTCCTGAATGAGCCCCAGGCACAGTCCTGCATGCTAATGATGGCTCTGCTCTGTACACTGTGATTCTGTCAGACACAAACTCCTCAGCTGATCCTGAGTCTGAGCCCATCTGTAAAACAATCATTTCCTTCACAAGTGTGTGGAGGTGGCACTGATCCTGCAGCAGTCTAACACACTCTGTCACTCTTCTTCACGTCTTTGACACCAGGAACCAAAACTCTGTTATTAACAATATTAACAGGTCTGCAGTTTGTCCACTTGGCAGTTGTGTCATCAGTGCTTTTGCATTATTGTGATATTTTAAGCTGGAAGCTTCGGTGAAAAGAAAATTCCTTCAGTCACAATGTGCAGAATGCTTCATGTTGGTCGGCTGGTCCGTCTTGTTATTTGTTTACATGCATAGTAAACAAATAAAAAAGATTGTTAGGACGTCACGGCCATCGTAACATTTAAAAATATTATTTTCTTTTGTAACCTTCAAACTAAATGGTAATGTAACAATACTTAGTTTTCACGAAAACATCAGGACTTTTCGTACTCCCGACTGCGAGCGGGGTGTCCGTCAGTGACTATTTCATTGGTGATTTAACCGCAGCAGTTTTTAAACATTGTATTTGAAGGGAAAATAAACTGTAATTTGGTTTTGGTCCTTGCTTTTATTTAATTTGTTTATATTGCAGTCTGAGAGAAAATACTTTTGAAAGAAAAAGTGTGTTTGTGTGTCTTTTTTTCCTTTTTTAGACATAAAGGCCTTTATATTTTTTTAAAAAGCACAGTTACTATTATCCAACATCATTATTCAACACTGATAGTGACACACAACACCAATTTTTTTTTCACTTTTTGTTGCAGAACGAAAAAACTAATTTTGGCTGAAATTCGTTCATTGCTTGAAATATGAAGAAATGGCGCCATCTGGTGGACAAATAAAAAATACAGTTTTAAGGGCCGGACTCTAAAGTGTCACCATCGCTCAGAGAATTGCATTAATCGTAGTTAAAATAATGGTTGATGTATGTCTGTAGCTCAGCCATTTAAGCTCATTTAAGAAACTTAAGAAATTTGTGAAAATTTGGCTATATTCCATTAAACACAGTGGAAATAGCGGAATTAAAAAACGCAAAGGCCACGAAATGGTCCCAGGTTCACCCTTAACACTCAAACTTTCCATCCAGAGGTCAGTGTGTTTATCATCTTCCATATTGAGCTGATTGGTTCAGCTGCCCGTCACTAACAGATGTGCTGCACATCTGCACGTGTGCAAAGGTAACTCTACTCGGACAAACTGCCCGAAGTGCGTTGATAGAAACATTTCAGGGATTTTGAGTCGTTCTGCGCTCCAGATGTGTCGTGTTAAAGATTTTTATCATGTTAATCATGATAACAGATGAACCCCCTCACCCAACCCTACATGTTCATTTTGACAGCACTGGTAAATCCTGTTTAATGTTCTTCTGTCAGATCATCGATTAGACTCCAAATACGAGACTCAGAAAACTCAAATGAAAACTCAAACCAATGAGAAAAGGACTTCTTGTGTTAGAATGAAAACATCTGGAAGTCGTCAGGTTTCAAACACTCGATGAATCTACTGCACAGTTACATTCAGGGACCTTTGACCTCCTGAGAGCATTAGTTGATGGTTCATCACAGTTTTACCTTCAGTGAGTGAATTTATCAGTTTGATGAAGTCTCAAAGTTTCCTCTGAGCTTCTGCAACATCATCACTTCCATCACTGATGAAAGAAAGTTCATAGAAAACAGAAAATATATCTTCACAATCTGAGAGTCTAAAACTTGACAGACTTGATTCAGATGAAGTTATCTGAGCAGAAACTCCTGGATCTTTATCCTGTGTTGATCTAATCCTTCATGGTTCCTCCACAGAGTGGACCAGCAGAGCTCAGAGGTTCCCAGTGCTCAGTCTGCCCAGCAGCATCAAACACAGCTGGACTCCATATTTATGGTCTGTACATGAACAACAACTACTGTTACATCTGTTCTGTCCACAGTCATCTCCATGCTGCTCTTTGTAGACCAGTGTCAGTGTGTCCAACATGGATCTGATGTTTGGCTCCATGATTTCAGTCTGATCGGCTCATTCATAAATATTCTGTTCCAGCTGCTGGAGGACAACATCATCACTTTTGTGAAGAACGAGCTGAAGAAGATCCAGAAGGTTCTGAGTCCAGATTACCCAGAATGCTTAGAGAGTCAGAGGAGCAGCAGCAGAGAGGCATTTGTGAAGATCACAGTGGACTTCCTGAGGAGAATGAAGCAGGAGGAGCTGGCTGACCGTCTGCAGAGCAGTAAGAGGATTTATCTAAAGATTTAAGCTGCTGGATAAATGAACATTTTCCAGAGATGGAAGATGGAGCAACATGTTTTAAAGATTAGTTCTTTTTGGAATTGAGTGTTTATTTTTCTTCTCATTCAGAACGTCAAGCTGCAGTTTGTCATCATAACCTTAAATCCACCCTGAAGAAGAAGTTCCAGTGTGTGTTTGAGGGCATCGCTAAAGCAGGAAGCCCAACCCTTCTGAATCAGATCTACACAGAGCTCTACATCACAGAGGGAGGGACTGCAGAGGTCAATGATGAACATGAGGTCAGACAGATTGAAACAGCATCCAGGAAACCAGACAGACCAGAAACAACCATCAGACAAGAAGACATCTTTAAAGCCTCACCTGGAAGAGACCAACCAATCAGAACAGTGCTGACAAAGGGAGTAGCTGGCATTGGGAAAACAGTCTTAACACAGAAATACAGCCTGGACTGGGCTGAAGACAAAGCCAACCAGGACATCCAGTTCATATTTCCATTCACTTTCAGAGAGCTGAATGTGCTGAAAGAGGAAAAGTTCAGCTTGGTGGGACTTGTTCATCACTTCTTTACTGAAACCAAAGAAGCAGGAATCTGCAGCTTTGAAGACTTCCAGGTTGTGTTCATCTTTGATGGTCTGGATGAGTGTCGACTTCCTCTGGACTTCCACAAAACTACAATCCTGACTGACCCTAGAAAGTCCACCTCAGTGGATGTGCTGCTGATAAACCTCATCAGGGGGAAACTGCTTCCCTCTGCTCGCCTCTGGATAACCACACGACCTGCAGCAGCCAATCAGATCCCTCCTCAGTGTGTCGACATGGTGACAGAGGTCAGAGGGTTCACTGACCCACAGAAGGAGGAGTACTTCAGGAAGAGATTCAGAGATGAGGAGCAGGCCAGCAGGATCATCTCCCACATCAAGAAAGCTCAAGCCTCCACATCATGTGCCACATCCCAGTCTTCTGCTGGATCACTGCTACAGTTCTGGAGGATGTGCTGGAAACCAGAGAGGAGGACAGCTGCCCAAGACCCTGACTGAGATGTACATCCACTTCCTGGTGGTTCAGGCCAAAGTGAAGAAGGTCAAGTATGATGGAGGAGCTGAGACAGATCCACACTGGAGTCAGAGAGCAGGAAGATGATTGAGTCACTGGGAAAACTGGCTTTTGATCAGCTGCAGAAAGGAAACCTGATCTTCTATGAATCAGACCTGACAGAGTGTGGCATCGATATCAGAGCAGCCTCAGTGTACTCAGGAGTGTTCACACAGATCTTTAAAGAGGAGAGAGGACTGTACCAGGACAAGGTGTTCTGCTTCATCCATCTGAGTGTTCAGGAGTTTCTGGCTGCTCTTCATGTCCATCTGACCTTCATCAACTCTGGACTCAATCTGCTGGAAGAACAAAAAACAACGTCCATGTGGTCTAAATTATTTGATAAACCAAAACTCCAATCTCTCCACCAGAGTGCTGTGAACAAGGCCTTACAGAGTCCAAATGGACACCTGGACTTGTTCCTCCGCTTCCTCCTGGGTCTTTCACTGCAGACCAATCAGACTCTCCTACGAGGTCTGCTGACACAGACAGGAAGTAGCTCACAGACCAATCAGGAAACAGTCCAGTACATCAAGAAGAAGCTCAGTGAGAATCTGTCTGCAGAGAAAAGCATCAATCTGTTCCACTGTCTGAATGAACTGAATGATCGTTCTCTACTGGAGGAGATCCAACAGTCCCTGAGATCAGGACGTCTCTCCACAGATAAACTGTCTCCTGCTCAGTGGTCAGCTCTGGTCTTCATCTTACTGTCATCAGAAGAAGATCTGGATGAGTTTGACCTGCAGAAATACTTTGCTTCAGAGGAGGCTCTTCTGAGGCTGCTGCCAGTGGTCAAAGCCTCCAACAAAGCTCTGTGAGTACATTTGTACTCATGTCTTTACTTTTAACATCCAACTGTGTCAGTAATTTATTTCACCAGGCTTTCTTTGTATCAATTTGTATCCTAAAGTTTTGGGATTTCTCCAATACAACTGTAACCTCTTTGATGGCTCCAGAACTCGGTGCACTCGAGACGCTGAATCCACCATAAACTCTGACATCACTGCTGCTGTTATGTTATCAGTCTTTGTTTAAACACTTAGGCTGCATGTGCCTGATGTTGTGATACTGTATATTCACATGCATGCTCCTAGATACATTTCTACTGCAGGTCTATTTTTAGTCACAAATGTTGGTGAAACACTTGCTTTTACATGCATGGTGGGTCCTGCATTAAAGCATTTGAATTACTCAGTGAATGATGGCAGCCAGAGAAACATCCTTAGTTCCACTTTAATCTCTGCTTCGGTCCTCCACAGTGTGTTTGTTGTTTCTTTGTTGTTGTTGGCCTGCTCTCTCCTCTCACTCCAGTCTGGTTGCAGCAGATGTTTGTCCCTCCCTGAACCTGCAGACTTGGGTGCAGCACCTCAGTTCATCTTCAGTCTGAAACCAGCTGTTTTATCCCCTCAAGCACAGCTTCCCTGGTCATCTCTGCTGTGGTTGCTATAAAATTTAATCTTGATTTAAAAAAAAGAACAAACTAAAGTCAGACTTGATGCCATTTATTGGCAGCATGGTGCCTGTTTGATGATAAACTGCAGCACAGTCTAAAGCAAACCTTCTGACTTTATTGACTTTATGCATGTATATGTTCTTCCTGTTCACCTTGGACACACAACAGCTCTGTTTGTTGTGACTGGATCTAGAACACAATTCAGATCAGCCAACATATCCTAATCTAGATGATTTTTAAGGTGGTATCTGGGAGGAAAAGTTAAAAATGAGCTTGGATGGCCTGTACTGTATGATGGCCTTGGTTGCACCACATTGACAGCCATGCAGGGTGGTTCACTCCTTGGGCAAGAAGACCGAGGAGTGAGCCACCCTTGGTCAAAGCTTGGTCATTCAAGCTCACTGTTTTCCCCTTGTTGGTTGATGTATGAAGTATTTTTTTACCTGACTTATAGTCATCATTGTCTTCAAATGAGCTCACACACTGCTGACTGCTGTAGCTTACCTGGCTGAGCAGGTGACCCATGTACTGAAGGTTAGAGTCGTGACTCCAGGGCCTGGTTTGAGTCTGCCCAAGACCATTTCCTGTGTGTTATTCTCCTCACTTCCTGTCTTCTCTGTCCTATACAGTGAAGACAAAAGGCCTCAAGTTGTGAAAACTCTTCCCCTTCATCATCTTCCATCTCTCTCATCTAAAATCACCAGTATTCTCTGAGTAGAGAATCTTTTCACAATCTTGAATGATAAGGATCCAATTGGGTAAAGTTATTTATTTGTTGTGTTCCTATTTGCAGCTGGGACCGATTGTGAAAAACTCTCGGCTGCCAAAATTATATCCAGTTTAGAAGAAGAACATTGAGTGAAGTGTTTGTTTCATCATCCTTCACAGCTCATCCACCAGGTGTCACAAACTGCAGCAGAGCAGTACAAAGCATGTCATACTGGAACTGCAACAACCAGAGTTTTACCTTCCTTTGGTGTTTCTTGACAGCATGAGCGAAATATTTACTGAACAGAGTCGTCTTCTGTAATCTTTTCAGATTCAGAACACTGTATTTATTTTCAAGGGACAATTAGGATACTGACCTTGCCAACCGTACATACAATACACAAACATCACATTGGGGAGACAGGTCAGGCCAGGTAGCTGGCCGGTCAGCCGCTAGAGCAGCGACCCAGAACTGAACAGCAGAAAATGCACAACATCAGGAAAGATGAGGAGAAAAAAGAACTCCCCTCAGACTGAGCTCCAACAGAAACACATGACAAGCAACAGGGATGGGTAACAGGTGAGAGACAGCCGGTGTAGACAGCGCATCCAGGCCTGCAGCATTTGCGCTGGTCCCCTCGACCCACCGTCTGCACCGGGAGGGGATAAGCATACTTAGGATGGAAGGAACAGTCTAAACACCGTCTGGTATCAGGGTGAGATTTGTTATGTTCAGCTCCAGCCTTGAGACCACAGCTGGCGCCGGTATGTTAGTCACATGAAATGATGGTGGTTTTCTTTGGTGCCAACAACTGCATGTCACAGCTGATCTAACAGTCCGTCACTCGTCTCTCAATCTCCCATTGGAGAGCCGCGAGCTTCTCCGAGAGGTTAGCAGTTTAGCGCTCAAAGAGCAAAGTCTGAGAACTCACGACCGCCATGAGCTTCTTCAAGATCTTATCCGTGCTGCATTCAATGAGCCCATTTTGAGAAGTCACGACCCGTCCCATTGTTTCAGTCACAGCGGGCAGCCTGGTGGGGTTTTGAACAGCTGATTCTGCTTTCTTTAATCTTCAATAAGCCAGGGCCAAGCCAGCTCAGATCAACAAGAACCCTTTGCTGCTGTGAATGTCCGTGCTGCTATATTTCAGTATCAGGATCTAAATGTACAAATGGATCTGAGAAGATCTCCAATCATGTTTCTACTAGATTTACAGTTTGTTTTTATGTCTTCTGACTCAGAAGGTGGAGCAGGTGGAGCTTACAAGGAGGAAGTGCAGATATAGAAGAAGAATTGTGTTTTAATGAAGCTATTTAGTTAACCAATAATTGTATTGCATGCTGGCATTAAAACATGTTTCATTTGACTGATTTAATTAATGTGTTTGTTTTCTTCCAGACTGAGTGGCTGTAACCTCTCAGAGAGAAGCTGTGATGCTCTGTCCTCAGTCCTCAGCTCCCAGTCCTCTAGTCTGAAAGAGCTGGACCTGAGTAACAACGACCTGCAGGATTCAGGAGTGAAGCTTCTGTCTGATGCACTGCAGAGTCCACATTGTACACTGGAAACTCTCAGGTCAGGATCCAAACATATCAATAAATGATATTATTGTATAAACAACCAAGCTTTATAGAATTGGCAGGTGAAGTTTTCCTTACCTTTGGATTGCTTAGGAGATTCTTAATTACTGTCTGAAGATTCTTTACAGTCACATATTTTGTTTTAATGGTAAAACAGAATTATTGTTCAATTCAATGAGCAGGTAGCTGTGAGATTCATAATAATGAGGTATATTTGTATTAAAGATGACTAAACTTGAACAGTAGCTGTGTGAGTTACTTTGTTTACTCATGTGTGCTGATGTTGTGAGTAATTTAAAGCTGAAGTAAACTTGTAATGAGTTTAATAGAGTTTCTGAAGTAAGTGTACTTGGAGATATTTATGTGTTTACTAAAGTCCAGCAGCAGGAGGCTGTGTGTAGCATAGAGGAACCCAGACCTCAGCTTTGTGTCCTGGCTTCTGTTGCTGCTGTTACAGTTTCCCCTCATCGTTCCCTTCAACAGTCTCCTCACTGTAACAAATCAAAGTGTTACTGTATAGATTCACGTCTGAATGTTGCCATGTGCTATTAAAACTAAGAGCCATGTTTCATACACCCACGTGGTTCAGTCACACAGTAACTGATGGTGAATAATGTTTGTGCTGAGCACATCGTACAGGTCAGCTGCTCCACACAGATCTCAGGTTTACATGCTGGAACAGTTTGTGATCATGAAGGATAAACTTCCTCTTTGTTTCATACAGATGTGACATGAACAATAACACATTCATGAAATCCTTTTAAGAACACAAACACTATTGTAGCTGGAGAATATATTTGAATGTAGGATAATGTAGGGGATCATAAACAACAGTAATAACTAACCACCACCTCACCATTTGGGTTGGTAGCTGCATGTTGATTGATGAAGTCATTTTCTTCTTCCTCCATTTCTACCTTATTACCATCAGATTAAAAGCTGCACAGAGACAGGCCCTGGACATGTTTAGCCTAGCTTAGCACAAGGACTGGACATGGGGGAAACGGCTCTCATCACTGGATCGAAACATGAAAACAAATCTGAAGTAAAGTTTTGTTGAGGTGAACTGTGGTGGTGCCCAATGTTCCCTCTAAACTGCGCGCATGCGCAATTGCGCGCTGCTGGCACGTCTCTGCGCACAGAAAATCTGTGTTGTGCACAAAAAAAAAAAATCAAATCTAAATTGAAATTAAAACAATTCTGTTTTGTAGTGTTAGTCAGTGACTGGCTGCTCCTGTATGGGATTAGAAGATTCCACCTTATCTCATAGTCCAGCCAATGATGCGATTCACATTCGTATATACGCAGCTAATCAACGTCACTGACAGGCTATGACAGCGTCCTTATGTGCCGACACCGGTGTTTTAGCGAGCAAAGGAAAAACACGACTTTTTCAAGTCTTTGTCCTGTTTTTATGAGAAATGTACGACTTTAATGTGAAACATTCAGAGTTTTTTCTCTTGTTGTGTTTGTTTGAAGCTGCTTCCTGTTGGCTTCAGCTGTTTGGAGTTTCCATTTTCTAAACTTCTACATTCTGAACCTTCTTCAGCTCTGAACAGATGATGAAACACTGAATGATTTCAAGCACTTTGTCTAATAAACTTACATCTTTCATTCTTTATACAGATTGATTAGCTGTGGTTTGTCAGAGATCAGCTGTGATTATCTGGCAGCAGCGCTGAAGTCCAACCCCTCCCATCTGAGAGAGCTGGACCTGAGCTCCAACAAGCTGCAGGATTCAGGAGTGAAGCATCTGTGTGGTTTCCTGGAGAGTCCAGGATGTGGACTTGAAACTCTGAGGTCAGTCAGCATGTTTTAGTTGTGCTGAGATGAATATGATGTGAAAGTTGTGCTGACACTAAACTGCAGACATCAGGCTGATATTATACTGATCCACACTGTGATCAGAGGTGTGATCATCACAGCAGAGGCCTTTGTGTCAAAGTCACTGAGGATCAAACAGAAACACATGAAGCAGATTTTCCTCTTCTGGCTTTTTATAGCAGATAACCTTCAAAATCTTCTGCAGTCGATCAAAAACTGAAGCAAGCCATGAATCAACATGTGAACATGAGCTGATGCTGCTGAAGTGAAGCAAAGTTACAGAGGTTTGATTACAGACACAGCTGAGAGTTTGTAATCTGTCATCATTTTAAAATGTTTATGTCATGGCTGTGTGAAGGCAGGCAGGAAGGGCAGACCCAAGAGCAGGACTCACGGAGGCGCAGGTGAACTCAAAACCCTCGGCTTTATTGGAGAAATGCAGACTGAACAAAGAACTAACTAGACTGGAATGCAAATAAACTAGCAGGCAGGCAAACAGAACACACAATGTGGTGTGTGGAAGAACAGATGTTAACGACACGACACTGACACAACGACACACTGGGCTTAAATACACTGAGGCAGTAATCAAGGGAGGAGAGACAGGAGGGGAACACACGTTAGGGAAATCACAACTGACGAGGCAGGGGAAACGTAACCTGAACACACTCACATAAGAGAAGGACCTTCAGAATAAAACAGGAAACTAACAGACACAGAGGACCAGACAAGACACCATGGACGGACAGACAGAGGGACATACGGGCAGAGAAGACTAAGCACAAGCAACCTAAACTAAACATGAGGGCAAGATAGCAAAACCTAAACCAGAAATAATCATCATCATCAGACAGCTAAAGAATCAGAACATAATTATAATCAGAACAGAATCACCAGAGAATAAGAAATAATCCATAATGCAAAAATAAACTAAAACATAAGAAACTCAAAATGCTGGGTCGAACCGACCCAGGACCGTGACAGTTTCAATTTCTTCAGTATTGAACAGCAGAAATGAGGCTTTGTTTTCGGAGGCCGACAGCAGTGAACACAACAGCAGACTGGTGCGTAATAAGCAGTGAATAATGCAGAAAACAGATTTTTGAAGCTGTTCTTGAAGTACACTGAGAGAGAGAGAGCTGTGCAGGAAGTAAAGGTCAAAGTCAGAGAGAATTCATGACCATGTTCATCAAACGTAAAGCGTAGTTTGGATCTTCTTTTGCTGCTGGTTCACTCAGTTTTGGTTGGAGACAGATGAAACCTGCAGCTTCAGGATCTGTGAGCTGTCCACTTTCAGCCCCGACGGGCGTGTCCGTGTGCGTGCCGTCGAGTGAACGATCCACGCTCTGTGTTTCCATCTTTGTGTGTTTAGCTGCTCTCATTTACTGTTTTATCTGTTTGCTTGTTGTTGAAATACTTTTGGGAGCTTTAACCTGAGATTCTGGCAAAATACATTTATATTAAAAATCCATTCAGGATTGAATGAATCAACATCGCTTTATTCAAATTAAACCATTTAAATAGGAAAATCCATTTTTACAGCCGCCTCTAATGCTGGGTAATGTCAGCTGGTCCATGTGCAGCTGGCTGTGAGGCTCAGGGAGCGTCTACAAAGTGCAACACTGAAAGAACATCATCCATAAATATTGAGGAATAACTGGACTCTCATACAGCGAGACTCAAATGCCTTTAAACATCAGCTTATCCTGCTGATCCAAGTCCAACACTGAGTTTGTAAAACATGTTTGTCAATCATTTTGTTTGGTTTCTGAGGAAAATGATTCAATAACTTGCTGCTAATACACAACATTTCATCATATTTCCTCATAACCCTCTTTTGTCTGACCATTTGATCCCATTTGAATTTGCAATAAAGGATCCACAGAGTTTGGTGACAATAATGACAGTAGATGTTTGTGTGAAAGTGCTGGAAGCAAATGAGTGTGTGATGTTCTTTCAGTGTTGCACTTTGTAGACGCTCCTGAGCACTGGTCTCACAGCCAGCTGCACATAGAGACCAGTGTTGTTAGTCCAGGTCAGAAGATGACTTGTTGGAATGAAAATGAGCTTGTAGTTTGTCTGCTTTAATCATGTGACTGGAAAAAGGTGTTGGACTTCAAATATGTCCGTTTCTTTCACACTTCACCTTTAAAAGTGAAGCCTTGTGGATCCTGGAAGGAAAAACGCGACTTTTTCAAGTCTTTGTCCTGTTTTTATGATAAATGTACGACTTTAATGTGAAACATTCAGAGTTTTTTCTCTTGTTGTGTTTGTTTGAAGCTGCTTCCTGTTGGCTTCAGCTGTTTGGAGTTTCCATTTTCTAAACTTCTACATTCTGAACCTTCTTCAGCTCTGAACAGATGATGAAACACTGAATGATTTCAAGCACTTTGTCTAATAAACTTACATCTTTCATTCTTTATACAGATTGAGGGGCTGTGGTTTGTCAGAGATCAGCTGTGATTATCTGGCAGCAGCACTGAAGTCCAACCCCTCCCATCTGAGAGAGCTGGACCTGAGTAACAACTACAAGCTGCAGGATTCAGGAGTGAAGCAGCTGTGTGTTCTTCTGGAGAGTCCAGGATGTGGACTTGAAACTCTGAGGTCAGTCACATGTTTTAGTTGTGCTGAGATGAATATGATGTGAAAGTTGGGCTGACACTGTGGATCAGTAGGCCCACAGACCTCTATACAGGAAGTCTGGTTCAGCTCTGTGTAGAACTTCTGATCCCTGATCCTCTGAGTCTGACTCAGGAGATAATGCAGAGTTCTGAGCTGATGTGGGTGAGCGGACTCAGGCAGCCTGACAGAGTTGATGTCCAGGTCTTCCCTGCTTGTCCTGAAACATAAACATGAGTATCCTTGCAGGTCAGATCTCATCAGTCACACCTGTTAGTGCAGCTCTCCTCTAGATTGTAGTGCTTGTTAAACTAGGATGATTTTAGGAGCCTGGACCGCAGACTTCAAGGGAAGATATGACTTGGAAAGACTAAACCAACCTATTAGAGGTGTTTGCACTAACATAGATAAATACTCAGATTTACACCTTTAGTGTCTCACAAAGGGTTAAAAAGTGAATGTGCACAGAGAGGTTGGTGGTGAGATGGGCACTTCCAGCACTGTAGATGTGTTCCAGCTCAGTGTTCATGGAAATAATCCGGAGAGCAGGATTCCTTGATGAATGTCACATCTTCTTAAAGTTATAATCCACAGGGAAAACTGTGAAACTGTCGATCTGATATCTACTCAGCCAATCAGGTGTTTGATCTCCAGCCCCACCTTATTATCAGTTTCTCTTTCTTTCACATCTGAATTATCTTCACTTCACATTTCAGTCAGTTCAGATTTCATTAGCACGTTCACTTTAGCATAATCCATTTTAATCCAAACACCTTTCTCTTTAAACTCTGTCAGTCACAGTATATCCAGTACAATCCTCTTCTTCACTGAGTCACACATTCAGAGATCAGAGTGTCCTGTGTGCTCTCATTCACTCACACTCACTCTCATATGGCTGAAGGCTGTTTGTACACAGGCTGTCAGCTGGCCTGAGTTAGGCCTGTCTCTAACATCATTACTTTATTACTTTTATTCTGATTCATCAAAGCCAAACTCAAACATCTTATATTTACTGATTATGTTCTCATCAATAATTAACAGTCAGTACATTCAGATATGAATCATAATTCAGTGTTTAACATATTATCACAGATGGACTCCACAGGAGATCTCCTTTATGAAGAAACTGTGAAAGTTTGTCCAACAGTGGGAAACATCTCAGAGAATATCTGTGAAGCAGAAACTAAACATAATTATAGAAGAAAAGCCAAATAATGATCCAAATGCTGCTCTGAGACTATCAGACAGGCTTCCAAAGACTGCTCAGCTCTCAGACTTACTTAAAGATGCTGGTGCTGTCCACAGATCAGCTGACCTGCTGGGTCTCCATGATCAGCTTTGTTTCTTGGAGATAAAGGCTGAGCCCTTTAGAGCTTCAGTTCTGCAGAGCAGCAGGATGTCTGAGGTCTGCAGAAACACAGAAACACAGCAGCTAAAAATAGTTGTTCAAAGAAAACGAGGTGGGAGCTGCTGGTTCCTGAGCTTTGATACTGGATTAGCTTCAGCAGTTATTCCCATCACTGCTGTAGGAGCTGCATTTAGTCACAGCTGATTGTCTTCTTTGAACAATCACAATGATGACTGTTGTAAAAACAAGCACACAAAGAACCAATGAGAGTGTAGAACAGGATAAAGAGCTCCTGTGATGGTGGCAGAGAAATGAGCAGCAGACGTCTACATGTTGTAGTGGTTTACAGTCACCAGGGGGCGCCGTCACGGCCACGCAGTCAGTGGGCTGCTCTGCTTGTGCTGTTGTTGGTGAAGCTGAAGTGAAAGCGAGTGTTAAAACAATGAAAAGTGTCCACTGCAGCCTCCATCTGAGCTTCTCATGTTCTTCTTCTTTGATCCTCCATGTTTGTGCTGAACGCTGCTGTCGCTCTCTTCCTGTTCCCGCCCACTTTCCAACCAATCAGCATTGGAGCGTGCACAGCGTCGTCCACACTGAGCTTTGTTGTGAGCGCGTGGACTCGTCTGCAGAACATTTGCAGTACAATAAGCAGCTGTGCATGCGCCCCAAGCAGCAGCTTCAAGCTCACCTCAAAGAAGTTTAACAGGAAGGACGACTCGTCCATCACGCATCCAGCTGTGACCGTGTCCACAGCAGAGTGTGACCGAGGCTTCATGCTAACACGCACACATGAAGCTAATACCACCACGAGCAGCTGCTCAGTGGATTTGGAGGAGAAATGTCTGCAGCTTCTCACAGGCAGTATGCAGAATGTGGACCTCCACAAAGACTGTGGACACCTCGTCCCAGACTCTAAACCAACACTTGTCTGCACAAAACTTCTCACACGTTCCCGTCACAAGTATCTTCTAAGTGAAGCTACCAGGTTCAGGTCCAGCTCTGTTTATCTGGAGCTGCAGCAGATGATCCATCCTCACAAAGCAACACAGACACCAGATATGCAAACACAGCATCATACAACACAACCAAGACATCCAAAGAATTTTCTCTGCATTTCTGTGGCTGCTGGAACGAAGCTGTTTGAAACCTTGTTGTTCTGCACTTTGGGACCTGAAGAGGAACCTGAACCTCTGTGCAGAGGGTTCAACTCTGAGGATTCCTGTTCAGTTTTTTTATTTCACACGGCAAAACTTGACAACTTTATGATAAATGTACAACTTCAATGTGAAAAATTCATTTTTTTTCTCCTGTTTGTTTGAAGCTGCTTCCTGTTGGCTTCAGCTGTTTGGAGTTTCCATTTTCTAAACTTCTACATTCTGAACCTTCTTCAGCTCTGAACAGATGATGAAACACTGAATGATTTCAAGCACTTTGTCTAATAAACTTACATCTCTCATTCTTTATACAGATTGATAGACTGTAGTTTGTCAGAGATCAGCTGTGATTATCTGGCAGCAGCTCTGAAGTCCAACCCCTCGTATCCCAGAGTGCTGGACCTGAGTGGAACCTACAACAACCTGCAGGATTCAGGAGTGAAGCAGCTGTGTGTTCTTCTGAAGAATCCACGATGTCGATTTGAAACTCTGAGGTCAGTCACATGTTTTAGTTGTGCTGAGATGAATATGATGTGAAAGTTGTGCTGACACTGTGGATCAGTAGGCCCACAGACCTCTATACAGGAAGTCTGGTTCAGCTCTGTGTAGAACTTCTGATCCCTGATCCTCTGAGTCTGACTCAGTAGATGATGCAGAGTTCTGAGCTGATGTGGGTGAGCGGACTCAGGCAGCCTGACAGAGTTGATGTCCAGGTCTTCCCTGCTTGTCCTGATACACATAAACATGAGTATCCTTGCAGGTCAGATCTCATCAGTCACACCTGTTAGTGCAGCTCTCCTCTAGATTGTAGTGCTTGTTAAACTAGGATGATTTTAGGAGCCTGGACCGCAGATCCAAGGGAAGTTATGACTTGGAAAGACTAAACCAACCTATTAGAGGTGTTTGCACTAACATAGATAAATACTCAGATTTACACCTTTAGTGTCTCACAAAGGGTTAAACAGTGAATGTGCACAGAGAGGTTGGTGGTGAGATGGGCACTTCCAGCACTGTAGATGTGTTCCAGCTCAGTGTTCATGGAAATAATCCGGAGAGCAGGATTCCTTGATGAATGTCACATCTTCTTAAAGTTATAATCCACAGGGAAAACTGTGAAACTGTCCATCTGATATCTACTCAGCCAATCAGGTGTTTGATCTCCAGCCCCACCTTATTATCAGTTTCTCTCTTTTACATCTGAATTATCTTCACTTCACATTTCAGTCAGTTCAGATTTCATTAGCACGTTCACTTTAGCATAATCCATTTTAATCCAAACACCTTTCTCTTTAAACTCTGTCAGTCACAGTATATCCAGTACAATCCTCTTCTTCACTGAGTCACACATTCAGAGATCAGAGTGTCCTGTGTGCTCTCATTCACTCACACTCACTCTCATATGGCTGAAGTCTGTTTGTACACAGGCTAATCTGGGACTCTCCACCATTTGACCCTAGAAATAAAGAAGCTTCTTGGATGAGAGGTGAAACGTCTTCAAGAAACTTAAAGAAGTCCACATGCCTTTTTGTCTAAGCTCTTGAGATGACTGCGAACCTTCACAGACACCTCATCAGTGGGACTCTCAGAGCTACCAGCCCTTTGCTACAATCACAAAGCTCTTCATTGAAATCAATGATATCAAAGCTGGAATCCAATGAGTCCAAGTCTTCTGCTGATTCAGCATCACATTCATCTTTGCTCCTTGTTCTGCATCCCCACCATGGACTTCATTCCTTTCCAAGCCAGCCTTGAGTGTCCTTTATTCAGCTCATCCTCTGCTTTACTTTTACACCTGATTTTAGCTGCTTTATCTTTCTTTCAACAAGTTTCTGTGCCTCAATCTTTTTCTTCTCTCCCTCATAACAAGACAGCTTCTTCTGCCTGAGAACATGTTGGAGCGATTTACTAATCCAGGGCTGCTTATTGGGGAAAATACTTCCTGTTTTCAAAGTAATCCCCATTTTTCCCACAAAGAAGTGTAAGTAGAAATAAATGATCTAAGTGAGAACATGAGCCTTTAAAAAGGCTCTTCTGAGGCTGCTGCCAGTGGTCAAAGCCTCCAACAAAGCTCTGTAAGTAAATCTGTGATCATAGCTTTAGTTTTTAAATGTTTATCCTAGTTAACACAGATCAGGTGGAACAACTCAAATCAAATATCAAAAATATTAAGTGATCATTGGTACTCAGTTTGTTCAATACTGAATACATTGGAGCACAAATTGTCCACATTTCTGAAATATTTCTGTGTGTAACTGTTACCAATTTAGACCTGGCCTGTGGTTGTTATCTAAGTGATAATCATCAATTCTACTAAAACAAATACAAAATAAAGAAATTTGACACATTTTGTTGACATCAAAAGCACACTGAACAATTCAGTGTTGTTTTACTGCTGTTCTCTCTTCTTCTCCTCTGATTCTCTCCACATGTTGCTCTGCATCAGTGCTCAGTTTCCTGACAAAAACAAGATTAAATATTGCTAAATATAATAGTATCTCATTACACTTCAACATAAGTGTTTTATTTTGTAATTGTTTATCTGTTATTTTTCAGACTGAGTCACTGTGACCTGTCAGAGAGAAGCTGTGAAGCTCTGTCCTCAGCTCTCAGCTCTCAGACCTCTAATCTGAGACAGCTGGACCTGAGTAACATTAACCTGAAGGATTCAGGCGTGAAGCTTCTGTCTGAAGGACTGAAGAGTCCACACTGTACACTGGAAACTCTCAGGTGAGATCAAGTATTTTTCTTTCATCAACTGACAGAATTAGCAGATTAATAATAAGGCAGTCCTCTAATAAGAGGAGAAGTGGAGGTGTTTTGAAGGGCAACATACTCTTATGTTAACAAGACAGGAAGTAGCTCCTGGGAACTGCTTCCTTTGTTATTGTCTGAGTAGAAACATGATGGTGAAACAGTGATGAGTTTGCAGAGGTGAATCCACAGCACACAACACAACAATGCTGCTGCGTGCTGAAAGCAGACTTCTCACAGATTCTGAGACTGCAGGTTTCATCACTGTCCAACCAAAATTCACTGAACCAGCAGTAAATGAACGTCCAAAACTACGCTTCATGTTTAAAAAAACAGATGATCAGGGGGATTTGTGTTTACATCTTTGTTGTGTAATCTGTTCACCTGCTGTTTCAGCTGTTTGGTGGTTGTTGAGATGGTTTTGTGACCTTTTAGCTGAGATTCTGACATTTCTGTAGATACCACACATGTCTAATTACTTTGTATAGCATGAATGGCCATAACGAGGTTTTTAACAGTAAGAAAAGTTGTAAAACTTAAGAAAATATAGTTAAAAGTCCAAAACCTTCTACGTCTGGTCGCTTGTGGTAAGGAGCAGATCAAACGAGTAAAGAATTAGGTTATAATTATAAATGGCTTCAACAGCACATTCAGGTCTGTGAGACTCATTCAGACACTGAGCCGTGGCTCTGTGCTACATGCACATATTTCTGCATCTCTGCCATTCAGACACACTTTATATATAGTTTATTTTATGTAGTATTCAATGCTGAACTGTACATTTAGTCTTTTTAAAGGCAGCAATTTGTATTCAGTGTTTTCATAAAAGCCTTATTTTTATCCATTTACTGCTATTAGGAAGAACACGTGAGGTTTAAGACCTGGACCAGTTTGAAACCTTTTGTCCTCCACAATGAAAATGGGTGGAAATAAAAATGGGTCTCACTTTAGCCAGCTCCTAATTTTATCAGTTCTACTCTCAGCGTCTCCTGTATATCTCCTATATAAATGTTGCACTCAGCTTTGTGGTCTCCAGTATCACTGAAATGCAGCCAGATGCTGCTCGTTTTGCCTTTTCACTCTTTCCTGACACGCTTGCATTTCAGTACAGCTCCCATTTCTCTGTGTACCTGGTCTCTACCACTACCCTGCTGTCTATGGGACATGTCTTCTTTCACATAATGGTATGATCCCAGTCTGTCTCTTAGAGTGTTTGACCACATGGTTTGCTCATCAGAATAAAACCTCAGCCGTGCTCACATTGATTATCAGCAAGCCTGAAAATTCATCAATATTTGACACATGAAATTATCTCAGGGGCTGGATTTGGCCCACGGGCCATATGTTTGACACCCCTGGTTTACACAGTTTGGTATTCAATGTACGAGTTAGCTCTCAGCTAACTAGCAGACAAGCTAACTGCTGGGACTGCGTCTTTCTAACCAGAGCGTCAGACACTCAGACTGGTTTTCTTTGTGGATGATGATGTGTTCTCACACTGATCCTTCATGCTGATGCTGCCATCCACCCACTGCTCCTGGATTCCTCATCATCATCTCCATCAGCCTTCACAATACTCCACCTTCATCAGCTTCATGTTCAGGAGCCTGGATGGACAGTAATTCTTTCCATGGGTTATGGTGGGACATTGAGAGCTGAAGTCAAACAGCAGTGAGAAATGAAAGACTGTTTCTATTTAGTCTTGTGATGTGCAGCTTTGTTCAGAGCATTAAGGCCCAGCAAAGATTACTGAGGTCACAGAGTCACTGATGAAACCTGTGTGCTCATAGAAACTGAAACCAGATGAACCAGAATAGAAGGACATTAAAATGAAGTGTCAGCTGCACAAAGGCAAAGCTGTTCAGTTGTTGGTGTGAGTTATTTAAATGGAGGATGGAGTCAGACTTTAAGCTGCTGGACTCAGTCACTATATCCTGTTCTCCTCATAGAACCTGGATACACAGACTCACCTGTGACACAGGGACACACAGTGTGGCTACACACACATTAGAAAGTGGATCAGTCACACTTGTACAATCATTTGTTGTGCTGGGAAACCATGAACACTTTGAATCACCATTAATGGCTTTGTTACAGCAACATTCAATCATGAGTTCAAAGTAGTGTATTGTGTCCTTATGTTAATAGTACTGCAGTATGAGAAGTGCAACATTCAGTGTGCAGAAACAGATCAGGTGCTTTCTAACAGCAGTGTTCCCTTTAACACAGCAGCAGTTCAAATATTTCTGTCAGTCTGAGCTGAAACATGAATCTAATCAAATATCAAATCAAAGTTCTTTGCCTCTGCCAGGACGTCAACATCTGATCTAGTTTTTACAAAGTTCCCTCAGAGTCCAGAGCCACCAACATACCTTTGACCAACAGCAAGTGAACATTTATAAATGTGTGTTTTCAGAACAGGAACCAGCAGAACTATTGTTCTGTTATCAGGCAGCAGCACAAACGCTCATCAGCTCATTTACTGTGCAGGACTTTGAGTGTGTGAAGTGTGTGTTTGTGCTGGATTTCCTTTGGAGAATCTCAGTCAAAGACAAAGAAAAACTCTTTCAATAGTCCAGGTTGAGTTGACAACATGAACTGCATTTATCTTCCTCTGACTTGACATGTTCTTCCTCCTCTGCACCGAGCCAGCTGCTAAGACACAAGCTCACTGACATTTTCTGATGATAAAGAAACTCTTCTTCTTCTGTACAATATGAGCAGCAACAGAGAACAAGCTCTCACAGGTACAGATGTTGCAGCTGTGGCCAAGTACATGTGCTGCATGTTTGGAGCAGCACTCTAATGGACAGGCCTCTGTACTGATGGTGGGCTCTGCTCTGTATCCACCACACTGTTCTCAGCTGAGTCTTCCTCCTGTTCACACTCTGATGAAGCACCAATAGGACCAACTTTTTCTCTGGTGGCTCGGATGTTGTTGCTTCCACAGGTTTCCCTCCAACAACCCTCTGTTCCTTCAGTAAGGTCAGTAAGATCTGGGTAAACACTTGAGCTCCTTGAATCTGGCTCCAGTGCAGCAGCAGCTTTCACATATACAATGTTGGCATTTTGCTTGCGTGTCTCCAGGTCTGGTCTGAATGTAGACTTGAATTTGACCACGTAGGCGGGGTCATCATCTGAGCTCTCCAGCACCTGAGAGAGACGACAAATCACAGAATCACAGAGCATGAAACCAACGTTTCTCCTCCCAGAAGTTCAGTCACAGACCTGCAACAGAAACAAGAATCAAAGATTCAAATGACGCAGAGCATTCATGTCCTTATATACACAAACATGTCCTCTACATATTCATGCTGTATTTACACACACATACAGAGGCTGTTTGTCTCTCACACAGACAGGACACTGAGAAATACATCATGTTAAATATACCTGCAGGGTTCCAGCTGTGCACGTTGTCCCTGTTAGCTGTGATTGCCATGGCAACCTTGGTGTTGTGCGCGATGCAGGGACGTGTTCAAAGCCAGACGTCTGGCAGCAGCATCATATTTGATGCACTATCTGTACTGAGTGTGCTGACTTTATTTCAAATGTCCCACTGCTGTGCAACATGAATCACATGTTCTGCACGTTTCTGTAACTCCCAGGTAACCATGGTTACCCAGCCACGCCCAGTAGTCTCCAGAGAGACCAACAGCTGGTTCATGTTGTAACGCTGTGGCTTTCGTAGTCTCTCCTTTTTCTACAGCTCATGTGTTCTTCTTGTGATGCTGCGTCTTGAGGCTCATACATGCCGTCATTTGTTGATCCTAAGAACGTTCCTCAGACCGACTTCTTCAACAACACTAATCGGCCTGCAGTTTGTAGCTACTCACTTCACCGTGGCGTTTGTTAGCTTGTCTTTCTTTGGTTTATCTAGACTCCTCCCACCAGCTGAATCTACATAGTCTGCCCAAGCCTCCCACCTCTGTTTGTTTGGGTGGTTTGTTTGCTGCCATCAACAGCGTGTAATGCATTTAAGTGATACTTCAGACTTGAAGTACTCCGATGATAAAAAAAACTCAACTTTGCTTCCAGATAACTTTAGTTGTATCAACACTGCCTCCTGGAACAGTTTAAAATGAACATGTCAAAGATCTGTACCTGTCTCCATGTTTCTGACCCCGCCCCTTTCTTTCTGTCCTGGGTCATGTGAGCGCTGCAGTAGTATTAGGCCCACCCTCAATGCTCTCATTGGCTGAGACGCATAATGACGCCCATTTCAAGCCAGCACTGATCAACATCCCTCCTGTGACCCATGGCTTTATATTCAGAGCCAGTGAGCACTTTCACAATAATCATGATTTTAAAAACTGTGATTAAAATAATTGCTGACGTTAATCAATTAAAGAGTTAACGAGATAATAACAGGTTAAGTTGCCCTAATAATTAGACTTTGATGACAAACTGATGTGATCTCCATGTTTCCTTTGTTGGACTGTGGGCGAGTGTCAGAACTGAATGTACTGAGTAACATGTAGAGTTTAAACATGTGTCAGTTCCAGTTTTAGAGCTCTAAAGTGCAGCTATCATGTTAGGAATATGTTAGGAATAGACAGAAACACTGAGGTCAAATCTTTATTTTACCACTCGCTGCATTCTTGATGTTCATGAATTCAGCAGGTTCATGATTGTCTGCAGCATTAATCTCATATTTCCATCTAAAGTGTTGAATTTGACTGTTTGATGTTCTTTATGATCTCTGGCACCAGTTCATCTGTAGGCTGAGCTCAGTCCATGTTAGGTGTAGGCTGTGTGCAGACGGGAAAAGGACCCAAAGTGCAGACTACAGAGACAGACGTGAACTCAAAACAGCTTTAATGCTGAACTCAAAAGTGTAACAAAACTAAGAATACAAAATACACTTACGTAGACAGAACACACAGCAAGTTAAGGGTAAATCGCGACAATGACAAACTGAAACACAGGGCTTAAATACACAGAGGGAGCAATCAGGGAATGGACAACAGGAGGGAAACACAGCTGAGGCAAATCAGAACTGACGAGACAAGGAAGCGTAAACTGAACACACTGAGATAAGACAGAGACCTTCAAAGTAAAACAGGAAACACATAACACAGACTGAACAAAAGACACAGACTCACATGCAGGTACTACAGAGGGAACAGAGACGTGGGACCAGGGCAGACACAGACACTGACTGGACACGGGGATATAGCGGACAGGGGAGACAGCAACTAAGGATTACACAGAGAAAAACCATAAGACATGACTCTAACAAAAACCCAAAGACTAGAAATTATAAATATAATAAACCCCAAAAACCCTGGGTCAACGACCCAGGCATCCTAACAGTCCATCCATTTAGTGAAATGATGTTTAAAGGTCTCCTTGTTCTGTGAGCGTGCACAGATCCTGAAGCAGAAAGCCTGGGTTAACAGAGAAATGATCATCGCTGTGATGATGCTCATCATCTCTGACTGGGATTTGAGGTTTTGTCAAAGCAGCAAAGAAAGCCTGGCTATGTTGGACTGGGTGTGGAAGCAGCTCCCAGTTTGAGTTCAGGAGACAGACACCCTCTCTACTTTGAAGATCAGCTTCAAACTTTCCTTTTTGATAAAGCTTATAGTTCCAGCTGGATCAGGTGACCCTGAACCATCCCTTAGTTATGCTGCCATAGAGATGGATAACAGACGGATTGTTGTTTTGTGTGTCTGCAGTCTGTCAGGCTGTCTGATCACAGAGGAAGGCTGTACTTCTCTGGCCTCAGCTCTGAGCTCCAACCCCTCCCATCTGAGAGAGCTGGACCTGAGCTACAATCATCCTGGAGACTCGGGAATGAAGCTGCTGTCAGCTGGACTGAAGGATCCAGGCTGGAGACTGGACACTCTCAGGTATGGAGAATGTCTGATAGAGGAGGAAGAGCTGGAAACATTTCCTGTGTCCTTCACTCACTTCCTGTTTGTTTCCTGCAGATGAGACATGAACAATCACACATGCAGGAATATTTTCAGGGACAGACACACTAGTGTAGCTGGATAGTACATGGATATTTATGTAGGGGTCTCCAAGGAGTCTGTTTGCAGGAACATTAATGATCACTGATAAGTCATGTTGAGAGTTTCATTAAAAGTAGATCTACAGTCAGGTCCATAAATATTTGGACAGAGACAACATTTTGTAACTTTAGATACACTTTATTAGGTCACAGGTGTACAATACCTGAGATAATGGCCACTGTGTACCTAATAAAGTGCCAGCCATGTGTATGTTTCCCATGCTGTATGTCTATAGTCACAGTGACAGTCAGTGACACTGACAGAAGGATGAAACAAGCCTGTGAATCATTTCAGTCTGTGTGTGAGACAAAGAGCCAGACAGGAGCAGCTAACATTTGGAAATGGAAGCTTAAATACTGGAAACTCTACATTCACGGCTGAATTCACAATAAACCTGTTCTCAAGTGCACATTTAGCAGCTAATGCTAATACTGTTTTCCCTTGCTTTCTACAACTTGAGCAGCTATTGCTAAGTAGGCCACTTTGCTCTGCTAAGGATTTGTGTGACCATGATGGAAACTCTGATAAGCTAATGCTGCTAAGCTAATGCTGTTTATTAGGGCTGCACGATTAATCGTTAGAAAATCGCGATCTCATTTCCAAATGACAACGATTTAAAAAAAAAAAAAAGACGACGACGATTGTACCGCATTTTGATCCGGGACGTAATCTGCATGATAACAAGCGCTCACTCTTCCTGCTCAACAAATGACAAGGGCGGAGCCTTATACCACGTGATACAGAAGCTGTGCCGTGATGCTCAAATTGGCAGGAAAAAACAACGGAGAGCACGTCAGGGATGAAGAGAAAGTGACAGGAGAAAATCCGTCCAGGTCAAAAACCCTAACATCAATAACGGGAACTTTAGACAGCGCTTCCCTATACACGTCGAACTCCCGCAGGCACAAAGAAATTACGGAGGCTATTACTTATCACCTGACCAAAGATATGGCTCCATCAACACCGTGCAAAACGAGGGATTTAGGAAAATGATCAACACCCTAGACCAACGCTACACAGTGCCGCCCCGCAACTATTTTTCTATTGTTGCACTACCTGCTCTATACACGCAGTGTCGAGCAACGGTGGAGACAGAATTTCAAGCAGCACAACATTTTGCGGCAACCACAAAATGTGAGACATTTATTGTTTTTGTTTATTTATTGTTGTTTGTATTTATTTATGTTTTTATGTTCAGTCTCAACTGTTACGAAGTTAATGTGCAGTTAATAAGTGCAATAAATATTTATATTGGAAAAGAAAATCATGAGAGAATCGTGATCTCAATTCTAAGCAAAAAAATCGTGATTCTCATTTTATGTAAAATCGTGCAGCCCTACTGTTTATGGGCACTGTTAGAATCAATATTTCATTCTCATTCTGTTGTTTCAGAACAATGTTAACGTTTCACATCATTATAACACAAGAGAAAAGGGTATTAGCCTTAGCTACTAATGCTTATTCACCTCAAATTAGCTTTAGCTGCTAATGGGAGCCTACTTAGCATTAACTCCTCACTAATATAATGCTGATTTACATCAAATTAGCATTAGCTGCTCATATTGTTATAAGGAAAGAGAAAACGGTAATAGCATTAGCTGCTAATAATTATTCACCCCTAATTAGAATAAGCCGCTAAAAGCAGCCTACTTAGCATTAACTCCTCACATCGTTGTTATCCAACGGAAAAGAGTATTAGTATTAGCTACTATCATTTTTAATAAGTAAGAGAAAACAGTGTTAGCATTATTGGATAATGCTAACTCACGTTAAATTAGCATTAGCTATTTACAACAGCGTACTTAGAATTAGCCGCTCACATTGTTAAAAAGTAAGGGAAAACAGTATTAGCAGTAGCACATAATGCTAATTCACGTCAACGTAGTATTAGTTAATAAGGGCAGCCTACTTAGCATTAACTGGTCACTAATATAATGCTAATTCACATCAAATTAGCATTAGCTGCTCAAGTTGTTATAAGGAAAGAGAAAACGGTATTGGCATTAGCTGCTGATAATAATTCACCCCTAATTAGAGTTAGCCCCTAATGGTAGCCTACTTAGCATTAACTCCTGACATTGTTATAATGCAGGGGAAAAGAGTTACCATTATCGGATAATGCTAATTCACATCAAATTAGCATTAGTTAATAACGGTAGACTTCGTCTCATTAGCTGCTGTCATTCTTACAAAGCACACAGTATGAGCATTAGCTGTTAATCCTTTTTCATCTAAAATTAGAATTAGCCACTAATGGCGTATTGTTAAAAAGTAAGAAAGAACATTGTTAGCATAAGCGGATAATGTTAATTCACCTCAAATTAGTATTAGCTAATAACGGCACCTGCTTAGCATTAGCTGGTCACATTGTTTTACAGCAAGAAAATATGGTATTAGCATTAGCTGCCAATTTCTATTTACCTAAAATTAGCATTAGCAACTAATGGCAATCTACTTAACATTACCTCCTCACTAATACAATGCTAATTCACATCAAATTAGCATTACCTAATAACAGCAGCCTTCTTAGCATTAGCTGCTCACATTGTTAGAAATCAAGAGAATATGGTATTAGCATTAGTTGCCAATGCTTATTCACCTAAAATTAGCATTAGCCACAAATGGTAGCCTATTAAGCATAAACTTCTTAATGCTAAATGAAGTTAATTAATGCTAAATAGGCTTAACTGAAATGAAAGTAATGTTAGCATTAGCTGCTGATATTGTTAAAAGGTAAGATAAAACATTGCTAGCAGCAGCGGATAATGCTAAAACACATAATAATTAGCATTACCTAATAATGGCAGCCTTCTTAGCATTAGCTGCTTATATTGTCATAATGCAAGGGGAAAAAGTTGGCAAAAACATTGTTAGCATTAATGGATAATGCTAATTCACCTAAATTAGCATTAGCTAATGATGGCTACGTACCTAGCATTAGCTACTGATATTGATATAAAGCAAGAAAATATGGTATTAGCATTAGCTTTTAATGCTTTTTCATCTAAAATTAGAATTAGCCACTAATGGCGTCCTATTTAGCTTTAACTCTTCACATCGCATGGGAAAAGTTAAAATTGAATAAAAAAAAAGTGTTCACATTAGCTACTCGTATTGTTAAAAACTAAGAAAAAAACATTGTACAGTCTACTTAGTATTAACTCCTCACTAATATAATGCTAATTCACATCAAATTAGCATTAGCTGCTAGCATCAGCCTACCTAGCACTAGCTGCAAACATTGTTAAAAGGGAAGGGAAAAGTGTTAGTGTCACCAATACGTCTACTCGCCAAAGAATGAGTGAAGCAATATGGATAACAGCAGAGGACAATTTATTTAGGGTCTGATGGCAATTTACCATCGGTGTCCAGCACTTTAAAGTTTTGATGGACTGGAGCACATCCGTCCTTAACATACACTCTTAAACATCAGCTTGATACTAATACATCAAGGGAAACTTAACCGACTCTAAGTGCAAATGTTTCAACCTGAACAACTTAAAACTTCCCTGGGATACAATACAAACAAAGACAAGAGGAAGTAAAATATATTTTTATCAATGGCCACTTCTAACCAGGTGGCAAGTGAATATATTGTGTAAAGAGCCTTTTTTTCTCAGTCCTGGGGTTGTAACACCACAACCTCCTCAGTCTGTAATCAGAGAGTGTCTATTTGACAATAACCAAAATGTCTTTGGGTAGTCTTTGTGAATGCAACAAGAAAATAAAACAATGGTGTTAGCTGGCCAGCAAAATAAAGAGAGTGTATGGCACTGAGTGCGGGCGTGTGTGTGAGTACTTCGGTCCAAATAATCGATGTCCGGATGGATGAATGAATGGCACCTGCGAGACAGCCCGACAACGAGGCAGCACAGCAGTAAGGCAGTACAGCAGCGAGGCAGCGCAGCAGTAAGGCAGCACAGCAGCGAGGCGTCTGGCAGGAGAACGAACAATAGTCTTTTTTTTAAGGCTACTGCAGAAGGAGACATTCCCCGCTAGCTCACCCAAGCTTGCTCTCTGGCACAGCTACAAGCCATGTGAGCTCATAGCCCCTCCCGCTAGGATGTACTATCACAGTCGACTGTCGTAAAGCAGCCGCAAACCAATAGCAATAAAAAAAACCTCAAAATCATTAAAGAACATTTTATAACTAAACACCCAATATAGATATATACATATATACTGAATATCAGATAAGCAAAGTAACACTGGGTTACATTAGCATTACCCGATAATGCTAAACTCGCATCAAATTAGCATTAGCTAATAACAGCAGCCTTCTTAGCATTAGCTGCACACATTGTTATAATGCAAGGGAAAAGAGTTAGCATTAGCAGAGGATGCTAATTCACGTCAAATTAGAAAATATGGTATTAGCATTAGCTGCTAATGGTTACTCACCTAAAATTAGAATTGGCCACTAATGGCGTCCTATTTAGCATTAACTCTTCACATCGCAGGGGAAAAGTTAAAATTGAATGAAAAATAGTGTTCACATTAGCTACTCATATTGTTAAAAAGTACGAAGAAACATTGTTAGCATAAGCGGATAATGCTAATTCACCTCAAATTAGTATTAGCTTATAACGGCAACCTACTTAGCATTAGCTGGTCACATTGTTATACAGCAAGAAAATATAGTATTAGCATTAGCTGCCAATTCCTATTCACCTAAAATTAGCATTACCTGCTAATGGCAGTCTACTTAGCATTAACTCCTCACTAATGTAATGCTAATTCACATCAAATTAGCTTTAGCTTTAGCATTAGCTGCTAGCATCAGCCTACCTAGCACTAGCTGTTCACATTGTTAAAAGGGAAGAGAAAACGATATTAGCATTAGCTGGTAATATTTATTCACCCCTAATTAGAATTAGCCGCTAATGGCAGCATACTTAGCATTAACTCCTCACATCGTTATAATGCAAATGAGGCTAACTTGCATTAAATTAGACTGCTGTTATTAGCTAATACTATTTAGCAATAGCTGCTCACATTGTTATAAAGCAAAGGAAAACGATATGAGCATTAGGTTGTAATGCGTATTTGCCTTAAATTAGACGTAGGTGCTAATGGCGGCCTACTTAGCATTAGCAGCTCAGATGTTGTAATGCTAGGAAAAAGAGTGTTAGCATTAGCCGTTCACATTGTTATAAAGTTAAGGGAAATAGTGTTAGCATTAGCTACTCACATTGTTAAAAAGTAAGTGTTAGCATTAGTGCATAATGCTAATTCACATCAAATTAGCATTAGTTAATAACGGCAGCCTATTTAGCATTAGCAGATAATGTTGACCTTGGCCCACTGGAAAAGTTAAGAACTAAAGATTTAGGAGTGTTTCTCGATAGCTCTTTCTCATTTGAGAAACAAATGAATCCTGTTATTAAAACCAGCTGTAAGGTTTATATTGTTGATTGTCATTTATGCTTAGAAATATTTACTCATATATGCTTAGAGTTGTATAATCGATTGCATGATGATAGAGGTTTGATCCTTAGTAGTCTGTAAAGACTCTGTGTGCCTTCCAGAGTGCTCTGGCATGCACACACCACTTGGGGCCATGAGAGAGGTCGTACCCTCTCTTACTGATTTATGGTGTACGACAGGGGTCTCAAACTCAATTTAGCTGGGGGCCGCTGCAGGCAGAGACTGGGTGAGGCTGGGCCGCATTAGGTTTTCCACAAGAAAGGCATGGTTAAAAAATTCCAATCTTCTCAAATCTCTTTATTTTTTTAACACAAAATATGAAAAATAAATAAACAAATTTAGAATTAATAAGAAAATAAATCAATCTGTAAAACATAAATAAAATAATAATAAGATCTTTTTAGTGAGTGAACTTGTGTGTTTTTTTTTCAGTCTTCTATATCTGCTGTATTTAGATTGAAATGTCTGTATTAACAGTTGTATAACCTTCTTCTGAACATGAAGGGAACACTGTAGAACATGAACTGTTCTTCTGAACATGGCTTCTCTTGCCTCCTCCTTGCTGCTAGAGACCTGGCAGCGTTTCCTCTTGCATAGCCGAGCCAGATTTGGCCTGAGGGAGGAAGCAGTTGCGACCCTCAGTATGTCTTGAAGATGATCATCCGTAAGTCTGGACCTGTACTTGGACTTACTGAAGTTCAAAGTGGAGAAGAGCTTTTCGCACAAGTATGTGCTACCAAAAAGGCACATGGTCCGCTTGAAGGTTCGGGAAAGCCGAGGGAAACTAGGGCTCAATTCTCTCAAAGGTTGTCCAAGCTTGTCTGCTTTTCCACTCACCTCCCTGAACTTTGAGTTCAGAGTTGCACTGCAGCTCAATGAGCTCCATTTGAAGCACAGAAGGGCATCTTGCACATCAGAGGAGAAGGGTCCGCAAAAAAATGTGAAAGGTGGCTCTGTGAGTCTTGAAGTCAGCAAATCTGTGATCAAATTCCTCCTGTAGCCTCAACATGACATCAACATACTTGTCAGCACTGAATGGTGTGCCTGCATCCATGAGTGCCTTGCATGCTGGGAAATGGCAAAGGTTTGTCTGACAGAGCTGAGCTTTCCAGAGCGCAGGTTTGTGGAGAATGCTCTCACGTTGTCATAGGCAGCACTGACAAGTTGCCCCTGGCCTTGTAACTTCTTGTTCAGTACATTAAGCTCATGTGTTATATCATAAGAAAAGCTAAGTCCATGAGCCATTTGGGATCAGTTAGCACAGGAACACTAACTCCATCCTTCTCCATGAAGGCTTCACTTCTGCTCTCAACTCAAAAAGTCTCTTTAATACATTTCCCCTGCTGAGCCAACGTACCTCAGTGAAGTCGAGCACATCCCCATATTCTGACTCCATTTCCTCTAAAAAAGCACAGAACCTTCGGTGCTTTAAGCCCCTGGATCTGATTTGGTTGATGCATTTCACAACCATAGACATCACATTGTCAAACTTCAGGCATTTGCTGCAAAGGACCTGCTGATGGATAATGCAGTGCAGAGCAATGGCTCCTCCACGCCTTCCTCTTCCAGTGTTTTTGAACAAGTGCCACCAGTCCATTTGTCCTCCCTGTCATTGATGGCGCTCCATCTGTTGTTATTCCAACAAACCTCTTCCATGGCAAACCAACATTCTCAATGGCATCACACAGCTTGTAAATATCTCCTGAGCGGTGGTCTGGCCATGCATTAGAATCACTGTGAGCAGCTCCTCCATCACTTCAAAACTGTCATCAACACCACGGACATACATTGGGATCTGGGCAGTGTCGGTGATGTGGTCTCATCCAGAGCGACTGAGTGTGCACTGAAACATTTGGCTTTCTCACACAGTTGGTCATAAATGTCACAGGTCAGAAATGCGATCTGCTGCGGTGTTGGCAGAAAGGCTGATGTTGCTAAACTGACCTTTCTTTCCCGGACAGACTATATTTGCAGCCTGCAATATGCACTTTTAGACAAATTCCCCTTCTGTGAATGGCTTCCCTGCTTTAGCAATCATCTCACTAACCACGTGGCTTCCACTGCTGCATTATTCTCTTTGGTTGCTTTCTTGAAGAAATCTTGCTGCCTCAGTAGATCTGCTTTAAGACTGGCAACCCGGTTCGCTCTCTCATCTCCTGGTATTTTGCATCCACCTCAGCATGTCTAGTTGTGTAATGACGTTTCAAAGTGTATTCCTTGTGCAGCGCAACTTCCTCTGTGCAAATGAGACACGTCGGGGTGCCCCTGTGCTCAACAAAGAAATATTGCATTTCCCACTTTTCCTGAAATTGTCGGTGCTCATCACCAACCGTTCTCTTCACCGCAGGCTTTGAAAAAGACATGTTTGGGGCTGTGTAACATTTATAATTCTACTTGGTGTCACTGTCGCATTGAAGTTTCAATCAAGCGTTTAGCCGACGGACGGGGAACGTCTCAACGCGTAGAGAACGTCATTCCTGCTTCTTTTTCTTGCAACCGTAGCACGGCGATCGGCAGATAAGAAGCCGGTAGCAGTCTCCTTTGTTTTTACGCTCGATGTTCACGTCTTTCATGACGACATGAACACCGTGGCGTTTGCAGATGGTACAAAGTACAGGGATAGCGAGCGCAGAAAAGGCGCCTGCTCACGGCGCCGGGCTGTTGTTACAGGAGAAAGAAGCGGAAATGACACCGTGACACATAAATAACATGTTTCTGATGTTAGTTGTTTTGACTGCTTTCACATTATATTGAAATATATGTAATGTTCATGTTTGCTGCAATGCAAACGGAGCGATGCAAATAAAAAACATCGACCCACAAATTACGGTGCGACCCTATAATTAGTCGGGTTACCGGGGACTGTTGTTGCGATGAACAGGTGTCGCTATGTGACTGCAGACTAAATTGGGCTGCATTGACTTCATTACTTTTCTTTTATCCCGCCGCCTACGCATCACTTTGAGAGTTAATATGAGATCTCTCTCTGTGAGAAAATAACTAAAACTCCCACTGACGTGTGTATAAATCTATATACGTATTTTCATATTAAGGTGGGGGCCAAAACTATCGTCCTGCGGGCATAATTGGCCCGCTGGGTCATGAGTTTGAGACCCCTGGTGTAGGAGGACACCTACTCTGTGTCTGGTTAAGTATAAGAGCCCTTTGTTAGGGGGACCGCTGGACTCTTAGCACCAGCTTTGGGGTCACAGGGTCACATCTGGAACACACACACACACACACACACACACACACACACATACCTACACTATGCACAGACTGGTACTCTTTGTTCATACCTGTGTAAGACGTCATATGTTAATGAACTTATGCATATTCATGTAAGCTCAATAAAGAGCAGTGTTACGAGGGAGCAGACGAGAGCGACTGAGGTCAAGTGAAGGAACGGCGCTGTCACAGTTCTCTCCCTCATCAATTGTCTGGTTCCAGCGGTGGCTCTGTGCTAGACGACCCATCACCAGCTTTTTCCAGCTGTTTCCACTGGTTACCAGTACGTCGTAGAATCCACTTCCAGATCTTGTTGTTTGTCTTTAAATCTCTGAGTGGATTGGCTCCATCTTATCTCTCTTTAACAAAATAATCCAAGTCGAGCCCTCAGGTCTGCAGATAAGCAGCTTCTGACCAGAACTAGCCGTAAAAACAGAGGTGAGCTTTATCGATGGCTGCAGCCAAACTCTGGAACAGTCGCCCTTCACATCAGGTCGTCACCAACACTCGACATTTTAAAACCCGTTGGAAACACATTTGTACTCTGTAGCTTTCAATTCTGACGAGTCTTTATAGTAATTACTGTGTATGTTTCCTATTTTATCTCTACTCTGTGCAGCACTTTGGCTCAAGCTGTTTTTAAATGTGCTGATAAATAAATGTAGATTTCTTTGAATCAAACAGTGGAGCCGAGCTTTGAGCTCAGTGTGTAACAGTGTGTGTGTGAGAGCCATGTAATGTCCATGTGTGCATGCTGACTGCTCTGACCCCTCCTCCTTTCAGGGTGGAGCCTGCTGGAGTCCGATGGTTGAGACCAGGTCTGAGGAAGTGTAAGTGTGTTTTTAATGGGATTCATGAAAACAAAGCAGCACACATTCAACCATCTTCATCATGTCAGGAGTCATCATCAAAGTGTCAATCAATGAACAGATGATGGATCAATAACTGCAGCTGGATTGTGTTTGTTCTCTCCATCAGATTCCTGTCAACTCACAATCGACACAAACACAGTGAACACAAAGCTCCAACTGTCTGACAACAACAGGAAGGTGACACGTGTGGAGGAGGTTCAGTCATATCCTGATCATCCAGACAGATTTGATGTTTGTGAACAGCTGCTGTGTAGAAATGGTCTGACTGGTCGCTGTTACTGGGAGGTCGAGTGGAGAGGAGGCGTTTATATATCAGTGAGTTACAGAAGCATCAGAAGGAAAGGAGACAGTGACTGTTTGTTTGGATGGAATGATCAGTCCTGGAGTCTGTGGTGCTCTGATGATGGTCCTCAGTCTGTCAGGCACAATAACAGACGCACACCCATCTCCTCCTCCTCCTCCTCCTCCTCCTCCTCCTCCTCTGTCTCTAACAGAGCAGCAGTGTATGTGGACTGTCCTGCTGGCACTCTGTCCTTCTACAGAGTCTCCTCTGACACTCTGATCCACCTCCACACCTTCAACACCACATTCACTCAAACTCTTTATCCTGGGTTTACGATTGACTGGCCTCGTGGTTCCTCAGTGTCCCTGTGCTGAGTGTAAAGAGTGTCTCCTGTTAGAGAAACACTCTGACTGTTGAACAGATAGTTCAGTCTGTACATGTCTGTCTCTTTCACTCACAAACACGTTTTCACATTCATGGATTCAATCAGTTGATGAAACTCTTCTAAATGATTCCTTGTAAACTTCTTCCTCTTCAGTCACAAACAAACAGGAAGTGATGTCACATGTGTTCCTGTCCACAGCAGAATGAGTGTATTGCTGACAGTGATGTACAAACAGAGTGAGCATTTCTGAGGCCAAAATAAACTGAGTAGTTCACTGAATGAACACTGTGAGCTCAGTTCCTTCATCATTAGTATGGATTATATATGTATATGTATTATATTAGTATCATATATATCAGGTGCTGCTGGTTTCAGTCATTGTGCAAATGTGCTGTTTGTAAGGTTGTAAAGCTGCAGTCAGCTGAGACTGAAGAAGTCACCTGATCAGTGAGCAAACGTTTCTGAAAACGTCCAGATGAACAGAATCAAGCTTTTGGGATCAGCCAGCAATGCAGCATCATTGTTGTTCAGGTTCAGAGGTTTGCAGGAATGAACTGATGACCAGAAACAGCTGCAGAGTCCAATCAAATACCAGCTGGAGTTCAGCTGCATTTGAAGAAGTCAAAGAAAAGTAAGGATGGCAAAGGCGATGTTTTCTTCCAAAGAACTGAAAACATGGTCGACGCCTCATTAGAAGAATCATCTGGACATTTGTGAGGAACTCTAACCAAGAAAGCAACACAAGAAAGCAACGTCACACAGATCCAACAGACAGTTTCCATGACTGCAAGTGTTCAGTGTAAAAATGCTACATTGCATTATTGCATCCTCTCACCACAGGAGGCGCTGTTGGCACCACTGATTGCTGATCAGCTGTTCTCTGATGATCTGATTGATCCTGTGAATAACGGGACTCACTGAACTCTGTGACACAGTGAAGATTACAGAGTTTAACATCTGACTGACGTCACACAGACAGAAGGATGAACCAGTGAGGCACAGAACACAGTTACTGGAGATACTGGATCAGCTCCATGTGAACCTCTGATGGAGAAGCTGCTGACCCAGAGAAACATCAGGACATGACAGGCAGCTGCACTGATCTAACAACATGTAGCAGAGCTGATCTATGTTAGAGGATCTATGACAGCAGCTGAAAGTCCAACACTGGATACCAGCTGAGCCTGTGCTGAGTGTTACAGGAAAAGAAACACTGACACTGGGAGACACAGTGATGCTGACTGGGGCACAGAGCTGAATGATGCAGCATCAGGACACTGTTTCAGTCTGACTGACAGAGAAACCTGTAGCTGCATCTACATGTGAGGCAGAGGCCACACAAGCAGCTTTCTATGTTTCACAGTGACTGAGATCTTCAGTGGGGTGGACATGCTCCTGTACAGACCTCTGAGGAGAACCAAGGTGCAGTCAAAGAGTCCAGTCTGTCCTCACAGATGTCAACATGTGCTTTCATCAGGTCTGCTGTCAGCTAGCAGGCTCACATCAGAATCACTGTTCCTGAAAAACACAGTCTGTGTGACATCATCAGTCAGCTGATCGTCCCAGATCTGAATGGTTTCTGTCTCTACTGAGGAAGTCAGAGAATCTCACTGAGGTGTGGATCAGGTCTGAGTGAGCTGTGGAGGGACAGCTTTAAACAGTCCACAGGTCTCACGTCCTGCTCAGTCTGGTAGCAGATACCTCGTATTGTTCCAGATGTGCTGACATCACCAGCAGCAGCACAGCTGTGTGATACGATGAATCTCAGTTATTGATCCAACACACAGTAAATACAAAGATCAGGATTTATGAGAGTAATCATTATGAGTCTGAACACATGATCACTGAATGTTAGTCTCCACAATAATAAGCTAACACAAGCAAACACAGCTTTCAGCTCTTATTTTGAAACTTCTTTAGAGAGCTGTGATGTGGCGTGCCTGGCTCTGAGGCACTTGGGTCAGCCTCTGTTGTTTAGAAGTGTTACAGACTGTGAATGACACAGACCTGTCAGTTTCATGTTTGTCTGTAACACAGCTCAGGGGCTCCATGCTGAACGCATCCATCCAGTGTTATTGATCCAGGACTAATACCAGCATTGGGATCAATACTACACAATCACATGTGTCCACGTGATGGATTTGACCAGCTTTATTCATTAATGATCAATCAACTTATTTACTGCATCTGAGTCCAGCTTCATTTAAATGATCCAACCATGAAAATGACATCAGTCCTACAGAAGCACTTAATGCTAACAGGAAGTCATTGATTAAGGTGGAATAACACAGAGACACACACCCACTCACAGTTAACCTGACCCCACTAACTGCATGTGTTTGGACTGTGGGAGGAAGCCGGAGTACCGGAGAGGACGCACACAAACACGGGAGAACATGAAGCTCAGCACTGAAACAAAGATGGTGGATTTGACCTCAGGACCAGGCGCGTCATTTCCAGGGGGGTTACGGGGGTCATGACCCCCCAATAATCAGATACAGCCAATATAATTTCATCATTGCAGTTTATAAAATTATGAATTATCTTGATTTTTTTTAATCGTTTCAATTATTACCAGCAAAATAGTTTCATGTTTAATCATCTAGTAATGTAACCCCGCCTCCTTCGCCGCATACTTGGTATTACCCAACCGGCTTTCTCTACCAAACCTTCACTGTTTGCTGTATGTTTGTTAGCGCAGTCGCTGGTGCCAGAGACTGCCAGTGACTTCAGTCTGAGGGTTTGAAGTTTCCATGTCTGTGTGATGTGTGGTGTGAAGGCTGCTGGTTAAACTGGGACTCACTGTTTAAAGCACTGAGTGCTCATAGAGAGATGCTCCATGAGTCCCAGTACAGACTACAAACATGGTGGAAACTTAGCTTTGATATCCACACACTCTGCACGTCTGTGAGTAACTGTGATGAAGATGTGCAGAGATCTGTGTACAAACAGGAGAAAGACTGTAAAGACTCTGTGCTTCTAACAGCCTCTGTTAACATATGTGAGGCTGTTTGTTGTTGTTGCCATGGAGCTTTTCACTGTTTGGGTCAGCAGGTCATGTGATCAGGTTTGTTCTGCTGGACGATGGTTCAGTGTCAGGGTTTGTTTGCATTCATCAATAAATATCTAAATAAATCAAAGACTCCATGTTTGTTCTTTCATCATGTGACCTCTGCTCATCCATCTCTGTGTGTATCAGGATACATTTAGTTCAAAATACGCGAGTCAGAGAAACAAACAAAAGACGGCGTGATGTCCTGTATGGACAGGTGGAAGGAACCAAGTCCTCAGCTGAAACACTCGTGTTTGTCCACAGACAGGAAACACAGCAGGAAACAAAGAAGCTCATGGATAACACACTTCCTGTCAGTCACAATGAGGCTGGAGCCAAACACAGAAAGGTGTTTTTGTCCAGATGAGCCCAGAGAAGAAACACGAGTGTTCACAGACATCAGAAGCTCAGAGAGGTGAAACATGAGGTTGGAGTCCTCGTCAGCATCCAGAAGAGCTGCTGTGAAACCCTGAGTACTCATGACAGACTCTGATGGCACAAACACATCATGATTCAAACAGAAAGACAAACATGGAGCTCCTGATCCTCCTGCATGAGAACAAGCTGACATGAGCGCTGTGTCTGAGAGTGTCTCCCTGTCACAGTGACAAGAACACAGCTGCTGCTCACAGTCATTAAACTGACCTGAGGTCAGCTGCTAGGACGTCTCTGTGCTCCTTACATATGAACCATGTGACCTCACATCAGTGCTGTGGATGACTGTAGTCATAGAAGAGTAGAGCTGTAGCAGGTGGTGTGAGGAGGAGGAGGAGGTGGTGTATTCTAGTTAACGCAGTACTGAAACACTCCAGCAGAGGGCGCTGTTAAGTCCTTATTGTAACACAGTTACTGTGTGCAGTTACACTTCATACATAATCTGCACTTATTTCCATCAGACATGCTGTCAGTAAATGATTGTTTCTATTGATTCTACTTCCTGTTGACTAGTTTGATGACAGTGAAACAATCACAGCTGATTGTGTGATGATGTAAACTGTCACTGTTACATTCAGTGTGTGTGACATCATGTTAGTGCAGCTGATAACAGCCTGGTTATGATGCTGTTAGAAACACATGAACGTGTCCATAGATCAGTGTGTGTTTAACATGAGAGCTTCAGCCCTGCTGATGTGTTCAATAAAGACATGCAGGAAAACTGATGAGACTCTGAAATAACTCTTTATATTTATAATGTAACTCTGCATCCAAAGAACAACAAAGGATCCCAGACAGGTTTATGTCAACAAAGACGATTCTGATGTTTCTGTGTTTCTAACAGTTTGACATTATTAGTAAACAGACTGCAGTGAACAGGATTTATAAAGAGCTTATATATAAAGATATGACAGCTGTTTGTTGATCACTCTGTGTTTGGACCTGATCAGTCCAGCTGTTTACTTGAAATATGTTCATTTACCTGTGACGTTATATTTATGTTCTTGTCTCTGTTGAAAACACATTTTAATGTCCCTCAGATTTTTCTCCCAGATGAATAAATATAAAAATGACACAAACTGACTGCAGCTACTTTTTGTCCTTTCTGTCAGAAACCTTCATGTGACTCATGAGAGACACGTTTCAGCTGTTTGTGACAGATCAGAGGCCAACAAGTCATTTCTAACACTTTCCATCATTGTTTAGCACAAACACATGTTGACACAGCAGCAGGGCCGCAGTGAGAGTCAGAGCCAGGAGATAAAAACTCCTGTTTGACCACAGCCTCAGTTTGTTCCTGCAAACACTTCCTGTTGTTGACTGGGTGGAGTCAGGAAGCCAGCGAGGCCCTGCAGGACTGAGACTGCAGACTGGGACGTGCTCTGTGATGGAGATCAACAGCATCACTGACTGTTTCTGTGAGGACACCATCATCCCAGCAGGGCTGTTTCCCAACAACAAGCCCTGGACCATCAGAGACCTGAAGCTGCTGCTGAATGAAAGAAGAGGATCTTCAGGTCTGGAACAAGGACGAGCTGAGAGTGTTAATAACGTTACTAATGTTCAGCTACACTTTACTAGGTCACATCTGTGACACACGTCACTTAAATAAAGAAGGAAATATTGGCTCTGTTTTATCTGCTGGGCCCAAAAGTGACTCCCGTATTTAAACTGCTATGAATAACTTGTTGGTCTGTAATATGTGAAACATGTGTCAAATGTCTCCATCATGAAAGATATCAGGTCATCTTGAGCCACAAAAACATTCCTATCATGAGGTAGAAGCTGGAATCATTTTGTTGCAGACGTTTATATATCCCATATTTATCCAGTTAAAGTCACATTGAAATTCAAAAATGTCTTTTCAAGAGTCGTCTGTCCAAGAGGAGCAGAAACAAATATAACAACAGTTATTTAAGCTGTTTTAAAGGCCACAAAGGAGCAGATTGGTTATAATGCAGCTGCTTCAGAGGAATAAAGATGAAACACTGTTTTTATTTCATGTGTAACACCTTTCAATCATGTGTTGACTAAAGTCTATTGACCAGTATAAGTAAAGACATCACACACACACACATGGAAACACTGAAACCTGTTTTTGGTGCAGCAGCGGTCCCAGCTGCTGGCCTTTATCTAGACTGGGTCGGCTGCTTATCTCAATATAATCAATGTTTAAAGTTCTCAGTGTTTCTGTGTTGCTTGTATAGGATCTCCCAGCATCATCACTGTGCTGTCCAATCATTGTGTGCTAGGTTACCCTTATAGTGCGATGTGTGTTTGCACAAAGAGAAGCATGTGTGTCAAATATAAAGAAGCACAGAACAGAAAAAGCTGCCAGTTTCTTCTATTTAGAGTCAAGTTAGTGTTTTGTGTCTTTGTTTGAGGCCTAATGTCAAGCAGAGGTGTGTGTAACTGCACTGGTCTGTTATATGTGTGACATGTGTGCTTCAGCATCATCTTCGTCACTGCTGATTATTTTGTGTCATCATGTGTTGAGAAGAGAGAACAGTTATAACGGAGGAGCAACAGGAAGTCCTGAAATCTGCATCAACAAGGAAGTGTTGGCTCACCAGTGATCCCAGCAGAGCCACTGGTTTGGCTCCAGTTGTTATAGATTCAATGATGTTGTTCCTACAGATACATGTTAGCATCTTTATTGTAGTAAAGTCTTGTAATGTGAAGCTAGAAACAAGGCAGGAAACAGCTCCATGATCTGATCTTAATGATGTTGTTTTTATTTCTGTCTTTCAGAACTGGATTGAAACTATCAAAGGTCTAAAAACAGCCTCAACCCTCCCAAAGACAAACTTTACACACGTCATCTTTCAGCTACAATCTTTGTTGCAGGGATCTTCTGCCAAACAAGGCTGAGAGAAGATTTCTTACAGCTGTCATGTTGATGCTGTTTCAAACACACTCATATATTAGGGCTGATATCAGGGCTGCACAAGTTCTTTGTGTTTGTGATCATGAATAATAGAAGTGTGCCTGTTGAAGATCATGTTTGCTACATGATTATATGTCCTGTTATTGTTCTGTATTATATTCAGCTTTCAGCATCCTTTCCCAGCCCCTGTTACACCATCCATACAAAGCCAATCTGACTGTGAGCCAATGTGTTTGATAGTTTGTGTTGGATCAATAGATTTGACAGACTTGGTTCTCATCCAGAGGGAAACAGTCCAAATTCAGATCTAATGAAATGATGGAGGCTGTTTCCTACCACGGTGCTAATGTGTGACTAACAAGGCTCATGGTCTCCAGCAGACAAGCGCCTGGAATGAGGTGAGCTGAGTCTTGCTTTGGTGGGTCTGTGCCCACCAGGGGCGGATCTAGAAGGGTGGCATGGGGTGGCAAGTGCCACCATAAAATGATGCCTTGCCACCCCAAGTGCCACCCCAGTTTTGCATATGACAGTGTTGTTTATTAAAATAAGATAGCATTAACAGTTTGAGCGTAGTTACAGTCAACAGTGAATATAAATGCTAAAACTGAATATATTGCATAGTGTTCCCCCCTCCACCATTAACAAATGGTTCAGTCCATAGCAGGACGGCTTTTTTCTTGTTTTCAGTAGCAAGCGATGCTTCTGATGGTGCCAGAGCACATTTTGAACAACACCATGGGAATTTCGGATTTTACACAGGTGGGTGGATGTTACACTCTGGAAATGGAAGGAAGGTGAGTGTTATTAACCCTCTGTGGTCCACGGACACGCTGCACCTCCAAATCACATGACTGATGTAAGCTGACACAGCAACAAGCTGCAGCTGAGTCTCTGTTTCAGCCCACATTGAAAGTTCGTACTTCAAAGTTTTTAAATTTTAATTACAGGCCAGTAAATCCAGAGTTATGATGATATATATCAGCCACGCTTTTTTCTAAATACTGTCGTCACGTTTCTGTGTGTGTGTTTTAAGTGCGAAAACAGGAAAAAAAGGAAAGAATTCCTCCTCTGGACACCTGCTGTACCTGTGTGCCAAGTTTCAGCCAGATTTACTGTAATATTCCTCAGAAATTACAGGAAACTTGTATTCAATTTCCCTGTCAAATTAATAAAGCTTCTCCGATTCTGATTCTTCTTTAGAATATGTATATTTTTGGCATAAATAAAATTACACTGAGGTGCAGAATAGCTTTCAAAAAGGTAATTTTGATAGTCTTTAAATACTCATTTTAATCTCAGATCCTTTAATCTGAGTTGCACAGTGGCATGGTGTTTAGCACTGTTGCCCCATAGCAAGAAAGTTCTGAGTTCAATTCCAGCATCAGGCTGGTGTCTTTCTGTCTGGAGTCTGCATGAGTTCTCTCTGGGTACTCTGGCTTCCTCCAGTAGTAGTTAAAAATGTGACTTTGTCTTCTCTTATCTGTATAAAGCATTTGCATTCTATTTTTATCCTATTGTATATTTTATTCTACTATATATAGTATTTTATTTTATTCTATTTTGTATATTTGTGTACAGTATTTTATTCTTATTGTATTCCAATTTTGCTCTATAACTTTTGCACTGTCCACTTCCTGCTGTGACAAAACAATTTTCCCACGTGTGGGACTAACAAAGGTTATCTTATCTTATCTCTTTGTCATTGTTTTCTGTTTTTACTGTTGGTTGATTTTACACTGTAATATGAAAATGCACAGCAGTGCTGAGGATCAAATTCTTTTAGTTTTACTCATCTTTTTCAATATTTAGCTTTCTAGGAGACATTTTTTATTTATTTTCACAATGATGGGGACCAGTTGTCAATGTTTTTCAAAAGTCCTACACACACTTTCCTATACTCAACCAATGTGTTATCATCTTCCAAAACTACTCCAACAAACCTGGACAATTTTTCCATAACACCAATTAACAAAATCACAAAACAGTTGCTCAAGAGTATTCAGCCATCAGTGAAGTATGAAGGTTATTATACCATAATGCAATTTTACAAAAAAAGACTTTTTTAAAATTATTTTGTAAAATTCATTTCAAATATCTTTAAATGAAATATATTTAATTATTTTTATGCGTCAAAAATATTTTTTCAATGTGACACAAAGTAATTTGACAGTTTTCAGCCGTTGCCTGTAACATTTTTGCGTTGCTTAATTGAACATATAAAGTCAAAGGTCATCTGTAAACACTATTTATGTGTAACTAATAGGAATTATCCAAATCATCAAAATTGAACAGGCAAGTATGAGTTATGAACATTTCTAAACATTACTTTACTTTTCTGAAATGATGATGATGATATCCGGTGACCTTTTCATCCGGGACACTGATTAAGGGTGAAGGTGATAGTAGCCTAGAGCCCAATGAGTCAAGTACTTGCGGTGGCGGTGTGATGCGTGCACATGCTTCAACAACTGTAGGAACTACGGAATTACAATTTTACTTGACAGTGTTAAACAAACTACGTTTGTAAACTTGGAAAAGTTACGAGTTCCTGTGGTTCTGCAACAGACAATCATGAGTGACGCAAAACGACAGATAAGGTAAGCATGAAATTAGCTTAAGCCGCAAATCATTACGTTTGCCTTATTGACAAAAACTTTTATGAAGTTTTCCTTATGGCTTCTTGCTTCATATGTTATTTGCTTCCTATTACTTTTTTTACAGTTAAATTTGGTTTTAACGTGTTTTTGAGTACTATGTATTTAAGTAGGGACACATTACGTAATAGATGTGTTATAACCACGTGATGCTCTCGGTAGCCCCTATAAACAAACAACCACTTTTAAACAAATTTGTTAGAAATAAATTTGATTTTAATACATAATTTAATAACTTTTCCTTCGTAGGCTTATTTCCTTGAACCCGAAACACAAATAAAGACTGTTGCTTTGTCCATATCTTTGACTATAATGGTCGTTAACAATAATATGATTAGTCTGTTTCCATCCGAGACCATTTCGCTCACCCCAGTGGTTTTAAATATATCATTTCGAGTAATACAGGAAATATGTAAATATAACAAGTGCATGACAAAAACTGAAAATGTTATTGTTTGGCAAATACATTGAAGCCTTTGTTTTTTAATTTCTTATTTGTGTTACAGAACCTCCACATTTCCATCCTTTGGAAAGGCAAGTTTTATCCTTAAACAATATTTTGAAGTTATATAGTGTAAAAAAATTAAAATATAATTTTATAGTTCTAGATCTCTCTATTTATTTTAATTGTTTTACTTGCATTTACAGACACGGAAAATTCGTCTGAAACATGAACATATAATAAAATACATTGAGACTTTCTCCGAACCACAAAACAGAAAGAAACACCGTGTTCACCGAGGAGACGCATCCTGGAGTAACGTGTGCAAAGACCTGGGAGTGCCAAATCATTGTACAAATCGTAAAACACTTAATCATGTTGCTCTGCACTACCAAAAGGTAAGCACTCTATGATATCTATGTTTAGAGTCTGAATACTACTCTGGACTTAGTATTTATCAAGGAGAGTGGCAAACATTTATTAAGCTCTGAATGAATTACAGAGCAAAGATTGAGTGAGCAACAGAAGTTTGTTTAGACCTGAAGAACAGTGGATGAATAATAAAAACTGTGCCTTGCACAGGCACACCTAAGTATAACTAGGTGGAAGGATACTGTTTTACATTACAGAGAGATGAAAATGTAATGACTACATGTGTATTAAACAGAGAACCATGGAAGTCAGACACAAACCCAAAAATATCCATGTTGAAGGTGATAGTGGGACCTCTGGAGAGAACACATCTTCTTTGGTACGTATTTCAAAACAAAATTACAGGATTTCTTTGATGTTACATATATTGTTATGAATTCAAAAGTTACATTTTTTTAATTGTATTAATGTTTAGATTACATGGTTAAACAATCATTTACACATGAATTTATGGTTTTCTATCAATTGTAGTGTAGTGGTAACTCCATAGTGTAGTGGTTAATAATAACACCTAACATGAGACATATTGCATTAATGGATGGAGGCACAACAAACAGGAACCGTTGTTGTTTGAAGGGCAAACGGCTCTGGCCACCTACAGTACACCCATTCAAGTCTTTGAGCAGGGTACATTAAGATTGTTATTTTTTTATTTCAATTCTGCTGTTTCACTAAAGGAATTTCTATGTTTTGCTTTTTGGGTGTTACACTTTTTCCTTCACATTTTCATGCAGATTTTAACGTTTACTCTAAAATGTAAGTTAAATCAACCACCAATACCTTTAGCACTGCCTAGCTTGTGCTTCAATATTGTATCAAACAAATATAAATGATTTATATTTGCTACTGGGTGGCTGTGGGTCAGGTTGTAGAGCAGGTATACTCGTCGATTCCTGGCTCAGTCTGCATGCCAAATATCCTTTGGCAGGATACTAACCCCAAGTTGCCCTCTGATGCGCTCATCGGAGTGTGAATGTGTGTAAATGTTTATTAGTTTCACTTGATTTTAGAAGTGCATGTATGAGGTGTTGTGAATGTGGTATGTTGTACAGAGCGCTTTGAGTACTCGGGAGAGTAGAAAAGCAATATATATAAATCAGTCCATTTATCATCTATGTGTGTATCAATCAATCAATCTTTATTTATAAAGCACTTTTCATACAAAGATGTAGCACAAAGTGCTTCACATGGTTAAAAGCAGCCCACCCTGCCCTCCAGCTCACTCCCCACACTCTCATTAACATAAAGTAAGTAAATTACTTGTATTATGTCCACACTGCAGAAGACAATATTTTCATATAAAAGCCATATAAATATATATAAGGCTTCACAACATTGTGGTGTTCAACAAACATTGCTTTAAACTCTACTAAAGAACTTGCTGTGACACCGTGCAATACAGAGGAGTTGATTTCACATTTCTATTATCCAGTTTCCATTTTGCATAGGTTATATAAACATCTATTATATTTGTAATATAGAGTCAGCTCTATGCTAAACCTTTTAAACTAAAACATGTAGTTCTTGTTTTACCTTACTATACTCATGAGTTAATAATTATTTCACACTCAGGATGAAGGAAACACTGGAGATGTGTCCATCTGCAATGGAAGGAAATGAATCTCTCTTTGCTCAAACAGGTTGGAATTATTTATTACATTACTTTGAACTACTTTTACTCGATGAAAACAATGTCTCTATTTAAAATTATTTCTTTGTTTGACAAATAAAATGATATTCAAAGGATGTTGTGGAGGACAGTGATGACAATGGCATTGTCCTAAACATTTCTCCTGAATTGAAACAAACTGGTGTCTCCATCACGTCTACATCCCTCGAAAAGGTAAAGTATTTTCCACATTTCTGTCATGAAATTACATCACCTATTTTTAATAAATTCTTTTTATGCATTATAGGACTGGAGTAGAAATTCATCAGACAGAAGTGACAGTAGTAATGCTGAAGAGGAATTCTACAAATGCTCTTTGCCACAGCAGCCATGTTTGTTTTCATTGACCAGAAAGACTGGCAAGACCTAAAAAACACAGAAAGGAGGCTTTTCAAAGGTATGCAGTGGACTAATGTTGTAGCCACTGGCATTAAGTCAGTACACCCATTTTGCAGTTTTGGATTTAAGAGGCAGACCATCAAGACCAGTCAGTCACAGTCTAAGACGGCTGTATTTCTCATGTACGACATACTGCCGTTTTAAGGACTGTCCAGTGAAAGTGGAGGTTAAAGATGAAAAAACCCTGAAGGCTGATGTGCTTTTCCAAGGAGGTGAGGAGTGCCACAACACAAAGGAAATAAAAACAAGACCTGTGCGTGGACAGTCCAGAGATGTAATAGCAGAAAAACTGGAAACCAAAATGCCAAGAAGTCTTTATCTGGATTCTCTAAATCAAATACCAGAAAAAGCTTTCCAAGCAGGGTGTCGGGATGAGGCTCCATCTAAAGATGTCTTGAAAAATATTGCCTTGTCCCACAGAAAAAACAGAGACCTCATTTAAATGAGACGGCCAGTCTGCAAATGTTAATAGACAGACAGCAAGGACTTCCAAACGAAGTCCTTCAGAGAGTGCTCCTGCATCCAAAAGGTATAATGCTGTGGTCCAAAGAAACACTTTCAGTGTTTTACCAGCGGTGCAAAGACCACATAGTATATTTGGATGCAACAGGAAGCATCTAAAGATGATGCTTCTGCTACTCCGTACTATGTGTATGAAGTTATAGTTAGAAATCCTTCAAGGGATCATCACCTCTACCAACAGCAACTTCTGTAACATGTGACCATACCACTGCTTCTGTTACATATTTTCTACAAGCATTTCAAACAGAGCTTACACAAATGTATGGAAGCAGGGCAAACAAAAGGCCAGTAATGATCATATGTGATGGCTCACTGGTGCTTCAGTCCATTGCTGTAACATTCTGCAGAGCAAGTTTGGAAGACCTTTTGGAGCGATACTTCCAGGTTATCACAGGACAGTTAGACACAGATAACTTCAACATACCCATTCTCCACCGGTGTTTGAGTCACATCATGAAGAACACAAAGGATCTTTGCAAAAAGAGGTATTTGTGCCAGAGTCTGTGAGTACGATTGTTCTTTTTCTGTTTTAAGTATTTCTTTGGTGTTAGTGTTCTTGTAGTTATTGTTGACTTGCTAATTCATCTCTATTATAATTATATTTTGTTAATGTTGTTTCTGCTAATGATTAGACTTTGTGTTTAGTATGCATGCTTATTGTTTATATGCTTTTTTCCACTATAGACTACAGAAACACTACAAATTTGGCACGCACGTTTTTGGATTACTGGCCTGTTCTTCCAACTTGAAAGACATGGATGGCATCATTATAAGTGCAACAGTTGTTTTCATGCAGTGGACCAGAAGTGAACAAACACCTGCAGAACCTCAAACTGCTGATCGATCAGACGGGAATGGGGATGCTGAAGAAACAGACATCCTTCCAGAGGATTATAAGGTCATTTTAAAATTCAGCTTGGATTTCAATGGTTAAGATATTAATTGTGTTCATGATATAGTGTGACACCAATAACATCGTTTGTAGTACATTTCTGTGTTTTTAAAACAGATTAAGACTTTCTTTAAGAATCAAAAACATTATATGATATTTAAATTTTTATTTCAGACGGCAATAGTTCACTCATCACTTAAACAGCACTTTGCGAAGTCATTGCCAGTGCCCACCTTGATGTGACTGGACCACCGAATGTGTACCATGCACCAGCATTCATTTCAAGTATTTCAAAGTACTTTCTACCACATGCTACCTTGTGGTCAGGAATGCTGCTTGGTATGTCTTGTTTTGGTCAATCAACACTTATATGTTGTTATTTATGTGCTTTATTGATTAAAAATTGTGTTTTTCTTTAGGAGACCTTGGGCGGCATGGGAAAGGCTCAGCGTATGGCTTTCTCAGTAAACGGTACAATCATGTGTCGCAGTTGAAGAAGCAGGTAGAATAAGTTAATACAGTAAAAGAAACATTATGCTGAATTTGGCCAAAGTGTAAATGATGTAATTACCATTTTCAGAACTACACTGAAGACAATCGAACACAAGGGATCATGGAAAAAGTCACTGGGACCTGAAAAGGATTAAGCTTTGAACGAAGGCGTCTCGCTAGCCTAGATGACTTTGTGCAGATATATCAGAGGAAACATGATGCTCTTCTCCGAGAATATGGCCATGTAGGCAAAAAAAGGACGAAGGTGAGGTTTGAAGAGGATGATTAACATTTTGGGACAGATTTGGTGCAGTTTTACACAACGAAAGTCATTCGCACTGCTGTTGTTGAATTTATCCAATCTGTAATGTATATTCCCATTCACATTAGAAATGGTCTGTTTTGTGCATGCTTTAGTCTAAAATGTCTTTGGTACTGTCGTTGTGACTTTGTGTTATTAAAGAACATTTTACTGCATTACATGTGGTTAGAATGACATTTCTGATGTGATAAATATAGGAGATTATTTGACTAACAACTGTAATTAAACCAAAGACAGGAAGCATGAAGCATTTTACGCTCCAATAAATTTGGGATTACAGTAAATGTCCTTGACGGTTTGCATGTTCGTAATCTTTTGTACATGAAGATCAGATCTAAAAAGTATTGTTAATTATTTCAAAAGTATACTTTTCAGTCTTACCGAGTGGAGACCGAGAAGTGGAAGAAAAACAGTAGAAAACAAAAAGGCTTCTATGTAACTGCTCTGATGGGAAAACGAGTCAAACAGGTAAGGTATCATCATTTTTTCTTTCATCTATGCATGTCACTAATCAATCAATCAATCAATCAATCAATCTTTATTTATAAAGCACTTTTCATACAAAAACTGTAGCACAAAGTGCTTTACATGGTTAAAAGCAGCCCACCCCACCCCACCCCACCCTCCCACTCATTCCCCGCACTGTCATTAACAGAAACGATCATGAATACACACATCCCCCCCCCACACACACAGACAGACCCGCACACTTAAAGAATAATATTAAGCTGGGTACGCATTAGCCAAGTGAGGAAACACTATCACAGGGAGCCGGTCACAGACTGCAGCCTCCAGGCTGGGCACACAGCAGGAGGGAGGCAGAGAAGCCCCCCAGCCAGGCTGAGAGGACCCACAGGGCCCCAGCAGCCACGGTCGATCACAGCCCCGGTGCAGAGAGCCCCCTCCGAGGAAACACTGGAGATATGACCTAATAAGAATATAAACAGGATAAAAAGATAAAATAAATAAGAATGGGATACAATATAAATATAAGTATAAACAGAGTAAGAAGATAAAAAATGAATAAGAATACAATCAATAGGTATTAGGTAAAACTAAATGAATAATATAAATAGAATAACAGGATAGAATAAATAAGCATTAAATAAATAAGCGTTAGTTAAAAGCTAAATTAAAAGGTGGGTCTTGAGCCTGTTTTTAAAAACATGTATACGTTCTCTGCGGCCCTGAGCTCCTCCGGCAGGCTGTTCCACAGTCGAGGACCATACCACTGAAAAGCTGCCTCTCCGTGAGTATGTGTCCTGACTTTAGGGACAATCAAAAGGCCAGTACCAGAGGACCTCAGGGTCTGCAAGGGTTCATATGGTAAAAGCAGACCTGAAAGATAAGAAGGCCCAAGACCATTAAGACATTTAAAAACCAATAAAAGAACTTTAAAATCGATCCTGAAACACACGGGGAGCCAATGCAGCGATTCTAAAACCGGTGTAATGTGGGCCCGCCCTCTGGTCTTCGTCAGCACACGAGCTGCAGAGTTTTGTAAAAGTTGTAAAGGTGAAATATTCTTTTTGGGGAGACCAGAGAGCAGCGCATTACAGTAATCAATGCGACTGGTAATAAAAGCATGCATCAGCATCTCCGTGTTGGCCCGAGAGAGAATAGGGCGGACTCTGGCTATATTTTTTAGATGATAAAATCCAATTTTGGTTACATGTTTAATATGTGGGATAAAACCAAGCTCAGAGTCAAGAATAACACCCAGGTTTTTCACTTGTAGTGAAGGACATAGTGAAAATGCCTGTAATTTAGACAAGAGTTTCTCTCTGAGCCTCAGGACCGATGATTAAAACTTCAGTTTTGTCCTGGTTAAGCTGTAAAAGTTTTCTGCCATCCAAGATTTTATATCTAAAATACAGTTAAAAGGGCATCCATTGGTCTGGTGTCATCAGGAGACACGGAGATGTACAGCTGAGTGTCATCAGCGTAACTGTGGAAGTTCACTCCATGCCTCCTGATGACGCCGCCAAGAGGGAGCATATACAAATTAAAAAGTACAGGGCCTAAAACCGACCCTTGAGGCACACCACATGTCATTTTATGGATCTTAGAGGAGCATGTATCCATACACACCATAAAAGTTCTGTCTGAGAGATAGGAAGTGAACCAGTTGTGTACAGCACCAGAGAGGCCCACCATGTGTTTCAGTCTGTTTAAAAGAATAGTGTGGTCTACTGTATCAAAGGCTGCGCTTAGATCCAGTAGCACCAGGACTGAGAGCTTTTGGGAGTCCCAGTTACATCTAAGATCATTTAAAACCTTTAGGAGAGCGGTCTCTGTGCTGTGGTTCACCCTAAATCCAGACTGAAATATTTCTAGGATCTGTTTATCATTCAGAAAATCATTAATCTGAGTAAAAACAAGTTTTTCTAAAATGTTACTTAAAAATGGTAAGTTGGATACAGGTCTGTAGTTATTAAAATCATTACAATCCAAATTGCTCTTCTTCAGAAGGGGCCTCACCACCGCCGTTTTAAAGGCAGCAGGGAAGACACCCTGTTGGGTCTAAACTCAGACCCCGCTGTATCCAGGACTTATTCCCATGAAAGAAAAACAAGGCAACAGTGTTCGATCGATTACTTGCGCAAGGGAGGCCTTTGGTCAAGAACCAGCTCTTGGAGCTCACGCTCCTAACCTGTCTCCAGCCCAAAGTCCTTCAAACAGCAGCTTCCCTCGCAGCTATTTATTGACAAACTGTTACAGTTCACACAATAGTTTACAACACGTACCTCCCCTCTTAACCCCCCTTGGTTACAAAGACGAGGCACTGTATGTATATATGTGTGTGTGTGTGTGTGTGTGTGTGTGTGTGTGTGTGTGTGTGTGTGAGAGAGAGACCTCCTGCTGGGCAGGAAGCTTACATCAAACAGATCTTTCAGATAGGATGTATCTACAATAAAAGACTACAGACCCTCACCCAAAAACTCAAGAATCTGGGGAGGGGGACTGTGGAACTGCTTTCATCCCACAGTTAAACAATGTAGGAATGGATGGTAAGCATAAAAATGACAAACATTAACAATTCACTCTAACACACCCGACTGAAGAGAGCAATTCATCATGTATAAAAGCTCAGCTTCAAAAAATCCATAAAGTGTTTTAAAAAGTGGAGAGGGGATTGGATCTAAAAGACATGTGGTGGGTCTCACTGTGGAGAAAACTTTCTTAAGGTTCTCAGCATTAACCAGGACAAAGCTGTCCAGTGTCTCCTCAGGTACAATCGAGCCCTCAGATGTGTTTAAAATCATAACACGAGAAGATAAAATATCACATCTGATGGTGTTGATTTTTCCCCTGAAGTGGTCTGCAAACTGCTCACAGAGTGAGTCTGTGGGGTTCTTTGGGAGCTGTTAAAATCAGGGTTAAATAAGTGATCTATGGTGGAGAAGAGGACCTTCGGATTATTTTTGTTATTACTGATTATTTTGGCGAAGTATGAATTTCTTGAATCCCTTAGTGTATTATTGTACATTTTAAGTTGCTCGCAAAGTATTTGATGGTTGATTTCATTTTTATTTTTCCTCCATCTCCTTTCTGCTGCCCTGCAATTCCTTTTGAGTGTTTTGACTTCTTCATTTCTCCAGGGTGACACACGTTTTACGTTAATCTTTTTGGTGGTGAGTGGAGGAACGGAGTCAAGGCTTTTCTTCAGTTTGAGGTTAAAATGATTAAAAATAAAATCACAGGGGGGCATTGGTCTAAAACCCTGGTAAAATTTGCAGCCACTTCAGAGGTTAGATAGCGCCTCCTCACAGTTCGCACCGAGGTCTCCCGCTGAATAAAACCGGTGATGTTAAAAAACACACAGTAGTGGTCAGAGACAGCTAAGTCAACAACAGAGGACACACTGGTGGACAGCCCATGGGTGATGACCAGGTCCAGAGTGTGTCCTCTGTTGTGAGTCGGCTGCGTGACGTGCTGGGTAAAATCCATACAGTGAAGAATGTTTAAGAATTCTTTTGATGCAGGGTCAGAAGGATTATCTATGTGCAGGTTAAAATCACCGGTTAAAATTATCATGTTATATTTTGAATGTATGTTTGTTAAAAATTCTGAGAATTCCTTGATAAAAGCAGCACTGTCTTTAGGTGGTCTATAAATGGTGACAGATAAAACTGGAGGGCTGCTAAAAACAATAGCGTGGAATTCGAAAGTGGTAAAATGATCAAATAAAATTTGTTTGGTGGTGAGTGTGTTATTGGTTAAAGATGCAGTCCCACCACCTCTCTTACCACTTCTAATAGAAAAGGAGAAATTAAAATTTGGTGGGGAGGCCTCAGTGAGAACAACTGGTGCATCCGAACCCAGAAAATAAATAAACAATCAAGTTTATTATGTAAAATTAAATCATTAATAATAAAAGACTTGTTCAACAGAGAGCGGACATTTAAAAGTGCCATACTAATTGAGACTGGTGGATTTTTGACAGTAGAGTTCAATGAAGTCTGAGATTTTTGAAGAGGCCGGAGGTTATTAATGTTTTTGGAGTTACTGGATTTATGATAATTGTGTTGCTCTCTGTTTGTGATTATGACGGGTATTGTGTTGACTGTGGGAGAGAGAGGTCCGAGTCCAGAGTTTTGTGTATTACTGTTAAAAGTGGAACAAATACAGGAGCTGGGACCACGGGGACATCAGTCAGTGGAGGACAGATCAGTGGGTAGTGTCGGTTTGGGATAATGACAGGGCCGTGTGCGGGAGTGCTGTACGCCAAATACCAAATTGGCGGACAGCAAACGGCGTCCCCAGGCGTTGAGGTGGAGTCCATCTGCCCCAAAAAGATGTCTCCTCTCCCAGAAGGCATCAAAATTGTTAATAAAACCCACACCGTGGGAGACACAGGCGGAGGAGAGCCAGGTGTTAAGGCTGAGCAGCTGGCTGAAACGGCCTATCCCTCTGCCGCAGGTGGGGGTGGGGCCGTGGTAAAGGGTTAGGCCCGGAGATAAAAGCACTCACCTGCAACTGACCAAGGAGGCTGAAGAGTTGGAGGAAGTCCAGCTTCAGCAGCTCAAACATTTTCTATTTGAAAGCTTGTGTGTTGTAATCAAATTTAAATGTATACTTTGCTTTTTTTACAATTGTTCAATTAGGCATGTAAAAAATACTGTAATCTTACTGTAATTCTCTTTATGCTCCTGTGATTTAATTCATTTTATGTTTATGAAAGTAAATAACGATGTTAACTATACATAAATGTACAGTAATTATAACTCATCTATGTGTTAAAACTGTGTTGTATACATCAGATAACCATGTTATGTGCCATAATACATTTTAAATTAAAACATCATTAGTCTTTCACAGCTTTTAGGAAAACTTATGAAAATCATGATATTGTACACTCCACACATGGCAACAGCTACCCATAAAATACTTGATGTTAGTGAAATAATGAGCATTATTGTCAGTTATTGCTGTTGTAGAAGACCATTTATATCACTTAACATTTTGTTCTGTAAATGCAGTAACATATAAACACAGACTGTATATTGTCTAAACCTATGTATGTATTATAGATGGAGAATAATTTAAGTTCTGCTAAAGACAAACATGTTCATGTGTGTTCTGTAAGTATTCTGTGTTCTTCCATGTAAAGTTGTAATTTTATTATTTTTATAAGGATCATCAAGAAGAACCACCACACTCAGATGTGCCCACAGAGCAGACTGAAGCTGTCACTACACAGGCTTGAGATATAGATATATATATATATATACCTGTGCACAGCCTGGATTGATTACAAGAAGGCCTATGACTCAATGCCCCACAGCTGGATACTGGAATGCCTAGAATTGTATAAGATCAACAGGACCCTAAGAGCCTTCATCAGGAACTCAATGGGGATGTGGCGTACAACACTAGAGGCCAACTCCAAGCCCATAGCACAAGTCACCATCAAGTGTGGGATCTACCAAGGAGATGCTCTGTCCCCACTGCTGTTCTGCATAGGCCTGAACCCCCTCAGTGAGATCATTAACAAGACTGGCTACGGATACCGACTACGGAACGGAGCAGTTGTCAGCCACCTCCTGTACATGGATGACATCAAGCTGTATGCCAAGAGTGAACGAGACATCGATTCACTGATCCACACCACCAGGCTATACAGCAATGACATTGGAATGTCATTCGGACTGGAGAAGTGTAGTCGGATGGTAACAAAGAGAGGGAAGGTAGTCAGAACTGAGGGGATTGAACTACCAGAAGGCAACATTGCAGACATAGAGGACAGTTACAAGTACCTGGGGATCCCACAGGCGAATGGGAACCATGAAGAGGCCGCTAGGAAAGCTGCAACCACCAAGTACCTGCAGAGGGTCAGGCAAGTCCTGAGGAGTCAGCTGAACGGTAAGAACAAGATCCGGGCCATCAACACCTACGCCCTGCCCGTGATCAGGTACCCTGCTGGGGTAATAAGCTGGCCAAAGGAGGAGATAGAAGCCACTGACATAAAGACAAGAAAGCTCCTTACCATGCATGGAGGGTTTCACCCCAAGTCCAGCACCCTGAGGCTGTACGCTAAGCGGAAGGAAGGGGGCCGGGGACTGGTGAGTGTCAGCACCACAGTCCAGGATGAGACAAGAAACATCCACGAATACATCACGAAGATGAATCAGTGAATACCTCAGGCAGCAGAAACCCAAGAAAGAGGAGGAAGGCGAGGAACCATCATGGAAGGACAGGCCCCTGCACGGTATGTACCACCGGCAGATAGAGGAGGTGGCTGATATCCAGAAATCCTACCAGTGGCTGGACAAAGCTGGACTGAAAGACAGCACAGAGGCACTAATCATGGCAGCACAAGAACAAGCTCTGAGCACAAGATCCATAGAGGCTGGGGTCTATCACACCAGGCAAGACCCCAGGTGCAGGCTGTGTAAAGATGCCCCAGAGACAATCCAGCACATAACAGCAGGGTGCAGCAGGGTAGTAGTTTTGCCTAATCTAATTTTAAACACATTGTTGTTGAGCTATGCTGGACCTTGAATAATATGTATATTACAATCACTGTATTTATCTTTCTTACATTTTTTATAATGTTATGAATTCTATATTTATTTTGTTATTTAAAGTTTTTTATTTACAATGAATCTTGTGGACAAGGAGGAAAAAAATGCAAAGAACTGTTGAGGGACCCATTTCCAAACAGTGAAGGACGAGGAAATCAGAATGAGGATCCAACTCCAACTTCCATAAGTCAGCTGATCATTGTTTTTGTCATATTAATGTTTGAATTATGGTCATTTAGTTTTGATTGATATCAATAGGAAAATATGGAATGCAAGGCAAAAATGACACTTTAAAACAGTGAATTATAATATACTAGCACACCACACATATTAAACAATATTTAAATGGTAAAGTGTTTTCATTTATTATAGAGCACAGAAGATATAGAAGGATGCGATGTGCAAAACACCTCCAGAAAAGTCCAGGAGGAGGAAAAGGGCAACACGTTGGATAAATTACAGGTAAATCAATGTGTATTCTACTGTCTTTAACTTCAATGAAATCAAACAGTCATAACATCATGATCACTAGAGTTGCTGCTGTCATTCAGACACAGAAACATGCAGAGGATCACATGAGAAGAACATGTGAATTTTTATGTTTGAACTTTTTGTGCAAAACTCAGGCTTCTGTATTCTGTGATGCTGAAAACTGTTTCTGTTCCCTTTAAACTATTCATCCTTTTAATAGCTTTTCCAAGCTAATTAATTATTGATCGTGGTAGGTTACACTGATGTCAAATTGAGTTATTAGTATTCACACATTAAATTTGAAAGTAACAATCTTGTGCACATAAAACAACTTTTCCATAAATACTTCACTTGTCCTATCAATGTATTAGGTCTCTATAATGGTATAACACAGAGTCATTTATATGTCTTGATGAACTGTCAATCATCCTTTTTATCTGAAAAACTTGACTCTGTTCATCTGGACGTTTTCAGTGGGAGAAACATTTCGTCATCATCAGGTGACTTCTTCAGTCTCAGCTGACTGCAGGTTTCCCCCAAATTATAAAGAGTACATTATCATCATCACTGAAACCAGCCAACTGAAGTAATGATGGGTTGTGGGGTGAATTGCTTCATCATAATTATGCAAATATGAGCATTGATGAAGAACGAGTCATCAAAGACCACTAATAAATGCCCATGAGTCAGTATGCAAATGTACGTTTTGTAAGATGCGGGAAATCTGGAGTTATTTGTGGACTTTTTTGACAAAAGAATTTCTTACTCTTGTGCCACAAATACAAATACACTGTTTATTTTGCCCATAGGTCAGTGCACTGTGGAAAAGACAGGAAACTGTTGTTGCTGTGATTCCATCACAAATAAAAGGAACAACTTTATAGTTCACCACAGCTGAAATCACTGGAACCTCATCGATGGTTAACAGGCGAGGTACCTGGAAAAGACTACAAAATAAATGAAGCTGTATTTTAATTACTGTGTTACAGTAATCCTTTCAAACCCCAAATTTAATTTCCTGCTGTTTGTTTTGCTTTATTGCTATTCATAGAGCAAAAACATCACTGATCCTAATGCTGTTCCCATATCAACAACACATTTTATCATCACGTTAGACAGATGCAATGTTTTTATAGACACAGCTATTGTTCATACATGCTTTAGTCTTACATGGATTTGTTACTGTGCTGATGCACTTGAATCTTAAAAGGTTTTATACTGTTGTCAGTCACAACTCCAGATCGCTAACTTTCATGCGTAATGACCAGCATTGCTTTAATTAAAAAAAAAAAATAGCCGTAAAAAATTAAAAAATATTTATCAAAGATAAAAAAAAGTGAAATTGTCAAAGACGAACTTTCAGTCTTGAGTCACATTTTGTATCCAAATTTTCCATGAAAACACAACTGAAGGATTTAAGAATGTTCTGTGATGGTAACTGTGGAAGTTATTGGACTATATTGTTTTTTAAATCTGTTTGTATGAAAATGTGAAACGTTTATGACACAAAATGTTCAGTTTGCTGTTCTTGGCTGACAGGAGTCACCCACAGTGTGGTCTTCGGTTGATAGAAACCTTCTGCCTCCAGATCTGCTTTGTTGTATTTTCATCATTTGTCTTCTGTGTACTTTGGTTTTATATAGTGGTTATTTGAGTTACTGTTATTATCCTGTTAGCTCAATATATTCTTTCCTTTTGTAACGTTTGACATCAACCAGCTATATTCTCATAGAGAAAATCACATAGAAAATCAGCCAATCAATGAAAATGAAAACAGTGTGTTTGAGTGCTTTAGAGAGTAAAATTCTTACACTGATAGCACTACATTATTAATTAATCATGGATTACATATTTTCAAAAACATAATTAGCAGTTTAAGTTGACCTCTCTTCATTATTCAGTGTTTTTTACAAGATTATAGAGCGTGCCCTGCATGATGTTGGCTGCAAGTTGGATTTGGGCAGTAAGGTATACATACTGAACCACTACACTGCCGGTGTCATCCTGACGGGAAAAGAGAAATGATGAGGAGGCACTGTTTGTCAAAGCTAATAAATACATATACATATTGCAATATAAATATATTTGTATTTTACATTGTATTAATGCTAAAACAAATACAATATTATGGAAAAATGAGGGTTTTGTTTTTCAAATTATGTCCTGTAAGTGCCATAAAATTTCATCCCTGGAAACATTTTTTACTTTCTGAGACAACTGGATTCATCAAACCCAGATTTGTGGTGTCTGTGATGTCCCACTATGAAGTCCTGCACCTCAAATACCACCAGTATACTGGAATACTAATGGTTTCCTATCAGTTTCCATTAAAACTGAAATTTAAGGTGTTCGACTGTAGTAAATCGTGTGTGGACAAATAAGATAATAGCAAATGGAATCTGTAAATCAGCTTGACTTATTATAACAGGGATTGATGGGGATTGATGTAATAATATCTTTATAACTGCTTTTCCTGGGCTCATTTTAAAAATCAGCTGTAATAACTGATCAAACACGTTATAGTCAAACCTCTCAAGCATGATAAAAGACATATTTTTATCTGTAATTACTGGCTAGAGAATTAATTATATGATCTTTTCGGTTACAGTAAGTAAAGCAGACAGCTGTCTTTACCTTGTTGATCCAGCAACACAAGAGAGCTTGAAGAATCCAAAGTGGCAGCACAAAAATTCAGGTAAATTCTATTTTTCAAAAATGAAAGTGAATATATTATCATTTACTTTTATAGTGCTGCAGTGTTTTCCACATTTGTAGGCCAGGCCTTATCGGTGGGCTGGGATGGTAATGTGCCTCAGTAATTACATTTTAGCATGAAAAAGTACAAGTTGGTTGTTAGTTTATTATTTGACTTAATATTGTGTTAAATGACAGTATTAAGTAAACTGTATGTGTCCCAATGGCAGATCCAGGGTCAGTCATTGGCCTGAAGAACTTGCTTTAGCAGTTTAGATCCAGCAGCTTGTGTTTGTAATGTGTTGGTTGATTTTTGGTTTTCTTTCATTATATATGACTTTCCCTGTTTTTCAGTGGAATTAAACTTTTTGATTCTGTGTGTTTTTGGTGGTGCAGCCCTATTGGCTCTGGGACTGTGTAAATTATAGTGAATTGTGATTACTATAGACGCTTTAATACAGTACTCAGAGCCAGTGCTGTTGTAGTTTTTGTCTAAGTGATATCTCTCGACCGTCTTTGTTTCCCATAAATAAAGAATGTGGCATTAAATTAAGCCACATGTTATTCCAAAATGTTTTATAGTATTTTTCAAATTCTGTGTGCTGACATTGAACATTCAAAATAAGGTAATGACCTGCCTGCCTGCCAGCGTGCCGAGCGGGTTCATTTTGTGTTCTAGTTCAGAACAGTTTTCTGTTTGCCGTCCAGCATTAAAGCTGTACTTAAGTTCACCTTTTGTTTGCGTGAGTCTGCATTTTAGGTCCTTTTCCTGCCTGCACACGGCCCTCACATGACAGTATGACCCTTGCACAGGGAGTTCTTCAACATGAGGCGTACTGCAGTCAACAAGACTGACTGGGTGGATATCAAGTTAAAAGCAGGAGTTTGGAAACAGCCAGTACAGAAGGACACAAACAGCTGCGATGTGATTGTCATCTTGGTAAAGTAACAAAGACAAATAATGTTTGTGCTGATGGTGCATTATAAAATTGAGTCTGCTATAGAAAAGCAATATGACTAAATTATTTTGGAATATTTTGCTATTTCCATAGATGGCAAAGGCGTTCATGGAGTCCTTTCCCAAAATAGCAGACATGACATTTGAAACAACAATTAAAGCAAAGGTACAGCAGCGTGAAGCAACTGCTTTACATATACTGGGAGCCTCAGGTTTGTGTTATAGCACAAAGAAATCACTTGTATTTAAATATTCATTGTCAATCACTAATTTTACTATATTTGTAACAGTGTTGGAGGCAGAAAACAATTGTGCCATGTGTTCAACTCCAAAACCACCTTTTCCAGGGCCTTCAATCACCAAATGGGTGAGACAGATTTGTAATTGGGGATATTATTTAACAAAATCTATTGTGTACAGTTGCTTTTGTTATTTGGTTTTTGTTTTGAGGAAGAGGGGAAATATAGCCTTAACTTGCATGTAATTTTTTTGGCTTGGTGTGTTAGTTATTTTGAATATTTGATAAGGAAAAAATCTGCAATACATACTAATGGCAGATTAATAAAGATATTCATGTTAAATCACGTGATTAAAGAATTTTATTTTTGGTTTGTTGAACATTCCCAGATCCAGTGTGACAGCTGTTCAAGGTGGTTTCACACACAGTGGCTGCAGATGAACACTGAGCTGTTTCAGAAGGCAGAGGCTGCAGAATGGGAGCGCGCTCTCTGTGGAAAAGAAATACTCACATTTATTTTGTAAAATGTATATAAGGTTGAATAATGTCATGTAAATTCTTATTTGTACTGATAGAAACTAAGGAACAGATGTAAATTGTTCTTATACATTTTGTACGTGTACATATGCAGGTTATGTATTTCAGAAATGTAAGTAGAGCTCGTTCGTTTAGATTTTGTATTTCATTCTTTGTCATTTTAATACCTTTTGTACAAAAATGACACTAAATTTAGAAAATAATGTGATTCTGGCAGTTTGGGTTTGTGAGCCTTTTTGCATTGGTTTTGGTTTTTGTTGATTCAGATTACTATTGATCAATGTATGTAATTCTTGTTTTTGCTGTTATTAGTTAGTAGTTTTAATTTGGCGATACTTTGTTCTTCTAATTCTCCCTGACAGCTCATAGTTGCTCAGTCTTTACTGCTTTGTTTACATGGATCCTTTCGTGTCACCATTACGTTCCAATCGCCCTCGTTTGTTAGTGTGAGGTATACGTTCGTCATGTTTCCTGTTTGAAGAGTCTGTTTTCCTTTCTCATGTTCAAGTCTTGGGTGTAGCCCTTCATATTTGATCTCATACTGCTGGTCGCCATCATGTTCAGGTCTGTAGTAGTGTTGTCATAGTCACAGTAATATTCATAGCAGTCCTAGTTTAGTCTCGCCCATTTCAGGATTAATTACAGTTATTGTATGTTCAAGTTTCTTCCATCAGCCACAATAAAGGGCTCTCTTTGAGTTCATCACAGTTTTGTTGTCCTCTGTGTCCTGCTTTTAAATTACATCATCTCACCCGCTGTATAGTAAGTAAAACATATTCCATTCTGAACCTTGCGTTAATCTTTAAGAACATATTTTTAAAAATTGAAACAAATTGAAATATTTTTTCAGAAGACTATTTGTAGTGGACTCATCTTATAAATGAAGTAGAGTTTCTGAGCAAATATTGATGTCTATGTTGTTGTTTGACCTCAACTACTCAGGATGATTTTAATGAATTTTTGAAAATGACATAATTGTAGTGTACTGACTGTATTGAACTGAATACAGGTTTCCTGTACGTGTGCACGGGTGTAGGCTTTCAATCGGGATATAAAGCGAAAAGGCGCTACCGTAAAGACTGGTGTAACAGCGCAAGGAAATTTATGCGGCGGATAAGAAGTGGCTGGTTTGACCGCAGCTCACAAATGACGGCTCACTTTACCGCGGTGGATTTGGTTGTTTAGGAAGAGGGAAAAGTTTTGGGAGTGACGGCAACGGCAGCGAGACAGAGCGAGAGAGAGAGAGAGAGAGAGAGTTTTTAGATGTGGGAGATTTGTGTCGTTTAGTGTGGAGTGTTTACTTAGTGTGTTGTGTTGTGTTGTGTAGTTGTTCTGGTGTGTAGTCGTTTTGTTTTGTGTGTCAGTGAGGGCACTAATGAATGTCACAGAGGCACACTTGTAAACACTGTCACTAAGTAGTGTAAAGAGTAGAAAGATATTTTACGGCTATTTTTGCTGCTATTTTTTATAATCATCATTACCATTTCATTCTTAATAGTGATATTGCATTCAGATGTTCAAACATACTGGTATCATATTAGCCTTTATTACAGGTTCAGTGAGAACCACTTTAAACTGTGGAGTTGAATCTATAACCCGAAATGCTTTTGAATCTATAATCTTAAATGTTTATATGCAGACTGTATTGTAAAAGAAAGGCCCTAACGTTGAGTATACTCTGTGCCAAAATAAGACAGGAAACGCCATGCTTTGCAAAAGTGAAACCGAAAGCAGAGTCTGAGTGCAAGTATTTTGAGTAGGTTATTCTTTATTATCTTTTATTCATCTATATCTTTTGATTAAGCTTTTAGTAGAGGTTCTTGATTAAAACATTTATTCAGTAGATTACATATATAGTTCCAGTTAGGTTATTACATGTAAGGATGAGCCTCTGTTCTGGTGAAAGGTCAGAAGTGCAACGGGTGAGATGAGAGCGCATTTAAGGACGAGTCACACATACACACACATATTAGATAGACCCATAGAGGTGAAAGTTTAATCATGTTTTGCTTGCAACTGCAAAATTGTGCCTGCATGAGTGACAGTTTGTGCAGAACGTGTGCCTGATGTTCTAGAAGATAAGCCCGGGCAGGATGGTGACAGGAAGCACCTGGCGTCGAGGGAATGTTCTTTTAAACTATGTTAAAAGTCATTGTGGTTTTGAGTTGATGTATCCATGTAATTTACGCAGGAGGGGGCGTTCTAATACCCCGATGCATAAAACTGTGTTCTGAAGTTTTGGAGATTGAGATCTGGATGCCGTCTGGGTACAGATCTCCACACGCTGCGTGTGCTTCATTAAAATTCGTTGACTCCAACTGACTGGGTCAGTGTGTTATTCCCATCTCCACCATCTCTCTCTCCTCAAAATGAACCTTAACAGTAGAAAACCAGCGGAGTGATACACCTCCTGTTGTCAGGCCTGCAGGTTTGTCCCTGTGCTGTTCTCTTCTGTCTTTTGGTGGACAAACTTTTTTTTTACTGGCTCACATCATTTGTGGGGCATCTTATTGTGACACCTGATTGTTCTCTCATTTTAGTTTTAGTAATATTTTTAAATGGTTGTAGAAAATGAAAAAAAAGGTGTATTGGCTGCATTTTTAGATAAATAGTTGTATATGTTTACAAAATGTACAATTTATATTTGCATTTCAAGTTATAAACATTTACTCAACATGTCTGTGGGGTTTTTTATAGTAAAACAATACTACTAGGATTTTAGGTTCTTTGTGTGATTTCAGATCAGTAATAGTTATATTAATAGTAATAGGTACTAATGCAGTATGTCAGTGAAAAAACAACTAAATTCAGTTGAGCTGAAAAGATACCAAACAAGGCAACGGGGAAACTTAAGTTAGACTTGTGTTTGTAAATGACCCGCCCCATGTTGTGTAGCTTTCTGGAGTTTATACTTATTGGGCTACATATTTATTTATTATACAGGCTATAAAGTACATAACATCTGTGGTGGCAGATTTCTTTTCTCATATATTAATCACATATTTAATTATATCACATTAGTTATAGTAATATCACTTTCTCACTTTACCACAGTAAGAGCTCTCCTGTCACTACTTTACATGCATGTGGAAAGTTAACACAGTGAGGCCGTTGTAATGGGAGACGTTAAACAGATAGTGAGGCTCCTTCTGCTTATCAGGGATGTAAATCCTCAGGTGAAGGCTAAGCAGAAAACAAGGTCATAATTCTCTCTGTGAGGGAGGAGGTGTAGCCCCCCGTGAGAGGGGCCAACATGTGAGAGTTTGAGGATGTTCTTTGTCTGTGTGTCTGTATATAAGATGTGAGGGCGGTGCCACAAGGCAGAGACGGTCCTGGTGTTTCACTGGGATGCTCTCTCCACATTGCAATGTGTTTATTAAACCCACTTTAAATCAAGCTCACTGGGTGTGTTGCAGGTTATTGTTGACATTTCCATAACAACTGACACACAAAACAACAACTACACTAACTATATACTCTGCAACACACCCAGTGAGCTTGATTTGAAAACCTTTTCTGTCTTACTGACATCACTGAGTTCATCCCTGAAGTTGGTCCAAAGATTCAGACGCAGTCTTGGGCAGTTAAAGGTGAGTCTGTCACGGGTCTTTGTGACCCAGCATTTTAACTTGTTGTATTTGATGTTGTGCTTCTGAGTCCTTGGTTGTGCTGTTTTGTGGGAAAACTGCCCTTCACTGCTACCTCTCCCACCTGGAAAACACAGACTCATACATCAGGCTACTTTTGGTTGATTACAGCTCGGCTTTCAATCCTGTGATCCCACACAAGCTGGCTACACTCGGCCTGCAGCCTCCACCCTCTGTGACTGGCTACACTCGGCCTGCACCCTCCACCCTCTGTGACTGGCTACACTCGGCCTGCACCCTCCACCCTCTGTGACTGGCAACACTCGGCCTGCACCCTCCACCCTCTGTGACTGGCTACACTCGGCCTGCACCCTCCACCCTCTGTGACTGGCTACACTCGCCTGCACCCTCCACCCTCTGTGACTGGCTACACTCGACCTGCACCCTCCACCCTCTGTGACTGGCTACACTCGACCTGCACCCTCCACCCTCTGTGACTGGCTACACTCGACCTGCACCCTCCACCCTCTGTGACTGGCAACACTCGGCCTGCACCCTCCACCCTCTGTGACTGGCTACACTCGACCTGCACCCTCCACCCTCTGTGACTGGCTACACTCGACCTGCACCCTCCACCCTCTGTGACTGGCTACACTCGGCCTGCACCCTCCACCCTCTGTGACTGGCTACACTCGGCCTGCAGCCTCCACCCTCTGTGACTGGCTACACTCGGCCTGCACCCTCCACCCTCTGTGACTGGCTACACTCGGCCTGCACCCTCCACCCTCTGTGACTACCTACACTCGGCCTGCAGCCTCCACCCTCTGTGGCTGGCTACACTCGGCCTGCACCCTCCACCCTCTGTGACTGGCTACACTCGGCCTGCACCCTCCACCCTCTGTGACTGGCTACACTCGGCCTGCAGCCTCCACCCTCTGTGACTGGCTACACTCGGCCTGCAGCCTCCGCCCTCTGTGACTGGCTACACTCGGCCTGCAGCCTCCGCCCTCTGTGACTGGCTACACTCGGCCTGCACCCTCCGCCCTCTGTGACTGGCTACACTCGGCCTGCACCCTCCGCCCTCTGTGACTGGCTACACTCGGCCTGCAGCCTCCGCCCTCTGTGACTGGCTACACTGGGCCTGCACCCTCCGCCCTCTGTGACTGGCTACACTGGGCCTGCACCCTCCACCCTCTGTGACTGGCTACATTCGGCCTGCAGCCTCCACCCTCTGTGACTGGCTACACTCTGCCTGCACCCTCCACCCTCTGTGACTGGCTACACTCGGCCTGCACCCTCCACCCTCTGTGACTGGCTACACTCGGCCTGCACCCTCCACCCTCTGTGACTGGCTACACTCTGCCTGCACCCTCCACCCTCTGTGACTGGCTACACTCTGCCTGCACCCTCCGCCCTCTGTGACTGGCTACACTCGGCCTGCACCCTCCACCCTCTGTGACTGGCTACACTCTGCCTGCACCCTCCACCCTCTGTGACTGGCTACACTCGGCCTGCACCCTCCACCCTCTGTGACTGGCTACAGGACTTTTTGACTGGCAGACAAACACTGGTGTGCCACAGGGTTGCGTCCTCAGCCCCATCCTCTACACCCTGGTCACCCATGACTGTGTCGCCTCCAACAAAGACAACATCATTTTGAAGTTCACGGATGACACTGCAGTGATCGGTCGCATCACTGGAGAGGACGACGTGGCTTATAGGAGAGAGGAGGCTGGTCTGGTGTCACGGTGTGAGGACAACAACCTCACCCTCAACACTGATAAGACAAAGGAGATGATAGTGGACACGAGGAAGAAGAAGAGGCCTCACCAGCCGCTGTTTACCCGGGAGCGTGAAGTGGAGAGGGTGAGCAGCAGTACCTGGGCGTCCACATCAGTGAGGACCTCACCTGGACACTGAACACCACACAGCTGGTCAAGAAGGCTCAGCAGCTGCTGTATTTCCTGAGGAGGCTGAGGAAATTTGGTATGTTGGCCAAGCTCCTCAGCAGGTTCTACAGCTGCACTGTGGAGAGCAGCCTGACCAGCTGCATCACTGCATGGTACGGCAGCACTACTGCAAACCACAAACGCCTGCAGAGAGTGATAACAACTGTGGAGAAGATCATCAGGACCCCGCTGCCCTCTCTGCAGAGCAGCTACCACCACAGAGTCCAGAGGAGAGACACACCTCTGCCCTCGAGATGAAGGTTCAGAAGTGTGAAATCTAGAACATCCAGACTCAACAACTCCATCTTCCCCACTGCTATCAGACTCCTGAACAGCTGACCGACCTCAGACTGCAGTTTGCACATCAGGTCACTTTGCACACTAAGTTCATTTTGCACATTAAACTCCTTTGTACATCCATGTACATCGACATCTGCAGACCACACGTGTCTTCAGTTACTTATTTGAACTTATTTGCAGTTATTTATCTTTTTATTTTATTTTTTTAAGTTATTTTTTATCCTTATTTTATCTTTTTATTTATTCTTATCTTGTTCTTTTAACCCTTATCTAACTTGGCATTGTGCACGGTGTGTTTAGATTCAGTTTAAATTCAGGGACATGGAGCCCCTGTTGATCCTCCACCTAATCACACGAGGCAAGGTGTGAAAACGGGTGTGGGTCGCAATCAGCCAAGGTTTTGGGTGAACCCATTGTGAGATCTAGCCCCACGCTATCATGTGATTTCCTGTGATCAAATGTCCCAGGATGTGAGTGGGCGTTAAGGCGTCCAAGTCCCTCTTCAAGCAACTTAAAGAAGTCCAGACGCTTTTCTTTCCAAGCTCCTTCAACAACATCATTCATAGAACAACTTCCAGCTTCTTTTGCTCGGCTACAGTTTGGATGGATTTGCATTTAAAGATGCAACAGGACTAAAATGGTTAGGGTCAGGAGGTCAAAGGTCAGAGCTCCTGTGGGTCTGAGGGCGGCCTCACGCTGGAGAAGGATGAAGGAGTCTGACCTGAGCCAGTGTTTGACATGAACACATCAGCACTGCTGTCAGTGAGCCTAACGACAGCAGTTAGCATCATTTCAGTGTTTCAGTCATAAAAACACTTCCTGTCACTGTGGTGGTCACAGTGACATCATGCAGTTTGTGCTTTGACCTCCAGAGGGCGACAAATCAGCACAGACAGAGAGCTCCATTCAAACTTTGCTGCCATCAGGAATAATTCTTCAAATATAATCATCAGTGTTTGAGCAGTTATGATATCAGGGACAATCTAGACATGTGTGACAATACTGAACATGTCACATGACACACCTTAAACATCATGTGATCCACTCTCAGTCTGCACTTTCATTCATGACTTCAACAGGTTGACATGAGCTTTGAAGAAACATTCAGTGAAATAAATCTTTCATGGATTCATGTGAGCAGCAGATGAACTTTGTACCAACAACATCTTCAATAACAGAGTCTGAATGAAGCTCAGGTGTTGATGCTGCTCACTGATTGGACGGTTGGTTTCAGCTCTCCTCTCAGTCTTTACTGCACAGGTGAAGGTAGAAAGTGTGACTGGATCTATAGACTGGAAACAGAGAAACATGCTGAACATTTGAAGCTTTGCAGCAGAAATGTTCATGTTACAAATACCGCAGAGCTGATCTGGGATCAGTGTGTTCACACCTGCAGCTACAACAAGGTTTCATGTCTCCACACGTCAGCATGTGAACTTTACTCTGACTCAGTCTGAGCAGTCAGACGGCATATTTTTAAAGTTAACACATCAACACAGAGAACTGAGCCCCTCCCACCTGTGCTGAGTTTCAGGTGGAGTCCCGCCTCCTTCCAGGAAGCAGCTCACCTGTGTGTCCGTGTTTAGTGTCCAGGTGTGGAGTGGAGCTTGTTGTTGGTGTGAAGAAACTGTAAGTTTGCTTTGTTTCCTCCTTTAACAGTTTGTCTTTAGGAACTTTACTGTTTGTTCAGCTCATGTTTGATTTCTTCACACAACAAACTGTGTGTGTTTGTATTTCCGGTCTCTCCATTAAAGTCAGTGTGTAATGTTTCCTGGCTAACATCAGCTGTGTGCAGCTTAGTTCAGCACAAATCTGCCGCTCCATAGTTCACGGTAACGGACTCACAGCTGGACCAACGAGGCCGAGTGTGTCCTCACTCTGAGCTCCGTTCGTGTTTGTGTACTTGTAGTTTGTACTTTGTGAGTTCACTCAGAGCCCACAGAGGACGCAGCGTACGTGATGACGTCACAGCCCTTTACCTCCTTTACTGTCACTGTGATTAATATTTACACACGAGACACCTGCAGAGCTCTGACACTAAGCTAGCCGCACAGCATGCTAACGCTAAGCTAACGCTAAGCTAGCCAAGAACCCAGAGTGACGTTAAAGCTGAGTAAACACTGACCCCAGACCAGCACCGTGATAAAGTGAGCTGCTGCTGCTGAACCTGAACAGGTAACACAGTGCTGAGCAGTCAGGCTGCAGGTTTCTACCTGTTCATGTTTCTACAGTAGAATCACTTTGAAGTGTCTTTGTGCTGTTTCATCTTTGTGTTCATAAACACTCAGAGAAACATCACGTGACCTCATCAGGATCTGTGTTGGTGTGTGGGGCTGTACCTCAGCTTTATGTTGTTACATGCTCATTTGATCGTTTTACACAGTAACATCAAAGTAATGTTATGAGGAGTAATGAAGTAATGTACTCCATTACTTTTAATAATTGTTCTGTGTAATATGTGTAATAATGACTTTTTTGAGTAATGACTGTTACGGGTTCGAAATTGAGGATGAGAGTAAAACAATGATAGTCCAGAAGAGGTCGTTCAAACAATTGATTTTAATGCACGCAGCGTGGAGAGGTGCAAACTGCAAAACAGTTGTACATCTCTACCCAAAATACACTCTAGATTGCTTTTATAACATCAGGGTATTGTAACGCCCCTTCTTGCGTTTACAAACACATAATTTGCATGTACAGAACATTCATGTATTTTAAGAATTAAATGCAAACACAGAGGTTCCTCTTTCTGGCATCCTTTTCCGAATATGGTGATGATCTAAGGCCTTTGAGGTCACCATGGACTGGACATCCTGCTGTCACCTGTTGCTAGGCAAACTCAAATACCACAAGAAGCTGAATACATTCAGGCCTTTGCTCAGCTACTATTGTACTGTAACAATATACTCAGCATATGAGTTTTGATATATATATTTAACTCAATCCTTTTAAAGTAGTTATAACTGCACCTGTAATAAACATGTTAATATTTGATTATGATAACCCCTATAATATAAATTATAACATAATGGCAGCAGCTTCAATAAACGCTTTGATGAATGATAATTAATACAATGTTAAGGATGGTGGTTATATACAGTTCAGCAGTAAACTAATTTCTTTAAATATTACAATCCCCTCTCTTGACCTCTTGCCCACAAGAGGTCACTATACTATGTCTTGTGTCACCGCTCGACCCACTCTGTCACCTCTACATCCATTAATGGCACCATGGGCGCCAAAACCACCATTCCCAGGTCCACTACCTTCGCTCTGACCCTCTCTTGCCGTCCCCTGACTCAGCAAATCAGACAATAACCTCATGTCATCTAAGTGGTCCAGTAATAAACACCAGCTCCCACTTGAAAACACTTCATGCTTAAGTGATCTCTGCTCCTCTTCTGGGTCCCTCTCTAGTGGAAATCTTCTCCTGTAAGGGATAGAAAACAAACAGCCTCTCTCTGCTACACCTTACTAACCTACTGTGTTCATCTAAGGTTCCTGTCATTATTCAAAGTTGGTTCACAATATCATATCATGCAAAATGACAAACCCTACTGCCACGTCTGCTTTGTTAAGCTCTTCAGTTAGACTCTGTGCCTGTATGCCAGTCTGTGTGTACATGCGTGTACACGTTTAATGTCTAAATGCACATGTGGATGTATGTGCACTTGTATGTCAATCTACATCTATGAGTCAATGGTTTTTCACATATAAGGCGTTAATGTGAGAAATGTTTCCTGACTATTAACTCCTCATACTGGAGGGACTTTCCTGTTTGCCCAACCTCTTAGGTTTGGCCTTTTACACTTTTACTAAAGAAATTTTCCCAGAGCCCAAAGACATTTTTATTTTGCTCCTGCGCTTGACAGGATAAGGGAAGTTGTTTTTTGTTTTGTTTTGAAATTTCCCCTTCTGTGTGTGTGTGTGTGTGTACATAAGTAAGCATATGATAATCAACATAAAATCCCTGATTTGCAAATTATTTTCTGTAAAATAAATCTATATCATGTTTGTGTCTGTAAGCATATTTTGCATTCATTCATTACACTCCACGCCATTCCTGCAAGTTAGGAGCTGCATCAAGTCCAGGCCTTTGGCCTCGCCTATGTTTAAATCATGTGTGTACTGTAAGCATGCATGCAATTAACCTGCTATGTTCTCATCTTCCCTCAACATGTATCACCTGGACACTCTCACCAGTGAAGCTTAAAACCTGTTTGGACGGAACATCAACTCTAAACCAGCACAGTTATGCATTGTGTATAAAATGAACTCAACCTGTAAATAGAGACATCACTGTTATGACAAACATAAAATAATACTGTACAACATGTTATTAATACAGTCATCCTAAGGCAGATTATATGATAGCAATAAAAAATCTCTAAATCCCCAATCCCAACAGGTCCTGCTTTTAAATCTTCCCTGACTTTCCCTTCAAGTTCTGCTTTCTTAGTACAATAATTAGGTCCTCCTAATCCCATTAAATCTGCCATATTGATTCCTTCATGTGTAAATGTCAGATTTCGAGCATCTAAAACTTTACTCAGTCTCTGTTGTGCTAATGATGTCATAGTGAACGCCTGCGAGTTCACATATGCCACCACACTATGTGTAGTCAGAACTTTTAGTGAGTGTTCTCTCCCTACATGTGCTGTTTCCTATATTATTTTGGCCACCCCTGCTGCATGCTGTGCGCATGTAGGGTGCCTTGCTTCTGTTGGACTCAACCTCATGCTAACCTACATAAGTACCTGTCCTAAGAGCGACCTCTGCACAGCTCAGACGCCAGTTGCAAGAGCTCTCTAACATTACAATCATCAGCTGTGACTTATATAGTGTTATTTCGGTACTTTATACTTCACACATTTTTCAACGTTGTTTATATGGGGAGTTCCTCTTTTTATGTCTATATTTATTAATATGCCTTGTGCACTAAAACTTCCTGTTTTTCAGTCTGGCTGAGCTCTTGTTTGTGAGTAAAAGGTGGCCTTGCTCTACAAGCCAGCCTTCATTATTAAAGTACATAAAACAGGAATAAAATAAATGTTTTAATGTGTATCTGCTCATTATCTTAACACCAGTCCCCGTTTTTCATTTCTCCCTTGAGAGATTAACTAATTCCTATTTTATAACATTTTAACTTCACTTCAATACAATCCAATTGAATTTTATTTATATAGCGCCAAATCACAACAAAAATTGCCTCAAGGCGCTTCATAGATACAGAGAAAAACCCAACAATCTTGTGACCCCCTATTGAGCAAGCACTTTGGCAACAGTGGGAAGGAAAAACTCCCTTTTAACAGGAAGAAACCTCCGGCAGAACCATGCTCAGGTACGGGCAGCCATCTGCTGCGACCGCTTGGCGTCAGCGAACAGAGATTTTTTTTTTTTTTTTTTTTAACAGAGAGACCTAATATTTAATAATCCACATTTCACTATTTTATTCTTCAGTTCAAATTTGGATTCTGTATTGTTCTTTATTTGTTATTATTTATGTTTAGATTGTTTATTGCTAGTCTTGGTTTGTTGTTATCTGTTTGGGAGCTGACATAGTCTCTATGGATAAGCGTCTTTTGGTGGGGTAGCATCAGGAGAGAAGCTCCAGAGAGGCATCTTCCATGTTAAACACTAAAATATAACAAAAGAGATCTCCTCAACGTGTTGTATATTTTTAATATTTCCTTATTATTTTGTCATAAAATAAATCAACCAAATACTTAAGCTGTGTGACAGCACCTTGCGTTTACGCCGGGCTGTGAGCTGCCCTGAATCTACTTGCTACACCCCCCTTTCACCCAATCTAATTTTTCAATCTTAATCTAAACTATTCCTGACCTTCCCCTTCTCTCATCTGATCATCTCAAGTACGTCCTGTACCAAATTTGCTTCCTCTTTTCAAGTCCCACATTTAATTACAAGCTCTAACACATTTGCCCTATCTGGCTGTCTCGACGTTTCCTATCAACTTACAAAGATACCAGAGTTATTCTCAGAACTCAGAGCTGAGGTTCCCCTTTCCTAAGTCTGTATGTTCTACCAGAGAGCAAGTCGGTAAACAAGTTTATCATCACAAAGGTTGTTAGGTAAAGGTCACCTAACATCTGCTTAGTAACCCTAAAAGAGCACATTTCATGTAGCTAATCGCATATATTAACACCCCCCTTTTTGTGACACATCTCATGTGTTACAAACTCAAAATCCTTCACTCAGGTTAGGAAATTAAAAGAAAAGTTTAGTCCTACCATATTATGTATAAATGCTCCGGAGCTTCAAACCTGTGTTTAAGGAATGAAATCAAATTAATCATCATGTCAAATCCTTTCTTGGCTCCATCCACAGCCTGCATCCTTGAAACGTCCTAGAAACAAAAGCCTGTGTGTTAACCAGTACATCACCTTTTATACTCAGTTTCCCCACTCATGATCCAACCTGTGTTATAAAAGAAAAGTTAAAACAGAACAATTATCAGTCATGTGTCCAACCTTAGTCCAGTCTTTTGTCAGTGTCCAGTCGGTCCAACCTATGGTCTGCCTCGTCCGTCCAGTCACCATCCATTTACACACATTCACTCACATACATTAACATCAGGTCTTGCTGACAGTGGAGACTATCTCGCAAATATTCAGTCTTCACTCTCAGCAACATCAACTCATTTATTTGTTTTACTTTGTTTTTAGGAAAATAGTTCTTTCTGCTTTTAGACTGGATTGGCTCATGGCAATCCTTTTTAGACAGAGACTTAGCCTTCTCCTCTGCCCATTGTAATCTGGAGAAGGTCACCGAGAATTTTCAGCGCTGTTATCCACTCTTTTGCAGGCCTGCTTAGAACAAAAATGAGAAAAAGAGAGCTGATTATTAGCTCATCAAAACACAAAACAAAATCACCTGACAGGTTTTTCTAAGTGCACTGTTACAAAATGATGGACCCCTTAGACATGTGCATGTTTGATAAAACTCCCTCTATTAAAATAAGAAAACAACACAAATCTAACCGATAGAAGTAACCCATCACTACAACAACAACCTCAACAATCTTAAACACAGAACATTTTGCCACAAGTTCTTCAGGGTCCTGACTCTCTCAGGTCAACTAACATCACCTCACCTGCTCAATACACAGAAAATCTCGTTAAACGCCACACAACTTGCACACCATCAACACTAAATTCTAAATTTTCTCTTCTGAAAACTTACTACACACTAAGCGAGTTGGACAACATGATAAACAGACTCCTATGCTAAACCTGCTATCTGATCTTCATGAGCTCTTTTGTATTCTAAGGTTAATGCATTTTCTATTTGTGTGTGTGTGATTATGTATATGTTTCTTTTCGTGTTTTTTTTTTTTTTCAGACTCCCTCACAAGGTTCCACTTAAACAGTCAGTTTTTCTCTTTCCCAAATTTGATCTCCCTCCTGAAATAACCGCATTCCTTGTCCTCAGCCAGAAGTTAGAGCTTGATTTTCAGGTTCAGGGAACAATTCACCCTGAAAGACAGTGAGTGTCTCCCCTCTTTGGCTCATCACTCGTCATTGTTAATGACGTTTCCCCCTCTGCCCCAGCGGCTTTACCCTTGTAGTCCCGTCTCCTCCAGTGAGTCCAAGCTCACTCCGGGACCTAGGTTCAAGCAATCGTGACTGCGCCTTGCCTTAGGTTGTCCCAGGGTTTCGAGGTGGGATCTTACCCGTCATGGGCTGTCCAGCCTTCCATGCTTCGCCTGATACGGGGGCCAAGTGGGCACAGGTGCTATGAGGGGAGGGGACACACTGACTCTGGAAATCAAAGGAGTGTAAACTGCGTTCTTTATTTCATGTGTGTATTAACTTTCCAACAATAATTTCACATGTAACAGTTTGTGTACGTGCGTTTTCAATTCATTAATGTAATTATCAGTTCATGTATTTATTTCTCTCGGTATGTCCTTTTTCTAAAACCTGTAATTAATGTCTTTTTATTACTTTTACTTAAACATGCATTCGCTTCATCTTCTCAGAATTTAACTCGTCTGTCTATGTAGTTTTACTAAGTCTTGATCTAAAATAATACACCCTCTTCTCACACACTTTTAAGTATACTAATTTTGCATTTGTCAGTTTTTTTTTTTTTTTTCTTCATTCACACAATCCTTTCATAATCGTCTCACACACACTGCCTTTTCTCTCAGACTTCCACTTTTTCACTCATTCTCCTATAAATCTCCCTAGTGTTATTATTATTTATTTACTATTTGGTACAAATCACACATAATCACTCAAATCTAATACTGACAGAACTTCCCCCAGTGCAGATCAGTCAAAATACGCTTCCCTAAGAGTATTCTACAGGCATGCTATAATGAATCAGCAAAATCAGCAAATTTAATAACAACAATTCAACCCTCTAACCATTCTCACAGCACACACATAACTGGAAAACTAAAACCCCACAGTCTTTATTGCTAAAACTCTCTCCTCTCATTGTTGTTCTGTCTCACAAAGTGGTCTAAAGTTCCGACTAGGTACAAACAATCATCCAGGAAGTTGGTAAACTCTAATTCCGTTAGAGTCACTATTCTATCCGACTCAAACTCTGCGTCTTCTGTCTCACATCAAACAAACACCTCCACTTGGACCTGTACTGGCTCGCTGGCAGTTACTGGCGTCAGCATAATAATGAAGGTAAAGCCAGTTACCTACCTCAAATCCAAACCAGAAAATATAGCATACACCTCCATTCAAAAATCCTAAAACATCTTACTTCGACACCCCAAAACACACATCGCTTACAGACATCTATATTAATTAAATTATCTCAAATTCAATTTCAGTTCTCAGAACCCAGATAACGGTCTTAAGTATCAACAGTTTATATATCCTATCTCAAAACCCCGCAAAAAGTCATACAGTCATGGCAAGAAATAAAACTTTACTTACAATATTGTAATAAACAAAACCAGCGTCTTAAATACAGGCATCAGCAATGTGTAGCAGTCTCCATTAACTTCCTCATACTCTATGCACCTCTCAGCTGCCTTATTTGCATTCTCACACACACACACAATCTAAAAATAATACCAGCCTGACTCACAGACTCAGACAAGTCTCTTAATATATATACACAGACGTCCTATGATTACAACTGCACAGATTTTAGGCCTCTCATTTCAAAACCTACACAATTTCGAGAATTTAAGTTAACGGTCCGACCGATAAACTCCCTGAGTTTTTTGTGATCAATTTAACCAGTCTCGGCCCCGGGCCGTGGTCACATATCTAATGCCCTAACACAATTTAAAAGCGTCAACCAACTCAACCCCTGCCGAGAAGCTCTATTTTGGGGCATTTCACATCCCAGGCTTCCCTGAAGCTTTAAGTTACAAGTTACACGCCCGAAACCCGGTTTCTACTGACCAAAAAAGTGCAAACCACCGCCCCGGACGGTAAACTGACCTAGTCAGTAGCTATTTTGGGCCGTCCTCAGTTGCCCACGATTGCCAATCGGACTATCCCTTCCCAAGGAATTCACGACCGTCGCCAGTAAATTTGGAGCGTCACCTCCGAACAATGCACTTCTCAGAATTCCCAGAATCCCATACTACAAAAATTTAATTACTTTGAAGACACCCCACAAAACCAACTATATTGGTGTCCAAGCCCGGCTTTATATTCAATTGAGACTTTGCTGTCACAAACACTTCGCCAATAACCTATAACTCTAAATTCTCTCTGCAGTCCAACTGCTTTAAATACACTTATTCTCTTTACTCTTTACTTATTTTCCCTTATTCTCTTTACTTATTTTCAACGTTTCATTATCATTACTTCAACTTCAATTCTCATGAGATTTTCACCAAAATCAAAACAGACCTTTACCAGTAATTTCAGTGAGTAGACTTTCAATTTTGTCAGAACCAATTCAGCACTGTTTGGAAATAATTCAACAGGTAGTGCCTTACCTTTGAATAAGCCGGCTTATGTCAACTCACTTCGACCACTGACTCGTGTCTGCCCGTTTGAGCACCTCAGACCCTCTCGGTCTCAACCTCCAACTCACTCTACTCAACCCTCGGCCAATGCACCAAATGTTACGGGTTCGAAATTGAGGATGAGAGTAAAACAATGATAGTCCAGAAGAGGTCGTTCAAACAATTGATTTTAATGCACGCAGCGTGGAGAGGTGCAAACTGCAAAACAGTTGTACATCTCTGCCCAAAATACACTCTAGATTGCTTTTATAACATCAGGGTATTGTAACGCCCCTTCTTGCGTTTACAAGCACATAATTTGCATGTACAGAACATTCATGTATTTTAAGAATTAAATGCAAACACAGAGGTTCCTCTTTCTGGCATCCTTTTCCGAATATGGTGATGATCTAAGGCCTTTGAGGTCACCATGGACTGGACATCCTGCTGTCACCTGTTGCTAGGCAAACTCAAATACCACAAGAAGCTGAATACATTCAGGCCTTTGCTCAGCTACTATTGTACTGTAACAATATACTCAGCATATGAGTTTTGATATATATATTTAACTCAATCCTTTTAAAGTAGTTATAACTGCACCTGTAATAAACATGTTAATATTTGATTATGATAACCCCTATAATATAAATTATAACATAATGGCAGCAGCTTCAATAAACGCTTTGATGAATGATAATTAATACAATGTTAAGGATGGTGGTTATATACAGTTCAGCAGTAAACTAATTTCTTTAAATATTACATGACCAACACTGATCACAACAAAGAGGAAATGCCTCCAACATGCACAAACATCTGACCCACAACATGCAGTTAATGCGCACAAATGTCTTTGATATGCTGCTCAGTGATGGTGGTGACTGTCAGAGCAGAGCTACTGAGAATCAATAAGTAATATCAATGATGGAATCACTAAATTCTTATCATCCCTGTCAGTATCATACATGTGCTGTATGTGATAAATGTGGAGGTGCTGGCTGTTCTCTCACTCTGCTGTTTAGCTGTAAAGGACGCCTCCCTGCCTTTGTCTCATTCATGACCTTTAATAGTCTCTTCTAACATGCAGAGATCTGTATGATCTGTTTCATAGAGTCTAACCAGCCTGTACAGGTAACAGCAACAGTCACTGCATCACTGACACACAAACTTCATCTCTGTCAATAACAACATTCATACATGGAATAAAAACACATCAGTGGATCATTGCTGGAGCTGCCTGGACTTCAGTCTTCAGGATCTCAACCAACAGCATCGACATGCTGCTCCAGATGTCTGTGCTCCAGATGTCTGTGCTCCAGATGTTTGTGCTCCAGGTGTCTGTGCTCCAGATGTTTGTGCTCCAGGTGTCTGTGCTCCAGATGTTTGTGCTCCAGGTGTCTGTGCTCCAGGTGTCTGTGCCCCAGGTGTCTGTGCCCCAGGTGTCTGTGCTCCAGATGTCTGTGCTCCAGGTGTCTGTGCTCCAGGTGTCTGTGCTCCAGGTGTCTGTGCCCCAGGTGTCTGTGCCCCAGGTGTCTGTGCCCCAGGTGTCTGTGCTCCAGATGTCTGTGCTCCAGGTGTCTGTGCTCCAGGTGTCTGTGCCCCAGGTGTCTGTGCTCCTGGATTTTGTGCTCCAGGTGTCTGTGTTCCAGGTGTTTGTCCTCCAGGTGCCTGTGCTCCAGGTGTCTGTGCTCCAGATGTCTGTGCTCCAGATGTTTGTGCTCCTGGTGTCTGTGCTCCAGGTGTCTGTGCCCCAGGTGTCTGTGCCCCAGATGTCTGTGCTCCTGATGTTTGTGCTCCAGATGTCTGTGTTCCAGATGTCTGTGCTCAAGATGTTTGTGATCCAGGTGTTTGTGCTCCTGGTGAACAGGCTCTCAGTTTCCTCCTTGAAATAAGTGTTTATATTGTTGTTATATTGTTGACCCACTATTGATCATGTGACTCATCACATGACCAATGGTGAGCGTCTCTTTCCCTCTCAGGTTTAAATATCTGGGACTCTCCACCGTTTGGTGTAGAACTGAAGAAGCTTCTTGGATGAAACGTCTTCCAGAAACTTAAAGACGTCTCTTTTCTCTCCAAGCTCCTTAGATCACATGACCTGGATGACTGAACCTACAGACTTATTGACCTGGTTTCTAGGTTACATGAAAGGTCAGAGGTCAGCGACTGTAACTCAGTGACTTCTGTTAATGTGAACTCACTGAGTGTTTGTGGTTTACCTCTCAGACTGAATGAAGATGATGATGGAGGAAGAGGAGGACAGAGCAGAGTCTGCAGGGTCCAGCTGTCCGTCTGTGAGGAGTGACCGGTCCAAAGATCATGATCCATTCTTCAGTGGTGAACCTGGACCAACGAGGTCAGAGAGCTGTGATGACTCCTTTACATGTTTGTGTTTCCTGGATAAATCTGACCTGAAACATCCTCAGATTGTTACAAAGATTCATAAAAAGAAAACAAAGAGAAAAGATCCAAATGTTCGACTTGGTCATTTGCTGTTTGAGGACAGTGATGCTCATATCTGTGGGGAAAGTGTGACCTGAGTGGGTTCATGTTTGTCTTTAAAGAGCTGCTCTGATTCTCTTTGTGTCTGATCTGTGAAACAGTCTGAGAGGTCACACAGAGACCCAGCAGCTAAAGCCTGGATCATACTGGCTGCTGTTACTCCATCAGGACAACACTGAACCACAGTGGTGTGGATGTAGTGGATAATCCCACCATACTGATGCTCAGAGTTAATCACAGGGAACAAAACCAGATGTTACCTTCAGATTGTGACCTTTGGAGTGGACGATGCAGATTTCAATAGAGAATAAATGTTGTTGTTTTTCAACTGTGAAAAAAGAATCTAATTTTCTGAACTTAAGAATTTATGATGCTGGAAAAAACATGGAGACAATAACACAACATTTCACTGTATTCATAGAATGAATGTAAAACTGTCAGACATTCATTAAATATGCAAAATGTCCACAGAAGCATCAGAGGGTCAGATGTGAAGCACTCAGTGATTTTGATCAAATGACTCATCAGTTACTGATCTGTACTACACTGATCTACCACGTTAGTAAAGCTGGTGTTCTGGTGGTGGAGAGACCTCGGATCATGTTCTGGTGTTGGAGCAGTGATCTGCTGATGGTTCAGTTTAATGAGCTTCTTCAAAATCCTCCCTGACATCACCACTGAAAGGACGTCCATGAAAACAGACTGAAAATTACTGATATGTTCACAATCTGAGAGTTTAAAACTTGACAAACTTGATTCAGATGAAGTTATTTGAGCAGAAACTCCTGGATCTTTATCCTGTGTTGATCTAATCCTTCATGGTTCCTCCACAGAGTGGACCAGCAGAGCTCAGAGGTTCCCAGTGGTCAGTCTGCCCAGCAGCATCAAACACAGCTGGACTCCATATTTATGGTCTGTACATGTACAACAACTACTGTTACATCTGTTCTGTCCACAGTCATCTCCATGCTGCTCTTTGTAGACCAGTGTCAGTGTGTCCAACATGGATCTGATGTTTGGCTCCATGATTTCAGTCTGATCGGCTCATTCATAAATATTCTGTTCCAGCTGCTGGAGGACAACATCATCACTTTTGTGAAGAACGAGCTGAAGAAGATCCAGAAGGTTCTGAGTCCAGATTACCCAGAATGCTTAGAGAGTCAGAGGAGCAGCAGCAGAGAGGCATTTGTGAAGATCACAGTGGACTTCCTGAGGAGAATGAAGCAGGAGGAGCTGGCTGACCGTCTGCAGAGCAGTAAGAGGATTTATCTAAAGATTTAAGCTGCTGGATAAATGAACATTTTCCAGAGATGGAAGATGGAGCAACATGTTTTAAAGATTAGTTCTTTTTGGAATTGAGTGTTTATTTTTCTTCTCATTCAGAACTTCCAGCTGCAGTTTGTCAACGTAACCTTAAATCTGCTCTGAAGAAGAAGTTCCAGTGTGTGTTTGAGGGCATCGCTAAAGCAGGAAGCCCAACCCTTCTGAATCAGATCTACACAGAGCTCTACATCACAGAGGGAGGGACTGCAGAGGTCAATGATGAACATGAGGTCAGACAGATTGAAACAGCATCCAGGAAACCAGACAGACCAGAAACAACCATCAGACAAGAAGACATCTTTAAAGCCTCACCTGGAAGAGACGAACCAATCAGAACAGTGCTGACAAAGGGAGTGGCTGGCATTGGGAAAACAGTCTTAACACAGAAATACAGCCTGGACTGGGCTGAAGACAAAGCCAACCAGGACATCCAGTTCATATTTCCATTCACTTTCAGAGAGCTGAATGTGCTGAAAGAGGAAAAGTTCAGCTTGGTGGGACTTGTTCATCACTTCTTTACTGAAACCAAAGAAGCAGGAATCTGCAGCTTTGAAGACTTCCAGGTTGTGTTCATCTTTGATGGTCTGGATGAGTGTCGACTTCCTCTGGACTTCCACAAAACTACAATCCTAACTGACCCTAGAAAGTCCACCTCAGTGGATGAGCTGCTGGTAAACCTCATCAGGGGGAAACTGCTTCCCTCTGCTCGCCTCTGGATAACCACACGACCTGCAGCAGCCAATCAGATCCCTCGTGTCTGTGTTGGCATGGTGACAGAGGTCAGAGGGTTCACTGACCCACAGAAGGAGGAGTACTTCAGGAAGAGATTCAGAGATGAGGAGCAGGCCAGCAGGATCATCTCCCACATCAAGAAAGCTCGAAGCCTCCACATCATGTGCCACATCCCAGTCTTCTGCTGGATCACTGCTACAGTTCTGGAGGATGTGCTGGAAACCAGAGAGGGAGGACAGCTGCCCCAGACCCTGACTGAGATGTACATCCACTTCCTGGTGGTTCAGACCAAAGTGAAGAAGGTCAAGTATGATGGAGGAGCTGAGACAGATCCACACTGGAGTCCAGAGAGCAGGAAGATGATGGAGTCTCTGGGAAAACTGGCTTTTGATCAGCTGCAGAAAGGAAACCTGATCTTCTATGAATCAGACCTGACAGAGTGTGGCATCGATATCAGAGCAGCCTCAGTGTACTCAGGAGTGTTCACACAGATCTTTAAAGAGGAGAGAGGACTGTACCAGGACAAGGTGTTCTGCTTTGTTCATCTCAGTGTTCAGGAGTTTCTGGCTGCTCTTCATGTCCATCTGACCTTCATCAACTCTGGACTCAATCTGCTGGAACAACAACAAACAACCTCCAAGAAATCTAAATTATTTAACAAACGAAAACTTCAATCTCTCCACCAGTGTGCTGTGAACAAGGCCTTACAGAGTCCAAATGGACACCTGGACTTGTTCCTCCGCTTCCTCCTGGGTCTTTCACTGCAGACCAATCAGACTCTCCTACGAGGTCTGCTGACACAGACAGGAAGTAGCTCACAGACCAATCAGGAAACAGTTCAGTACATCAAGAAGAAGCTCAGTGAGAATCTGTCTGCAGAGAAAAGCATCAATCTGTTCCACTGTCTGAATGAACTGAATGATCGTTCTCTACTGGAGGAGATCCAACAGTCCCTGAGATCAGGACGTCTCTCCACAGATAAACTGTCTCCTGCTCAGTGGTCAGCTCTGGTCTTCATCTTACTGTCATCAGAAAAAGATCTGGATGTGTTTGACCTGAAGAAATACTCTGCTTCAGAGGAGGCTCTTCTGAGGCTGCTGCCAGTGGTCAAAGCCTCCAACAAAGCTCTGTGAGTACATTTGTACTCATGTCTTTACTTTAACATCCAACTGTGTCAGTAATTTATTTCACCAGACTTTCTTTGTATGAATTTGTATCCTAAAGTTTTGGGATTTCTCCAATACAACTGTAACCTCTTTGATGCCTCCAGAACTCGGTGCACTCGAGACGCTGAATCCACCATAAACTCTGACATCACTGCTGCTGTTATGTTATCAGTCTTTGTTTAAACACTTAGGCTGCATGTGCCTGATGTTGTGATACTTTATATTCACATGCATGCTCCTAGATACATTTCTACTGCAGGTCTATTTTTAGTCACAAATGTTGGTGAAACACTTGCTTTTACATGCATGGTGGGTCCTGCATTAAAGCATTTGAATTACTCAGTGAATGATGGCAGCCAGAGAAACATCCTTAGTTCCACTTTAATCTCTGCTTCGGTCCTCCACAGTGTGTTTGTTGTTTCTTTGTTGTTGTTGGCCTGCTCTCTCCTCTCACTCCAGTCTGGTTGCAGCAGATGTTTGTCCCTCCCTGAACCTGCAGACTTGGGTGCAGCACCTCAGTTTATCTTCAGTCTGAAACCAGCTGCTTTATCCCCTCAAGCACACCTTCCCTGGTCATCTCTGCTGTGGTTGCTATAAAATTTAATCTTGATTAAAAAAAAAGAAAAAACTAAAGTCAGACTTGATGCCATTTATTGGCAGCATGGTGCCTGTTTGATGATAAACTGCAGCACAGTCTAAAGCAAACCTTCTGACTTTATTGACTTTATGCATGTATATATTCTTCCTGTTCACCTTGGACACACAACAGCTCTGTTTGTTGTGACTGGATCTAGAACACAATCCAGATCAGCCAACATATCCTAATCTAGATGATTTTTAAGGTGGTATCTGGGAGGAAAAGTTAAAAATCAGCTTGGATGGCCTGTACTGTATGATGGCCTTGGTTGCACCACATTGACAGCCATGCAGGGTGGTTCACTCCTTGGGCAAGAAGACCGAGGAGTGAGCCACGCTTGGTCAAAGCTTGGTCATTCAAGCTCACTGTTTTCACCTTGTTGGTTGATGATAAGTATTTTTTTTTACCTGACTTATAGTCATCATTGTCTTCAACTCACACACTGCTGACTGCTGTAGCTTACCTGGCTGAGCAGGTGACCCATGTACTGAAGGTTAGAGTCGTGACTCCAGGGCCTGGTTTGAGTCTGCCCAAGACCATTTCCTGTGTTCTCCTCACTTCCTGTCTTCTCTGTCCTATACAGTGAAAAAAAAAGGCCTCAGGTTCTGAAAACTCTTCCCCTTCATCATCTTCCAAATCATCTCTCTCATCTAAAATCACCAGTATTCTCTGAGTAGAGAATCTTTTCACAATCTCGAATGATAAGGATCCAAGTGGGTAAAGTTAGTTATTTGTTGTGTTCCTATTTGCAGCTGGGACAGATTGTGAAAAACTCGGCTGCCAAAATTACATCCAGTTTAGAAGAAAAACATTGAGTGAAGTGTTTGTTTCATCATCCTTCACAGCTCATCCACCAGGTGTCACAAACTGCGGCAGAGCAGTACAAAGCATGTCATACTGGAACTGCAACAACCAGAGTTTTACCTACCTTTGGTGTTTCTTGACAGCATGAGCGTAATATTTACTGAACAGAGTCGTCTTCTGTAATCTTTTCAGATTCAGAACACTGTATTTATTTTCAAGGGGCAATTAGGATACTGACCTTGCCAACCGTACATGCAATACACAAACATCACATTGGGGAGACAGGTGAGGCTAGGTAGCTGGCCGGTCAGCCGCTAGAGCAGCGACCCGGAACTGAACAGCGGAAAATGCACAACATGAGGAAAGATGAGGAGAAAAAAGAACTCCACCCAGACTGAGCTCCAACAGGGAGATCAGTTTGAGAACAGAAAAAAATGACCTTAGCGCAGAGCACATGAAAACTCTTAATGCGCCATAGAAACACATGACAAGCAACAGGGATGGGTAACAGGTGAGAGACAGCCGGTGTAGACAGCGCATCCGGGCCTGCAGCATTTGCGCTGGTCCCCTCGACCCACCGTCTGCACCGGGAGGGGATAAGCATGCTTAGGATGGGAAGGAACAGTCTAAACACCGTCTGGTATCAGGGTGAGACTTATGTTCAGCTCCAGCCTTGAGACCACAGCTGGCGCCGGTATGTTAGCTGCATGAAATGATGGTGGTTTTCTTTGGTGCCAACAACTGCATGTCACAGCTGATCTAACAGTCCGTCACTCGTCTCTCAATCTCCCATTGGAGAGCCACGAGCTTCTCCGAGAGGTTATCAGTTTAGCGCTCAAAGAGCAAAGTCTGAGAACTCACGACCGCCATGAGCTTCTTCAAGATCTTATCCGTGCTGCGTTCAATGAGCCCATTTTGAGAAGTCACGACCCGTCCCATTGTTTCAGTCACAGCGGGCAGCCTGGTGGGGTTTTGAACAGCTGATTTCGCTTTTTTTAATCTTCAATAAGCCAGGACCAAGCCAGCTCAGATCAGCAAGAACCCTTTGCTGCTGTGAATGTCCGTGCTGCTATATTTCAGTATCAGGCTCTAAATGTACAAATGGATCTGAGAAGATCTCCAATCATGTTTCTACTAGATTTACAGTTTGTTTTCATGTCTTCGGACTCAGAAGGTGGAGCAGGTGGAGCTTACCTGGAGTAAGTGCTGATATGGAAGAAGAGTTGTGTTTTAATGAAGCTATTTAGTTAACTAATAATTGTATTGCATGCTGGCATTAAAAAATGTTTCATTTGACTGATTTAATTAATTAATTTGTTTGTTTTCTTCCAGACTGAGTGGCTGTAACCTCTCAGAGAAAAGCTGTGATGCTCTGTCCTCAGTCCTCAGCTCCCAGTCCTCTAGTCTGAAAGAGCTGGACCTGAGTAACAATGACCTGCGGGATTCAGGAGTGAAGCTTCTGTCTGCTGCACTGCAGAGTCCACATTGTACACTGGAAACTCTCAGGTCAGGATCCAAACATATCATTAAATGATATTATTGTATAAACAACCAAGCTTTATAGAATTGGCAGGTGAACTTTTCCTTATCTTTGGATTGCTTAGGAGATTCTTAATTACTGTCTGAAGATTCTTTACAGTCACATATTTTGTTTTAATGGTAAAACAGAATTATTGTTCAGTTCAATGAGCAGGTAGCTGTGAGATTCATAATAATGAGGTATATTTGTATTAAAGATGACTAAACTTGAACAGTAGCTGTGTGAGTTACTGTGTTTACTCATGTGTGCTGATGTTGTGAGTAATTTAAAGCTGAAATAAACTTGTAATGAGTTTAATAGAGTTTCTGAAGTAAGTGTACTTGGAGATATTTATGTGTTTACTAAAGTCCAGCAGCAGGAGGCTGTGTGCAGCATAGAGGAACCCAGACCTCAGCTTTGTCTCCTGGTTTCTGTTGCTGCTGTTACAGTTTCCCTCATCGTTCCTTCAACAGTCTCCTCACTGTAACAAATCAAAGTGTTACTGTATAGATTCACGTCTGAATGTTGCCATGTGCTATTAAAACTAAAAGCGATGTTTCATACACCCACGTGGTTCAGTCACACAGTAACTGATGGTAAATAATGTTTGTGTTGAGCACATCGTACAGGTCAGCTGCTCCACACAGATCTCAGGTTTACATGCTGGAACAGTTTGTGATCATGAAGGATAAACTTCCTCTTTGTTTCATACAGATGTGACATGAACAATAACACGTTCATGAAATCCTGTTAGGAACACAAACACTATTGTAGCTGGAGAATATATTTGAATGTAGGATAATGTAGGGGATCATCAACAACAGTAATAACTAACCACCACCTCACCATTTGGGTTGGTAGCTGCATGTTGATTGATGAAGTCATTTTCTTCTTCCTCCATTTCTACCTTATTACCATCAGATTAAAGTCTGCACAGAGACAGGCACTGGACATGTTTAGCCTAGCTTAGCACAAGGACTGGACATGGGGGAAACGGCTCTCATCACTGGATCGAAACATGAAAACAAATCTGAAGTAAAGTTTTGTTGAAGTGAACTGTGGTGGTGCCCAATGTTCCCTCTAAGCTGCGCGCGTGTGCAATTGCGCACTGCTGGCACGTCTCTGCACACAGAAAATCTGTGTTGCGCACAATAAAAAAATCAAATCTCAATTGAAATTAAAATTAATACTTTAACAATTCTGTTCTGCAGTGTTAGTCAGTGACTGGCTGCTCCCGTATGGGATCAGAACGATGCCGCCTTATCCCATAGTCCAGCCAATGATGCGATTCACATTCGTATATACGCAGCTAATCAACGTCGTTGACAGGCTATGACAGCGTCCTTATGTGCCGACACCGGTGTTTTAGCAAAGCGGTTGATGTGGAGTGAAGCCACGTTAATGACAACGTGTCCAACCATTGGAGATGTGAGCAGGACAGACGAACAACTGACGGACAAAGTGTGGACTTTATACCAGTTTTTAAATTGTGTTGATCGGCCGTAAAACCAGAGTTATGATAAAAATATCTGCAATGTTTGGTTTTCTTCCTGAATACTATTGTTGTTTATAACAACGACAGTATTCAGTATTTATTGCAACAAACTTTGTTGTTTGCAAAACTCAGTAACTTTTTTGAAGAAGTAACTATATAATTAATTGCCCAACATTGGTCATTATTTACTGTATGTTGCAGACAGAGTTACAGACTCTCTCCCAGACCACAGACTCATAATACAAGTCAGAGCTTTATTTAAGAAAAAGAAGAAAGAAAGTTGTGTTTTCAAAATTGGAGTTGAAGTTATTTTTCCTTCCAATAATGTTAACATACTACAGGTCATGAACAAGATTTTTTTTTTAAATTTTCATTGTAAGTGGGCTAAATCAGTTAATTAAAAGTAGTCTAACATAAATGCTGTAATTTGATTACTTTAATAAACATGTAACTTGGATGGATTAGATGCTGGCGTGACCACAGTGCACACGTCTGCTGTCGCTCACAGTGGTCCAAGGGACGCTCAGGGAGTTTGTGTGTTCGCTCAGACACATGAAACATTAGAGGGAACATTGGCGGTGACTGGCAGGGAAAAGGGGAATGATAAGACTTATCCATCCATCCATCCATCTTCATCCGCTTTATGCGAGGCCGGGTCGCGGGGGCAGCAGCCTAAGCAGAGAAGCCCAGACCTCCCTCTCCCCAGCCACCTCCTCCAGCTTATCCGGGGGAACACCAAGGCGTTCCCAGGCCAGCCGAGAGATATAATCTCTCCAGCGCGTCCTGGGTCTTCCCCGGGGCCTCCTCCCAGTGGGAACATGCCCGGAACACCTCACCCAGGAGGCGCCCAGGAGGCATCCTTGTCAGATGCCCGAACCACCTCAACTGGCTCCTTTCGATGTGGAGGAGCAGTGGCTCTACTCTGAGCCCCTCCCGGATGGCCGAACTTCTCACCCTATCTCTAAGGGAGAGGCCAGCCACCCTTCGGAGGAAGCTCATTTCTGCCGCTTGTATCCGCGATCTCGTTCTTTCGGTCACTACCCACAGCTCGTGGCCATAGGTGAGGGTAGGGACATAGATCGGCCGGTAAATTGAGAGCTTCGCTTTTACACTCAGCTCCCTCTTCACCACGACGGACCGGTGCAGCGTCCGCATCACTGCAGCCGCAGCACCAATCCGTCTGTCGATCTCCGCCCCTTCTCCCATCACTCGCGAACAAGACCCCGAGATACTTGAACTCCTCCACTTGGGGCAGGAACTCATCCCCGACCCGGAGCGGGCACTCCACCCTTTTCTGGCTGAGAACCATGGCCTCAGATTTGGAGGTGCTGATCCTCATTCCCGCTGCTTCACACTCGGCTGCGAACTGTTCCAGTGCGAGCTGGAGGCCTTCACCTGATGAAGCCAACAGAACCACATCATCCGCAAAAAGCAGAGATGAGATTCTGAGGCCACCGGGCGAAAAGCCCTCCGCCACTTGGCTGCGCTTAGAAATCCTGTCCATAAAAATTATGAACAGAACCGGTGACAAAGGGCAGCCCTGGCGAGCCCATCACCCACCGGAACGAGTCCGACTTATTGCCGGCAATGCGAACCAAACTCTTGCAACGGTTGTATAGGGATCGAATGGCCCGTAGCAATGGGCCAGACACCCCATACTCCCAAGAACACCTCCCACAGGACACCCGAGGGACACGGTCGAATGCCTTCTCCAAGTCCACAAAACACATGTAGACTGGTTGGGCAAACTCCCATGCACCCTCAAGTATCCTTGAGAGGATAAAGAGCTGGTCCAGTAAGACTTACTGTAAATATAATTATGTATGTATTGAAAAAGGAACAACTAAAATGTTCCAGCTGAAAAAATGAAATCAGTTTCAGTTTATGAGCTCTGTTTGTTTTCTTTACAGTTCCAACCTTTTATATTGAAATGAGCTGCTCATTCCTGTTTAGATGACCTGCATAAAACAATACAGAGCACATTGGGCTGAATATGGAAGCATCACAGTACAGCTTCACTAAAGTCTCTGATATGAGATGAGAAATGAAGCAGCCAGAGCTTTTTCATGAGTGGAAATCCACTGTGACTGTGAGCTGCTGCTACAGCCTCCAGATTAGCCAGCAGCTCATCCTGCTCAACATTTTCTCACCAACTTTAATGGAAGTGTGATGTTTTTAGCTGGAGTGATGGTCAGGGTGGCCTCCTCTCCTCTTCTTCTCCTCTTCCTCTTTCATTTGTAAAGCCACTTCTGCTGCTTTCATTCATTTGGAAGTCCTGTAGCTGAGTTTGGGAGAGACTAACAGCCTCGGCAGCAGAGGGGAAAAGGCTGTAACACCACCACTTTACTCTGTTCTACCTGTCACATCATTTTATCAGGAAACAAATGTTTTTACTATGTTTGTCTTGAAGATGTAAGAAGATCACATGGTGCTTTTTATTATTGTGTTGGTTTGTTTCCTGTCTCTTGGATGGAGCCCAGCTGTGCGTGGCCCCTGGGCCTGTGGTCAGAGTGTGTGCTGGATAATCCGGCCCAGGATGAGGCCAAACTGACATGGGATGAAATGTCTGTCACATAATTGAGCCTAATTTAAAAACATCCTCCATAAATATTGAATAATAACAATAATAATAAACGGTCAGAAGATGACTTGTTGGAATGAAAATGAGCTTGTAGTTTGTCTGCTTTAATCATGTGACTGGAAAAAGGTGTTGGACTTCAAATATGTCCATTTCTTTCACACTTCACCTTTAAAAGTGAAGCCATGTGGTTCCTGGAAGGAAAAACACGACTTTTTCAAGTCTTTGTCCTGTTTTTATGATAAATGTACGACTTTAATGTGAAACATTCAGAGTTTTTTCTCTTGTTGTGTTTGTTTGAAGCTGCTTCCTGTTGGCTTCAGCTGTTTGGAGTTTCCATTTTCTAAACTTCTACATTCTGAACCTTCTTCAGCTCTGAACAGATGATGAAACACTGAATGATTTCAAGCACTTTGTCTAATAAACTTACATCTTTCATTCTTTATACAGATTGATGAGCTGTGGTTTGTCAGAGATCAGCTGTGATTATCTGGCAGCAGCCCTGAAGTCCAACCCCTCGTATCCCAGAGTGCTGGACCTGAGTGGAACCTGCAACAACCTGCAGGATTCAGGAGTGAAGCAGCTGTGTGATCTTCTGGAGAATCCACGATGTCGATTTGAAACTCTGAGGTCAGTCACATGTTTTAGTTGTGCTGAGATGAATATGATGTGAAAGTTGTGCTGACACTGTGGATCAGTAGGCCCACAGACCTCTATACAGGAAGTCTGGTTCAGCTCTGTGTAGAACTTCTGATCCCTGATCCTCTGAGTCTGACTCAGTAGATAATGCAGAGTTCTGAGCTGATGTGGGTGAGCGGACTCAGGCAGCCTGACAGAGTTGATGTCCAGGTCTTCCCTGCTTGTCCTGAAACATAAACATGAGTATCCTTGCAGGTCAGATCTCATCAGTCTCACCTGTTAGTGCAGCTCTCCTCTAGATTGTAGTGCTTGTTAAACTAGGATGATTTTAGGAGCCTGGACCGCAGATCCAAGGGAAGTTATGACTTGGAAAGACTAAACCAACCTATTAGAGGTGTTTGCACTAACATAGATAAATACTCAGATTTACACCTTTAGTGTCTCACAAAGGGTTAAACAGTGAATGTGCACAGAGAGGTTGGTGGTGAGATGGGCACTTCCAGCACTGTAGATGTGTTCCAGCTCAGTGTTCATGGAAATAATCCGGAGAGCAGGATTCCTTGATGAATGTCACATCTTCTTAAAGTTATAATCCACAGGGAAAACTGTGAAACTGTCCATCTGATATCTACTCAGCCAATCAGGTGTTTGATCTCCAGCCCCACCTTATTATCAGTTTCTCTCTCTTTCACATCTGAATTATCTTCACTTCACATTTCAGTCAGTTCAGATTTCATTAGCACGTTCACTTTAGCATAATCCATTTTAATCCAAACACCTTTCTCTTTAAACTCTGTCAGTCACAGTATATCCAGTACAATCCTCTTCTTCACTGAGTCACACATTCAGAGATCAGAGTGTCCTGTGTGCTCTCATTCACTCACACTCACTCTCATATGGCTGAAGTCTGTTTGTACACAGGCTGTCAGCTGGCCTGAGTTAGGCCTGTCTCTAAAATCATTACTTTATTACTTTTATTCTGATTCATCAAAGCCAAACTCAAACATCTTTATATTTACTGATTATGTTCTCATCAATAATTAACAGTCAGTACATTCAGATATGAATCATAATTCAGTGTTTAACATATTGTCACAGATGGACTCCACAGGAGATCTCCTTTATGAAGAAACTGTGAAAGTTTGTCCAACAGTGGGAAACATCTCAGAGAACATCTCAGAGAATATCTGTGAAGCAGAAACTAAACACAATAATAGAAGAAAAGCCAAATAATGATCCAAATCCTGCTCTGAGACTATCAGACAGGCTTCCAAAGACTGCTCAGCTCTCAGACTTACTTAAAGATGCTGGTGCTGTCCACAGATCAGCTGACCTGCTGGGTCTCCATGATCAGCTTTGTTTCTTGGAGATAAAGGCTGAGCCCTTTAGAGCTTCAGTTCTGCAGAGCAGCAGGATGTCTGAGGTCTGCAGAAACACAGAAACACAGCAGCTAAAAATAGTTGTTCAAAGAAAACGAGGTGGGAGCTGCTGGTTCCTGAGCTTTGATACTGGATTAGCTTCAGCAGTTATTCCCATCACTGCTGTAGGAGCTGCAGTTAGTCACAGCTGATTGTCTTCTTTGAACAATCACAATGATGACTGTTGTAAAAACAAGCAGACAAAGAACCAATGAGAGTGAAGAACAGGATAAAGAGCTCCTGTGATGGTGGCAGAGAAATGAGCAGCAGACGGCTCTACATGTTGTAGTGGTTTACAGTCACCAGGGGGCGCCGTCACAGCCACGCAGTCAGTGGGCTGCTCTGCTTGTGCTGTTGTTGGTGAAGCTGAAGTGAAAGCGAGTGTTAAAACAATGAAAAGTGTCCACTGCAGCCTCCATCTGAGCTTCTCATGTTCTTCTTCTTTGATCCTCCATGTTTGTGCTGAACGCTGCTGTCGCTCTCTTCCTGTTCCCGCCCACTTTCTAACCAATCAGCATTGGAGCGTGCACAGCGTCATCCACACTGAGCTTTGTTGTGAGTGCGTGGACTCGTCTGCAGAACATTTGCAGTACAATAACCAGCTGTGCATGCGTCCCAAGCAGCAGCTTCAAGCTCACCTCAAAGAAGTTTAACAGGAAGGACGACTCGTCCATCACGCGTCCAGCTGTGACCGTGTCCACAGCAGAGTGTGACCGAGGCTTCATGCTAACACGCACACATGAAGCTGATACCACCACGAGCAGCTGCTCAGTGGATTTGGAGGAGAAATGTCTGCAGCTTCTCACAGGCAGTATGCAGAATGTGGACCTCCACAAAGACTGTGGAGACCTCGTCCCAGACTCAAAACCAACACTTGTCTGCACAAAACTTCTCACACGTTCCCGTCACAAGTGTCTTCTAAGTGAAGCTACCAGGTTCAGGTCCAGCTCTGTTTATCTGGGGCTGCAGCAGATGATCCATCCTCACAAAGCAACACAGACACCAGATATGCAAACACAGCATCATACAACACAACCAAGAGATCCAAAGAATTTTCTCTGCATTTCTGTGGCTGCTGGAACGAAGCTGTTTGAAACCTTGTTGTTCTGCACTTTGGGACCTGAAGAGGAACCTGAACCTCTGTGCAGAAGGTTCAACTCTGAGGATTCCTGTTCAGTTTTTTTATTTCACACGGCAAAACTTGACAACTTTATGATAAATGTACAACTTCAATGTGAAAAATTCATTTTTTTCTATTGTTTGTTTGAAGCTGCTTCCTGTTGGCTTCAGCTGTTTGGAGTTTCCATTTTCTAAACTTCTACATTCTGAACCTTCTTCAGCTCTGAACAGATGATGAAACACTGAATGATTTCAAGCTCACACTTTGTCTAATAAACTTACATCTTTCATTCTTTATACAGATTGAAGGACTGTGGTTTGTCAGAGATCAGCTGTGATTATCTGGCAGCAGCTCTCAAGTCCAACCCCTCCCATCTGAGACAGCTGGACCTGAGTGGAACCTACAACAACCTGCAGGATTCAGGAGTGAAGCAGCTGTGTGATCTTCTGGAGAATCCACGATGTCGATTTGAAACTCTGAGGTCAGTCACATGTTTTAGTTGTGCTGAGATGAATATGATGTGAAAGTTGTGCTGACACTGTGGATCAGCAGGCCCACAGACCTCTATACAGGAAGTCTGGTTCAGCTCTGTGTAGAACTTCTGATCCCTGATCCTCTGAGTCTGACTCAGTAGATAATGCAGAGTTCTGAGCTGATGTGGGTGAGCGGACTCAGGCAGCCTGACAGAGTTGATGTCCAGGTCTTCCCTGCTTGTCCTGATACACATAAACATGAGTATCCTTGCAGGTCAGATCTCATCAGTCACACCTGTTAGTGCAGCTCTCCTCTAGATTGTAGTGCTTGTTAAACTAGGATGATTTTAGGAGCCTGGACCGCAGATCCAAGGGAAGTTATGACTTGGAAAGACTAAACCAACCTATTAGAGGTGTTTGCACTAACATAGATAAATACTCAGATTTACACCTTTAGTGTCTCACAAAGGGTTAAACAGTGAATGTGCACAGAGAGGTTGGTGGTGAGATGGGCACTTCCAGCACTGTAGATGTGTTCCAGCTCAGTGTTCATGGAAATAATCCGGAGAGCAGGATTCCTTGATGAATGTCACATCTTCTTAAAGTTATAATCCACAGGGGAAACTGTGAAACTGTCGATCTGATATCTACTCAGCCAATCAGGTGTTTGATCTCCAGCCCCACCTTATTATCAGTTTCTCTCTTTCACATCTGAATTATCTTCACTTCACATTTCAGTCAGTTCAGATTTCATTAGCACGTTCACTTTAGCTTAATCCATTTTAATCCAAACACCTTTCTCTCTAAACTCTGTCAGTCACAGTATATCCAGTACAATCCTCTTCTTCACTGAGTCACACATTCAGAGATCAGAGTGTCCTGTGTGCTCTCATTCACTCACACTCACTCTCATATGGCTGAAGTCTGTTTGTACACAGGCTAATCTGGGACTCTCCACCATTTGACCCTAGAAATAAAGAAGCTTCTTGGATGAGAGGTGAAACGTCTTCAAGACGTCTTAAAGAAGTCCAGATGCCTTTTTTTCTAAGCTCTTGAGATGATGAGAACCTTCACAGACACCTCATCAGTGTGACTCTCAGAGCTACCAGCCCTTTGCTACAATCACAAAGCTCTTCATTGAAATCAATGATATCAAAGCTGGAATCCAATGAGTCCAAGTCTTCTGCTGATTCAGCATCACATTCATCTTTGCTCCTTGTTCTGCATCCCCACCATGGACTTCATTCCTTTCCAAGCCAGCCTTGAGTGTCCTTTATTCAGCTCATCCTCTGCTTTACTTTTACACCTGATTTTAGCTGCTTTATCTCTCTTTCAACAAGTTTCTGTGCCTCAGTCTTTTTCTTCTCTCCCTCATAACAAGACAGCTTCTTCTGCCTGAGAACATGTTGGAGTGATTTACTAATCCAGGGCGGATTTTGGGGGAAAATAGTTCCTGTTTTCAAAGTAATCCCCATTTTTCCCAGAAAGAAATGTAAGTAGAAATAAATGATCTAAGTGAGAACATGAGCCTTTAAAAAGGCTCTTCTGAGGCTGCTGCCAGTGGTCAAACCCTCCAACAAAGCTCTGTAAGTAAATCTGTGATCATAGCTTTAGTTTTTAAATGTTTATTCTAGTTAACACAGATCAGGTGGAACAACTCAAATAAAACATCAAAAATATTAAGTGGTCATCGGTACTCAGTTTGTTCAATACTGAATACATTGGAGCACAAATTGTCCACATTTCTGAAATATTTCTGGGTGTAACTGTTACCAATTTAGACCTGGCCTGTGGTTGTTATCTAAGTGATAATCATCAATTCTACTAAAACAAATACAAAATAAAGAAGTTTGACACATTTTGTTGATATCAAAAGCACACTGAACAATTCAGTGTTGTTTTACTGCTGTTCTCTCTTCACTTCTCTGATTCTCTCCACATGTTGCTCTGCATCAGTGCTCAGTTTCCTGACAAAAACAAGATTAAATATTGCTAAATATAATAGTATCTCATTACACTTCAACATAAGTGTTTTATTTTTGTAATTGTTTATCTGTTATTTTTCAGACTGAGTCATTGTGACCTGTCAGAGAGAAACTGTGAAGCTCTGTCCTCAGCTCTCAGCCCTCTAACCTGAGACAGCTGGACCTGAGTAACATCAACCTGAAGGATTCAGGCGTGAAGCTTCTGTCTGAAGGACTGAAGAGTCCACACTGTACACTGGAAACTCTCAGGTGAGATCAAGCATGTTTCTTTCATCAACTGACAGAATTAGCAGATTAATAATAAGGCAGTCCTCTAATAAGAGGAGAAGTGGAGGTGTTTTGAAGGGCAGCATACTCTTATGTTAACAAGACAGGAAGTAGTTCCTGAGAACTGCTGCCTTTGTTATTGTCTAAGTAGAAACATGATGGTAAAACAGTGATGACACATATTTCTGTATCTCTGCCATTCAGACACACTTTATATATAGTTTATTTTATGTAGTATTCAATACTGAACTGTACATTTAGTCTTTTTAAAGGCAGCAATTTGTATTCAGTGTTTTCATAAAAGCCTTATTTTTATCCATTTACTGCTATTAGGAAGAACACGTGAGGTTTAAGACCTGGACCAGTTTGAAACCTTTTGTCCTCCACAATGAAAATGGGTGGAAATAAAAATGGGTCTCACTTTAGCCAGCTTCTAATTTTATCAGTCCTACTCTCAGCGTCTCCTGTATATCTCCTATATAAATGTTGCACTCAGCTTTGTGGTCTCCAGTATCACTGAAATGCAGCCAGATGCTGCTCGTTTTGCCTTTTCACTCTTTCCTGACACGCTTGCATTTCAGTACAGCTCCCATTTCTCTGTGTACCTGGTCTCTACCACTACCTTGCTGTCTATGGGACATGTCTTCTTTCACATAATGGTATGATCCCAGTCTGTCTCTTAAAGTGTTTGGCCATATGGTTTGCTCATCAGAATAAAATCTCAGCCGTGCTCACATTGATTATCAGCAAGCCTGAAAATTCATCAATATTTGACCTATGAAATTATCTCAAGGGCTGGATTTGGCCCACGGGCCATATGTTTGACACCCCTGGTTTACACAGTTTGGTATTCAATGTACGAGTTAGCTCTCAGCTAACTAGCAGACAAGCTAACTGCTGGGACTGCGTCTTTCTAACAAGAGCGTCAGACACTCAGACTGGTTTTCTTTGTGGATGATGATGTGTTCTCACACTGATCCTTCATGCTGATGCTGCCATCCACCCACTGCTCCTGGATTCCTCCTCATCATCTCCATCAGCCCTCACAATACTCCACCTTCATCAGCTTCATGTTCAGGAGCCTGGATGGACAGTAATTCTTTCCATGGGTTATGGTGGGACATTGAGAGCTGAAGTCAAACAGCAGTGAGAAATGAAAGACTGATTCTATTTAGTCTTGTGATGTGCAGCTTTGTTCAGAGCATTAAGGCCCAGCAAAGATTACTGAGGTCACAGAGTCACTGATGAAACCTGTGTGCTTATAGAAACTGAAACCAGATGAACCAGAATAGAAGGACATTAAAATGAAGTGTCAGCTGCACAAAGGCAAAGCTGTTCAGTTGTTGGTGTGAGTTATTTAAATGGAGGATGGAGTCAGACTTTAAGCTGCTGGACTCAGTCACTATATCCTGTTCTCCTCATAGAAGCTGGATACACAGACTCACCTGTGACACAGTGACACACAGTGTGGGCTACACTGTGAAAGTGGATCAGTCACACTTGTGCAATCATTTGTTGTGCTGGGAAACCATGAACACTTTGAATCACATTAATGGCTTTGTTACAGCAACATTCAATCATGAGTTCAAAGTAGTGTATTGTGTCCTTATGTTAATAGTACTGCAGTATGAGAAGTGCAACATTCAGTGTGCAGAAACAAATCAGGTGCTTTCTAACAGCAGTGTTCCCTTTAACACAGCAGCAGTTCAAATATTTCTGTCAGTCTGAGCTGAAACATGAATCTAATCAAATATCAAATCAAAGTTCTTTGCCTCTGCCAGGACGTCAACATTTGATCTAGTTTTTTACAAAGTTCCCCTCAGAGTCCAGAGACACCAACATACCTTTGACCAACAGCAAGTGAACATTTATAAATGTGTGTTTTCAGAACAGGAACCAGCAGAACTATTGTTCTGTTATCAGGCAGCAGCACAAACGCTCATCAGCTCATTTACTGTGCAGGACTTTGAGTGTGTGAAGTGTGTGTGTTTGTGCTGGATTTCCTTTGGAGAATCTCAGTCAGAAACAAGACAAAGAAAAACTCTTTCAGTCGTCCAGGTTGAGTTGACAACATGAACTGCATTTATCTTCCTCTGACTTGACATGTTCTTCCTCCTCTGCACTGAGCCAGCTGCTAAGACACAAGCTCACTGACATTTTCTGATGATAAAGAAACTCTCTTCTTCTGTACAATATGAGCAGCAACAGAGAACAAGCTCTCACAGGTACAGATGTTGCAGCTGTGGCCAAGTACATGTGCTGCATGTTTGGAGCAGCACTCTAATGGACAGGCCTCTGTACTGATGGTGGGCTCTGCTCTGTATCCACCACACTGTTCTCAGCTGAGTCTTCCTCCTGTTCACACTCTGATGAAGCACCAATAGGGCAACTTTTTCTCTGGTGGCTCGGATGTTGTTGCTTCCACAGGTTTCCCTCCAACAACCCTCTGTTCCTGCAGTAAGTTCAGTAAGATCTGGGTAAACACTTGAGCTCCTTGAATCTGGCTCCAGTGCAGCAGCAGCTTTCACATATACAATGTTGGCATTTTGCTTGCGTGTCTCCAGGTCTGTTCTGAATGTAGACTTGAATTTGACCACGTGGCGGGGGTCATCATCTGAGCTCTCCATCACCTGAGAGAGATGACAAATCACAGAATCACAGAGCATGAAACCAACTTTTCTCCTCCCAGAAGTTCAGTCACAGACCTGCAACAGAAACAAGAATCAAAGATTCAAATGACGCAGAGCATTCATGTCCTTATATACACAAACATGTCCTCTACATATTCATGCTGTATTTACACACACATACAGAGGCTGTTTGTCTCTCACACACAGACAGGACACTGAGAAATACATCATGTTAAATATACCTGCAGGGCTCCAGCTGTGCACGTTGTCCCTGTTAGCTGTGGTTGCCATGGCAACCTTGGTGTTGTGCGCGATGCAGGGACGTGTTCAAAGGCAGACGTCTGGCAGCAGCATCATATTTGATGCACTCTCTGTACTGAGTGTGCTGACTTTATTTCAAATGTGCCACTGCTGTGCAACATGAATCACATGTTAGCACGTTTCTGTAACTCCCAGGTAACCATGGTTACCCAGCCACGCCCAGTAGTCTCCAGAGAGACCAACAGCTGGTTCATGTTGTAACACCGTGGCTTTCGTAGTCTCTCCTTTTTCTACAGCTCATGTGTTCTTCTTGTGATGCTGTGTCTTGAGGCTCATACATGCCGTCATTTGTTGATCCTAAGAACGTTCCTCAGACCGACTTCTTCAACAACACTAATCGGCCTGCAGTTTGTAGCTACTCACTTCACTGTGGCGTTTGTTAGCTTGTCTTTCTTTGGTTTATCTAGACTCCTCCCACAAGCTGAATCTGCGTAGTCTGCCCAAGCCTCCCACCTCTGTTTGTTTGGGTGGTTTGTTTGCTGCCATCAACAGCGTGTAATGCATTTAAGTGATACTTCAGACTTGAAGTACTCCGGTGATAAAAAACTCAACTTTGCTTCCAGATAACTTTAGTTGTATCAACACTGCCTCCTGGAACAGTTTAAAATGAACATGTCAAAGATCTGTACCTGTCTCCATGTTTCTGTCCCCGCCCCTTTCTTTCTGTCCTGGGTCATGTGAGCGCTGCAGTAGTATTAGGCCCACCCTCAATGCTCTCATTGGCTGAGACGCATAATGACGCCCATTTCAAGCCAGCACTGATCAACATGCCTCCTGTGACCCATGGCTTTATATTCAGAGCCAGTGAGCACTTTCACAATAATCATGATTTTAAAAACTGTGATTAAAATAATTGCTGACGTTAATCAATTAATGAGTTAATGAGATAATAACAGGTTAAGTTGCCCTAATAATTAGACTTTGATGACAAACTGATGTGATCTCCATGTTTCCTTTGTTGGACTGTGGGCAAGTGTCAGAACTGAATGTACTGAGTAACATGTAGAGTTTAAACATGTGTCAGTTCCAGTTTTAGAGCTCTAAAGTGCAGCTATCATGTTAGGAATATGTGAGGAATAGACAGAAACACTGAGGTCAAATCTTTATTTTACCACTCGCTGCATTCTTGATGTTCATGAATTCAGCAGGTTCATGATTGTCTGCAGCATTAATCTCATATTTCCATCTAAAGTGTTGAATTTGACTGTTGGATGTTCTTTATGATCTCTGGCACCAGTTCATCTGTAGGCTGAGCTCAGTCCATCCATTTAGTGAAATGATGTTTAAAGGTCTCCTTGTTCTGTGAGCGTGCACAGATCCTGAAGCAGAAAGCCTGGGTTAACAGAGAAATGATCATCACTGTGATGATGCTCATCATCTCTGACTGGGATTTGAGGTTTTGTCAAAGCAGCAAAGAAAGCCTGGCTATGTTGGACTGGGTGTGGAAGCAGCTCCCAGTTTGAGTTCAGGAGACAGACACCCTCTCTACTTTGAAGATCAGCTGCAAACTTTCCTTTTTGATAAAGCTTATAGTTCGAGCTGGATCAGGTGACCCTGAACCCTCCCTTAGTTATGCTGCTATAGGCTCAGGCTGTTGGTGGACTTCCCATGATGCTCTGCTTTCTTCTCCCCTCTTTTCACTCCTGATGCTTTTATATGTCACTACTGCATGTCCTTAACTTTTGTCTTCTCTCTCCTTAGTTTGTGTTTTGTTCTTGTCTCTCTGAGCTCATCTCTTCTCTTTCCCCTCACCCTGCAACCAGTCGTGGTAGATGCTCCTCCTGGAGCCTGTTTTCACTGGGAGGATCTTTGTGTCCTTCCCACCATCACCAAGTGCTGCTCACAGTGGATTGTCTGATGGTTGGGGCTTTCTCTCTAATATTGGAGGCTGTTACCTTACACTGTTAAACAGCTTCAGATGACTGTTGTTGTCTGTTGGGTATTGTCACTTATAAATAAAGTTACATTGAATGGATGTAAATGGATAGATGTTATTGTGACAAAGAGAAAACGGTTGTTGACAGATAGATTGTTGTTTTGTGTGTCTGCAGTCTGTCAGGCTGTCTGATCACAGAGGAAGGCTGTACTTCTCTGGCCTCAGCTCTGAGCTCCAACCCCTCCCATCTGAGAGAGCTGGACCTGAGCTACAATCATCCAGGAGACTCAGGAATAAAGCTGCTGTTGGCTGGACTGAAGGAACCAGGCTGGAGGCTGGACACTCTCAGGTATGAAGAATGTCTGATAGAGGAGGAAGAGCTGGAAACATTTCCTGTGTCCTTCACTCACTTCCTGTTTGTTTCCTGCAGATGACACATGAACAATCACACATGCAGGAATATTTTCAGGGACAGACACACTAGTCTAGCTGGATAGTACGTGGATATTTATGTAGGGGTCTCCAAGGAGTCTGTTTGCAGGAACATCTAGGTCACAGGTGTACCTGAGATAGATGCCAGTGCACCTAATAAAGTGTCAGCTAACATTTGGAAATGGAAGCTTAAATAATGACAAACTCTACATTCACAGCTGAATTCACAATAAATTTGTTCTCAAGTGCACATTTTTCTGTTATTGTTCTCAAACAACAGAATGAGAATGAAATATTGATTCTAACAGGGCCCATAAACAGCATTAGCTTAGCAGCATTAGCTTATCAGAGTTTCCATCATGGTCACACAAATCCTTAGCAGAGCAAAGTGGCCTACTTAGCAATAGCTGCTCAAGTTGTATAAAGCAAGGGAAAACAGTATTAGCATTAGCTGCTAATGGCAGCTTACTTAGCATAAACTCTTCACATCTTTATAATGCAAGGGAAAGGAGTCACTCATGGAAGCCTATTTAGCATTAATGTCTCACATCATTATAACACAAGAGAAAAGGGTATTAGCGTTAGCTACTAGTGGTGCAACGGATCAAAAATCTCACGGTTCGGATCGGATCACGGCTTTAAAGTCACGGATCGGATCAATTTTCGGATCAGCAAAAATAGAAAAAAAAGACAAAAATTCTACTCGCCGTTTACTTATTTAAGTATTTTTTATCTATTAAAAAAACATTCAACTGAAGACTCATTCCACGCACTTATATAAAAACAAATTAAGGTGCATATGGACATTATGGGCCATGCTGGGCAGCCTCTGCATCCTCTGCACACGGCCATAAACAACCAGAGGAGTCTGTTCAGTGACAGGTTGCTTCTCCCAAAGTCAAGGACCAGCAGACTTAAAAAGTCCTTTGTCCCACACGCCATCAAACTGTTTAACTCCTCGCTGGAGGGGAAACGGGTACAGAGGAGGGGGGAACAAGTAGCTGTAGTGCCTTTTCACTGTGCAATAGTTTTTGTTAATGTCCAACGGTGTAATAGACTCACAATACTTGAAATGTGCCGTTCCCTTGTATTCTTATTCCTATTTATTCTATTTATCCCTTTTGTATTCTCTGTATTTATATATGTGTAAATGTGGTATATTTCTGCTCACATTCTGCAACTTCTGTTGGTGCTGTGCTACTGGAAACTGAATTTCCCAGAGGAACCCACCCGAGAAATAAATAAAGTTTAATCTAATCTAATGTAATCTATAGGGCAGTGCAGGGCTTTGTATCTACCGCTCCGCTGTGATATAACTAGTGGTCACGGTCTCGTGGCTTTCCGTTGCCCTGGAGCTCCACCCATTTGTAGTTAGAGCAACAAAAGATGCCTGGGACAGTTCAGCCATAACTTTAAACTTCTCCTGCTCATACATGCTTGGAACGATCTTGTCACTGAAGTGGACGCGCAACGAGATATCATAGCGTGGCTCAAGCACGTTCATCAAGGTTTAAACCTTGTTTTGCACAACAGACGACGGCCTCCCGTCTGCAGCTAAACACCCCATTAGCTTTTAGCTTTAGCCCGGTCGGACTGGGCAGTAAAGGGCTGCTTAAATACCGCAAACTCCTCTGCTCCGCTACTTGGACCGCTAGCGCTGATCATATCTACGGCTTGACAGACTGACCACGCGCACCATACGCATACTTTTTTTTCTTTTTCGAATCTTCGGATCACGTGCGTACCGAACCGTGGAGTGGGATCGGTTCGGATTTCGGATAAACCGTGATCCGTTGCACCCCTATTAGATACTAATGCTTATTCACCTCAAATTAGCTTTACCTGCTAATGGTAGCCTACTTAGCATTAACTCCTCACTAATATAATGCTAATTCACATCAAATTAGCATTAGCTGCTCATATTGTTATAAGGAAAGAGAAAACGGTATTAGCATTAGCTGCTAATAATTATTCACCTCTAATTAGAATAAGCCACTAAAAGCAGCCTACTTAGCATTAACTCCTCACATCGTTGTTACCCAACTTGAAAGAGTATTAATATTAGCTACTATCATTTTTAATAAGTAAGAGAAAACAGTGTTAGCATTATTGAATAATGCTAATTCACACTAAATTAGCATTAGCTATTTACAACAGCGTACTTAGAATTAGCCGCTCACATTGTTAAAAGGGAAGGGAAAACAATATTAGCATTAGCGGCTAATAATTATTCACCTAATTAGAGTTAGCCCCTAATGGCAGCCTACTTAGCATTAACTCCTGACATCGTTATAATGCAGGGGAAAAGGGTTACCATTATCGGATAATGCTAATTCACATCAAATTAGCAATAGTTAATAATGGTAGACTTTGTATCATTAGCTGCTGTCATTCTTACAAAACAAAGGAAAACAATATGAGCATTAGCTGCTAATGCTGTTTCATCTAAAATTAGAATTAGCCACTAATGGCGTCCTATTTAGCAGTAACTCTTCACATTGCAGGGGAAAAGTTAAAATTGAATGAAAAAAAGTATTCACATTACCTACTCATATTGTTAAAAAGTAAGAAAAAATATTGTTGGCATTAACGGATAATGCTAATTCACCTCAAATTAGTATTAGCTAATAACGGTAACCTACTTAGCATTAGCTGGTCACATTGTTATAAAGCAAGAAAATATGGTATTAGCATTAGCTGCCTATTCCTATTCACTTAAAAATTAGCATTACCTGCTAATGGCAGTCTAGTTAGCATTAACTCCTCACTAATATAATGCTAATTCACGTCAAATTAGCATTAGCTGCTAGCATCCGCCTACCTAGCACTAGCTGTTCACATTGTTAAAAGGGAAGAGAAAACGATATTAGCATTAGCTGGTAATAATTATTCACCCCTAATTAGAATTAGCCGCTAATGGCAGTATACTTAGCATTAACTCCTCACATTGTTATAATGCAAGAGAAAAGAATTAACATTATCTAATAATGTTGACCTTGGCCCACTGGAAAAGTTCAGAACTCTGTTTGCTAAAGATTTAGGAGTGTTTCTCGATAGCTCTTTCTCATTTGAGAAACAAATAACTTCTGCTTTTAAAACCAGCTGTAAGGTTTGCTTAAAAATATTTACTCGTATATGAGTTTTATAATCGATTGCATAATGATAGAGGTGCGATCCTTACTAGTCTGTGAAGACTCTGTGTGCCTTCCAGAGTGGTCTGGCATGCACACACACCTTAAGGTCATGAGAGAGGTCGTACCTTCTCTTACTGATTTATGGTGTAGGAGGACACCTACTCTGTGTCTGGTTAAGTATAAGAGCCCTTTGTTAGGGGGACCGCTGGACTCTTAGCACCAGCTTTGGGGTCACAGGGTCCCATCTGGAACACACACACACACACACACACACACACACACACACACACACACACACACACACACACACATACCTACACTATGCACAGACTGGTACTCTTTGTTCATACCTGTGTAAGACGTCATATGTTAATGAACTTATGCATATTCATGTGACCTCAATAAAGAGCAGTGTTACGAGGGAGCAGATGAGAGCGACTGAGGTCAAGTGAACAAAATAATCCAAGTCGAGCCCTCAGGTCTGCAGATAAGCAGCTTCTGACCAGAACTAGCCGTAAAAACAGAGGTGAGCTTTATCGATGGCTGCAGCCAAACTCTGGAACAGTCGCCCTTCACATCAGGTCGTCACCAACACTCGACATTTTTAAAACCCGGTTGGAAACACATTTGTACTCTGTAGCTTTCAATTGTGAGGAGTCTTTATAGTAATTACTGTGTATGTTTCCTATTTTATCTCTACTCTGTGCAGCACTTTGGCTCAAGCTGTTTTTAAATGTGCTGATAAATAAATGTAGATTTCTTTGAATCAAACAGTGGAGCCGAGCTTTGAGCTCAGTGTGTAACAGTGTGTGTATGAGAGCCATGTAATGTCCATGTGTGCATGCTGACTGTGCTGCTCTGACCCCTCCTCCTTTCAGGGTGGAGCCTGCTGGAGTCCGATGGTTGAGACCAGGTCTGAGGAAGTGTAAGTGTGTTTTTAATGGGATTCATGAAAACAAAGCAGCACACATTCAACCATCTTCATCATGTCAGGAGTCATCATCAAAGTGTCAATCAATGAACAGATGATGGATCAATAACTGCAGCTGGATTGTGTTTGTTCTCTCCATCAGATTCCTGTCAACTCACAATCGACACAAACACAGTGAACACAAAGCTCCAACTGTCTGACAACAACAGGAAGGTGACACATGTGGAGGAGGTTCAGTCATATCCTGATCATCCAGACAGATTTGATGTTGGTGAACAGCTGCTGTGTAGAGATGGTCTGACTGGTCGCTGTTACTGGGAGGTCGAGTGGAGAGGAGGCGTTTTTATATCAGTGAGTTACAGAAGCATCAAAAGGAAAGGAGGCAGTGCTGACTGTGTGTTTGGATACAATGATCAGTCCTGGAGTCTGTACTGCTCTGATGATGGTCCTCATTCTGTCAGGCACAATAAGATAAAAACATCCATCTCCTCCTCCTCCTCCTCCTCTGTCTCTAACAGAGCAGCAGTGTATGTGGACTGTCCTGCTGGCACTCTGTCCTTCTACAGAGTCTCCTCTGACACTCTGATCCACCTCCACACCTTCAACACCACATTCACTCAAACTCTTTATCCTGGATTTTATGTCTCTCCTGGTGCCTCAGTGTCCCTGTGCTGAGTGTAAAGAGTGTCTCCTGTTAGAGAAACACTCTGACTGTTGAACAGATAGTTCAGTCTGTACATGTCTGTCTCTTTCACTCACAAACACGTTTTCACATTCATGGATTCAATCAGTTGATGTTTGAAACTCTTCTCAATGATTCCTTGTAAACTTCTTCCTCTTCAGTCACAAACAAACAGGAAGTGATGTCACATGTGTTCCTGTCCACAGCAGAATGAGTCTATTGCTGACAGTGATGTACAAACAGAGTGAGCATTTCTGAGGCCCAAAATAAACTGAGTAGTTCACTGAATGAACACTGTGAGCTCAGTTCCTTCATCATTAGTATGGATTATATATGTATATGTATTATATTAGTATCATATATATCAGGTGCTGCTGGTTCCAGTCATTGTGCAAATGTGCTGTTTGTAAGGTTGTAAAGCTGCAGTCAGCTGAGACTGAAGAAGTCACCTGATCAGTGAGCAAACGTGAAAACGTCCAGATGAACAGAATCAAGCTTTTGGGATCAGCCAGCAATGCAGCATCATTGTTGTTCAGGTTCAGACGTTTGCAGGAATGAACTGATGACCAGAAACAGCTGCAGAGTCCAATCAAATACCAGCTGGAGTTCAGCTGCATTTGAAGAAGTCAAAGAAAAGTAAGGATGGCAAAGGGCGATGTTTTCTTCCAAAGAACTGAAAACATGGTCGACGCCTCATTAGAAGAATCATCTGGACATTTGTGAGGAACTCTAACCAAGAAAGCAACGTCACACAGATACAACAGACAGTTTCCATGACTGGAAGTGTTCAGTGTAAAAATGCTACATTGCATTATTGCATCCTCTCACCACAGGAGGCGCTGTTGGCACCACTGATTGCTGATCAGCTGTTCTCTGATGATCTGATTGATCCTGTGAATAACGGGACTCACTGAACTCTGTGACACAGTGAAGATTACAGAGTTTAACATCTGACTGACGTCACACAGACAGAAGGATGAACCAGTGAGGCACAGAACACAGTTACTGGAGATACTGGATCAGCTCCATGTGAACCTCTGATGGAGAAGCTGCTGACCCAGAGAAACATCAGGACATGACGGGCAGCTGCACTGATCTAACAACATGTAGCAGAGCTGATCTATGTTAGAGGATCTATGACAGCAGCTGAAAGTCCAACACTGGATACCAGCTGAGCCTGTGCTGAGTGTTACAGGAAAAGAAACACTGACACTGGTAGACACAGTGATGCTGACTGGGGCACAGAGCTGAATGATGCAGCATCAGGACACTGTTTCAGTCTGACTGACAGAGAAACCTGTAGCTGCATCTACATGTGAGGCAGAGGCCACACAAGCAGCTTTCTATGTTTCACAGTGACTGAGATCTTCAGTGGGGGTGGACATGCTCCTGTACAGACCTCTGAGGAGAACCAAGGTGCAGTCAAAGAGTCCAGTCTGTCCTCACAGATGTCAACATGTGGTTTCATCAGGTCTGCTGTCAGCTAGCAGGCTCACATCAGAATCACTGTTCCTGAAAAACACAGTCTGTGTGACATCATCAGTCAGCTGATCGTCCCAGATCTGAATGGTTTCTGTCTCTACTGAGGAAGTCAGAGAATCTCACTGAGGTGTGGATCAGGTCTGAGTGAGCTGTGGAGGGACAGCTTTAAACAGTCCACAGGTCTCACGTCCTGCTCAGTCTGGTAGCAGATACCTCGTATTGTTCCAGATGTGCTGACATCACCAGCAGCAGCAGCAGCACAGCTGTGTGATACCATGAATCTCAGTTATTGATCCAACACACAGGAAATACAAAGATCAGGATTTATGAGAGTAATCATTATGAGTCTGAACACATGATCACTGAATGTTAGTCTCCACAATAATAAGCTAACACAAGCAAACACAGCTTTCAGCTCTTATTTTGAAACTTCTTTAGAGAGCTGTGATGTGAGCGTGCCTGGCTCTGAGGCACTTGGGTCAGCCTCTGTTGTTTAGAAGTGTTACAGACTGTGAATGACACAGACCTGTCAGTTTCATGTTTGTCTGTAACACAGCTCAGGGGCTCCATGCTGAACGCATCCATCCAGTGTTATTGATCCAGGACTAATACCAGCATTGGGATCAATACTACACAATCACATGTGTCCACGTGATGCAGTTTGAAGACCAATCAGATGTCTCTGTATGAGGAGGCGGGGTCACAGGAGGTTCACAGAAACTCTGCAGCAGCATCATCAGCTCACATGGAAACTTTGATGATTCACTTCTGTGGTGTTTTTACAGAAACACGTCACAAAATTAGCTCCACCTGTTTTGTGAGCTTTGAGTTTCTTGTCTTCATCCTGGATTCTTGTGTTGGTGTTTTTACACACAGCAGATGTTTCCTGGTTGGTTCCTTGATGACCACATGAAGCTTTCTGAAGCTTGGATTGAAAACGCTTCATTACTCAAAGCTTTCCAACACAGGCCTCTGTGCTGCCATCTGGTGGACAAACATATGAAGTGCAGCGTGAAGCTACAAATTAAACTGCTTCAGCTGCGTTTATATATAACATACTATAACCTATATAACTATATGTACAGTGTATTATGTAGGATTTAGAGCTGGGGTAGAACTGCTGATGGCCTGGTTGTTATTTATGTTCCCCATGGTTCACCAGCTCTCACACAACATCAGCACCAATGATCCACGTCCTTATAAACCTCTGAATCAGGTCCTGAAGCAGTGACGTCCTGAGTGAAGACCTCACTGATCACATGACTCTGGTCACCTGGACTCAGTGTTTCTGAAGCAGTGTGCTGGGTTTTTACAAATACGTGGCTGCTGCCTGATGTTGGGCCCACAGAGGAAGACGACTCTCTCACTCTTCTTCACTTCCTCCTTAAACATGTGGAAGGAGAGCAAAGTGCTGCCAGACTCTTATTTCTGACAGGAACAGAAGAAACCACAGCAAACTGGTCCAGTTCTTCATCTTCATCACAATCTATTTATTTCTGATGGTGTCTTCAGTCTGAGGGTTTGAAGTTTCCATGTCTGTGTGATGTGTGGTGTGAAGGCTGCTGGTTAAACTGGGACTCACTGTTTAAAGCACTGAGTGCTCATAGAGAGATGCTCCATGAGTCCCAGTACAGACTACAAACATGGTGGAAACTTAGCTTTGATATCCACACACTCTGCACGTCTGTGAGTAACTGTGATGAAGATGTGCAGAGATCTGTGTACAAACAGGAGGAAGACTGTAAAGACTCTGTGCTTCTAACAGCCTCTGTTAACATATGTGAGGCTGTTTGTTGTTGTTGCCATGGAGCTTTTCACTGTTTGGGTCAGCAGGTCATGTGATCAGGTTTGTTCTGTGAAAGCTGGACGATGGTTCAGTGTCAGGGTTTGTTTGCATTCATCAGTAAATATCTAAATAAATCAAAGACTCCATGTTTGTTCTTTCATCATGTGACCTCTGCTCATCCATCTCTGTGTGTATCAGGATACATTTAGTTCATAATACACGAGTCAGAGAAACAAACAAAAGACAGCGTGATGTCCTGTATGGACAGGTGGAAGGAACCAAGTCCTCAGCTGAAACACTCGTGTTTGTCCACAGACAGGAAACACAGCAGGAAACAAAGAAGCTCATGGATAACACACTTCCTGTCAGTCAGAATGAGGCTGGAGCCAAACACAGAAAGGTGTTTTTGTCCAGATGAGCCCAGAGAAGAAACACGAGTGTTCACAGACATCAGAAGCTCAGAGAGGTGAAACATGAGGTTGGAGTTCTCGTCAGCATCCAGAAGAGCTGCTGTGAAACCCTGAGTACTCATGACAGACTCTGATGGCACAAACACATCATGATTCAAACATGAAGACAAACATGGAGCTCCTGATCCTCCTGCATGAGAACAAGCTGACATGAGCGCTGTGTCTGAGAGTGTCTCCCTGTCACAGTGACAAGAACACAGCTGCTGCTCACAGTCATTAAACTGACCTGAGGTCAGCTGCTAGGACGTCTCTGTGCTCCTTACATATGAACCATGTGACCTCACATCAGTGCTGTGGATGACTGTAGTCATAGAAGAGTAGAGCTGTAGCAGGTGGTGTGAGGAGGAGGAGGAGGTGGTGTATTCTAGTTAACGCAGTACTGAAACACTCCAGCAGAGGGCGCTGTTAAGTCCTTATTGTAACACAGTTACTGTGTGCAGTTAGACTTCATACATAATCTGCACTGATTTCAATCAGACATGCTGTCAGTAAATGATTGTTTCTATTGATTCTACTTCCTGTTGACTAGTTTGATGACAGTGAAACAATCACAGCTGATTGTGTGATGATGTCACTGTTACATTCAGTGTGTGTGACATCATGTTAGTGCAGCTGATAACAGCCTGGTTATGATGCTGTTAGAAACACATGAACGTGTCCATAGATCAGTGTGTGTTTAACATGAGAGCTTCAGCCCTGCTGATGTGTTCAATAAAGACATGCAGGAAAACTGATGAGACTCTGAAATAACTCTTTATATTTATAATGTAACTCTGCATCAAAAGAACAACAAAGGATCCCAGACAGGTTTATGTCAACAAAGACGATTCTGATGTTTCTGTGTTTCTAACAGTTTGACATTATTAGTAAACAGACTGCAGTGAACAGGATTTATAAAGAGCTTATATATAAAGATATGACAGCTGTTTGTTGATCACTCTGTGTTTGGACCTGATCAGTCCAGCTGTTTACTTGAAATATGTTCATTTACCTGTGACGTTATATTTATGTTCTTGTCTCTGTTGAAAACACATTTTAATGTCCCTCAGATTTTTCTCCCAGATGAATAAATATAAAATGAGACAAACTGACTGCAGCTACTTTTTGTCCTTTCTGTCAGAAACCTTCATGTGACTCATGAGAGACACGTTTCAGCTGTTTGTGACAGATCAGAGGCCAACAAGTCATTTATAACACTTTCCATCATTGTTTAGCACAAACACATGTTGACACAGCAGCGGGCCGCGCAGTGAGAGTCAGAGCCAGGAGATAAAAACTCCTGTTTGACCACAGCCTCACTTTGTTCCTGCAAACACTTCCTGTTGTTGACTGGGTGGAGTCAGGAAGCCAGCGAGGCCCTGCAGGACTGAGACTGCAGACTGGGACGTGCTCTGTGATGGAGATCAACAGCATCACTGACTGTTTCTGTGAGGACACCATCATCCCAGCAGGGCTGTTTCCCAACAACAAGCCTGGACCATCAGAGACCTGAAGCTGCTGCTGAATGAAAGAAGAGGATCTTCAGGTCTGGAACAAGGACGAGCTGAGAGTGTTAATAACGTTACTAATGTTCAGCTACACTTTACTAGGTCACATCTGTGACACACGTCACTTAAATAAAGAAGGAAATATTGGCTCTGTTTTATCTGCTGGGCCCAAAAGTGACTCCCCGTATTTAACACTAGATTTACTATCCTGCGCAAATTTGCGTAACTTCCCTAAACCCAACACCCCCTAGAATTACTGGCTTTTTTATTTTCTGGTGCAAGTCCCGAGGTGTTAAGCACCCCTGCTGAGATTTTCACAGGTCGTCAGCTTGTTTCTCCTCCAGCTTTTGTTGTGCAAACCACCCGTTGTCCTTGAGGCCTGGCACATTTGCATTTGCTCACTCAGAGTTGCTCAGATCCAAGGCAGGCCAAACCTCTGTGTTACAACTTTCAGAAATGCCTGGTAGAAATGCTTCAACTTACTCATGAGATTTTGACCACATTTTTTGCGAAGTCACAACTATACTGAATGCACGACCGTTGTTGCCAGCTGCAAGAATGCTTGGTAGGGAACAGCTGTTCCCACTAAGGTTCGTTCAAAAGTTTGAAACACTTTGAAATAAAACAGACTTGTGTACCCATATATTGTGAATGTCTGTGTTTTGTATGTAGGTTGTAAGACAGAGGTTTGGCCTGCCTTGGATCTAAGTAAACAAATGCCAATGTTGCACAAACACACACACACACACACACACACACACACACACACACACACACACACACACACACACACACACACACACACACAGAGCAAATCTGCATTTATTTGTCCCACAAGTGGAAAATCTGCATTGTCATTGCAAAAAGTGGACAGAGCACAGTATAGAAAGTGCACTATACAAACATTTTATATATATATACATATATACATATTATATATATATAGTTATACACACACATACATATATTATACACACAGACACATCTATATCATATACACACACACACATATATATATGTATGTATATATATGTGTGTGTGTGTGTGTGTGTGTATATATGATATAGATGTGTCTGTGTGTATAACTAGACTTTATGCATATTATATAAGGTGTGGCTATATAAATATATAAATATATGTACAACTCTGTGTATATATGTTTATGGACAGGCATGCAGGCAGGTAAGGAAGGAAAGCAGCCTTGCAGGAAGGAAAACTTGAATCTCTCATGGTTAGGGGTTGGGGAGGGTGTGTTTGCACAACAAAAGCAGGAGAACAATGGAGCTGACGACCTGTGAAAATCTCAGCGGGGTGCCAAGAGGTGTTAAGGTCGGGGGGAATTTACGCAAATCTGCGCAGGCCAGTAAATCTAGTAGTAGGGACTTGCACCAGGGAAAAAAGGCTCAGTAATTCTAGTGTTAAACTGCTATGAATAACTTGTTGGTCTATAATATGTGAAACATGTGTCAAATGTCTCCATCATGAAAGATATCAGGTCATCTTGAGCCACAAAAACATTCCTATCATGAGGTAGAAGCTGGAATCAGTTTGTTGCAGAGGGACGTTTATATATCCCATATTTATCCAGTTAAAGTTGAAATTCAAAAATGTCTTTTCAAGAGTCGTCTGTCCAAGAGGAGCAGAAACTGCAACAAATATAACAACAGTTATTTAAGCTGTTTTAAAGGCCACAAAGGAGCAGATTGGTTATAATGCAGCTGCTTCAGAGGAATAAAGATGAAACACTGTTTTTATTTCATGTGTAACACCTTTCAATCATGTGTTGACTAAAGTCTATTGACCAGTATAAGTAAAGACATCACACACACACACATGGAAACACTGAAACCTGTTTTTGGTGCAGCAGCGGTCCCAGCTGCTCGCCTTTATCTAGACTGGGTCGGCTGCTTATCTCAATATAATCAATGTTTAAAGTTCTCAGTGTTTCTGTGTTGCTTCGTATAGGATCTCCCAGCATCATCACTGTGCTGTCCAATCATTGTGTGCTAGGTTACCCTTATAGTGCGATGTGTGTTTGCACAAAGAGAAGCATGTGTGTCAAATATAAATAAGCACAGAACAGAAAAAGCTGCCAGTTTCTTCTATTTAGAGTCAAGTTAGTGTTTTGTGTCTTTGTTTGAGGCCTAATGTCAAGCAGAGGTGTGTGTAACTGCACTGCTCTGTTATATGTGTGACATGTGTGCTTCAGCATCATCTGATTCCTTTTTGTCGTTGTAGAAATAATAGATTGTTTATTAGGTATTGAGGTCATAGGGGATGTAGTTTATTAGTGGGTGTCATTGTAGGATTTTGTTGTTGATAGAATAGGAATACAAAATAAAAAATAGCCCTGGAAGGGGGGAACAAAGAACTGAGGTGCAGGGCAGAAGGACAATCAACCCCCACCCCCAGGACAGTAGCAAGAGTTACTGAGGGTGAGGAGCAGACAATGGTGAATGGACATTTCCTTAAAAGGAGATGGGGGTCAGGGTGTCAGCATAACTGGCCACTGTACCAGTGTTTTTCCACTGTGGGGATTTACTGTAGGAGGAGGAGACCAGAGACTATATGGGGGCGACCGTGGCTCAGGGGGTTGGGAAGCGTGTCCTTGGGCAAGACACTTTACCCTACCACCTACTGGTGTTGGCCAGAGGGGCCGATGGCGCAATATGGCAGCCTCGCTTCTGTCAGTCTACCCCAGGGCAGCTGTGGCTACAACTGTAGCTGCCTCCACCAGTGTGTGAATGTGAGAGTGAATGAATAGTGGCATTGTAAAGCGCTTTGGGTGCCTTGAAAAGCGCTATATAAATCCAATCCATTATTATTATTATAACTGTAGCTGCTGTGTAAAACTCTTCAGATCAACTTTAGAATAGGACTGCATAGGATGTAGTGTTGATCTCCAAATGCGCATTTGTATTGGGATTGGGAAATAAAGTGATACCTTGATACTTGGAAACATCTCAGAGTAATCTCTACCAGGACCAAAAGAATCGCAGAGACCGGCGTTGTCTCAACATCTTCATGTGTTGAGAAGAGAGAACAGTTATAACGGAGGAGCAAAAGGAAGCCCTGAAATCTAAAACCACTACTATACTGTGAGCTCAGCTTGACTTCTTCAATGAGAACACTAACATGAGAATACAAACACGTTACTGTGAGCGCTACCTCACTTCTATGAGACTACTCGACTGCCTCTATGACACATTGAATGTAACTTGTATGCTTACAGGCAACACAACACAGACTGACAAACAGGGTGCTTTGTAATCACTGTGTCTAACTGGGAGGTGTGGTCCATGAGGGAGTCTTGGGGCTCTCGCAGACCTGAGTGAGGAACCTGACACCGGGTAACGTCCAGTGCAGGAACCGAGAGATGTGGCCAGCGAGGAATTAGGAGGCAGAAAATTCTCAAAGTCACTGCAAGGAGGGAGACAGGGGTTAGCAGGTGTTCCAGCCATTACTGCAGTGAGAAAAGTGTCAATTTGAAAACAGTCTTACTTCTTTGCGGGAGCAGGCGAGGCATGGAGGGGTAAGAGATCTGGGAGAGCAACAGGGAGCGTCCAGAGAGTAAGTCTGTAAGGATCCGGGGTGGGCAGTGGGGCAGGCAGGTGTTAGCAGTGCTAACGTTCAGAAGCACTTACAGACTGGAGGCAGCTCCTTCTGCACCTCCTCACTCTTCTTTTTAAAGAGAGCTTCTTGTGCCCGTCATTGAAGTGCTGTTGCTGGTTACCAACCACCAGTTTGTTGGACCCGGACCAATCAACACTGACAGTTTACAGGTGCTGACGCTGGACCTGCCAGAGTAGCGCTCTGCTGTGGTTGGGTAGTTGGGTCAGAGGTGGGAGTGTTTCTGATGTGATGTTGCTTCAGATAAACTATCAACCCAGGTTCCTGAAACATTTCTCCTTAATAAACATTTCATTTAGTTTTCTAGCGCCTCGCAGAGCCAGTGGGTCTTACTCCAGTCATCTCGAAGTGTCTCGAGAAACTGGTCAGAACTCACACATTCGATCCTCAGTTCACAGGAAGAACAGGTCAGGATGCCATAGCCCTCCATACAACCGTAGCTCACTTAGAACAACAGGACAGTTACATCAGCCTTGTCTTTACTGATTTTAGCTCAGCTTTTAACACCATAATCCCTGCCAGACTGGTAATCAAATGACATGACCTCACCTTTGTGTGTATTCTCTCCCTGTTTCTCCTCTCTCCCAGCCGCGCGGTTTGTTTACGGAAGTTCGCGCTTCCGGGGAGGGCGTGGCTCGGATGGCCTTCCACCCGGAAGCTCCTCCGCACAGCTGTGGCCTCACCTGCACTTGATCGCTCTGCCATCTGCTTCTAATCAGCCTCCATCTTAGAGCTGTGGTATTTTACGGTGTGTTCACACTGAACGCGATAGAAGTGATCAAAACGCGCCAGACGCCCCTAACTCGACGCGTGCAAATTCGCACATCGACGCGTGTCCAATGCGAATTTATAAATGGAGAGACAGTAACTGCGTGTGTGTATGTAAGCGTGTAAAACCTGCAGATAGTCAGATTAACAGTATTTCGTCTCTATCTGTCATTCTGCAATTCATCTCATGCAAACAATAACGCGGCCACAGTGTGACGTGAAAAGAGGCACATACCTTTGACGTTGCGTGACGAACTCTGTATTCCTCGTCCACACGTAAACGCAAGAAAGGAGTTTTAAAAAATCTCAGTTTTCGGTGATTCGAAACGCTGTTTACATGTGAAACAGCTGCGTTTACACAAATAACCGTGTAGGTGTGGACGCAGAGTAACAGAGTTAGTAGTTTATATTATTACTTCCCGTAATTTATTGCAGATTACTTGTCTTTGCTTAATTGTTTACTAAATGTTTGAGGTGTGAAATAAACCACAATGGAGCAAAATATGGGTGTGTGTGTTTGGAGGATGTGCGTGCCTGTGCGTGCGTGCGGGGGGCGCAAACATTTTTCTTGTAAAACAAAGAGGGGCCCAGCAAAAAAAGTTTGGGAACCACTGGGTTAGGTGGACAACAGGTTTTGACTGGGTATGGAGGGACACATCAGTGTCCAGTGTAGTGGTTTATGTGCAAGTATACCATCAACACTGACACAAATACTTTGAATAGCTGTAACTGTAGTGACCACTGTGTGTGAAAGGGTTAAGTGATCAGGTTTAAAAGATCAGTGATAAATCTGTGCTGTTGGATCAATAATGAAACAGACTGCTGTTAGAAATAACTCTGAAATAACTCTGCCTCCCTCTTCCCACTCCACCACACCCACCCACACAGGTGGGGCCGTGGGGTGCGGGTGTGTCACCAGGGTGCAGGGGAGACATTCCCCCCCATCTGTCCTCTTCTGGCCACCTGTGCCTCAATTTTATCTCACAACTTAGACATCCACATTACTCACACTCTCATAACACACACACACATATATATATATATATGTAGGGCCTTGAGGGTGACCACGTTAACGGCGTCCAGAGGACGGTCTGTGTATTCAACCCTACCTCTGGCGCCGGTGCCCACCTCTCAATTTTAAATCCATGTAGACATTGAGGGTTCTTGGGAGGGGCCGTGCTAACACCTGCTGCTCTCTGGCAGCAGCACCATGCCCTCCCTTGTTTTAAATGCACTTTAGAACAACACGCAGCAACACTACACATGAGCGGGAGGAGGGAGGTATGGGGTCTTCACACACCCCCGTTCTCTACTAGCCATCGGGGCGGGGGGGCTGGGGGGCTGGGGGGAGGTGTTGGCTGTCCGATTGGCCTCGCTACTGCTGCGGAGCCTGGGGCGGTCTGCTTGCCTCCACCCCGGGGGAAAGGGTCACATCTCTTGGGTCTGGGTGCCGTTTCCCCCTCTGGGGGCGAGGGTACCTGGACCCGGGGTATAGAGTATGTTTGGGGAGTATGATTGTGTGTACAGTGTCCATGTATGTCTATCCCTACGTTGGGTGAGTGCTGAGTGTTTGTATATGTGTGCATGAGGGTGGGAAAGCATGTTTATGTCTGTGTGTGCCTGTTTGTCTGTGTCTATATGTCAGGTCGGGTCTTAGACTCCACCTCTCTGGGAACTCCCAGGCCCTCCAAAGGCCTATCTCTACTCACCACACTCCCTGCCGGTGACTGATGCCCTCAGGGGTTGGTGCGTTGATGGTTCTTAGAGTCCGGGGCTGGACGCTCAGGTATGTACCAGCTCACTCCCGGTGGCTACTTGGCGGGGCCTGGCGCCTGTTGCTCGGTCAGGCCTCTTCCGGGGCGCGGCGGGCATGCCACTGCAGCCCCCTCTGGCTTCTGCTCCGTGGCTACTGGGTGACCCCCTCGTCTGGGGGATCTCCTCAGCCCTTCCCAGGAGGTTGGCACGGATGCCCCTCCGGTGGTCCTCCTTGGGCTCTCGCACTCTGGGGCCTCTGGATGTCTGGGACCTGGATCTCCTCCATGCCTGCTTCATGCCCTGGGGGACGGGGCTATGGCTCTCTACATCCCCTTGCAGACCGTTACATGGGGAAACCTTTTGAAAGCGCGTTGATCCACACAGGTGTGCACACGGGTGTTCACTGTTCGTAGACATAAACTACACCTTTCTTAGCTGCTACTTCAAAGCACATTGTGCGCTGTCTGTCCTGCGTGCTGCACAACAACATTCAATATTTAGTATTTACTGCTGTTCACACTTAGCTAGATTAACCTGATGGTGTTGTGTTTAGTATGTTGCTTTGTTTTTTTTTGCTTGTTTTCTCTTCTTTTTCTCTCAACAGGTGATCCAGGAGATTTTTTTCCCCTTTCTCACTGTCCCTCTTCCCTTCTGTTTTTCTTTTCCTTCATCTTTCTTTCTCCCTTTCCTCTCCCTCAGTCATGTCTGTCCCGTCTGTAACAACTGAAAATAAAATAAATAATGAAAAAAAAGAAAAAAACAGAAATGTGTCATGGTTCCGTTTAACTTTACCTTCAGTTTGCACCTCATTACAGTGATGTGCATCATGATTTCTTTCATCTATAAATGTTTGAATGTTTGCTATTACTCTTGCCTGTCTAGTTGCATGTGTGACAGTAATGTGTCTGTAAACCTGCTGTACCCACAGGCATCTTTATCTGGAGCATCTAATAGTCTTGGGTCATTACAAGTAGTTTTGCATGGAACACTGCCCCTTTTGTTGCATGTGTACAGGATGCTTTCTGCTCAATATCTTTTTCAGTGCCCCCTTTCTTTGCTTTGACGTTATCGTGTAAGGGGAGAATAAAAGAGAGTTGACTTGGGGTAGTGCCCTGCACGGCCTTGCTATCTTGGAAATTAACTACACAAACAATGCCTTGCCATTGTGCCTAAGCACTTACAACAATGCCATTTAAGAGAGTATTGATCTACCCAATGCAGGGTCAATCATTGGATCAATGGTGTGTGGGTTGGTTGGCTCGAAGGCTGTTTGACTGCATGAATGAATGGATGGTTGGATAAGGAATGAATAGGCGGTTGCATAATGGATGGATGGATGGATGAATATATGGATTGATTCATGGGTAGACTTAAAGATGGATGCATGGAGGGCACCGGTGTCGGGTCTGCACAGAGATGAACTTGTGTAGTTCTGAAGATGTTACTTGCTTGCTGTATTTTGCGTAAGACTCACTTCTGTCCTGTACACCTGCCACCATTAAACACAGCCTGCCACTTACTGCAGGTTGAAGTTGATTTGTTGTGAATCCTCTACAAAGAAGCATTTCTTAACATGAAGTGATTGTTTTTTTTAGTTATTGCTGATTGGGGCAAGTTTATATTTAAGCCCAGTAGGTATAGTAGATAACTACCTCCTATTTACCAAAGTTTTTGCTTACCTGGATGCAATATTAAGCTGAAATCCGTCACGTAGTATTACTGAAACTGAAGAGTGAGAGACTGAGAGATATAAATTAAAAAGCAGTCATTGTCATTGTTCTTGGTGGATTGTTGTGATGTGTTCACACCAGGGTTGATTGACCTAGTTACCCAGCCCCTGCAGCATACGATGGAGAAATGAAGATAATGCAACACAAGGGAGAAAGTTATGTTGCTTTATTATTCTTATATGTGAGGCACTTGTGAGTCTGTGCACCCACATGCACAAACTCACACACACACGCACGCACACACACTGAAGTGATGATCAGGCGCTAAGGGGTCGCGCCTCGTGAAGAAGTAAAAAAAAAAAAGAAGAGCTTATTTAAAATTCTGTAAGAGATGTCAGTTGTGCCCTCTGCATATTTCTATGGAAAATTTGTAAATAGCTTCTCTCTTGCCAATCACCCTGTCTGCTCTGTGCACAGCAGCATTAAAAATTGATCCTTAGCAGCACCAGGGTGAAATGCTGCCAAATGACTGATTAAAAAGAAAAACCTTTAATCTTTGCTTAAAAGGGTCTACTGCCTTGGCATGCCTTTCCCTGTGCTCCTCTATCTTTCAACGCCGTGAAGGGAAGGAGGGGGTCGCCGTGGGGGAAACGGGGTCACGCTTCATGTAGAGTCAGCGCTGTACAGTGATATAGCTCTAGAGGTGAGGGATTTCACTAAGAGGAGATCCAGGAATCAACATGCATTGCTGTCTTCTGAATTTAACCTTAAGCCAGAGGTTAAAAACACATTTGAGCTTTCCACAACAGGAGCTGAGTGTGCTGTGGCACTCCTGCTAATGGCTTGTAGAAAAAAGAATTGTTTCTTCCAACTTAACTATTCAGGTTAACAAAAAAAAAAATCACTGGGGCTCTCAAGTTTGACAGCTCATTTAGCAGCACAGAATTAGAAACTGACGCCCAGCTTCTCTATATGATGACTACAGAACATACACATGCAGTTTTAGAACATAAAAAGGTATTATAACGTATATTGAAATTGCTGAGAGGTGTGTTTGTGCTTCAGAGAGCAGAAAGAAGAACAGACAGTGTGCTCACCCAGAACCTCAAACTCACTTCAGAGACCTTGTCAGAAAACCCTCACCAATAGAACACACAGAGAAAGAAAACACGGCAAGTCTCCAGACATGTCAAACACAAACTGGTTCAAGGTTCGGAAAGTCCAGAAGGCTTTGAGGAGCAAGAGACAGATGAAGAAAGTGAAAGTGCAGAGGAAAAAGAAAGACATGAACAAAAACCATACACAGATGAGGCAATGTCTGCAACAGAAACGGATGGGACAGGAAGTGGCCACTCATCAATCAAATCCAAGCAGGGGGATGATACAGAGGGTTGTCAGACAGCAGTGCGGTTTAAGCCAAGGAGCAGAACATGCAGAAATAGTCAAGGCAGTCTTCATGTAGTCTTCACTACACTGCATCTTTTACCTAGGTCAGACGGCAAGCAATGCAGGCCGCTGCTGGCACGCTCCCCCAGCTATCAAAGGGACAACAAGCTCAAAGCAGAATTTCATCTGGGGCTCAAAAGAGAAGATCATATCTGACCAAATCAGTCCAAAAATCTGAAGGCGACAGCAGCATTTTGCAGAGCCCCGAGCTCAGGCCTGCACCCTGACCTCCTGTGAAATGTCCTGGAACTCAATTTGTAACCTCTTGTCACCATCCAGCAACGGGACCACACAGTGGCCTGAAGTCTTCCATTTACAGATCTTCTTCAATCTCTAGCTCTGGACAGCAAGTTCACACATTCCCTTCCTCCCATTTGAGATTGCAGGTTGAAACCTCTCTTTCTCAAACTCCTTCATCTAAGCCATTTAAAAAGTGCTCTGCAAACAGAAGACGAGCTTTTTACTTTGGCACTACTTCTGCCCACCAGTGAACCAAGTGAATGTATGCAACTTTTTTTTGTTATCCTAAACATGTATATTTCTTAACCAAAAGCCACACAAACAAATCACTGGCTATGGAATTGTGCTCTCTGTTATCTACTTGATAATGGATAAATAGCTAAATATTTTTGCTTGCAAAAACAACCTTCTGCTCTGGAGGAGCTCTCCAAATCAGAGTCCAGATGAGCATTAATAGGGTCCAATTTACCCCTGTGATCACACATTCTGATTTGGCAAGTACGTTCCTCCGATAAGCCATCTCAGTCAACAACACTCCTGAAACTTGACCTTATTTGAAGGCTTTGGTCTAATGCCCTACAGTCAAAGCCGTGTGTAGAAAATGCTGAGACCTTGAATCACATCATTTCAACAGAACCTGAGAAGGTTGAGGGTTGTTGTTTCTTACCCACTGCGCCACATTCATTTTAATGCTTACAGTATGTTGTTTATTAAAGACATAACGCCTTCTTGGATCTTGGCCTCTTGTAAGACATTTTCACGGTGAGGCATTTTCATGGCTGTCCGTCTCTTCGGTATGAGTCACATGTGTTTGCCACTGTGGCTCTTTTCAGTTTGAGGAAATTGATTTGTTGCACAGATAATGTGAGCTTGCTCTTTGTCTTTGTTGTCTTGTTTCATGTCTGTCAGTGTGTCCTTTATTATTGTGGTATGCAAACTGGCTCTTTAACTAAATGCTTAGTGCAAAACTTTTATCATCCACCTTTAAAAACACCTGTCTGTCGTGTAACAAGTTGGCTTTTTTTTTTTTTAGTTATATTCAGTTATTATGTGTGCCTATGACAAGAGGCACACATATTACTATTCGTCGGATTTATTATTATGTGTGCCTATGACAAGAGGCACACATATTACTATTCGTCGGATTTATTATTATTATTATGTGTGCCTATGCCAAGAGGCACACATATTACTATTCGTCGGATTTATTATTATTATTATTATTATGTGTGCCTATGCCAAGAGGCACACATATTACTATTCGTCGGATTTATTATTCTTATTATTATGTGTGCCTATGGAAAGAGGCACACATATTACTATTCGTCGGATTTATTATTATTATGTGTGCCTATGCCAAGAGGCACACATATTACTATTCCTCGGATTTATTATGTGTGCCTATGGAAAGAGGCACACATATTACTATTCGTCGGATTTATTATGTGTGCCTATGCCAAGAGGCACACATATTACTATTCCTCGGATTTATTATGTGTGCCTATGGAAAGAGGCACACATATTACTATTCGTCGGATTTATTATTATTATTATTATGTGTGCCTATGGAAAGAGGCACACATATTACTATTCGTCGGATTTATTATTATTATTATTATTATTCTCCAGTTTCCGCCTGAAATTTTGCAGCTTAATCTCGCCCGCAGTTTTGAGACAAGCTTCATATATGTTACCTCATTTTGTGCGGCGGATCTGGAATGGTGTGCTATGACTTTTGGTGTTTATAACTATTATAGTTTTTAAATATTAATATTTTAGTGAAAATTTTCCCGCTTCTCTGCCAAACAGTTTTGAAAATAGGGTTACATATGTTAGATCATTTTGTGCGGCTGGAGCTGGACTAGTATGGTATACACTTTTGGTGTTTATGACTTTTATAGTTTTTTAAATATTAATATTTTAGTGCAAATTTAGGCCAATTCATCTTTTGGCGCCAAATAAACAGACTTCATTTGTGGTGTGTTGGCTCTCTCTAGTGGTATGCCGGGAGTGGTACAGCCTGTCTACCCTTATTTGGATTACCGTAATGATGACAATTTCAACGGTGCACACAGCGTCGCTGCTTTCAGGAGCCATTGGAATTTTTAAGGTTGCGCAAATCATTCAAAAGTTACGGTAATGCTTGGTGGAAAACTCAATATCCCACAATTCATAGCACGCCTCTACAGAGTGAACAATGGCGGCCACCACTTCGTTTTATATGTCTTTTATTCGTGTTTCTAGGTCACAAAATAAGCTTTTAAGATATTTTCAGGCGAGAATGTAGGTGTGTAAACTTCAAATATCTGCTTGTTTTATCAAGACATCCCATATTTAGCGACAGTGCTCTGACTACGCCGGTCCTGCCTGACAGCTAGCCGGCTACCTAGCTAGCTGCCGCACTTGGCTGCAAATGGATAGCGAGGGGACTCTCTGTCGCTTTCACCTCCCGGTCTCGCAAATGCTCGCATAGAATCGGAGTTATAGCTGGATGTGGAAAAATAACTGAGTTGTTTGGTGGTGGAGCTACAACAGAGGGCAGCTACCCACCGTGTGTGACAGAAAGGATATGCCGCCAACGAGACATATGAGGCCGGGCAGGCGATTGCTAACGCGGGTGGTCAATCATGGATCAGGGAAAGCGAAGGCAGGAGCGTGAGGTGAACTGAATTTCAGGTAAGAAGTTATGACCTGCACTCTATTTGGGTCAGATATAAACCGAGTTTAGGTGTAGTTTATTTAGCAGCAGTTCTCTTATGTGTTGCTGATAGTCGGTTAGCTAGCTAGCGCCGCTAGCATAGTTAGCTCGCGCCGCTAGCAACCCTTCGTGAAAAAGCACCCAGGCTTGGCTTATATTGAGGCGGGTGAAACTCGTGTCAGCACCCGTCGCTCTCTATTTGGGTCAGATATAAACCGAGTTTAGGTGTAGTTTATTTAGCAGCAGTTCTCTTATGTGTTGCTGATAGTCGGGCTAGCTAGCTAGCGCCGCTAGCATAGTTAGCTCACTACCGCTAGCAACCCTTCGTGAAAAAGCACCCAGGCTTGGCTTATATTGAGGCGGGTGAAACTCGTGTCAGCACCCGGTCGCTCTCTATTTGGGTCAGATATAAACCGAGTTTAGGTGTAATTTATTTTCGCTGACCTTTACAATCGTAATGCCACGGGAGTTTATATACAGCTGTGTGCGCACTAAGTTACTGACGTTAGACTTTATTTTATTCATTAGGGTTAGTTCATAGAGTTGCCGTGCAGTACAAACGGAATCGTCCCACATTCAGAGAAAACATTATGATTTATTCTGTCGTTACGAAGCCTCCCTGTCATTCTCTCGCGTGTTGAAACGTCAATCATGAAACTGATCAATGATCGGCTGTTCGCTCTTATTTATCGCGCTAAACAACAGCAGCACGTTTAAGCTTGATCAGCTGTTGTTAGAATTCTTTGATTTTAATTTCTAGTATCAGCTGATGTTTGCTGGAGCATGAAGATGAAATCAGGAGATGTCCTTACTGAATCATCAGAGCTGAACTGGTGATGGAGAAACAGGTTTACACTTTAGGTGACATGAATGAGTTGAAGGAAGTTATGAGTTGTTTCTGAGAGACAAAGACCAAGCTCCTTTTTTGTGTAGCTGACAGCTGGTAACTGTGCAGGGGCGGATCTAGCAAAGCTTTTAGGGGGGAAGCTAGGGCATTAACAGAGAAAGGTGGACACAAAGATATACTTTTCTTTCTTACTCTCATATAAAATATTTAGCTTTTATTAAATAGTTATCTGAATCTCACAACCAAAGTTTGTATAATAATACACAGGATTGGCTGTAGACCATTGTTCATAATTCAGAACACTGTGTAAAAATAACAAAAACAAAAAGTGAATGCATGTGTGAAAAGTGGTCTATAATGTAATGCTTCAAAGTGTGTTCATGCAAACATTGTCGGGTCTGCCGTGGTACAATGGGACTTCTGCTCATGAACCTGTGTGCACAGCGCCTGCAAATCGGCGCTGTACAAAGTAACTTCATCTTTACACAAAACTGTAAGCTGTCATCTGTGAAGCGTGAGCGGTGTTTGTTTTACCATAGTTCATGGTGGAGAATGGCTGCTCTTCTGAGTTTTGCTCTCTGTAGCCGTATGAATGGCAAACTACAGTGATTAGCAGCGGCATAGGCACACATAAAATTTCTTCTGAAATTTTCGCTTTCTAGTTATTATTATTATTATTCTCCAGTTTCCGCCTGAAATTTTGCAGCTAATCTCGCCCGCAGTTTTGAGACAAGCTTCATATATGTTACCTCATTTTGTGCGGCCGGATCTGGAAGTGTGCTATGACTTTTGGTCTTTGTGAATGTTATAGTTTTTAAATATTAATATTTTAGTGAAAATTTTCCCGCCTCCTCTGCCGAACAGTTTTGACATTAGGGTTACATATGTTAGATCATTTTGTGCGGCTGGAGCTGGACTATTATGTCATGACTTTTGGTGTTCATGACTTTTATAGTTTTTAAATATTAATATTTTAGTGCAAATTTAGGCCAATTCATCTTTTGGCGCCAAATAAACAGACTTCATTTGTGGTGTGTTGGCTCTCTCTAGTGGTATGCCGGGAGTGGTACAGCCTGTGTACCCTTATTTGGATTACCGTAATGATGACAATTTCAACGGTGCGCACAGCGTCGCTGCTTTCAGGAGCCATTGGAATTTTTAAGGTTGCGCAAATCATTCAAAAGTTACGGTAATGCTTGGTGGAAAACTCAATATCCCACAATTCATAGCACGCCTCTACAGAGTGAACAATGGCGGCCACCACTTCGTTTTATATGTCTTTTATTCGTGTTTCTAGGTCACAAAATAAGCTTTTAAGATATTTTCAGGCGAGAATGTAGGTGTGTAAACTTCAAATATCTGCTTGTTTTATCAAGACATCCCATATTTAGCGACAGTGCTCTGACTACGTCCGTCCTGCCTGACAGCTAGCCGGCTACCTAGCTGGCTACCTAGCTAGCTGCCGCGACTTGGCTGCAAATGGATAGCGAGGGACTCTCTCTGTCGCTTTCACCTCCCTGGTCTCTCGCAAATGCTCGCATAGAATCGGAGTTACAGCTGGATGTGGAAAAAATAACTGAGTTGTTTGGTGGTGGAGCTACAACAGAGGGCAGCTACCCACCGTGTGTGACAGAAAGGACATGCCGCCAACGAGACATATGAGGCCGGGCAGGCGATTGCTAACGCGGAGGTCAATCGTGGATCAGGGAAAGCGAAGGCAGGAGCGTGAGGTGAACTGAATTTCAGGTAAGAAGTTATGAACTGCACTCTATTTGGGTCAGATATAAACCGAGTTTAGGTGTAGTTTATTTAGCAGCAGTTCTCTTATGTGTTGCTGATAGCCGGCTAGCTAGCTAGTGCCGCTAGCATAGTTAGCTAGCACCGCTAGCGACCCTTCGTGAAAAAAAGCACCCAGGCTTGGCTTATATTGAGGCGGGTGAAACTCGTGTCAGCACCGGTCGCCGCCGCCGACAGTATGTGTTTTAGCTGGACTTATTTTTCGCTTATATGGACCGATGATTTATTTATTTATTCATTTTAGTAACGGTATAAACAGTGAAAGGTGGTGGATTGGCCAGATGTAAACTTCAAATATCTGCTCGTGTTACCAAGACATCCCATATTAGCTCTGATGTTTTCGGTGCCTGCAAAGAGCTAGACAGGTAGCTAGCTAACCCGAGCTGGCTGTCTTTTTGACTCAGGGTCATAGCTGGACTTATTTTTCGTTTTTATGAGCCGATGAGGGTTTTTTTTTAGTAACGGTACAAACAGTGAAAGGCGGTGGATTGTCCAGATGCTGGTCGATGTGGAAAAAATAACTGAGTTGTTTGGTAGTCGCTGACGCCGAGCTACAACCGAGGGCAGCTATCCACCGGTGTGTGTCAGAAAGAACATGCGGGAACGAGGCGGCGAGGGCGACCGCCGATCGACCGGTGGTAGATCGTGGATCAGGGAAACCGAAGGCAGGAGAAGCAGGCGGCTGCCGGTCGGAGCGTGAGGTGAACTGAATTTCAGGTAAGAAGTTATGACCTGCACTCTATTTGGGTCAGATATAAACCGAGTTTAGGTGTAGTTTATTTTTGTTGTGCTGACTTTTTACAATCAGTTATAATAACTCGTACTGCGTGGTAGCTAGCACGATGGAGTTTATGACAGCCTCCCCTGTCATTCTCTCGCCTGTTCAAACTTCAGTCATGAAACTGATCAATGATCGGCTTTTCTCTCTTGTTTGTTTATCGCGCTAAACAACAGCAGCACGCTTTAAGCTTGATCAGCTGTTGTTAGAATTCATTTGATTTTAATTTCTAGTATCAGCTGATGTTTGCTGGAGCCACAGCTGTAGAAGCGGCTGGTCGAAACCAGGAGATGACCTTACTGAATCATCAGAGCTGAACTGGTGATGGAGAAACAGGTTTACCTTTTTTTTAGGTGACATGAATGAGTTGAAGGAAGTTATGAACTGTTTCTGAGAGAAATAAACACCAAGCTCCTTTTTTATTTAGCTGACAGCTGGTAACTGTGCAGGGGCGGATCTAGCAAAGCTTTTGCCAGGGGCCAGGTAGGGCATTAACAGAGAAAGGTGGACACAAAGATATACTTTTCTTTCTTACTCTCATACAGGGAGTGCAGAATTATTAGGCAAGTTGTATTTTTGAGGAATAATTTTATTATTGAACAACAACCATGTTCTCAATGAACCCAAAAACACATTAATATCAAAGCTGAATGTTTTCGGAAGTAGTTTTTAGTTTGTGTTTAGTTTTAGCTATTTTAGGGGATATCTGTGTGTGCAGGTGACTATTACTGTGCATAATTATTAGGCAACTTAACAAAAACAAATATATACCCATTTCAATTATTTATTTTACCAGTGAAACCAATATAACATCTCCACATTCACAAATATACATTTCTGACATTCAAAAACAAAACAAAAACAAATCAGCGACCAATATAGCCACCTTTCTTTGCAAGGACACTCAAAAGCCTGCCATCCATGGATTCTGTCAGTGTTTTGATCTGTTCACCATCAACATTGCGTGCAGCAGCAACCACAGCCTCCCAGACACTGTTCAGAGAGGTGTACTGTTTTCCCTCCTTGTAAATCTCACATTTGATGATGGACCACAGGTTCTCAATGGGGTTCAGATCAGGTGAACAAGGAGGCCATGTCATTAGTTTTTCTTCTTTTATACCCTTTCTTGCCAGCCACGCTGTGGAGTACTTGGACGCTGCGTGTGATGGAGCATTGTCCTGCATGAAAATCATGTTTTTCTTGAAGGATGCAGACTTCTTCCTGTACCACTGCTTGAAGAAGGTGTCTTCCAGAAACTTGCAGTAGCACTGTGAGTTGAGCTTGACTCCATCCTCAACCCGAAAAGGCCCCACAAGCTCATCTTTGATGATACCAGCCCAAACCAGTACTCCACCTCCACCTTGCTGGCATCTGAGTGGGACTGGAGCTCTCTGCCCTTTACCAATCCAGCCACGGGCCCATCCATCTGGCCCATCAAGACTCACTCTCATTTCATCAGTCCATAAAACCTTAGAAAAATCAGTCTTGAGATATTTCTTGGCCCAGTCTTGACGTTTCAGCTTGTGTGTCTTGTTCAGTGGTGGTCGTCTTTCAGCCTTTCTTACCTTGGCCATGTCTCTGAGTATTGCACACCTTGTGCTTTTGGGCACTCCAGTGATGTTGCAGCTCTGAAATATGGCCAAACTGGTGGCAAGTGGCATCTTGGCAGCTGCACACTTGACTTTTCTCAGTTCATGGGCAGTTATTTTGCCCCTTGGTTTTTCCACACGCTTCTTGCGACCCTGTTGACTATTTTGAATGAAACGCTTGATTGTTCGATGATCACGCTTCAGAAGCTTTGCAATTTTAAGACTGCTGCATGCCTCTGCAAGATATCTCACTATTTTTGACTTTTCTGAGCCTGTCAAGTCCTTCTTTTGACCCATTTTGCCAAAGGAAAGGAAGTTGCCTAATAATTATGCACACCTGATATAGGGTGTTGATGTCATTAGACCATACCCTTCTCATTACAGAGATGCACATCACCTAATATGCTTAATTGGTAGTAGGCTTTCGAGCCTATACAGCTTGGAGTAAGACAACATGCATGAAGGGGATGATGTGGACAAAATACTCATTTGCCTAATAATTCTGCACTCCCTGTATAAAATATTTAGCTTTTATTAAATAGTTATCTGAATCTTACAACCAAAGTTTGTATAATAATACACAAGATTGGCTGTAGACCATTGTTCATCATTCAGAACACTGTGTAAAAATAACAAAAACAAAAAGTGAATGCAAAAGTGCATAAATATTTATTTTACGTGTTTGATATGTGTGGCGGGCGTGGTCTGCAGTGCCGCTGCAGGGGAGGTGGACCCACCTGAGGGGCATCTGCAATCACACCTCTCGGGCGTAGTCTGTGCTCTCTCGGCTGTTTTTGGGTGTGTGTCGGGCTGTGAGTTGAAAAGCTACAGCTGGCTGGGAGGGTACACCAACCATGTGTGAAAAGTGGTCCATAACGCACTGGTTCAAAGTGTGTTCGTGCAAACATTGTCGGATCTGCCGTGGTACAGAGGGACTTCTGCTTATGAACCTGTGTGCACAGCGCCTGCAAATCGGGGCTGTACAAAGTGACCTCATCTTTACCCAAAACTGTAAGCTGTCATCTGTGAGGCGCGAGCGGTGTTTGTTTTACCATAATTCATGGTGGAGAATGGCTGCTCTTCTGAGTTTTGCTGTCTGTAGCCGTATGAATGGAAAACTACACAGATTAGCAGCGGCATAGGCACACATAAAATTTCTTCTGAAATTTTCGCTTTCTAGTTATTCTTATTATTATTATTTTCCTTTTTCCGCCTGAAATTTTGCAGCGTATCTCGCCCATAGTTTTGAGACAAGCTTCATATATGTTACCTCATTTTGTGCGGCTGGATCTGGAATGGTGTGCTATGACTTTTGGTGTTTATGAATTTTATAGTTTTTTAATATTAATATTTTAGTGAAAATTTTCCCGCTCCTCTGCCAAACACTTTTGACAATAGGGTTACATATGTTACATCATTTTGTGCGGCTGAAGCTGGACTAGTATGGTGTGACTTTTGGTGTTTATGACTTTTATAGTTTTTGAAATATTTAGATTTTAGTGCAAATTTAGGCCAATTCATCTTTTGGCGCCAAATAAACAGACTTCATTTGTGGTGTGTTGGCGCCATCTTTTGGTCCCATTGAAACAAATTTCAAACTTCATTTGTGGTGTGTTGGCTCTCTCTAGTGGTATGCCGGGAGTGGTACAGCCTGTCTACCCTTATTTGGATTACCGTAATGATGACAATTTCAACGGTGCGCACAGCGTCGCTGCTTTCAGGAGCCATTGGAATTTTTAAGGTTGCGCAAATCATTCAAAAGTTACGGTAATGCTTGGTGGAAAACTCAATATCCCACAATTCATAGCACGCCTCTACAGAGTGAACAATGGCGGCCACCACTTCGCTTTTATATGTCTTTTATTCGTGTTTCTAGGTCACAAAATAAGCTTTTAAGATATTTTCAGGCGAGAATGTAGGTGTGTAAACTTCAAATATCTGCTTGTTTTATCAAGACATCCCATATTTAGCGACAGTGCTCTGACTACGCCGGTCCTGCCTGACAGCTAGCCGGCTACCTAGCTAGCTGCCGCACTTGGCTGCAAATGGATAGCGAGGGACTCTCTGTCGCTTCACCTCCCGGTCTCTCGCAAATGCTCGCATAGAATCGGAGTTATAGCTGGATGTGGAAAAAATAACTGAGTTGTTTGGTGGTGGAGCTACAACAGAGGGCAGCTGCCCACCGTGTGTGACAGAAAGGATATGCCGCCAACGAGACATATGAGGCCGGGCAGGCGATTGCTAACGCGGTGGTCAATCATGGATCAGGGAAAGTGAAGGCAGGAGCGTGAGGTGAACTGAATTTCAGGTAAGAAGTTATGAACTGCACTCTATTTGGGTCAGATATAAACCGAGTTTAGGTGTAGTTTATTTAGCAGCAGTTCTCTTATGTGTTGCTGATAGTCGGTTAGCTAGCTAGCGCCGCTAGCATAGTTAGCTCATACCGCTAGCAACCCTTCGTGAAAAAGCACCCAGGCTTGGCTTATATTGAGGCGGGTGAAACTCGTGTCAGCACCGGTCGCTCTCTATTTGGGTCAGATATAAACCGAGTTTAGGTGTAGTTTATTTAGCAGCAGTTCTCTTATGTGTTGCTGATAGTCGGCTAGCTAGCTAGCGCCGCTAGCATAGTTAGCTCACGCCGCTAGCAACCCTTCGTGAAAAAGCACCCAGGCTTGGCTTATATTGAGGCGGGTGAAACTCGTGTCAGCACCGGTCGCTCTCTATTTGGGTCAGATATAAACCGAGTTTAGGTGTAATTTATTTTCGCTTGACCTTTACAATCGTAATGCCACGGGAGTTTATATACAGCTGTGTGCGCACTAAGTTACTGACGTTGGACTTTATTTTATTCATTAGGGTTAGTTCATAGAGTTGCCGTGCCGCATAAACGGAATCGTCCCCACATTCAGAGAAAACATTATGATTTATTCTGTCGTTACGAAGCCTCCCCTGTCATTCTCTCGCGTGTTGAAACGTCAATCATGAAACTGATCAATGATCGGCTGTTCGCTCTTATTTATCGCGCTAAAACAACAGCAGCACGTTTAAGCTTGATCAGCTGTTGTTAGAATTCTTTTGATTTTAATTTCTAGTATCAGCTGATGTTTGCTGGAGCATGAAGATGAAATCAGGAGATGTCCTTACTGAATCATCAGAGCTGAACTGGTGATGGAGAAACAGGTTTACCCTTAGGTGACATGAATGAGTTGAAGGGAAGTTATGAACTGTTTCTGACAGACAAATATACACCAAGCTCCTTTTTTGTGTAGCTGACAGCTGGTAACTGTGCAGGGGCGGATCTAGCAAAGCTTTTGCCAGGGGCCAGGTAGGGCATTAACAGAGAAAGGTGGACATAAAGATATACTTTTCTTTCTTACTCTCATATAAAATATTTAGCTTTTATTAAATAGTTATCTGAATCTTACAACCAAAGTTTGTATAATAATACACAAGATTGGCTGTAGACCATTGTTCATCATTCAGAACACTGTGTAAAAATAACAAAAACAAAAAGTGAATGCAAAAGTGCATAAATATTTATTTTACGTGTTTGATGTGTGTGGCGGGCGTGGTCTGCAGTGCCGCTGCAGGGAGGTGGACCCACCTGAGCGGCACTGCAATCACGCCTCTCAGGCGTAGTCTGTGCTCTCTCGGCTGTTTTGGGTGTGTGTCGGGCTGTGAGTTGAAAAGCTACAGCCGGCTGTTTGGGTACACCAACCATGTGTGAAAAGTGGTCCATAACGTAATGCTTCAAAGCGTGTTCATGCAAACATTGTCGGATCTGCCGTGGTACAATGGGACTTCTGCTCATGAACCTGTGTGCACAGCGCCTGCAAATCGGCGCTGTACGGCAGTAACTTCATCTTTACACAAAACTGTAAGCTGTCATCTGTGAAGCGTGGGCGGTGTTTGTTTTTACCATAGTTCATGGTGGAGAATGGCTGCTCTTCTGAGTTTTGCTCTCTGTAGCTGTATGAATGGCAAACTACACTGATTAGCAGCGGCATAGGCACACAAAAATTTCTTCTGAAATTTTCGCTTTCTAGTTATTATTATTATTATTATTCTCCAGTTTCCGCCTGAAATTTTGCAGCAAATCTCGCCTCGCAGTTTTGAGACAAGCTTCATATATGTTACCTCATTTTGTGCGGCCGGATCTGGAATGGTGTGCTATGACTTTTGGTCTTTATGAATTTTATAGTTTTTAAATATTAATATTTTAGTGAAAATTTTCCCGCTCCTCTGCCAAACAGTTTTGACATTAGGGTTACATATGTTAGATCATTTTGTGCGGCTGGAGCTGGACTATTATGTTATGACTTTTGGTGTTTATAACTTTTATAGTTTTTAAATATTAATATTTTAGTGCAAATTTAGGCCAATTCATCTTTTGGCGCCAAATAAACAGACTTCATTTGTGGTGTCTTGGCTCTCTCTAGTGGTATGCCGGGAGTGGTACAGCCTGTGTACCCTTATTTGGATTACCGTAATGATGACAATTTCAACGGTGCGCACAGCGTCGCTGCTTTCAGGAGCCCTTGGAATTTTTAAGGTTGCGCAAATCATTCAAAAGTTACGGTAATGCTTGGTGGAAAACTCAATATCCCACAATTCATAGCACGCCTCTACAGAGTGAACAATGGCGGCCACCACTTCGTTTTATATGTCTTTTATTCGTGTTTCTAGGTCACAAAATAAGCTTTTAAGATATTTTCAGGCGAGAATGTAGGTGTGTAAACTTCAAATATCTGCTTGTTTTATCAAGACATCCCATATTTAGCGACAGTGCTCTGACTACGCCGGTCCTGCCTGACAGCTAGCCGGCTACCTAGCTGGCTACCTAGCTAGCTGCCGCACTTGGCTGCAAATGGATAGCGAGGGACTCTCTCTGTCGCTTTCACCTCCTGGTCTCTCGCAAATGCTCGCATAGAATCGGAGTTACAGCTGGATGTGGAAAAAATAACTGAGTTGTTTGGTGGTGGAGCTACAACAGAGGGCAGCTACCCACCGTGTGTGACAGAAAGGACATGCCGCCAACGAGACATATGAGGCCGGGCAGGCGATTGCTAACGCGGTGGTCAATCATGGATCAGGAAAGCGAAGGCAGGAGCGTGAGGTGAACTGAATTTCAGGTAAGAAGTTATGAACTGCACTCTATTTGGGTCAGATATAAACAGAGTTTAGGTGTAGTTTATTTTCGTTGTGCTGACTTTTTACAATCGTACTGCGTGCTAGCTAGCACGAGGGAGTTTATATACAGCTGTGTGCGCGCTAAGTTACTGACGTTGGACTTTATTTTATTCATAATGGTTAGTTCAGAGTTTGCCGTACAAACGGAATCGTGCCACATTCAGAGAAAATATTACGATTTATTCTGTCGTTACTGAAGCCTCCCCTGTCATTCTCTCGCCTGTTGAAACTTCAGTCATGAAACTGATCAATGATCGGCTTTTCTCTCTTGTTTGTTTATCGCGCTAAACAACAGCAGCACGTTTAAGCTTGATCAGCTGTTGTTAGAATTCATTTGCTTTTAATTTCTAGTATCAGCTGATGTTTGCTGCAGCCACAGCTGTAAAACGGCTGTTCCAAACCAGATATCCTTACTGAATCATCAGAGCTGAACAGGTGATGGAGAAACAGGTTTACCCTTAGGTGACATGAATGAGTTGAAGGAAGTTATGAACTGTTTCTGAGAGACAAACACCAAGCTCATTTTTTGTGTAGCTGACAGCTGGTAACTGTGCAGGGGCGGATCTAGCAAAGCTTTTGCCAGGGGGCCAGGTAGGGCATTAACAGAGAAAGGTGGACACAAAGATATACTTTTCTTTCTTACTCTCATACAGGGAGTGCAGAATTATTAGGCAAGTTGTATTTTTGAGGAATAATTTTATTATTGAACAACAACCATGTTCTCAATGAACCCAAAAACTCATTAATATCAAAGCTGAATGTTTTTGGAAGTAGTTTATAGTTTTAGCTATTTTAGGGGATATCTGTGTGTGCAGGTGACACTTCCTGTGCATAATTATTAGGCAACTTAACAAAAACAAATATATACCCATTTCAATTATTTATTTTTACCAGTGAAACCAATATAACATCTCCACATTCACAAATATACATTTCTGACATTCAAAAACAAAACAAAAACAAATCGGCGACCAATATAACCACCTTTCTTTGCAAGGACGCTCAAAAGCCTGCCATCCATGGATTCTGTCAGTGTTTTGATCTGTTCACCATCAACATTGCATGCAGCAGCAACCACAGCCTCCCAGACACTGTTCAGAGAGGTGTACTGTTTTCCCTCCTTGTAAATCTCACATTTGATGATGGACCACAGGTTCTCAATGGGGTTCAGATCAGGTGAACAAGGAGGCCATGTCATTAGTTTTTCCTTCTTTTATACCCTTTCTTGCCAGCCACGCTGTGGAGTACTTGGACGTGTGTGATGGAGCATTGTCCTGCATGAAAATCATGTTTTTCTTGAAGGATGCAGACTTCTTCCTGTACCACTGCTTGAAGAAGGTGTCTTCCAGAAACTGGCAGTAGGACTGGGAGTTGACCTTGACTCCATCCTCAACCCGAAAAGGCCCCACAAGCTCATCTTTGATGATACCAGCCCAAACCAGTACTCCACCTCCACCTTGCTGGCGCCTGAGTGGGACTGGAGCTCTCTGCCCTTTACCAATCCAGCCACGGGCCCATCCATCTGGCCCATCAAGACTCACTCTCATTTCATCAGTCCATAAAACCTTAGAAAAATCAGTCTTGAGATATTTCTTGGCCCAGTCTTGACGTTTCAGCTTGTGTGTCTTGTTCAGTGGTGGTCATCTTTCAGCCTTTCTTACCTTGGCCGTGTCTCTGAGTATTGCACACCTTGTGCTTTTGGGCACTCCAGTGATGTTGCAGCTCTGAAATATGGCCAAACTGGTGGCAAGTGGCATCTTGGCAGCTGCACGCTTGACTTTTCTCAGTTCATGGGCAGTTATTTTGCGCCTTGGTTTTCCCACACGCTTCTTGCGACCCTGTTGACTATTTTGAATGAAACGCTTGATTGTTCGATGGTCACGCTTCAGAAGCTTTGCAATTTTAAGACTGCTGCATCCCTCTGCAAGATATCTCACTATTTTTGACTTTTCTGAGCCTGTCAAGTCCTTCTTTTGACCCATTTTGCCAAAGGAAAGGAGGTTGCCTAATAATTATGCACACCTGATATAGGGTGTTGATGTCATTAGACCACACCCCTTCTCATTACAGAGATGCACATCACCTAATATGCTTAATTGGTAGTAGGTTTTCGAGCCTATACAGCTTGGAGTAAGACAACATGCATGAAGAGGATGATGTGGACAAAATACTCATTTGCCTAATAATTCTGCACTCCTGTAAACACCAAGCTCCTTTTTGTGTAGCTGACAGCTGGTAACTGTGCAGGGGCGGATCTAGCAAAGCTTTTGCCAGGGGCCAGGTAGGGCATTAACAGAGAAAGGTGGACATAAAGATATACTTTTCTTTCTTACTCTCATATAAAATATTTAGCTTTTATTAAATAGTTATCTGAATCTCACAACCAAAGTTTGTATAATAATACACAAGATTGGCTGTAGACCATTGTTCATAATTCAGAACACTGTGTAGAAATAACAAAAACAAAAAGTGAATGCATGTGTGAAAAGTGGTCTATAATGTAATGCTTCAAAGCGTGTTCATGCAAACATTGTCGGGTCTGCCGTGGTACAATGGGACTTCTGCTCATGAACCTGTGTGCACAGCGCCTGCAAATCGGCGCTGTACGGGGTAACTTCATCTTTACACAAAACTGTAAGCTGTCATCTGTGAAGCGTGAGCGGTGTTTGTTTTACCATAGTTCATGGTGGAGAATGGGTGCTCTTCTGAGTTTTGCTCTCTGTAGCTATATGAATGGCAAACTACACTGAATAGCAGCGGCATAGGCACACATAAAATTTCTTCTGAAATTTTCCTTTCTAGTTATTATTATTATTATTCTCCAGTTTCCGCCTGAAATTTTGCAGCGAATCTCGCCCGCAGTTTTGAGACAAGCTTCATATATGTTACCTCATTTTGTGCGGCCGGATCTGGAATGGTGTGCTATGACTTTTGGTCTTTGTGAATTTTATAGTTTTTTAAATATTAATATTTTAGTGAAAATTTTCCCGCCTCCTCTGCCGAACAGCTTTGACATTAGGGTTACATATGTTAGATCATTTTGTGCGGCTGGAGCTGGACTATTATGTCATGACTTTTGGTGTTCATGACTTTTATAGTTTTTAAATATTAATATTTTAGTGCAAATTTAGGCCAATTCATCTTTTGGCGCCAAATAAACAGACTTCATTTGTGGTGTGTTGGCTCTCTCTAGTGGTATGCCGGGAGTGGTACAGCCTGTGTACCCTTATTTGGATTACCGTAATGATGACAATTTCAACGGTGCGCACAGCGTCGCTGCTTTCAGGAGCCCTTGGAATTTTTAAGGTTGCGCAAATCATTCAAAAGTTACGGTAATGCTTGGTGGAAAACTCAATATCCCACAATTCATAGCACGCCTCTACAGAGTGAACAATGGCGGCCACCACTTCGTTTTATATGTCTTTTATTCATGTTTCTAGGTCACAAAATAAGCTTTTAAGATATTTTCAGGCGAGAATGTAGGTGTGTAAACTTCAAATATCTGCTTGTTTTATCAAGACATCCCATATTTAGCGACAGTGCTCTGACTACGTCGGTCCTGCCTGACAGCTAGCCGGCTACCTAGCTGGCTACCTAGCTAGCTGCCGCACTTGGCTGCAAATGGATAGTGAGGGACTCTCTCTGTCGCTTTCACCTCCCTGGTCTCTCGCAAATGCTCGCATAGAATCGGAGTTACAGCTGGATGTGGAAAAATAACTGAGTTGTTTGGTGGTGGAGCTACAACAGAGGGCAGCTACCCACCGGTGTGTGACAGAAAGGACATGCCGCCAACGAGACATATGAGGCCGGGCAGGCGATTGCTAACGCGGTGGTCAATCATGGATCAGGGAAAGCGAAGGCAGGAGCGTGAGGTGAACTGAATTTCAGGTAAGAAGTTATGAACTGCACTCTATTTGGGTCAGATATAAACAGAGTTTAGGTGTAGTTTATTTAGCAGCAGTTCTCTTATGTGTTGCTGATAGTCGGCTTAGCTAGCTAGCGCCGCTAGCATAGTTAGCTCGCGCCGCTAGCAACCCTTCGTGAAAAAGCACCCAGTCTTGGCTTATATTGAAGCGGGTGAAACTCGTGTCAGCACCGGTCGCTCTCTATTTGGGTCAGATATAAACCGAGTTTAGGTGTAGTTTATTTAGCAGCAGTTCTCTTATGTGTTGCTGATAGCGGGTTAGCTAGCTAGCGCCGCTAGCATAGTTAGCTCGCGCCGCTAGCAACCCTTCGTGAAAAAGCACCCAGGCTTGGCTTATATTGAGGCGGGTGAAACTCGTGTCAGCACCGGTCGCTCTCTATTTGGGTCAGATATAAACCGAGTTTAGGTGTAATTTATTTTCGCTGACCTTTACAATCGTAATGCCACGGGTGTTTATATACAGCTGTGTGCGCACTAAGTTACTGACGTTGGACTTTATTTTATTCATTAGGGTTAGTTCATAGAGTTGCCGTGCCGTACAAACGGAATCGTCCCACATTCAGAGAAAACATTATGATTTATTCTGTCGTTACGAAGCCTCCCCGTCATTCTCTCGCGTGTTGAAACGTCAATCATGAAACTGATCAATGATCGGCTGTTCGCTCTTATTTATCGCGCTAAACAACAGCAGCACGTTTAAGCTTGATCAGCTGTTGTTAGAATTCTTTTGATTTTAATTTCTAGTATCAGCTGATGTTTGCTGGAGCATGAAGATGAAATCAGGAGATGTCCTTACTGAATCATCAGAGCTGAACTGGTGATGGAGAAACAGGTTTACACTTTAGGTGACATGAATGAGTTGAAGGGAAGTTATGAGTTGTTTCTGAGAGACAAAGACCAAGCTCCTTTTTGTGTAGCTGACAGCTGGTAACTGTGCAGGGGCGGATCTAGCAAAGCTTTTAGGGGGGAGCTAGGGCATTAACAGAGAAAGGTGGACACAAAGATATACTTTTCTTTCTTACTCTCATATAAAATATTTAGCTTTTATTAAATAGTTATCTGAATCTCACAACCAAAGTTTGTATAATAATACACAGGATTGGCTGTAGACCATTGTTCATAATTCAGAACACTGTGTAAAAATAACAAAAACAAAAAGTGAATGCATGTGTGAAAAGTGGTCTATAATGTAATGCTTCAAAGTGTGTTCATGCAAACATTGTCGGGTCTGCCGTGGTACAATGGGACTTCTGCTCATGAACCTGTGTGCACAGCGCCTGCAAATCGGCGCTGTACAAAGTAACTTCATCTTTACACAAAACTGTAAGCTGTCATCTGTGAAGCGTGAGCGGTGTTTGTTTTACCATAGTTCATGGTGGAGAATGGCTGCTCTTCTGAGTTTTGCTCTCTGTAGCCGTATGAATGGCAAACTACAGTGATTAGCAGCGCATAGGCACACATAAAATTTCTTCTGAAATTTTCGCTTTCTAGTTATTATTATTATTATTATTATTATTCTCCAGTTTCCGCCTGAAATTTTGCAGCTTAATCTCGCCCGCAGTTTTGAGACAAGCTTCATATATGTTACCTCATTTTGTGCGGCTGGATCTGGAATGGTGTGCTATGACTTTTGGTCTTTATGAATTTTATAGTTTTTTAAATATTAATATTTTAGTGAAAATTTTCCCGCGCTCCTCTGCCGAACAGTTTTGACATTAGGGTTACATATGTTAGATCATTTTGTGCGGCTGGAGCTGGACTATTATGTCATGACTTTTGGTGTTCATGACTTTTATAGTTTTTAAATATTAATATTTTAGTGCAAATTTAGGCCAATTCATCTTTTGGCGCCAAATAAACAGACTTCATTTGTGGTGTGTTGGCTCCATCTTTTGGTCCCATTGAAACAAATTTCAAACTTCATTTGTGGTGTGTTGGCTCTCTCTAGTGGTATGCCGGGAGTGGTACAGCCTGTCTACCCTTATTTGGATTACCGTAATGATGACAATTTCAACGGTGCGCACAGCGTCGCTGCTTTCAGGAGCCATTGGAATTTTTAAGGTTACGCAAATCATTCAAAAGTTACGGTAATGCTTGGTGGAAAACTCAATATCCCACAATTCATAGCAGGCCTCTGCCGAGTCAAACAATGGCGGCCATCACTTAGTTTTTATTTTCCTCTTAATACTGTTTCTAGGTCACAAAATAAACTTTTAAGATATTTTCAGGCGAGAATGTAGTTGTGTAAACTTCAAATATCTGCTCGTTTTGTCAAAACATCCCATATTAGCGACACTGTTCTGACGATGTCGTTTCTGCCTGAGGCTAGCTGGCTAGCTAGCTAGCGCGGCTTTGCTAACAAGCTACAGCCGGCCTGGATGACAGTGAGGGCGGCTTACTATGGTTTCACCCCCGGTCCTTCGCAGTGTCTCGTGGTCACAGCTGGACTTATTTTTCCTTCATATGGACCGATGATTTATTTATTTATTCATTTTAGTAACGGTATAAACAGTGAAAGGTGGTGGATTGGCCAGATGTAAACTTCAAATATCTGCTCGTGTTACCAAGACATCCCATATTAGCTCTGATGTTTTCGGTGCCTGCAAAGAGCTAGACAGGTAGCTAGCTAACCCGAGCTGGCTGTCTTTTGACTCAGGGTCATAGCTGGACTTATTTTTTTCGTTTTTATGAGCCGATGAGGTTTTTTTTTTTAGTAACGGTACAAACAGTGAAAGGCGGTGGATTGTCCAGATGCTGGTGATGTGGAAAAAATAACTGAGTTGTTTGGTGATCGCTGACGCGAGCTACAACCGAGGGCAGCTATCCACCGGTGTGTGTCAGAAAGAACATGCGGGAACGAGGCGGGCGAGACCGACCGCCGATCGACCGGTGGTAGATCGTGGATCAGGGAAACCGAAGGCAGGAGAAGCAGGCGGCTGCCGGTCGGAGCGTGAGGTGAACTGAATTTCAGGTAAGAAGTTATGACCTGCACTCTATTTGGGTCAGATATAAACCGAGTTTAGGTGTAGTTTATTTTCGTTGTGCTGACTTTTTACAATCAGTTATAATAACTCGTACTGCGTGGTAGCTAGCACGATGGAGTTTATGACAGCCTCCCTGTCATTCTCTCGCCTGTTCAAACTTCAGTCATGAAACTGATCAATGATCGGCTTTTCTCTCTTGTTTGTTTATCGCGCTAAACAACAGCAGCACGTTTAAGCTTGATCAGCTGTTGTTAGAATTCATTTGATTTTAATTTCTAGTATCAGCTGATGTTTGCTGGAGCCACAGCTGTAGAAGCGGCTGGTCGAAACCAGGAGATGACCTTACTGAATCATCAGAGCTGAACTGGTGATGGAGAAACAGGTTTACCTTTTTTTAGGTGACATGAATGAGTTGAAGGGAAGTTATGAACTGTTTCTGAGAGAAATAAACACCAAGCTCCTTTTTTATTTAGCTGACAGCTGGTAACTGTGCAGGGGCGGATCTAGCAAAGCTTTTGCCAGGGGCCAGGTAGGGCATTAACAGAGAAAGGTGGACACAAAGATATACTTTTCTTTCTTACTCTCATACAGGGAGTGCAGAATTATTAGGCAAGTTGTATTTTTGAGGAATAATTTTATTATTGAACAACAACCATGTTCTCAATGAACCCAAAAACACATTAATATCAAAGCTGAATGTTTTTGGAAGTAGTTTTTAGTTTGTGTTTAGTTTTAGCTATTTTAGGGGATATCTGTGTGTGCAGGTGACTATTACTGTGCATAATTATTAGGCAACTTAACAAAAAACAAATATATACCCATTTCAATTATTTATTTTTACCAGTGAAACCAATATAACATCTCCACATTCACAAATATACATTTCTGACATTCAAAACAAAACAAAAACAAATCAGCGACCAATATAGCCACCTTTCTTTGCAAGGACACTCAAAAGCCTGCCATCCATGGATTCTGTCAGTGTTTTGATCTGTTCACCATCAACATTGCGTGCAGCAGCAACCACAGCCTCCCAGACACTGTTCAGAGAGGTGTACTGTTTTCCTCCTTGTAAATCTCACATTTGATGATGGACCACAGGTTCTCAATGGGGTTCAGATCAGGTGAACAAGGAGGCCATGTCATTAGTTTTTCTTCTTTTAAACCCTTTCTTGCCAGCCACGCTGTGGAGTACTTGGACGCGCAGATGGAGCATTGTCCTGCATGAAAATCATGTTTTTCTTGAAGGATGCAGACTTCTTCCTGTACCACTGCTTGAAGAAGGTGTCTTCCAGAAACTTGCAGTAGGACTGGGAGTTGAGCTTGACGCCATCCTCAACCCGAAAAGGCCCCACAAGCTCACCTTTGATGATACCAGCCCAAACCAGTACTCCACCTCCACCTTGCTGGCGCCTGAGTGGGACTGGAGCTCTCTGCCCTTTACCAATCCAGCCACGGGCCCATCCATCTGGCCCATCAAGACTCACTCTCATTTCATCAGTCCATAAAACCTTAGAAAAATCAGTCTTGAGATATTTCTAGGCCCAGTCTTGACGTTTCAGCTTGTGTGTCTTGTTCAGTGGTGGTCGTCTTTCAGCCTTTCTTACCTTGGCCATGTCTCTGAGTATTGCACACCTTGTGCTTTTGGGCACTCCAGTGATGTTGCAGCTCTGAAATATGGCCAAACTGGTGGCAAGTGGCATCTTGGCAGCTGCACGCTTGATTTTTCTCAGTTCATGGGCAGTTATTTTGCGCCTTGGTTTTCCACACGCTTCTTGCGACCCTGTTGACTATTTTGAATGAAACGCTTGATTGTTCGATGATCACGCTTCAGAAGCTTTGCAATTTTAAGACTGCTGCATCCCTCTGCAAGATATCTCACTATTTTTGACTTTTCTGAGCCTGTCAAGTCCTTCTTTTGACCCATTTTGCCAAAGGAAAGGAGGTTGCCTAATAATTATGCACACCTGATATAGGGTGTTGATGTCATTAGACCACACCCTTCTCATTACAGAGATGCACATCACCTAATATGCTTAATTGGTAGGCGGCTTTCGAGCCTATACAGCTTGGAGTAAGATAACATGCATGAAGAGGATGATGTGGACAAAGTACTCATTTGCCTAATAATTCTGTACTCCCTGTAAACACCAAGCTCCTTTTTGTGTAGCTGACAGCTGGTAACTGTGCAGGGGCGGATCTAGCAAAGCTTTTGTCAGGGGCCAGGTAGGGCATTAACAGAGAAAGGTGGACATAAAGATATACTTTTCTTTCTTACTCTCATATAAAATATTTAGCATTTATTAAATGCTTATCTGAATCTTACAACCAAAGTTTGTATAATAATACACAAGATTGGCTGTAGACCATTGTTCATCATTCAGAACACTGTGTAAAAATAACAAAAACAAAAAGTGAATGCGAAAGTGCATACATATTTATTTTATGTGTTTGATGTGTGTGTCGGGCGTGGTCTGCAGTGCCGCTGCAGGGGAGGTGGACCCACGGGTGTAAAGTCTGTGCTCTCTTGGCTGTTTTTGGGTGTGTGTTGGGCTATGAGTTGAAAAGCTACGGCTGCCTGTGTCGGTACACCAACCATGTGTGAAAAGTGGTCCATAACGTAATGCTTCAAAGCATGTTCATGCAAACATTGTCGGGTCTGCCGTGATACAATGGGACTTCTGCTCATGAACCTCTGTGCACAGCGCCTGCAAATCGGGGCTATACTGAAGTCACCTCATCTTTACCCAAAACTGTAAGCTGTCATCTGTGAGGCGCGAGCGATGTTTGTTTTATCATAATTCATGGTGGAGAATGGCTGCTCTGCTGAGTTTTGCTCTCTGTAGCCGTATGAATGGCAAACTACACTGATTAGCAGCGGCATAGGCACACATAAAATTTCTTCTGAAATTTTCGCTTTCTAGTTATTATTATTATTCTCCAGTTTCCGCCTGAAATTTTGCAGCAAATCTCGCCTCGCAGTTTTGAGACAAGCTTCATATATGTTACCTCATTTTGTGCGGCCGGATCTGGAATGGTGTGCTATGACTTTTGGTGTTTATGAATTTTATAGTTTTTAAATATTAATATTTTAGTGAAAATTTTCCCGCGCTCCTCTGCCAAACAGTTTTGACATTAGGGTTACATATGTTAGATCATTTTGTGCGGCTGGAGCTGGACTATTATGTTATGACTTTTGGTGTTTATAACTTTTATAGTTTTTAAATATTAATATTTTAGTGCAAATTTAGGCCAATTCATCTTTTGGCGCCAAATAAACAGACTTCATTTGTGGTGTCTTGGCTCTCTCTAGTGGTATGCCGGGAGTGGTACAGCCTGTGTACCCTTATTTGGATTACCGTAATGATGACAATTTCAACGGTGCGCACAGCGCCGCTGCTTTCAGGAGCCCTTGGAATTTTTAAGGTTGCGCAAATCATTCAAAAGTTACGGTAATGCTTGGTGGAAAACTCAATATCCCACAATTCATAGCACGCCTCTACAGAGTGAACAATGGCGGCCACCACTTCGTTTTATATGTCTTTTATTCGTGTTTCTAGGTCACAAAATAAGCTTTTAAGATATTTTCAGGCGAGAATGTAGGTGTGTAAACTTCAAATATCTGCTTGTTTTATCAAGACATCCCATATTTAGCGACAGTGCTCTGACTACGCCGGTCCTGCCTGACAGCTAGCCGGCTACCTAGCTGGCTACCTAGCTAGCTGCCGCACTTGGCTGCAAATGGATAGCGAGGGACTCTCTCTGTCGCTTTCACCTCCCTGGTCTCTCGCAAATGCTCGCATAGAATCGGAGTTACAGCTGGATGTGGAAAAAATAACTGAGTTGTTTGGTGGTGGAGCTACAACAGAGGGCAGCTACCCACCGGTGTGTGACAGAAAGGACATGCCGCCAACGAGACATATGAGGCCGGGCAGGCGATTGCTAACGCGGTGGTCAATCATGGATCAGGGAAAGCGAAGGCAGGAGCGTGAGGTGAACTGAATTTCAGGTAAGAAGTTATGAACTGCACTCTATTTGGGTCAGATATAAACAGAGTTTAGGTGTAGTTTATTTTCGTTGTGCTGACTTTTTACAATCGTACTGCGTGCTAGCTAGCACGAGGGGAGTTTCTATACAGCTGTGTGCGCGCTAAGTTACTGATGTTGAACTTTATGACAGCCTCCCCTGTCATTCTCTCGCCTGTTCAAACTTCAGTCATGAAACTGATCCATGATCGGCTTTTCTCTCTTGTTTGTTTATCGCGCTAAACAACAGCAGCACGTTTAAGCTTGATCAGCTGTTGTTAGAATTCATTTGATTTTAATTTCTAGTATCAGCTGATGTTTGCTGGAGCCACAGCTGTAGAAGCGGCTGGTCGAAACCAGGAGATGACCTTACTGAATCATCAGAGCTGAACTGGTGATGGAGAAACAGGTTTACCTTTTTTAGGTGACATGAATGAGTTGAAGGGAACTTATGAACTGTTTCTGAGAGAAATAAACACCAAGCTCCTTTTTATTTAGCTGACAGCTGGTAACTGTGCAGGGGCGGATCTAGCAAAGCTTTTGCCAGGGGCCAGGTAGGGCATTAACAGAGAAAGGTGGACACAAAGATATACTTTTCTTTCTTACTCTCATACAGGGAGTGCAGAATTATTAGGCAAGTTGTATTTTTGAGGAATAATTTTATTATTGAACAACAACCATGTTCTCAATGAACCCAAAAAACACATTAATATCAAAGCTGAATGTTTTCGGAAGTAGTTTTTAGTTTGTGTTTAGTTTTAGCTATTTTAGGGGATATCTGTGTGTGCAGGTGACTATTACTGTGCATAATTATTAGGCAACTTAACAAAAAACAAATATATACCCATTTCAATTATTTATTTTACCAGTGAAACCAATATAACATCTCCACATTCACAAATATACATTTCTGACATTCAAAAACAAAACAAAAACAAATCAGCGACCAATATAGCCACCTTTCTTTTGCAAGGACACTCAAAAGCCTGCCATCCATGGATTCTGTCAGTGTTTTGATCTGTTCACCATCAACATTGCGTGCAGCAGCAACCACAGCCTCCCAGACACTGTTCAGAGAGGTGTACTGTTTTCCCTCCTTGTAAATCTCACATTTGATGATGGACCACAGGTTCTCAATGGGGTTCAGATCAGGTGAACAAGGAGGCCATGTCATTAGTTTTTCTTCTTTTATACCCTTTCTTGTCAGCCACGCTGTGGAGTACTTGGACGCGTGTGATGGAGCATTGTCCTGCATGAAAATCATGTTTTTCTTGAAGGATGCAGACTTCTTCCTGTACCACTGCTTGAAGAAGGTGTCTTCCAGAAACTGGCAGTAGGACTGGGAGTTGAGCTTGACTCCATCCTCAACCCGAAAAGGCCCCACAAGCTCATCTTTGATGATACCAGCCCAAACCAGTACTCCACCTCCACCTTGCTGGCGTCTGAGTCGGACTGGAGCTCTCTGCCCTTTACCAATCCAGCCACGGGCCCATCCATCTGGCCCATCAAGACTCACTCTCATTTCATCAGTCCATAAAACCTTAGAAAAATCAGTCTTGAGATATTTCTTGGCCCAGTCTTGACATTTCAGCTTGTGTGTCTTGTTCAGTGGTGGTCGTCTTTTCAGCCTTTCTTACCTTGGCCATGTCTCTGAGTATTGCACACCTTGTGCTTTTGGGCACTCCAGTGATGTTGCAGCTCTGAAATATGGCCAAACTGGTGGCAAGTGGCATCTTGGCAGCTGCACGCTTGACTTTTCTCAGTTCATGGGCAGTTATTTTGCGCCTTGGTTTTTCCACACGCTTCTTGCGACCCTGTTGACTATTTTGAATGAAACGCTTGATTGTTCGATGATCACGCTTCAGAAGCTTTGCAATTTTAAGACTGCTGCATCCCTCTGCAAGATATCTCACTATTTTTGACTTTTCTGAGCCTGTCAAGTCCTTCTTTTGACCCATTTTGCCAAAGGAAAGGAGGTTGCCTAATAATTATGCACACCTGATATAGGGTGTTGATGTCATTAGACCACACCCTTCTCATTACAGAGATGCACATCACCTAATATGCTTAATTGGTAGTAGGCTTTCGAGCCTATACAGCTTGGAGTAAGACAACATGCATGAAGAGGATGATGTGGACAAAATACTGATTTGCCTAATAATTCTGCACTCCTGTAAACACCAAGCTCCTTTTTTTGTGTAGCTGACAGCTGGTAACTGTGCAGGGGCGGATCTAGCAAAGCTTTTGCCAGGGGCCAGGTAGGGCATTAACAGAGAAAGGTGGACATAAAGATATACTTTTCTTTCTTACTCTCATATAAAATATTTAGCTTTTATTAAATAGTTATCTGAATCTCACAACCAAAGTTTGTATAATAATACACAAGATTGGCTGTAGACCATTGTTCATCATTCAGAACACTGTGTAGAAATAACAAAAACAAAAAGTGAATGCATGTGTGAAAAGTGGTCTATAATGTAATGCTTCAAAGCGTGTTCGTGCAAAACATTGTCGGGTCTGCCGTGGTACAATGGGACTTCTGCTCATGAACCTGTGTGCACAGCGCCTGCAAATCGGCGCTGTACGGTAACTTCATCTTTACACAAAACTGTAAGCTGTCATCTGTGAAGCGTGAGCGGTGTTTGTTTTACCATAGTTCATGGTGGAGAATGGCTGCTCTTCTGAGTTTTTCTGTCTGTAGCCGTATGAATGGCAACTACAGTGATTAGCAGCGGCATAGGCACACATAAAATTTCTTCTGAAATTTTCGCTTTCTAGTTATTATTATTATGTGTGCCTATGACAAGAGGCACACATATTACTATTCGTCGGATTTATTATTATTATTATGTGTGCCTATGCCAAGAGGCACACATATTACTATTCGTCGGATTTATTATTCTTATTATTATTATGTGTGCCTATGAAAGAGGCACACATATTACTATTCGTCGGATTTATTATTATTATTATTATTCTTCAGTTTCCGCCTGAAATTTTGCAGCTAAACTCGCCCGCAGTTTTGAGACAAGCTTCATATATGTTACCTCATTTTGTGCGGCTGGATCAGGAATGGTGTGCTATGACTTTTGGTGTTTATAACTATTATAGTTTTTAAATATTAATATTTTAGTGAAAATTTTCCTTCTCTGCCAAACAGTTTTGAAAATAGGGTTACATATGTTAGATCATTTTGTGCGGCTGGAGCTGGACTAGTATGGTATACACTTTTGGTGTTTATGACTTTTATAGTTTTTGAAATATTTAGATTTTAGTGCAAATTTAGGCCAATTTCCATAGAAACAGACTTTATTTGTGGTGGGTTGGCTCTCTCTAGTGGTATACCGGGAGTAGTACGGCTGAAAATCTGTATGCTTGTTACAAAACTCCATATCCCATAATTCATAGCACCCCTCTGCCGAGTTAAACAATGGCGGACACCACTTCGTTTTATATGTCTTTTATTCGTGTTTCTAGGTCACAAAATACACTTTTAAGATATTTTCAGGCGAGAATGTAGGTGTGTAAACTTCAAATATCTGCTCGTTTTATGAAGACATCCCATATTAGCGACAATTCTCTTAAGTGTTGCTGATAGCCGGCTAGCTAGCTAGCGCCGCTAGCTTAGCTAGCTAGCGCCCCTTCGTGAAAAACCACCCAGGCTTGGCTGATAGTGAGGTGGCTAAAATTTGTTTAATCGCCTGATCGCTCGGCAAGGGTCTGTGTCTTAGCTGGACTTATTTTTCGTTTATATGGGCCGATGATGCTGGTCGATGTGGAAAAAATAACTGAGTTGTTTGGTGGTGGAGCTACAACAGAGGGCAGCTATCCACCGGTGTGTGACAGAAAGGACATGCCGCGAACGAGACATACAAGGCGGTGAGGCTACCGCCGATCGTCCGGTGTTTGCTAACGCGGAGGTCAATCGTGGATCAGGGAAAGCGAAGGCAGGAGCGTGAGGTGAACTGAATTTCAGGTAAGAAGTTATGACCTGCACTCTATTTGGGTCAGATATAAACCGAGTTTAGGTGTAGTTTATTTAGCAACAGTTCTCTTACGTGTTGCTGATAGCCGGCTGGCTAGCTAGCTAGCGCCGCTAGCTTAGCTAGCTAGCGCGGCTAGCGACCCTTCGTGAAAAACCACCCAGGCTTGGCTGATAGTGAGGTGGCTAAAATGTGTTTAATCGCCCGATCGCTCGGCAAGGGTCTGTGTCTTAGCTGGACTTATTTTTCGTTTATATGGGCCGATGATGCTGGTCGATGTGGAAAAAATAACTGAGTTGTTTGGTGGTGGAGCTACAACAGAGGGCAGCTATCCACCGGTGTGTGACAGAAAGGACATGCCGCCAACGAGACATACGAGGCCGGGCAGGCGATTGCTAACGCGGTGGTCAATCATGGATCAGGGAAAGCGAAGGCAGGAGCGTGAGGTGAACTGAATTTCAGGTAAGAAGTTTTGAACTGCACTCTATTTCGGTCAGATATAAACCGAGTTTAGGTGTAGTTTATTTTCGTTGTGCTGACTTTTTCAATCACGTTACAATAACTCGTACTGCGTTCTAGCTAGCACGACGGAGTTTCTATACAGCTGTGTGCGCATGTTGAACTTTATGACAGCCTCCCTGTCGAAACTTCAGTCATGAAACTGATCAATGATCGGCGCTTCTCTCTTGTTTGTTTATCGCGCAAAAAACAACAGCAGCACGTTTAAGCTTGATCAGCTGTTGTTAGAATTCATTTGCTTTTAATTTCTGGTATCAGCTGATGTTTGCTGGAGCTACAGCTGTAAAACGGCAGATGTCCTTACTGAATCATCAGAGCTGAACTGGTGATGGAGAAACAGGTTTACTCTTTAGGTGACATGAATAAGTTGAAGGAAGTTATGAACTATTTTTGAGAGACAAATACAGGGAGTGCAGAATTATTAGGCAAGTTGTATTTTTGAGGAATAATTTTATTATTGAACAACAACCATGTTCTAAATGAACCCAAAAACTCATTAATATCAAAGCTGAAAGTTTTTGGAAGTAGTTTTTAGTTTTAGCTATTTTAGGGGATATCTGTGTGTGCAGGTGACTATTACTGTGCATAATTATTAGGCAACTTAACAAAAACAAATATATACCCATTTCAATTATTCATTTTACCAGTGAAACCAATATAACATCTCCACATTCACAAATATACATTTCTGACATTCAAAAACAAAACCAAAGCAAATCAGCGACCAATATAGCCACCTTTCTTTGCAAGGACACTCAAAAGCCTGCCATCCATGGATTCTGTCAGTGTTTTGATCTGTTCACCATCAACATTGCATGCAGCAGCAACCACAGCCTCCCAGACACTGTTCAGAGAGGTGTATTGTTTTCCTCCTTGTAAATCTCACATTTGATGATGGACCACAGGTTCTCAATGGGTTCAGATCAGGTGAACAAGGAGGCCATGTCATTAGTTTTTCTTCTTTTATACCCTTTCTTGCCAGCCACGCTGTGGAGTACTTGGACGCGCGTGTGATGGAGCATTGTCCTGCATGAAAATCATGTTTTCTTTGAAGGATGCAGACTTCTTCCTGTACCACTGCTTGAAGAAGGTGTCTTCCAGAAACTGGCAGTAGCACTGTGAGTTGAGCTTGACTCCATCCTCAACCCGAAAAGGCCCCACAAGCTCATCTTTGATGATACCAGCCCAAACCAGTACTCCACCTCCACCTTGCTGGCATCTGAGTGGGACTGGAGCTCTCTGCCCTTTACCAATCCAGCCACGGGCCCATCCATCTGGCCCATCAAGACTCACTCTCATTTCATCAGTCCATAAAACCTTAGAAAAATCAGTCTTGAGATATTTCTTGGCCCAGTCTTGACGTTTCAGCTTGTGTGTCTTGTTCAGTGGTGGTCGTCTTTCAGCCTTTCTTACCTTGGCCATGTCTCTGAGTATTGCACACCTTGTGCTTTTGGGCACTCCAGTGATGTTGCAGCTCTGAAATATGGCCAAACTGGTGGCAAGTGGCATCTTGGCAGCTGCACGCTTGACTTTTCTCAGTTCATGGGCAGTTATTTTGCGCCTTGGTTTTTCCACACGCTTCTTGCGACCCTGTTGACTATTTTGAATGAAACGCTTGATTGTTCGATGATCACGCTTCAGAAGCTTTGCAATTTTAAGACTGCTGCATCCCTCTGCAAGATATCTCACTATTTTTGACTTTTCTGAGCCTGTCAAGTCCTTCTTTTGACCCATTTTGCCAAAGGAAAGGAAGTTGCCTAATAATTATGCACACCTGATATAGGGTGTTGATGTCATTAGACCACACCCCTTCTCATTACAGAGATGCACATCACCTAATATGCTTAATTGGTAGTAGGCTTTCGAGCCTATACAGCTTGGAGTAAGACAACATGCATGAAGAGGATGATGTGGACAAAATACTCATTTGCCTAATAATTCTGCACTCCTGTAAACACCAAGCTCCTTTTTTGTGTAGCTGACAGCTGGTAACTGTGCAGGGGCGGATCTAGCAAAGCTTTTGCCAGGGGGCCAGGTAGGGCATTAACAGAGAAAGGTGGACATAAAGATATACTTTTCTTTCTTACTCTCATATAAAATATTTAGCTTTTATTAAATGCTTATCCGAATCTTACAACCAAAGTTTGTATAATAATACACAAGGTTGGCTGTAGACCATTGTTCATCATTCAGAACACTGTGTAAAAATAACAAAAACAAAAAGTGAATGCAAAAGTGCATATATATATTTATTTTATGTGTTTGATGTGTGTGTCGGGCGTGGTCTGCAGTGCCGCTGCAGGGGAGGTGGACCCACGGGTGTAAAGTCTGTGCTCTCTTGGCTGTTTTTGGGTGTGTGTTGGGCTATGAGTTGAAAAGCTACAGCTGCCTGTGTGGGTACACCAACCATGTGTGAAAAGTGGTCCATAACATAATGCTTCAAAGCGTGTTCATGCAAACATTGTTGGGTCTGCCGTGGTACAATGGGACTTCTGCTCATGAACCTGTGTGCACAGCGTCTGCAAATCGGGGCTGTACAAAGTCACTTCATCTTTACCCAAAACTGTAAGCTGTCATCTGTGAGGCGCGAGCGGTGTTTGTTTTTATCATAATTCATGGTGGAGAATGGCTGCTCTGCTGAGTTTTGCTCTCTGTAGCTGTATGAATGGCAAACTACACTGATTACCAGCGGCATAGGCACACATAAAATTTCTTCTGAAATTTTCCCTTTCTAGTTATTATTATTATTATTTTCCTTTTTCCGCCTGAAATTTTGCAGTGTATCTCGACCCGCAGTTTTTGGACAAGCTTCATATATGTTACCTCATTTTGTGCGGCTGGATCTGGAATGGTGTGCTATGACTTTTGGTGTTTATGAATATTATAGTTTTTAAATATTAATATTTTAGTGAAAATTTTCCCGCGCCCTCTGCCAAACAGTTTTGACAATAGGGGTACATATGTTACATCATTTTGTGCGGCTGGAGCTGGGCTAGTATGGTGTGACTTTTGGTGTTTATAACTTTTATAGTTTTGAAATATTTAGATTTTAGTGCAAATTTAGGCCAATTTCTAGGCTCCTGAGAAAGATTCTGCTTTTGGCACCATAGAAACAGACTTCATTTGTGGTGTCTTGGCTCTCTCTAGTGGTATACCGGGAGTAGTACAGCCGAAAAGATTTTATCCTTGTGTTGAAAACTCCATATCCCACAATTCATAGCACGCCTCTACAGAGTGAACAATGGCGGCCACCACTTCGTTTTATATGTCTTTTATTCGTGTTTCTAGGTCACAAAATAAACTTTTAAGATATTTTCAGGCGAGAATGTAGGTGTGTAAACTTCAAATATCTGCTTGTTTTATCAAGACATCCCATATTTAGCGACAGTGCTCTGACGACGTCGGTCCTGCCTGACAGCTAGCCGGCTACCTAGCTAGCTGCCGCGACTTGGCTGCAAATGGATAGCGAGGGACTCTCTCTGTCGTTTCACCTCCCGGTCTCTCGCAAATGCTCGCATAGAATCGGAGTTACAGCTGGATGTGGAAAAAATAACTGAGTTGTTTGGTGGTGCTATAACGCGGAGCTACAACAGTGGGCAGCTATCCACCGTGTATGACAGAAAGGACATGCACGACCGCCGATCGACCGGTGTTTGCTAACGCAGAGGTCAATCGTGGATCAGGGAAAGCGAAGGCAGGAGCGTGAGGTGAACTGAATTTCAGGTAAGAAGTTATGACCTGCACTCTATTTGGGTCAGATATAAACCGAGTTTAGGTGTAGTTTATTTAGCAGCAGTTCTCTTATGTGTTGCTGATAGCGGCTAGCTAGCTAGCGCCGCTAAGCATAGTTAGCTAGCTAGCTAGCGACCCTTCGTGAAAAAGCACCCAGGCTTGGCTTATATTGAGGCGGGTGAAACTCGTGTCAGCACCGGTCGCTCGCCGACAGTATGTGTTTTAGCTGGACTTATTTTTCGTTTATATGGACCGATGATTTATTTATTTATTCATTTTAGTAACGGTATAAACAGTGAAAGGTGGTGGATTGGCCAGATGTAAACTTCAAATATCTGCTCGTGTTACCAAGACATCCCATATTAGCTCTGATGTTTTCGGTGCCTGCAAAGAGCTAGACAGGTAGCTAGCTAACCCGAGCTGGCTGTCTTTTTGACTCAGGGTCATAGCTGGACTTATTTTTCGTTTTTATGAGCCGATGAGGGTTTTTTTTTAAACGGTACAAACAGTGAAAGGCGGTGGATTGTCCAGATGCTGGTCGATGTGGAAAAAATAACTGAGTTGTTTGGTAGTCGCTGACGCGGAGCTACAACCGAGGGCAGCTATCCACCGGTGTGTGTCAGAAAGAACATGCGGGAACGAGGCGGCGGGGCGACCGCCGATCGACCGGTGGTAGATCGTGGATCAGGGAAACCGAAGGCAGGAGAAGCAGGCGGCTGCCGGTCGGAGCGTGAGGTGAACTGAATTTCAGGTAAGAAGTTATGACCTGCACTCTATTTGGGTCAGATATAAACCGAGTTTAGGTGTAGTTTATTTTCGTTGTGCTGACTTTTACAATCAGTTATAATAACTCGTACTGCGTGGTAGCTAGCACGATGGAGTTTCTATACAGCTGTGTGCCCGCTAAGTTACTGATGTTGAACTTTATGACAGCCTCCCTGTCATTCTCTCGCCTGTCCAAACTTCAGTCATGAAACTGATCAATGATCGGCTTTTCTCTCTTGTTTGTTTATCGCGCTAAACAACAGCAGCACGTTTAAGCTTGATCAGCTGTTGTTAGAATTCATTTGATTTTAATTTATAGTATCAGCTGATGTTTGCTGGAGCCACAGCTGTAGAAGCGGCTGGTCGAAACCAGGAGATGACCTTACTGAATCATCAGAGCTGAACTGGTGATGGAGAAACAGGTTTACCTTTTTTTAGGTGACATGAATGAGTTGAAGGGAAGTTATGAACTGTTTCTGAGAGAAATAAACACCAAGCTCCTTTTTTTATTTAGCTGACAGCTGGTAACTGTGCAGGGGCGGATCTAGCAAAGCTTTTGCCAGGGGCCAGGTAGGGCATTAACAGAGAAAGGTGGACACAAAGATATACTTTTCTTTCTTACTCTCATACAGGAGTGCAGAATTATTAGGCAAGTTGTATTTTTGAGGAATAATTTTATTATTGAACAACAACCATGTTCTCAATGAACCCAAAAACACATTAATATCAAAGCTGAATGTTTTCGAAGTAGTTTTTAGTTTGTGTTTAGTTTTAGCTATTTTAGGGGATATCTGTGTGTGCAGGTGACTATTACTGTGCATAATTATTAGGCAACTTAACAAAAACAAATATATACCCATTTCAATTATTTATTTTACCAGTGAAACCAATATAACATCTCCACATTCACAAATATACATTTCTGACATTCAAAACAAAACAAAAACAAATCAGCGACCAATATAGCCACCTTTCTTTGCAAGGACACTCAAAAGCCTGCCATCCATGGATTCTGTCAGTGTTTTGATCTGTTCACCATCAACATTGCGTGCAGCAGCAACCACAGCCTCCCAGACACTGTTCAGAGAGGTGTACTGTTTTCCCTCCTTGTAAATCTCACATTTGATGATGGACCACAGGTTCTCAATGGGGTTCAGATCAGGTGAACAAGGAGGCCATGTCATTAGTTTTTCTTCTTTTATACCCTTTCTTGCCAGCCACGCTGTGGAGTACTTGGACGCGTGTGATGGAGCATTGTCCTGCATGAAAATCATGTTTTTCTTGAAGGATGCAGACTTCTTCCTGTACCACTGCTTGAAGAAGGTGTCTTCCAGAAACTGGCAGTAGGACTGGGAGTTGAGCTTGACGCCATCCTCAACCCGAAAAGGCCCCACAAGCTCATCTTTGATGATACCAGCCCAAACCAGTACTCCACCTCCACCTTGCTGGCGCCTGAGTCGGACTGGAGCTCTCTGCCCTTACCAATCCAGCCACGGGCCCATCCATCTGGCCCATCAAGACTCACTCTCATTTCATCAGTCCATAAAACCTTAGAAAAATCAGTCTTGAGATATTTCTTGGCCCAGTCTTGACGTTTCAGCTTGTGTGTCTTGTTCAGTGGTGGTCGTCTTTCAGCCTTTCTTACCTTGGCCATGTCTCTGAGTATTGCACACCTTGTGCTTTTGGGCACTCCAGTGATGTTGCAGCTCTGAAATATGGCCAAACTGGTGGCAAGTGGCATCTTGGCAGCTGCACGCTTGACTTTTCTCAGTTCATGGGCAGTTATTTTGCGCCTTGGTTTTTCCACACGCTTCTTGCGACCCTGTTGACTATTTTGAATGAAACGCTTGATTGTTCGATGATCACGCTTCAGAAGCTTTGCAATTTTAAGACTGCTGCATCCCTCTGCAAGATATCTCACTATTTTTGACTTTTCTGAGCCTGTCAAGTCCTTCTTTTGACCCATTTTGCCAAAGGAAAGGAGGTTGCCTAATAATTATGCACACCTGATATAGGGTGTTGATGTCATTAGACCACACCCTTCTCATTACAGAGATGCACATCACCTAATATGCTTAATTGGTAGTAGGCTTTCGAGCCTATACAGCTTGGAGTAAGACAACATGCATGAAGAGGATGATGTGGACAAAATACTCATTTGCCTAATAATTCTGCACTCCTGTAAACACCAAGCTCCTTTTTTTGTGTAGCTGACAGCTGGTAACTGTGCAGGGGCGGATCTAGCAAAGCTTTTGCCAGGGGCCAGGTAGGGCATTAACAGAGAAAGGTGGACATAAAGATATACTTTTCTTTCTTACTCTCATATAAAATATTTAGCTTTTATTAAATAGTTATCTGAATCTCACAACCAAAGTTTGTATAATAGTACACAAGATTGGCTGTAGACCATTGTTCATAATTCAGAACACTGTGTAGAAATAACAAAAACAAAAAGTGAATGCAATGCATGTGTGAAAAGTGGTCTATAATGTAATGCTTCAAAGCGTGTTCATGCAAACATTGTCGGGTCTGCCGTGGTACAATGGGACTTCTCATGAACCTGTGTGCACAGCGCCTGCAAATCGGCGCTGTACTGAAGTAACTTCATCTTTACACAAAACTGTAAGCTGTCATCTGTGAAGCGTGAGCGGTGTTTGTTTTACCATAGTTCATGGTGGAGAATGGCTGCTCTTCTGAGTTTTTCTGTCTGTAGCCGTATGAATGGCAACTACAGTGATTAGCAGCGGCATAGGCACACATAAAATTTCTTCTGAAATTTTCGCTTTCTAGTTATTATTATTATTCTCCAGTTTCCGCCTGAAATTTTGCAGCGAATCTCGCCTCGCAGTTTTGAGACAAGCTTCATATATGTTACCTCATTTTGTGCGGCCGGATCTGGAATGGTGTGCTATGACTTTTGGTGTTTATGAATTTTATAGTTTTTAAATATTAATATTTTAGTGAAAATTTTCCCGCGCTCCTCTGCCAAACAGTTTTGACATTAGGGTTACATATGTTAGATCATTTTGTGCGGCTGGAGCTGGACTATTATGTTATGATTTTGGTGTTTATAACTTTTATAGTTTTTAAATATTAATATTTTAGTGCAAATTTAGGCCAATTCATCTTTTGGCGCCAAATAAACAGACTTCATTTGTGGTGTCTTGGCTCTCTCTAGTGGTATGCCGGGAGTGGTACAGCCTGTGTACCCTTATTTGGATTACCGTAATGATGACAATTTCAACGGTGGGCACAGCGTCGCTGCTTTCAGGAGCCCTTGGAATTTTTAAGGTTGCGCAAATCATTCAAAAGTTACGGTAATGCTTGGTGGAAAACTCAATATCCCACAATTCATAGCACGCCTCTACAGAGTGAACAATGGCGGCCACCACTTCGTTTTATATGTCTTTTATTCGTGTTTCTAGGTCACAAAATAAGCTTTTAAGATATTTTCAGGCGAGAATGTAGGTGTGTAAACTTCAAATATCTGCTTGTTTTATCAAGACATCCCATATTTAGCGACAGTGCTCTGACTACGTCGGTCCTGCCTGACAGCTAGCCGGCTACCTAGCTGGCTACCTAGCTAGCTGCCGCACTTGGCTGCAAATGGATAGCGAGGGGACTCTCTCTGTCGTTTCACCTCCCTGGTCTCTCGCAAATGCTCGCATAGAATCGGAGTTACAGCTGGATGTGGAAAAAATAACTGAGTTGTTTGGTGGTGGAGCTACAACAGAGGGCAGCTACCCACCGTGTGTGACAGAAAGGACATGCCGCCAACGAGACATATGAGGCCGGGCAGGCGATTGCTAACGCGGTGGTCAATCATGGATCAGGGAAAGCGAAGGCAGGAGCGTGAGGTGAACTGAATTTCAGGTAAGAAGTTATGACCTGCACTCTATTTGGGTCAGATATAAACAGAGTTTAGGTGTAGTTTATTTTCGTTGTGCTGACTTTTTACAATCGTACTGCGTGCTAGCTAGCACGAGGGAGTTTATATACAGCTGTGTGCGCTAAGTTACTGACGTTGGACTTTATTTTATTCATAATGGTTAGTTCGTAGAGTTGCCGTACAAACGGAATCGTGCCACATTCAGAGAAAATATTACGATTTATTCTGTCGTTACGAAGCCTCCCCTGTCATTCTCTCGCCTGTTGAAACTTCAGTCATGAAACTGATCAATGATCGGCTTTTCTCTCTTGTTTGTTTATCGCGCTAAACAACAGCAGCACGTTTAAGCTTGATCAGCTGTTGTTAGAATTCATTTGCTTTTAATTTCTAGTATCAGCTGATGTTTGCTGCAGCCACAGCTGTAAAAACGGCTGTTCCAAACCAGATATCCTTACTGAATCATCAGAGCTGAACAGGTGATGGAGAAACAGGTTTACCCTTAGGTGACATGAATGAGTTGAAGGAAGTTATGAACTGTTTCTGAGAGACAAACACCAAGCTCATTTTTTTTGTGTAGCTGACAGCTGGTAACTGTGCAGGGGCGGATCTAGCAAAGCTTTTGCCAGGGGCCAGGTAGGGCATTAACAGAGAAAGGTGGACACAAAGATATACTTTTCTTTCTTACTCTCATACAGGGAGTGCAGAATTATTAGGCAAGTTGTATTTTTGAGGAATAATTTTATTATTGAACAACAACCATGTTCTCAATGAACCCAAAAACTCTCATTAATATCAAAGCTGAATGTTTTGGAAGTAGTTTATAGTTTTAGCTATTTTAGGGGATATCTGTGTGTGCAGGTGACACTTCCTGTGCATAATTATTAGGCAACTTAACAAAAAACAAATATATACCCATTTCAATTATTTATTTTTACCAGTGAAACCAATATAACATCTCCACATTCACAAATATACATTTCTGACATTCAAAACAAAACAAAAACAAATCGGCGACCAATATAACCACCTTTCTTTGCAAGGACGCTCAAAAGCCTGCCATCCATGGATTCTGTCAGTGTTTTGATCTGTTCACCAGCAACATTGCATGCATCAGCAACCACAGCCTCCCAGACACTGTTCAGAGAGGTGTACTGTTTTCCCTCCTTGTAAATCTCACATTTGATGATGGACCACAGGTTCTCAATGGGGTTCAGATCAGGTGAACAAGGAGGCCATGTCATTAGTTTTTCCTTCTTTTATACCCTTTCTTGCTTGCCAGCCACGCTGTGGAGTACTTGGACGCGTGTGATGGAGCATTGTCCTGCATGAAAATCATGTTTTTCTTGAAGGATGCAGACTTCTTCCTGTACCACTGCTTGAAGAAGGTGTCTTCCAGAAACTGGCAGTAGGACTGGGAGTTGAGCTTGACTCAATCCTCAACCCGAAAAGGCCCCACAAGCTCATCTTTGATGATACCAGCCCAAACCAGTACTCCACCTCCACCTTGCTGGCGTCTGAGTCGGACTGGAGCTCTCTGCCCTTTACCAATCCAGCCACGGGCCCATCCATCTGGCCCATCAAGACTCACTCTCATTTCATCAGTCCATAAAACCTTAGAAAAATCAGTCTTGAGATATTTCTTGGCCCAGTCTTGACGTTTCAGCTTGTGTGTCTTGTTCAGTGGTGGTCATCTTTCAGCCTTTCTTACCTTGGCCGTGTCTCTGAGTATTGCACACCTTGTGCTTTTGGGCACTCCAGTGATGTTGCAGCTCTGAAATATGGCCAAACTGGTGGCAAGTGGCATCTTGGCAGCTGCACGCTTGACTTTTCTCAGTTCATGGGCAGTTATTTTGCGCCTTGGTTTTCCACACACGCTTCTTGCGACCCTGTTGACTATTTTGAATGAAACGCTTGATTGTTCGATGGTCACGCTTCAGAAGCTTTGCAATTTTAAGACTGCTGCATCCCTCTGCAAGATATCTCACTATTTTTGACTTTTCTGAGCCTGTCAAGTCCTTCTTTTGACCCATTTTGCCAAAGGAAAGGAGGTTGCCTAATAATTATGCACACCTGATATAGGGTGTTGATGTCATTAGACCACACCCCTTCTCATTACAGAGATGCACATCACCTAATATGCTTAATTGGTAGTAGGCTTTCGAGCCTATACAGCTTGGAGTAAGACAACATGCATGAAGAGGATGATGTGGACAAAATACTCATTTGCCTAATAATTCTGCACTCCTGTAAACACCAAGCTCCTTTTTTGTGTAGCTGACAGCTGGTAACTGTGCAGGGGCGGATCTAGCAAAGCTTTTGGGGGGAGCTAGGGCATTAACAGAGAAAGGTGGACACAAAGATATACTTTTCTTTCTTACTCTCATATAAAATATTTAGCTTTTATTAAATAGTTATCTGAATCTCACAACCAAAGTTTGTATAATAATACACAGGATTGGCTGTAGACCATTGTTCATAATTCAGAACACTGTGTAAAAATAACAAAAACAAAAAGTGAATGCATGTGTGAAAAGTGGTCTATAATGTAATGCTTCAAAGTGTGTTCATGCAAACATTGTCGGGTCTGCCGTGGTACAATGGGACTTCTGCTCATGAACCTGTGTGCACAGCGCCTGCAAATCGGCGCTGTACAAAGTAACTTCATCTTTACACAAAACTGTAAGCTGTCATCTGTGAAGCGTGAGCGGTGTTTGTTTTACCATAGTTCATGGTGGAGAATGGCTGCTCTTCTGAGTTTTGCTCTCTGTAGCCGTATGAATGGCAAACTACAGTGATTAGCAGCGGCATAGGCACACATAAAATTTCTTCTGAAATTTTCGCTTTCTAGTTATTATTATTATTATTCTGCAGTTTCCGCCTGAAATTTTGCAGCGAATCTCGCCCGCAGTTTTGAGACAAGCTTCATATATGTTACCTCATTTTGTGCGGCCTAATCTGGAATGGTGTGCTATGACTTTTGGTCTTTGTGAATGTTATAGTTTTTAAATATTAATATTTTAGTGAAAATTTTCCCGCGCTCCTCTGCCGAACAGCTTTGACATTAGGGTTACATATGTTAGATCATTTTGTGCGGCTGGAGCTGGACTATTATGTCATGACTTTTGGTGTTCATGACTTTTATAGTTTTTAAATATTAATATTTTAGTGCAAATTTAGGCCAATTCATCTTTTGGCGCCAAATAAACAGACTTCATTTGTGGTGTGTTGGCTCTCTCTAGTGGTATGCCGGGAGTGGTACAGCCTGTCTACCCTTATTTGGATTACCGTAATGATGACAATTTCAGCGGTGCGCACAGCGTCGCTGCTTTCAGGAGCCATTGGAATTTTTAAGGTTGCGCAAATCATTCAAAAGTTACGGTAATGCTTGGTGGAAAACTCAATATCCCACAATTCATAGCACGCCTCTACAGAGTGAACAATGGCGGCCACCACTTCGTTTTATATGTCTTTTATTCGTGTTTCTAGGTCACAAAATAAGCTTTTAAGATATTTTCAGGCGAGAATGTAGGTGTGTAAACTTCAAATATCTGCTTGTTTTATCAAGACATCCCATATTTAGCGACAGTGCTCTGACTTCACGTCGGTCCTGCCTGACAGCTAGCCGGCTACCTAGCTAGCTGCCGCGACTTGGCTGCAAATGGATAGCGAGGGACTCTCTCTCTCTCTTTCACCTCCCGGTCTCTCGCAAATGCTCGCATAGAATCGGAGTTACAGCTGGATGTGGAAAAAATAACTGAGTTGTTTGGTGGTGGAGCTACAACAGAGGGCAGCTACCCACCGGTGTGTGACAGAAAGGACATGCCGCCAACGAGACATATGAGGCCGGGCAGGCGATTGCTAACGCGGTGGTCAATCATGGATCAGGGAAAGCGAAGGCAGGAGCGTGAGGTGAACTGAATTTCAGGTAAGAAGTTATGAACTGCACTCTATTTGGGTCAGATATAAACAGAGTTTAGGTGTAGTTTATTTAGCAGCAGTTCTCTTATGTGTTGCTGATAGTCGGCTAGCTAGCTAGCGCCGCTAGCATAGTTAGCTCGCGCCGCTAGCAACCCTTCGTGAAAAAAAGCACCCAGTCTTGGCTTATATTGAAGCGGGTGAAACTCGTGTCAGCACCGGTCGCTCTCTATTTGGGTCAGATATAAACCGAGTTTAGGTGTAGTTTATTTAGCAGCAGTTCTCTTATGTGTTGCTGATAGCCGGCTAGCTAGCTAGCGCCGCTAGCATAGTTAGCTCGCGCCCGCTAGCAACCCTTCGTGAAAAAGCACCCAGGCTTGGCTTATATTGAGGCGGGTGAAACTCGTGTCAGCACCGGTCGCTCTCTATTTGGGTCAGATATAAACCGAGTTTAGGTGTAATTTATTTTCGTTGACCTTTACAATCGTAATGCCACGGGTGTTTATATACAGCTGTGTGCGCACTAAGTTACTGACGTTGGACTTTATTTTATTCATTAGGGTTAGTTCATAGAGTTGCCGTGCCGTACAAACGGAATCGTCCCACATTCAGAGAAAACATTATGATTTATTCTGTCGTTACGAAGCCTCCCCTGTCATTCTCTCGCGTGTTGAAACGTCAATCATGAAACTGATCAATGATCGGCTGTTCGCTCTTATTTATCGCGCTAAACAACAGCAGCACGTTTAAGCTTGATCAGCTGTTGTTAGAATTCTTTTGATTTTAATTTCTAGTATCAGCTGATGTTTGCTGGAGCATGAAGATGAAATCAGGAGATGTCCTTACTGAATCATCAGAGCTGAACTGGTGATGGAGAAACAGGTTTACACTTTAGGTGACATGAATGAGTTGAAGGAAGTTATGAGTTGTTTCTGAGAGACAAAGACCAAGCTCCTTTTTGTGTAGCTGACAGCTGGTAACTGTGCAGGGGCGGATCTAGCAAAGCTTTTAGGGGGAGCTAGGGCATTAACAGAGAAAGGTGGACACAAAGATATACTTTTCTTTCTTACTCTCATATAAAATATTTAGCTTTTATTAAATAGTTATCTGAATCTCACAACCAAAGTTTGTATAATAATACACAGGATTGGCTGTAGACCATTGTTCATAATTCAGAACACTGTGTAAAAATAACAAAAACAAAAAGTGAATGCATGTGTGAAAAGTGGTCTATAATGTAATGCTTCAAAGTGTGTTCATGCAAACATTGTCGGGTCTGCCGTGGTACAATGGGACTTCTGCTCATGAACCTGTGTGCACAGCGTCTGCAAATCGGCGCTGTACAAAGTAACTTCATCTTTACACAAAACTGTAAGCTGTCATCTGTGAAGCGTGAGCGGTGTTTGTTTTTACCATAGTTCATGGTGGAGAATGGCTGCTCTTCTGAGTTTTGCTCTCTGTAGCCGTATGAATGGCAAACTACAGTGATTAGCAGCGGCATAGGCACACATAAAATTTCTTCTGAAATTTTCGCTTTCTAGTTGCAAGTTGTGATTTATGTTGTAACAAGAAATTGTTTGTAAGGAAAGGGTTTGTTAGTTTTAATTGCCGCTCCCAGGTTTGTTTTTTCTTTACCTATGTTCTAACATGAGAAGTTTTGTTTTGTATTCAATTCTATATTTTTTTCCGTAAACTGTATCCACAATCACTCAATAAAAATATTTTGAAAAAAAGACAAACTCTGATTCTGGTGTTTATATTCTGATAAAATAGATGAGAAATAGTTTCAGTGCGTAACTCACAGAAAGAAGCAGAACAGTTCACATCAGGCTGAAACCTCTGCAGTGTCTTCTTGGCTTCGTCTCTAAATTTTAAAGTTCTGTAGTATTTTATAAGAAACTCCTTTAAATTGTCCTCCATGCAGCCAAGTTTGGTTCCAGTTAATTCCTCCATATAAAGAAGAAGAAATGACTTGTGTTTATAAAGGATCTTCCTGTTATTCCACGTTTGTTGGAGAGAAGTTATGCTTATAAGTTTCCATGTGTAACAGTCGCAATAGTGCGGTGTCTCTTTAAGACAACTTAATGTTTAGTGATGTCACAAGCATGCGCCCTGCCCCCTGTTGTATGAACGCTGCTGGCTTCATGTATGATGAGACAGCAGCCGTTCAGCCTTGTTGGTGAGGAGTGTTTATTAAAGGACGAGCACTGTGGGATTCCCAGTACCAGTGTGGTCGGGAGTTTTTGACTGTCCTGCTGTCTGCCGCCTCCTCTCAACCACTCAATACACATGTCAGAAAAGCTTGCTCATGAAAACTGTTTCCTCTTCCTACTTTTCACAATAAAAGTCCTGCACAGCTGTACTCTGGTTACTTGATATGTGACTATTGTGGTTATATCAGTTTGGTATCAGATTTCTTTTTTCCTAACACATTAAGGATAATATACTCTCTTTCCTCTTTTCCCAACTGTGGTATAAAGCACAGCTTAGCCTTAGCAAATGTTCAAAGAAAAGTCGTCACTTCCTGATTTCTGTTTCACTGATAAATATTGTCACACTGGGGTTTTTGCAAATGTGACCACTGTGTGGCAGCTGGAGTCAGACAACTGAAGCTCCCACAATCAAGACCACAAACAGCTTTCAAAGGAGATTTGAAGCTTTTCTGTCAGCAAGCTTCATGATTTATGGGACTATAACTGGAACAGAATCTGATCACCAATGGTGAGCTGGCATGGAATTATTTTTATGACACTTTTATCAAAATGATAAATAAGCATGCCCCCATGCTCAGATTTAGAGTGAAATGCAGAAACAATCCTTGGTTTTCTCCTCAGCTATGCAGTCTCCTTAAAAACAGGGATGCTGCTCAGGCCAGAGAAACTAAATCTGGATCAGATTGGCTGATTTGTGGCAGCTCGGAAATCGTTCAGCCTCCTTCATTAAAAAGGCCAAATCAGAATCCTGTCCTTCAAAAACTGCTAAACATCTGAATGATCCTAAAATAATAAAATCTTCTCATGGTGACATAACCACCAATGAGTTGCAGCCTTTGCTGTAAAGGAGTTCAGGAGTTCACAGATGAAATGTACCTACAAAGAAAGTAGAATTTATTCAAACCAAGCAGTTCAGCAGGGAGTGGATGTGCTGCTGGGTTGTTGGAGGTATGTTAAGGGAAAAATCCCAAACAGAAATCTGCCAATTGTAAACAGAAACACAGTGAGACAAAATACTTAAACACATGTACATGGGTGAAGTCTCAAGTGAGAATCACACAGTGCACTTCTTTATTCGTGCATTTATAGTCACTGGTGCCCATACAACAGTGAATACGCCTATTCATAGGCAGAGGAATGTTAGGGAGTGAAGATAAGAGTGGTTGAGGTGTATGTGTGTGTGTTGTGGGATACAGAAAGACGCGGCCTCTTCTTGTTAGGGAGCGTCAGATAAGAGTGTCCAGCTCTCCTCTTCCTGGCAGGAGTGAAATAATAACAGCTTGTTCAGCTGTAGAAAAGAATTTATAACACAGTCTTGTAGTGGACAACAGTCTAAGTCATCAAAAGGTCAACATACAGTATTCTATCATATGCAGACTTATATCATTAAAAGCTTATACTGACTACTAAGTACAATTTTCCATTGACATTCCCTCCTGTTGTCAGTATAACTTTCAAGTGAGATATCAGTATGTAACATCTTGTTGTACAGTTTCTATCACACCATCATTAATCACACAAAGTCTTCATGTTCCAACAGGTCGGGGTCATCATCATCATTTGTCACAGCTATGTATGCAGCAACAGTGGAAACAATTATACGGTTAATCATGAGTTTTAGACATGGCAGGATACATGTTACAAAACACAAAATAAAAGTGAAAATACAAAAAAGGGAGTCACACAGAAAAGAATGGTTATCCTACCGGAACATGCCGTTCCTCTTTTTATCAGAACATGTTAAACAGACACGGGCGTGCTCTCCTGCCCAGCTGCCCGTCCAAGGACGAGCTTCTGGCAAGCAATATGAATCACAAACAGCAATGCATTTAATAAAAATCTTTTTACATCTCCCTCCTGTTCTTTGACTTCTCTAATAGTTAAACAGTCTGTTTGTTATCTATGCATGATTTCTTGGCTCAACATTTTTAATCAGCATGTCATTCCCAGATCAATTACAACGTCATAGATAAGTCATCTTTAGGAGGGTCATCTTCGTCTTCGTCCATGGACAGAGTCAAATATGCCTGTACACAGACTGCGACCACCTTGTTTATCATGGACTGTATGCAGGGAAGAATACACGTGGTAAAACAGCAAAGCAATACCAGTAAAACCCCTACAAAACCTAATCCTTTAATCAAAAGGGACTTCCATGAGCCGCTTAACAACCATGTAAGCCAATCTTCAGTGTTTGTGACATAGTCTTGTTGTTGTGCAGCCCTGAGTTGTCTCAGTGTGTTCAGAGCATCAGTCATGTTGGAGGAGTGTACATTATCTGGAATGTATGTGCAGATGTGTCTGTTGGTGTGTTTATCACTTTCCTGTTCTGGTGTTTTGGGTAAACCACGGCCTGAAGCGTGCCCTGGGGTCCTGCCCTCCTCCTTTTCAGTCCGGTTGCGACCATTGCTGCTGCTGCTACTGCTCAAAGTTCAGTCTGTCCTGGTTTTGGCCCCAATTGGGGCAGTGCTTTCTTCTTCTGTTTTGTCCATTCTGAGGTGCCTTTTGACCTCAGTTGCTCCTCCTGTCTCTGGCACGCCCTTTCTTCTGCTGCCCGATCATCCGTGTTGGTCCATCACTGTCCTGTACAGTGTTAATGCAGAGTTATCAAGGTCAGCATTCTTTTGCTCGGCCTTACTTTTCATTCGGGCTTAATGGGCGTCTCGTCACAGCTCTGTCAGCTGAAGCTGTCTGGAAATCTCCCCCGTGTAGTGAAACGGGCCTTGGATTTAACGTTCTCCGTCTCTGCTGCATGAGATCGCTTTCCTGTAGCACTGTTGACATTTTCAGATTGTTGTTATGGGTCCAGCTGCTGCAGCATTTGGTCAGGGTCAGGGTCAGAGATGGTAGAGGGGAGAGCAGGAGTCCAGGTCAGCCTCGGCTTTCAGGGCCGGCAAAGCAGCCTGTAATTAAACATAAAGAGAAAAAAACAAAAACAAAACAAAAACAGACGAACAGGAAAATGATGTTGTATTGGCTGTGTTATTCAGAGAGGGGAGAAACACCGGGCCAGGCCCTGTGTCAGCCTTCTCTCCCCCTTTTTTTTTTTTGTTTTTTTTTTGTTTTTCTCACCATATAATCAACTCATAACCCACCAAGTTGACAGGACAACACGGGTACATGGTAAAATTCGTAAGATCACGTTTAAAGGCACAAAAAAGGAATTTTCCTTCCTTCAGTAATCACTTGTATGATTCAATCAGCAGAAAACATCTCACAGTTTGACTCTTAACCACTAAATTTGTTGTTTCATCACTGGTTGGTCATACCAGTCTCGTTCTTTTTGAAGTTGTTGTCCTGCAACCCAGAGAGTTTATTTGTTAGTAGTGGATAAACTTCAGCATTTGATAACAAAACTATTAAGTTTTCCCTGTTTTAACACTAATGAGAGATATAGGCGCATGTATAGTGTGTGCTGTAGTGTAAGCTGTTCTTCATTGCATGTATGTGTGTTAGTAGCTTGCATGCAGGGCCTCTGGGCCTGTCTCACCCAAAAGAGCATTTTCTCAACAGTTGCCTTTCACTCACGTGTGTTAAGAAAGGCAAATGTGCTTGTAGTTATTGAGATTATTATGCTGTTATATATTACATTATACCTATAATCAAAATGAGTGAATCATGATACTGCTGTAGGCCACATCATACTTCTGAGTTAAAAGAATGTGAAAATCATTAGATTTATTAGATAGGTTTGTATTATCCTATACTGCTGATTTACTGTGAGTGAGTTACACTGTTTCATGACATTTCATACTGCCGAGTTATGAAGAGAATATTGTATTCAGAGAGTAGGGGCCTCTCTTTTTTTTTTTTTTGTGATAGTAAAGAGAACAGAGCACATGCCACGGGAGCGTCACCCCCACCTTTGGTGGAAGCAGAAAAACAGGGAGCCAAGGTCATAACTCAGGCTCACTAAGAGTCAGAAAGAATGTGAATACTTAGTTTGTGGCTGTGGTGCATTTTGTATGGCTTCTTTTCTTTGTTTAGTAGCTTTCTGCCTTTACCTGAGGGTGTGCCCTAAGCATGTGACTTCAGGTCTCCATAATTGGAGTTTATTTAAAGATAAATAAGATGATTTCATATATTGCTCGCAGATCTTGCACTAGACGGTATGTTGCAGTATTAGCCTGCTTCAACACTTAAGCAAGACATCACTCTTTGTTTTATTATTATTATTACTATTATTTTAAATTCTCCTTTCTCAAAAACATAAAATGAAATTGTAGTTGTTCTTTGCTGAGAAACACAAAACCTCCCTTTTTTCCCTTTTTTCTTTTTCAAAACAAGAAACTAAGTTTTAACTTTTCTGGCTTGTCACCTAAAACAAAACAGACAACCCAGCTCTCAGCTGGCTCTGAACAGAAGTTACAGTACTCATCACTCAAGCAACATTTCAAAAAACAAAAGAAACAAAAAACAAAACTCAGCACACTGCACAGAGAACAACAACAAGACACAACTGAAGATGTTGTTCTTGTTTGTTCTCCTTGAATTTTAGAATAAAGTAATTACATCTGCATTAGTAAATCATATGCCTAATCATTATGTGTCACTGTGATCCACAAGTATGATCACAAATTTATTCATTTTTCAAACCAACAAAATAAAAAAAAACAAAAAACAACTTATTGATGGCTTGAACGCTTTACACACACGAGTCAGGATGCAAAAAAGGCTACTGCCAAAGACAAATCAGAAGCGTGAGGGAAAGAAACTGAGCTCACAGACAGCTGCATGTTAGAGCTTTAATAGCTGTTTCCCTCCCTCTGATGTGTTCTTATGCAGCTCCTGCTCTAAAAAATGTGTAACCTGCTCATCAGCTTAGCAGTGACCATATATTTAATTCAGCTTCTCAACTGTGTAGCTTTAGCTGTTGTATACGGGGTTTTTAGGTGTTAGTATAGGTGTGCTCTATATTTCAGCAATGTCTTATCTAGGATGACAGGTTTTCAAGCAGGTCAAGTGCCTTTATGCACCTGATTAGTTTAGATATTTTCTTTATTTTCTTCATCTCATATGTCATTGTACTGAATTTGGGCAACCTTAAGCTTGATGCAGACTACTTCTAACAATTATCCACCTCACATCACAACTGACTGAGGTGCCTTTTCATGTTAATATTATCTCATTATTAATGTTATTATCTTTTTATATAACAGCAATAGTATATTACAATATTTTATTTATATTTTATTTCGCATCCATCGAGGGCTGAGGGTGATCTGCAGTTTCACCCCTTCCCAAGCTGGAGACATTTTCCTTTTCACACACTTTCCTTGGCTGAACAATGACACAACCTTAATATACCTTATGCATCTCTCTATTTCATTTAATATGTGTTTGTGTGAGTTATGTATTTTCTTTCGTTCTATTCATTCTGGGCACGGTCTTCATCCTAACTATGTTTCATTGTTAATACCAGTTTACAGGTTGTTATCCTTGCTATCACCAACTTGAATACATTACAGTTAAGTTCTAATTCAATTTAGCCTTTTGTTCATTTTATTTTGTTTTTTCTGTCTCTCTCTTTCATCTGTCTGGCAGCCACAGTGGTTGCAGCTAATCATTCTGTGTCGGGTGTTCTCTGTGTCTTACAATCGCGTGCAAAATGTCCCTTTTTTCCACACTTCCAGCATGTAGTGCTATAATTACTGTTTGGTGTGTATCTAGGTCTGTCTCTACCTCTTGCTCTTCCCCTACACATTCCTCTCCCTCTCTTTTGGCCTTTGAAACCTCCCCTGTAGCCTCCACTAAAAGCTGTGAGAACAGTGTCAGCATCGAGGGCAAAAACTGAGACCTTCTCTTTCCGTTTCACCACTGTCTGTGCATGGTTAGCACACTCAAAAAAATGAAATTGGGTGGTTGTTACATGCACAAGATCCAAACTTGTAATTTGAACTAAATAATTCCATGTTTCTATGGTGAACGTAATTAAATCATGTAGCATCTACATGAAATTCAGCAACTTAATTTGTTCTTGTTGAGATGACATCATACAATCTAGTAAGAGTGGTTAGTTGCCTGGATCCAGCCACTCTTACTAGATTGTATGATGTCATCTCAACAAGAACAAATTAAGTTGCTGAATTTCATGTAGATGCTACATGATTTAATTACGTTCACCATAGAAACATGGAATTATTTAGTTCAAATTACAAGTTTGGATCTTGTGCATGTAACAACCACCCAATTTCATTTTTTTGAGTCAGCTCACAAAATCTCACAAGATCATATTAGATGTCAAACCACAGGAAAATCAGTGGGGTTACAAGAGGCAGACAACCACACCACGTGTATGCTGTTACTATTTCGTATGGTTTAACTTGTCAAGGACAACAACATAAAGCATCATCAAGCATAGCTTTCCTACTTTTGTTAAGTCTGTATTGACAGATTAATGCCATGGTGGTTCGTGCTGTTGCCTCAGAGCAAGAAGATCCTGGGTTCAAATCCACAATGAGGCGAAGTTTGTAGTGGGTTCTCTCTGCGTACTCTGGTTTCCTCCACAGTTAAAAGTCATGCAGTTGTAAGGGTAGCTGGTTATTCTAAATTACCCAAAGGTGTTGAAGTGCAAATGGTTGTTTGTCTCTGTATGATAGCGACCTGTCCAGTCTGTACCTTGCCCCTGTTACCCTATCACTTCTGCAGCCCAGATAAAGATAAGAAGATGGGTGGATTGGAAGTTGCTGTAAATCCATTGAATTTTTTTTTTTTGTTGAACATTATGTAATATGAATACAACATGTACTACAGACATAAGTTACATTTCATTCATTCAACAAGATTATCATTGGTGTAACAAACAAATGTTTTACTAGTTCATGTAACAAGACTGACTTTTGATGTGCCAAAGTGTTTGAACAATATAAGATGAATTTAAATACATCTAATTAGACTAACGTGGTTCAAACATGTTGGTTGAACAAAAGTCAAATTAATTGAATGTTACTGTTAATATTATGTTAAACCTACACACATATATCGTGTTGACACAACACAACCAAGATGGATTAATATAACATGATTTGTTTAGATGGAATATAAGTGGCAAGATAAAATTACGTTCATCCAATGACTTATTTTTTTGAGTGCATATTGAAACGCCTCATCTGCTGTGCCCGTATCTTGCGTTACCCAGTTCTTTTCTACATGAGACCTAATGGGTGGTAGTAATCCTTTAATGAAAGTGCGTTTAAATAGATTTTTATTTTCCTCTTTCTTTTTCTTATTTTCAGTTCTCCTTTCAGCTTCAGTTTCCCATGCTTGGAAAAGTTTATATTCTTCTTCACGTTTTAATTTCTTCTTTGGGTCTTTTTCAGAATTTCTTTCTGTTTTTAAGGCCTCTTCTAGTTGTGTTAATGCGGAGGGGCTACATTTCCCCTCCCATGTCGGGCATTTTGTTTTCTTAGGATTTCTCCATCTACATGCACTAATTTGTCCAGCGCCTGGACATTTTTTTCTCTAGCCACTGCTCGTCAGCAGTGAGTTTTGTTGTTTTATTTCCCATTTTCGTATTTGTTTTATATGTTTATGTATTTAGCGCTTAGTACTACACACACACACCTGCGGCGCTTTCACTGGCATGAGAACAGAGAGAGATGGCTGACACGCCCTTCTACTTTTGAGCTATTCTCAAAAGCGGTGTCGACTTTATGTGATAAAGCACGACCTTCCTCTCAGTTCACCAGTACTTCAGCGACCAACAGTAAACAAATTAGTGGAATAGTTCAGCCTCCTTATTGTGCCGTGAAAATCAACTTATTCCACCAACAAAATGAACAATAAAGACAGACAATTACGTGTGTTCTTTAACCCTTTCGGGGAGCTCTCAATCCCTCTGGACAAGCTCAATATTTATTTACTTTAACCCTTTCGGGGAGCTCTCAATCCGGACAAGCTACTTTTTCATTTAGGTTTCGTTTTCGATTTCACGCAAACCTCTTTGTCTCAAAGTTATCTGTCTTACCTTAAGTGGTGGTTTCTTCAGATGCACCCGATCAGCCCCCGACGGTGCGGACCGCTTGTAAAACGTTGGCCAAGACCCGAATTCACGTTCCTGGTCTTTATCACACACCTAGTGCGTGAGCTGCCGGCAGACTTCAACGTGGGCTTCTCGCACCGACGGGATCTGGTGGGGCGCCTCTTGTGGGAGCTACTTTAAATAGGCCGTCCCATCCGGCTCGAAGGACCAAGAAATGTGAAGGGAAAAATCCCAAACAGAAATCTGCCAAGGTAAACAGAAACACAGTGAGACAAAATACTTAAACACATGTACATGGGTGAAGTCTCAAGTGAGAATCACACAGTGCACTTCTTTATTCGTGCATTTATAGTCACTGGTGCCCATACAACAGTGAATACGCCTATTCATAGGCAGAGGAATGTTAGGGAGTGAAGATAAGAGTGGTTGAGGTGTATGTGTGTGTGTTGTGGGATACAGGAGGATGTGGCCCCTCTTCTTGTTAGGGAGCGTCAGATAAGAGTGTCCAGCTCTTCCTCTTCCTGGCAGGAGTGAAATAATAACAGCTTGTTCAGCTGTAAGAAAGAATTTATAACACAGTCTTGTAGTGGACAGCAGTCTAAGTCATCAAAAGGTCAACATACAGTATTCTATCATATGCAGACTTATATCATTAAAAGCTTATACTGACTACTAAGTACAATTTTCCATTGACAAGGTACAACACACAAGAAGGCCGATGCAGGTGGATCCAGAGAGAGGCCAGGGCCACGTTCAAACCTGAACACGCTGCACAGTGTTTTGTTCCATTTGTTAGGGATGAATGAAATGCTTCCTTGAAAGGATGTGTGCAGTCACCAGTGGGCGTGGAAGCATGTGCGCCCTCATTTGGTGGGTATTGGCGACTGTCAAGCCTTTGAGTCGCCGAGCAGCTGAATAGGGGAATAATGTTGACGCGCCCGCTGTTCAAAACGTAAGTCAAAGTTCCAGATTAAAAACTTCTTTATTTGTTATCAAATCCTTAAAATCCAGAAAAACAGTGATCAAAATCAACATTCTCAGCTTGAGCGGTCAGCAAAAGTCGACTTCACCCACTCATTCACAAAAATCCCCTCGGGACGTGAACAGGTGATATAGCGATCACTATTACTGTTACCGACACCACGTGACCCAAAGCTACGCCCATCCACAACAGTGGGTGTGCAAGAAAAGTCATCCTGTCACACAGCAGTGCCTACATCAATCACACCACTCTGCTTAAATAAGAATAATAATGTTTAGTGAAGCAGGTAAAGCAAAGGGCTGCTTTTAATAGGCTGGGAGACCCAGGTGTGCTGCTTTAGCTGTGAGCCTCTTATGCTAGCCTCCATCTATAAGCTGGGATCATAGCAGCACTGCAGTCCTCACTAGATCAAGTATTGTTATTTATGCAGGTGACAAACGTTTAAATTCACACAGTCACAGAATTGAGGCTCGTTTGAAAAGCAGGTGTTTAATGCAGCTGCTCAGAGTTCACACACAGTAGAAGAATCAGACTGGAGTCACATTTCAAACCACTGGAAAAATACTTAGCAAGTAATAATGAAAACACCACAGACTTAGTCCTGTTTAGTCCTGTGTTTGATATTAATGTGCTGTTCAGAGAGGATCTTATGTCCCCTTTTACAAAGCCGCCCCTTTGTTTCATGATGTTTGTGTATAAATGAATGTAGGTGTGTTTCTAAGTGTGAAGGAGCCCTGGAGAAAAGACTGAAGCTTGTGCCAAAGAACAAAAGGAAAGAAAGATCAGCATTAATAAAGACGAGCACAGAAGGAGCCCAAGCATGTGTTTCTTTTTCAGATTTCTCTAAAAGTGTGTGTTCATTTGTTCCATCTGTCTTCTTCACAATAAACAACAGCTGACAGACACACATGCACTCTGTGTCACTTCACAGGGCTGATGAAAGTGGACACAGTAAAGGGAGAGCTGGACCTGCTCTACACATCCTGGACTCTGTTAACAGACTTTATTCTGCAGCATCAACAGATGACGTATAAAAATATATGAAAATATAGAAACGTTGAACATTGTGACTGTTCACATGAGTGAAGCTGTTACTTTGCTGCCAGGTGGAAAAAGATCCCTAAAGCTGAGTCTTATTAAACATCTGCTGCAGAGAGAGTTTCATGGCCCTGCTTCATCCTGTGCTTGCTGACCACCTCGTCCTGAAACCTCTTCATCATCCTCACAGTTGTGTGAAGAAAGAGGGAAGCAGGTGGAGATGGAAACCATCTGTGCTCCTGTGTGTGTCTATGCTCATATCTAATGTGTACCTACAGACAAATACAAACACAAACACCTGGCATTGCACAAGAGTCTCTACTGGAGCAACCTGCAGATGTCAGAGATGTGATTAGAGGGTAAAGTGGACCAGTGAGTGCATCTATGTTGTTGTTGTCTGCTGGGGGACAGCAGCAGCTCCAGAGATGCATCAGGATCAACTAATCTGCAAGGCTGCAAGTGTCACTGCAGGAGTTTGAGTCAGTGAGAGACTCAAACTCTTTATTCTGTGAGCTGAACACAGCTGTCAGGCAAACATCTGTGATGGGACGTTTCTTTATTTCATGATCACTTTGTCACTTAGTTCTATGCATGTAGGACAGCATCACATGTGAGTCTTATGCTGCTTCACATCTTTGTTCCACACACACACAGTGGGGCATTGTAAGTTCATGTGGGTAAAACCTTTTATTGAGTCTGTTTGTCATCGACCTGATCGACCTGTAGCTCCTACCAGAGGGAAGGGGTGGAGTGAGTGTCCAGGGGGTCCTTGAGGACGACATTGCCAGCATATAAATGTCTGTGAGGGAGGTTAGTGTCGGGCCCAGGGCCGCTCTGCTGCCCTCACCACCCGCTGCAGTTTCCTCTTGTCCTCCACAGCAGCTGAACCACAGTGTGCAGCAGAAGGATCTCCATGGTAGAAGTTCATGAGCAGTTTGTGATTAGCATTCTTACGTAGATCTCAAATTAAAAACAATGATTGATGCAAAACTCATTTGTTGCTTTGGGTTTGTTACTTTCAGTTTATTTAATATAAACTTTTATGTCATTTCTTCTTCCATTGACCTGAATCCTCACAGTTTATAGAAGGGGCCCTGTTGATGTGGAGAAACATCTGAGCACATGTGATGTGCAAGCTAAGAGCATTTGAGCATCTCATGGTGGTTACCTCGGAGACCATCTGTCACTCTGTGTAGAGCCACGCCCACAGCGCACAGAATACATGCGTACGACTAATTTGTCCACACAGGAGGCATCTTGATGATGTCATCATACACAAAGGCTTTTGTACAAAGTGTTAAACAAACTGCAGCAAGTGTGTTCAAGACTTTTTCCCGTCTTATTTCTCTTTATTACACATAATCTATGGAAACGTGTGGTTTGATTACTTTGCATGTGTGGATTTGATGGGTTGTTGCCACATCTGGTGAGATTTTCATGTCAACAGAACCTTCTGAAATATGTTTCTTTAGAAAATTGGTGACATTCGTCCAATAGCCGCTCTATTTAAACCCCATAACCACACTGGGTAGCAACCTCACCACTACATGGCACAGAGATTTCCATAGTCTGCACCTGTGTGGAACAGGAACATGACACAGAAATGTATTACACAGATCTGGTCTGGTTAAATATTACAGTTTATCTTTCAGGTTCATTTCTTGGATGATTTTGTAAGAAACAAACTGCTTGAATGCGACTAAATGAGTTGGAGGAACGATTTGAAGGTAAATTATTATTACTTGGTGGCTTTTTTGTAGCAACTGTGACACTTAGTAGTAGAACTGACACACAAAACAACAACTACACTAACTATATACTCTGCAACACACCCAGTGAGCTTGATGTGAAGTGGGTTTAATAAACACATTGCACTGTGGAGAGAGCATCCCAGTGAAACACCATCTCTGTGGCCACCGTCCTCACATCTTATATACAGACACACAGACAAAGAACATCCACAAACTCTCACATGTTGAACCCTATAGAAGTGGAGAGGGTGAGCAGCAGTACCTGGGCGTCCACATCAGTGAGGACCTCACCTGGACACTGAACACCACACAGCTGGTCAAGAAGGCTCAGCAGCTGCTGTATTTCCTGAGGAGGCTGAGGAAATTTGGTATGTTGGCCAAGATCCTCAGCAGGTTCTACAGCTGCACTGTGGAGAGCAGCCTGACCATCTGCATCACTGCATGGTACGGCAGCACTACTGCAAACGCCTGCAGAGAGTGATAACAACTGTGGAGAAGATCATCAGGACCCTGCTGCCCTCTCTGCAGAGCAGCTACCATCACAGAGTCCAGAGGAGAGACACACCCCTGCCCTCCAGACGAAGGTTCAGAAGTGTGAAATCTAGAACATCCAGACTCAACAACTCCATCTTCCCCACTGCTATCAGACTCCTGAACAGCTGACCGACCTCAGACTGCAGTTTGCACATCAGGTCACTTTGCACACTAAGTTCATTTTGCACATTAAACTCCTTTGTACATCCATGTACATCGACATCTGCAGACCACACGTGTCTTCAGTTACTTATTTGAACTTATTTGCAGTTATTTATCTTTTTATTTTATTTTTTTAAGTTATTTTTTATCCTTATTTTATCTTTTTATTTATTCTTATCTTGTTCTTTTAACCCTTATCTAACTTGGCATTGTGCACGGTGTGTTTAGATTCAGTTTAAATTCAGGGACATGGAGCCCCTGTTGATCCTCCACCTAATCACACGAGCCAAGGTGTGAAAACGGGTGTGGGTCGCAATCAGCCAAGGTTTCGGGTGAACCCATTGTGAAACCTAGCCCCACGCTATCATGTGATTTCCTGTGATCAAATGTCCCAGGATGTGAGTGGGCGTTAAGGCATCCATGTCCCTCTTCAAGCAACTTAAAGAAGTCCAGACGCTTTTCTTTCAAGCTCCTTCAACTACATCATTCATAGAACAACTTCCAGCTTCTTTTGCTCGGCTACAGTTTGGATGGATTTGCATTTAAAGATGCAACAAGACTAAAATGGTTAGGGTCAGGAGGTCAAAGGTCAGAGCTCCTGTGGGTCTGAGGGCGGCCTCACGCTGGAGAAGGATGAAGGAGTCTGACCTGAGCCAGTGTTTGACATGAACACATCAGCACTGCTGTCAGTGAGCCTAACGACAGCCGTTAGCATCATTTCAGTGTTTCAGTCATAAAAACACTTCCTGTCACTGTGGTGGTTACAGTGACATCATGCAGTTTGTGCTTTGACCTCCAGAGGGCGACAAATCAGCACAGACAGAGAGCTCCATTCAAACTTTGCTGCCATCAGTAAGAATTCTTCAAATATAATCATCAGTGTTTGAGCAGTTATGATATCAGGGACAATCTAGACATGTGTGACAATACTGAACATGTCACATGACTCACCTTAAACATCATGTGATCCACTCTCAGTCTGCACTTTCATTCATGACTTCAACAGGTTGAAATGAGCTTTGAAGAAACATTCAGCGAAATAAATCTTTCATGGATTCATGTGAGCAGCAGATGAACTTTGTACCAACAACATCTTCAATAACAGAGTCTGAATGAAGCTCAGGTGTTGATGCTGCTCCCTGATTGGACGGTTGGTTTCAGCTCTGCTCTCAGTCTTTACTGCACAGGTGAAGGTAGAAAGTGTGACTGGATCTATAGACTGGAAACAGAGAAACATGCTGAACATTTGAAGCTTTGCAGCAGAAATGTTCATGTTACAAATACAGCAGAGCTGATCTGGGATCAGTGTGTTCACACCTGCAGCTACAACAAGGTTTCATGTCTCCACACGTCATCATGTGAACTTTACTCTGACTCAGTCTGAGCAGTCAGACGGCATATTTTTAAAGTTAACACATCAGCACACACACAGCTGAGCCCCTCCCACCTGTGCTGAGTTTCAGGTGGAGTCCCGCCTCCTTCCAGGAAGCAGCTCACCTGTGTGTCCGTGTTTAGTGTCCAGGTGTGGAGTGGAGCTTGTTGTTGTTGGTGTGAAGAAACTGTAAGTTTGCTTTGTTTCCTCCTTTAACAGTTTGTCTTTAGGAACTTTACTGTTTGTTCAGCTCTTGTTTGATTTCTTCACACAACAAACTGTGTGTTTGTATTTCCGGTCTCTCCATTAAAGTCAGTGTGTAATGTTTCCTGGCTAACATCAGCTGTGTGCAGCTTAGTTCAGCACAAATCTGCCGCTCCATAGTTCACGGTAACGGACTCACAGCTGGACCAACGAGGCCGAGTGTGTCCTCACTCTGAGCTACGTTCGTGTTTGTGTACTTGTAGTTTGTACTTTGTGAGTTCACTCAGAGCCCACAGAGGACGCAGCGTACGTGATGACGTCACAGCCCTATACCTCCTTTACTGTCACTGTGATTAATATTTACACACGAGACACCTGCAGAGCTCTGACGCTAAGCTAGCCACACAGCATGCTAACGCTAAGCTAACGCTAAGCTAGCCAAGAACCCAGAGTGACGTTAAAGCTGAGTAAACACTGACCCCAGACCAGCACCGTGATAAAGTGAGCTGCTGCTGCTGAACCTGAACAGGTAACACAGTGATGAGCAGTCAGGCTGCAGGTTTCTACCTGTTCATGTTTCTACAGTAGAATCACTTTGAAGTGTCTTTGTGCTGTTTCATCTTTGTGTTCATAAACACTCAGAGAAACATCACGTGACCTCATCAGGATCTGTGTTGGTGTGTGGGGCTGTACCTCAGCTTTAGATTGTTACATGCTCATTTGTTCATTTTACACAGTAACATCAAAGTAATGTTATGAGGAGTAATGAAGTAACGTACTCCATTACTTTTAATAATTGTTCTGTGTAATATGTGTAATAATGACTTTTTTGAGTAATGACCAACACTGATCACAACAAAGAGGAAATGCCTCCAACAAACATTTGACCCACAACATGCAGTTAATGTGCACAAATGTCTTTGATATGCTGCTCAGTGATGGTGGTGACTGTCAGAGCAGAGCTACTGAGAATCAATAAGTAATATCAATGATGGAATCACTAAACTCTTATCATCCCTGTCAGTATCATACATGTGCTGTATAATGTGATAAATGTAGAGGTGCTGGCTGTTCTCTCACTCTGCTGTTTAGCTGTAAAGGACGCCTCCCTGCCTTTGTCTCATCCAAATGTTTGTGCTCCAGATGTTTGTGCTCCTGGTTAACAGGCTCTCAGTTTCCTCCTTGAAATAAGTGTTTATATTGTTGTTATATTGTTGACCCACTATTGATCATGTGACTCATCACATGATCAATGGTGAGCGTCTCTTTCCCTCTCAGGTTTAAATATCTGGGACTCTCCACCGTTTGGTTTTAGAACTGAAGAAGCTTCTTGGATGAAACGTCTTCAAGAAACTTAAAGACGTCTCTTTTCTCTCCAAGCTCCTTAGATCACATGACCTGGATGACTGAACCTACAGACATATTGACCTGGTTTCTAGGTCACATGACAGGTCAGAGGTCAGCGACTGTAACTCAGTTACTCCTGTTAATGTGACTCACTGAGTGTTTGTGGTTTACCTCTCAGACTGACTGAAGATGATGATGGAGGAAGAGGAGGACAGAGCAGAGTCTGCAGGGTCCAGCTGTCCGTCTGTGAGGAGTGACCGGTCCAAAGATCTAAATCCAGACTTCAGTGGTGAACCTGGACCAACGAGGTCAGAGAGCTGAACTCCCTGAGTAACAGAAATAATTCTGCACTGACATTATAATCAGTGTTGATTCTGGTTGATTTTCTGTGTTTGTGAGCTGAGAGGAAATGAAAATGAGTTTGTAACAAAAATCAGTTTTGTCCAGTTTTCCTGTAAAAAGCTGAACTCTAATCTAAGAGGATGTTACTGACAGGAAACAGCTGCATTATCTGCAGTCTGTGTGATCACAGCTGCTTCAATCATGTTTGTGTCTGCAGAGGTCAGAGGTCACAGTCTGCAGGGTCCAGCTGTCCGTCTGTGAGGAGTGACCGGTCCAAAGATGAACCTCCAGGCTTCAGTGGTGAACCTGGACCAACGAGGTCAGAGAGCTGTGATGACTCCTTTACATGTTTGTGTTTCCTGGATAAATCTGACCTGAAACATCCTCAGATTGTTACAAAGATTCATAAAAAGAAAACAAAGAGAAAAGATCCAAATGTTCGACTTGGTCATTTGCTGTTTGAGGACAGTGATGCTCATATCTGTGGGGAACGTGTGACCTGAGTGGGTTCATGTTTGTCTTTAAAGAGCTGCTCTGATTCTCTTTGTGTCTGATCTGTGAAACAGTCTGAGAGTCACACAGAGACCCAGCAGCTAAAGCCTGGATCATACTGGCTGCTGTTACTCCATCAGGACAACACTGAACCACAGTGGTGTGGATGTAGTGGATAATCCCACCATACTGATGCTCAGAGTTAATCACAGGGAACAAAACCAGATGTTACCTTCAGATTGTGACCTTTGGAGTGGACGATGCAGATTTCAATAGAGAATAAATGTTGTTTTTCAGCTGTGAAAAAAGAATCTAATTTTCTGAACTTAAGAATTTATGATGCTGGAAAAAACATGGAGACTATAACACAACATTTCACTGTATTCATAGAATGAATGTAAAACTGTCAGACATTCATTAAATATGCAAAATGTCCACAGAAGCATCAGAGGGTCAGATGTGAAGCACTCAGTGATTTTGATCAAATGACTCATCAGTTATTGATCTGTACTACACTGATCTACCACGTTAGTAAAGCTGGTGTTCTGGTGGTGGAGGGAGACCTCGGATCATGTTCTGGTGTTGGAGCAGTGATCTGCTGATGGTTCAGTTTAATGAGCTTCTTCAAAATCATCCCTGACATCACCACTGAAAGGACGTCCATAAAAACAGACTGAAAATTACTGATATGTTCACAATCTGAGAGTTTAAAGCTTGACAGACTTGATTCAGATGAAGTTATCTGAGCAGAAACTCCTGGATCTTTATCCTGTGTTGATCTAATCCTTCATGGTTCCTCCACAGAGTGGACCAGCAGAGCTCAGAGGTTCCCAGTGGTCAGTCTGCCCAGCAGCATCAAACACAGCTGGACTCCATATTTATGGTCTGTACATGAACAACAACTACTGTTACATCTGTTCTGTCCACAGTCATCTCCATGCTGCTCTTTGTAGACCAGTGTCAGTGTGTCCAACATGGATCTGATGTTTGGCGCCATGATTTCAGTCTGATTGGCTCATTCACAAATATTCTGTTCCAGCTGCTGGAGGACAACATCATCACTTTTGTGAAGAACGAGCTGAAGAAGATCCAGAAGGTTCTGAGTCCAGATTACCCAGAATGCTTAGAGAGTCAGAGGAGCAGCAGCAGAGAGGCATTTGTGAAGATCACAGTGGACTTCCTGAGGAGAATGAAGCAGGAGGAGCTGGCTGACCGTCTGCAGAGCAGTAAGAGGATCTTTCTAAAGATTTAAGCTGCTGGATAAATGAACATTTTCCAGAGATGGAAGATGGAGCAACATATTTTAAAGATTAGTTCTTTTTGGAATTGAGTGTTTATTTTTCTTCTCATTCAGAACTTCAAGCTGCAGTTTGTCATCGTAACCTTAAATCTGCTCTGAAGAAGAAGTTCCAGTGTGTGTTTGAGGGCATCGCTAAAGCAGGAAGCCCAACCCTTCTGAATCAGATCTACACAGAGCTCTACATCACAGAGGGAGGGACTGCAGAGGTCAATGATGAACATGAGGTCAGACAGATTGAAACAGCATCCAGGAAACCAGACAGACCAGAAACAACCATCAGACAAGAAGACATCTTTAAAGCCTCACCTGGAAGAGACGAACCAATCAGAACAGTGCTGACAAAGGGAGTGGCTGGCATTGGGAAAACAGTCTTAACACAGAAATACAGCCTGGACTGGGCTGAAGACAAAGCCAACCAGGACATCCAGTTCATATTTCCATTCACTTTCAGAGAGCTGAATGTGCTGAAAGAGGAAAAGTTCAGCTTGGTGGGACTTGTTCATCACTTCTTTACTGAAACCAAAGAAGCAGGAATCTGCAGCTTTGAAGACTTCCAGGTTGTGTTCATCTTTGATGGTCTGGATGAGTGTCGACTTCCTCTGGACTTCCACAAAACTACAATCCTGACTGACCCTAGAAAGTCCACCTCAGTGGATGTGCTGCTGATAAACCTCATCAGGGGGAACCTGCTTCCCTCTGCTCGCCTCTGGATAACCACACGACCTGCAGCAGCCAATCAGATCCCTCCTGACTGTGTCGACATGGTGACAGAGGTCAGAGGGTTCACTGACCCACAGAAGGAGGAGTACTTCAGGAAGAGATTCAGAGATGAGGAGCAGGCCAGCAGGATCATCTCCCACATCAAGAAAGCTCAAGCCTCCACATCATGTGCCACATCCCAGTCTTCTGCTGGATCACTGCTACAGTTCTGGAGGATGTGCTGGAAACCAGAGAGGAGGACAGCTGCCCAAGACCCTGACTGAGATGTACATCCACTTCCTGGTGGTTCAGGCCAAAGTGAAGAAGGTCAAGTATGATGGAGGAGCTGAGACAGATCCACACTGGAGTCCAGAGAGCAGGAAGATGATTAAGTCTCTGGGAAAACTGGCTTTTGATCAGCTGCAGAAAGGAAACCTGATCTTCTATGAATCAGACCTGACAGAGTGTGGCATCGATATCAGAGCAGCCTCAGTGTACTCAGGAGTGTTCACACAGATCTTTAAAGAGGAGAGAGGACTGTACCAGGACAAGGTGTTCTGCTTCATCCATCTCAGTGTTCAGGAGTTTCTGGCTGCTCTTCATGTCCATCTGACCTTCATCAACTCTGGACTCAATCTGATGGAACAACAACAAACGACCTCCAAGAAATCTAAATTATTTAACAAACTGAAACTTCAATCTCTCCACCAGAGTGCTGTGAACAAGGCCTTACAGAGTCCAAATGGACACCTGGACTTGTTCCTCCGCTTCCTCCTGGGTCTTTCACTGCAGACCAATCAGACTCTCCTACGAGGTCTGCTCACACAGACAGGAAGTAGTTCACAGACCAATCAGGAAGCAGTTCAGTACATAAAGGAGAAGCTCAGTGAGAATCTGTCTGCAGAGAAAAGCATCAATCTGTTCCACTGTCTGAATGAACTGAATGATCGTTCTCTACTGGAGGAGATCCAACAGTCCCTGAGATCAGGACGTCTCTCCACAGATAAACTGTCTCCTGCTCAGTGGTCAGCTCTGGTCTTCATCTTACTGTCATCAGAAAAAGATCTGGATGAGTTTGACCTGCAGAAATACTTTGCTTCAGAGGAGGCTCTTCTGAGGCTGCTGCCAGTGGTCAAAGCCTCCAACAAAGCTCTGTGAGTACATTTGTACTCATGTCTTTACTTTAACATCCAACTGTGTCAGTAATTTATTTCACCAGGCTTTCTTTGTATGAATTTGTATCCTAAAGTTTTGGGATTTCTCCAATACAACTGTAACCTCTTTGATGGCTCCAGAACTCGGTGCACTCGAGACGCTGAATCCACCATAAACTCTGACATCACTGCTGCTGTTATGTTATCAGTCTTTGTTTAAACACTTAGGCTGCATGTGCCTGATGTTGTGATACTTTATATTCACATGCATGCTCCTAGATACATTTCTACTGCAGGTCTGTTTTTAGTCACAAATGTTGGTGAAACACTTGCTTTTACATGCATGGTGGGTCCTGCATTAAAGCATTTGAATTACTCAGTGAATGATGGCAGCCAGAGAAACATCCTTAGTTCCACTTTAATCTCTGCTTCGGTCCTCCACAGTGTGTTTGTTGTTTCTTTGTTGTTGTTGGCCTGCTCTCTCCTCTCACTCCAGTCTGGTTGCAGCAGATGTTTGTCCCTCCCTGAACCTGCAGACTTGGGTGCAGCACCTCAGTTCATCTTCAGTCTGAAACCAGCTGTTTTATCCCCTCAAGCACACCTTCCCTGGTCATCTCTGCTGTGGTTGCTATAAAATTTAATCTTGATTAAAAACCAAAAGAAGAAACTAAAGTCAGACTTGATGCCATTTATTGGCAGCTTGGTGCCTGTTTGATGATAAACTGCAGCACAGTCTAAAGCAAACCTTCTGACTTTATTGACTTTATGCATGTATATGTTCTTCCTGTTCACCTTGGACACACAACAGCTCTGTTTGTTGTGACTGGATCTAGAACAATTCAGATCAGCCAACATATCCTAATCTAGATGATTTTTAAGGTGGTATCTGGGAGGAAAAGTTAAAAATCAGCTTGGATGGCCTGTACTGTATGATGGCCTTGGTTGCACCACATTGACAGCCATGCAGGGTGGTTCACTCCTTGGGCAAGAAGACCGAGGAGTGAGCCACCCTTGGTCAAAGCTTGGTCATTCAAGCTCACTGTTGTCCCCTTGTTGGTTGATAAGTATTTTTTTTACCTGACTTATAGTCATCATTGTCTTCAAATGAACTCACACACTGCTGACTGCTGTAGCTTACCTGGCTGAGCAGGTGACCCATGTACTGAAAGTTAGAGTCGTGACTCCAGGGCCTGGTTTGAGTCTGCCCAAGACCATTTCCTGTGTGTTATTCTCCTCACTTCCTGTCTTCTCTGTCCTATACAGTGAAGACAAAAGGCCTCAAGTTCTGAAAACTCTTCCCCTTCATCATCTTCCAAATCATCTCTCATCTAAAATCACCAGTATTCTCTGAGTAGAGAATCTTTTCACAATCTTGAATGATAAGGATCCAAGTGGGTAAAGTTATTTATTTGTTGTGTTCCTATTTGCAGCTGGGACAGATTGTGAAAAACTCTCAGCTGCAAAAATTACATCCAGGTTAGAAGAAAAACATTGAGTGAAGTGTTTGTTTCATCATCCTTCACAGCTCATCCACCAGGTGTCACAAACTGCAGCAGAGCAGTACAAAGCATGTCATACTGGAACTGCAACAACCAGAGTTTTACCTACCTTTGGTGTTTCTTGACAGCATGAGCGAAATATTTACTGAACAGAGTCGTCTTCTGTAATCTTTTCAGATTCAGAACACTGTATTTATTTTCAAGGGGCAATTAGGATCCTGACCTTGCCAACCGTACATACAATACACAAACATCACATTGGGGAGACGGGTCAGGCCAGGTAGCTGGTCGGTCAGCCGCTAGAGCAGCGACCCGGAACCGAACAGCAGAAAATGCACAACATCAGGAAAGATGAGGAGAAAAAAGAACTCCGCCCAGACTGAGCTCCAACAGGGAGATCAGTTTGAGAACAGAAAAAAATGACCTTAGCACAGAGCACATGAAAACTCTTAATACGCCATAGAAACACATGACAAGCAACAGGGATGGGTAACAGGTGAGAGACAGCCGGTGTAGACAGCGCATCCAGGCCTGCAGCATTTGCGCTGGTCCTCTTGACCCACCGTCTGCACCGGGAGGGGATAAGCATGCTTAGGATGGGAAGGAACAGTCTAAACACCGTCTGTTATCAGGGTGAGATTTGTTATGTTCAGCTCCAGCCTTGAGACCACAGCTGGCGCCGTTATGTTAGCCGCATGAAATGATGGTGGTTTTCTTTGGTGCCAACAACTGCATGTCACAGCTGATCTAACAGTCGGTCACTTGTCTCTCAATCTCCCGTTGGAGAGCCACGAGCTTCTCCGAGAGGTTATCAGTTTAGCGCTCAAAGAGCAAAGTCTGAGAACTCACGGCCGCCATGAGCTTCTTCAAGATCTTATCCGTGCTGCGTTCAATGAGCCCATTTTGAGAAGTCACGACCCGTCCCATTGTTTCAGTCACAGCGGGCAGCCTGGTCGGGTTTTGAACAGCTGATTCTGCTTTCTTTAATCTTCAATAAGCCAGGGCCAAGCCAGCTCAGATCAGCAAGAACCCTTTGCTGCTGTGAATGTCCGTGCTGCTATATTTCAGTATCAGGCTCTAAATGTACAAATGGATCTGAGAAGATCTCCAATCATGTTTCTACTAGATTTACAGTTTGTTTTCATGTCTTCTGACTCAGAAGGTGGAGCAGGTGGAGCTTACAAGGAGTAACTGCTCATATAGAAGAAGAGTTGTGTTTTAATGAAGCTATTTAGTTAACATGTCTGTGAAGGTTCTCAGTCATCCAGGTCATCGTAGTCAAAGGAGTTTGCAAAGAAAAGCCTCTGGACTTCTTTGAGTTGTTGAAGACGCGTTCACCTCTCATCCGAAAGCTTCTTCAGTTCTAAGGTCAAATGGCCGAGAGTCCCAGATTTAAACCCAGTGGGAGTTTCCCCAAGGAGGGACAAAGGACCCCTGGTGATCCTTGTGATTAGAGGATCACCAGGGGTCCTTGTCCCTCCTTGGGGGGACTCTTGGGGGGACTTTCGGCCATTTGACCTTAGAACTGAAGAAGCTTCTCGGATGAGAGGTGAAACGTCTTCAAGCAACTCAAAGAAGTCCAGACGCTTTTCTTTGCAAACTCCTTTGACTATTTAGTTAACCAATAATTGTATTGCATGCTGGCATTAAAAAATGTTTCATTTGACTGATTTAATTAATTTGTTTGTTTTCTTCCAGACTGAGTGGCTGTAACCTCTCAGAGAGAAGCTGTGGTGCTCTGTCCTCAGTTCTCAGCTCCCAGTCCTCTAGTCTGAAACAGCTGGACCTGAGTAACAACGACCTGCAGGATTCAGGAGTGAAGCTTCTGTCTGCTGCACTGCAGAGTCCACATTGTACACTGGAAACTCTCAGGTCAGGATCCAAACATATCAATAAATGATATTATTGTATAAACAACCAAGCTTTATAGAATTGGCAGGTGAACTTTTCTTTATCTTTGGATTGCTTAGGAGATTCTTAATTACTGTCTGAAGATTCTTTACAGTCACATATTTTGTTTTAATGGTAAAACAGAATTATTGTTCAGTTCAATGAGCAGGTAGCTGTGAGATTCATAATAATGAGGTATATTTGTATTAAAGATGACTAAACTTGAACAGTAGCTGTGTGAGTTACTTTGTTTACTCATGTGTGCTGATGTTGTGAGTAATTTAAAGCTGAAGTAAACTTGTAATGAGTTTAATAGAGTTTCTGAAGTAAGTGTACTTGGAGATATTTATGTGTTTACTGAAGTCCAGCAGCAGGAGGCTGTGTGCAGCATAGAGGAACCCAGACCTCAGCTTTTTCTCCTGGTTTCTGTTGCTGCTGTTACAGTTTCCCCTCATTGTTCCCTTCAACAGTCTCCTCACTGTAACAAATCAAAGTGTTACTGTATAGATTCACGTCTGAAAGTTGCCATGTGCTATTAAAACTAAGAGCGATGTTTCATACACCCACGTGGTTCAGTCACACAGTAACTGATGGTAAATAATGTTTGTGTTGAGCACATCGTACAGGTCAGCTGCTCCACACAGATCTCAGGTTTACATGCTGGAACAGTTTGTGATCATGAAGGATAAACTTCCTCTTTGTTTCATACAGATGTGACATGAACAATAACACATTCATGAAATCCTGTTAGGAACACAAACACTATTGTAGCTGGAGAATATATTTGAATGTAGGATAATGTAGGGGATCATCAACAACAGTAATAACTAACCACCACCTCACCATTTGGGTTGGTAGCTGCATGTTGATTGATGAAGTCATTTTCTTCTTCCTCCATTTCTACCTTATTACCATCAGATTAAAGTCTGCACAGAGACAGGCACTGGACATGTTTAGCCTAGCTTAGCACAAGGACTGGACATGGGGGAAACGGCTCTCATCACTGGATCGAAACATGAAAACAAATCTGAAGTAAAGTTTTGTTGAAGTGAACTGTGGTGGTGCCCAATGTTCCCTCTAAGCTGCGCGCATGCGCAATTGTGCACTGCTGGCACGTCTCTGCGCACAGAAAATCTGCGTTGTGCATAAAAAAAATCAAATCTCAATTGAAATTAAAATTAAAACTTTAACAATTCTGTTCTGCAGTGTTAGTCAGTGACTGGCTGCTCCCGTATGGGATCAGAACGATGCCACCTTATCCCACAGTCCAGCCAATGATGCGACTCACATTCGTATATACGCAGCTAATCAACGTGGTTGACAGGCTATGACAGCGTCCTTATGTGCCGACACCGGTGTTTTAGCAAAGCGGCTGATGTGGAGTGAAGCCACGTTAATGACAACGTGTCCAACCATTGGAGATGTGAGCAGGACAGACGGAACAACTGACGGACAAAGTGTGGACTTTATACCAGTTTTTAAATTGTGTTGATCGGCCGTAAAACCAGAGTTATGATAAAAATATCTGCAATGTTTGGTTTTCTTCCTGAATACTGTCGTTGTTTATAACAACGACAGTATTCAGTATTTATTGCAACAAACTTTGTTGCAACATCAGTTGTTGGTGTGAGTTATTTAAATGGAGGATGGAGTCAGACTTTAAGCTGCTGGACTCAGTCACTATATCCTGTTCTCCTCATAGAACCTGGATACACAGACTCACCTGTGACACAGGGACACACAGTGTGGCTACACACACATTAGAAAGTGGATCAGTCACACTTGTGCAATCATTTGTTGTGCTGGGAAACCATGAACACTTTGAATCACCATTAATGGCTTTGTTACAGCAACATTCAATCATGAGTTCAAAGTAGTGTATTGTGTCCTTATGTTAATAGTACTGCAGTATGAGAAGTGCAACATTCAGTGTGCAGAAACAGATCAGGTGCTTTCTAACAGCAGTGTTCCCTTTAACACAGCAGCAGTTCAAATATTTCTGTCAGTCTGAGCTGAAACATGAATCTAATCAAATATCAAATCAAAGTTCTTTGCCTCTGCCAGGACGTCAACATCTGATCTAGTTTTTTACAAAGTTCCCCTCAGAGTCCAGAGCCACCAACATACCTTTGACCAACAGCAAGTGAACATTTATAAATGTGTGTTTTCAGAACAGGAACCAGCAGAACTATTGTTCTGTTATCAGGCAGCAGCACAAACGCTCATCAGCTCATTTACTGTGCAGGACTTTGAGTGTGTGAAGTGTGTGTTTGTGCTGGATTTCCTTTGGAGAATCTCAGTCAGAAACAAGACAAAGAAAAACTCTTTCAATAGTCCAGGTTGAGTTGACAACATGAACTGCATTTATCTTCCTCTGACTTGACATGTTCTTCCTCCTCTGCACCGAGCCAGCTGCTAAGACACAAGCTCACTGACATTTTCTGATGATAAAGAAACTCTTCTTCTGTACAATATGAGCAGCAACAGAGAACAAGCTCTCACAGGTACAGATGTTGCAGCTGTGGCTGAAGTACATGTGCTGCATGTTTGGAGCAGCACTCTAATGGACAGGCCTCTGTACTGATGGTGGGCTCTGCTCTGTATCCACCACACTGTTCTCAGCTGAGTCTTCCTCCTGTTCACACTCTGATGAAGCACCAATAGGGCAACTTTTTCTCTGGTGGCTCGGATGTTGTTGCTTCCACAGGTTTCCCTCCAACAACCCTCTGTTCCTTCAGTAAGTTCAGTAAGATCTGGGTAAACACTTGAGCTCCTTGAATCTGGCTCCAGTGCAGCAGCAGCTTTCACATATACAATGTTGGCATTTTGCTTGCGTGTCTCCAGGTCTGTTCTGAATGTAGACTTGAATTTGACCACGTAGGCGGGGTCATCATCTGAGCTCTCCATCACCTGAGAGAGATGACAAATCACAGAATCACAGAGCATGAAACCAACGTTTCTCCTCCCAGAAGTTCAGTCACAGACCTGCAACAGAAACAGGAATCAAAGATTCAAATGACGCAGAAACATTCATGTCCTTATATACACAAACATGTCCTCTACATATTCATGCTGTATTTACACACACATACAGAGGCTGTTTGTCTCTCACACACCAGACAGGACACTGAGAAATACATCATGTTAAATATACCTGCAGGGTTCCAGCTGTGCACGTTGTCCCTGTTAGCTGTGGTTGCCATGGCAACCTTGGTGTTGTCTTGCGATGCAGGGACGTGTTCAAAGGCAGACGTCTGGCAGCAGCATCATATTTGATGCACTATCTGTACTGAGTGTGCTGACTTTATTTCAAATGTCCCACTGCTGTGCAACATGAATCACATGTTAGCACGTTTCTGTAACTCCCAGGTAACCATGGTTACCCAGCCACGCCCAGTAGTCTCCAGAGAGACCAACAGCTGGTTCATGTTGTAACACCGTGGCTTTCGTAGTCTCTCCTTCTTCTACAGCTCATGTGTTCTTCTTGTGATGCTGCGTCTTGAGGCTCATACATGCCGTCATTTGTTGATCCTAAGAACGTTCCTCAGACCGACTTCTTCAACAACACAAACCTGCAGTTTGTAGCTACTCACTTCACTGTGGCGTTTGTTAGCTTGTCTTTCTTTGGTTTATCTAGACTCCTCCCACCAGCTGAATCTGCGTAGTCTGCCCAAGCCTCCCACCTCTGTTTGTTTGGGTGGTTTGTTTGCTGCCATCAACAGTGTGTAATGCATTTAAGTGATACTTCAGGCATGAAGTACTCCAACGATAAAAAACTCAACTTTGCTTCCAGATAACTTTAGTTGTATCAACACTGCCTCCTGGAACAGTTTAAAATGAACATGTCAAAGATCTGTACCTGTCTCCATGTTTCTGTCCCCGCCCCTTTCTTTCTGTCCTGGGTCATGTGAGCGCTGCAGTAGTATTAGGCCCACCCTCAATGCTCCCATTGGGGTGGGCCTATCATCACTGTGATGATGCTCATCATCTCTGACTGGGATTTGAGGTTTTGTCAAAGCAGCAAAGAAAGCCTGGCTATGTTGGACTGGGTGTGGAAGCAGCTCCCAGTTTGAGCTCAGGAGACAGACACCCTCTCTACTTTGAAGATCAGCTTCAAACTTTCCTTTTTGATAAAGCTTATAGTTCGAGCTGGATCAGGTGACCCTGAACCATCCCTTAGTTATGCTGCCATAGAGATGGATAACAGACGGATTGTTGTTTTGTGTGTCTGCAGTCTGTCAGGCTGTCTGATCACAGAGGAAGGCTGTACTTCTCTGGCCTCAGCTCTGAGCTCCAACCCCTCCCATCTGAGAGAGCTGGACCTGAGCCACAATCATCCAGGAGACTCAGGAATGAAGCTGCTGTCGGCTGGACTGAAGGATCCCGGCTGGAGACTGGACACTCTCAGGTATGAAGAATGTCTGATAGAGGAGGAAGAGCTGGAAACATTTCCTGTGTCTTTCACTCACTTCCTGTTTGTTTCCTGCAGATGAGACATGAACAATCACACATGCAGGAATATTTTCAGGGACATGGATATTTATGTAGGGGGTCTCCAAGGAGTCTGTTTGCAGGAACATCCAGGTCACAGGTGTACCTGAGATAGATGCCAGTGTACCTAATAAAGTGTCAGCTAACATTTGGAAATGGAAGCTTAAATAATGACAAACTCTACATTCACAGCTGAATTCACAATAAATTTGTTCTCAGGTGCACATTTTTCTGTTATTGTTCTCAAACAACAGAATGAGAATGAAATATTGATTCTAACAGGGCCCATAAACAGCATTAGCTTAGCACCATTAGCTTATCAGAGTTTCCATCATGGTCATAGAAATCCTTAGCAGAGCAAAGTGGCTTACTTAGCATTAGCTGGTCACGTTGTTATAAAGCAAGAAAATATGGTATTAGCATTAGCTGCTAATGGCAGCTTACTTAGCATAAACTCTTCACATCTTTATAATGCAAGGGAAAGGAGTCACTCATGGAAGCCTATTTAGCATTAACGTCTCACATCATTATAACACAAGAGAAAAGGGTATTAGCATTAGCTACTAATGCTTATTCACCTCAAATTAGCTTTAGCTGCTAATGGTAGCCTTCTTAGCATTAACTCCTCACTAATATAATGCTAATTCACATCAAATTAGCATTAGCTGCTCATATTGTTATAAGGAAAGAGAAAACGGTTTTAGCATTAGCTGCTAATAATTATTCACCCCTAATTAGAATAAGCCGCTAAAAGCAGCCTACTTAGCATTAACTCCTCACATCGTTGTTACCCAACGGAAAAGAGTATTAGTATTAGCTACTATCATTTTTAATAAGTAAGAGAAAACAGTGTTAGCATTATTGAATAATGCTAATTCACACAAAATTAGCATTAGCTATTTACAACACCGTACTTAGAATTAGCCACTCACATTGTTAAAAAGTAAGGGAAAACAGTATTAGCATTAGCACATAATGCTAATTCACATCAAATTAGCATTAGCTGCTCACATTGTTAAAAGGGAAGGGAAAACAATATTAGCATTAGCTGCTAATAATTATTCACCTAATTAGAGTTAGCCCCTAATGGCAGCCTATTTAGCATTAACTCCTCACATTGTTATAATGCAAGGGAAAAGAATTAGCATTATCTAATAATGTTTACCTTGGCCCACTGGAAAAGTTCAGAACTCTGTTTGCTAAAGATTTAGGAGTGTTTCTCGATAACTCTTTCTCATTTGAGAAACAAATAAATTCTGCTTTTAAAACCAGCTGTAAGGTTTGCTTAGAAATATTTACTCATATATGAGTTTTATAATCGATTGCATAATGATAGAGGTTCGATCCTTAGTAGTCTGTGAAGACTCTGTGTGCCTTCCAGAGTGCTCTGGCATGCACACACACCTTAAGGTCATGAGAGGTCGTACCTTCTCTTACTGATTTATGGTGTAGGAGGACACCTACTCTGTGTCTGGTTAAGTATAAGAGCCCTTTGTTAGGGGGACCGCTGGACTCTTAGCACCAGCTTTGGGGTCACAGGGTCACATCTGGAACACACACACACACACACACACACATACCTACACTATGCACAGACTGGTACTCTTTGTTCATACCTGTGTAAGACGTCATATGTTAATGAACTTATGCATATTCATGTAAGCTCAATAAAGAGCAGTGTTACGAGGGAGCAGACGAGAGCGACTGAGGTCAAGTGAAGGAACGAACGCTGTCACAGTTCTCTCCCTCATGAATTGTCTGGTTCCAGCGGTGGCTCTGTGCTAGACGACCCATCACCAGCTTTTTCCAGCTGTTTCCACTGGTTACCAGTACGTCGTAGAATCCACTTCCAGATCTTGTTGTTTGTCTTTAAATCTCTGAGTGGATCAGCTCCATCTTATCTCTCTTTAACAAAATAATCCAAGTCGAGCCCTCAGGTCTGCAGATAAGCAGCTTCTGACCAGAACTAGCCGTAAAAACAGAGGTGAGCTTTATCGATGGCTGCAGCCAAACTCTGGAACAGTCGCCCTTCACATCAGGTCGTCACCAACACTCGACATTTTTAAAACCCGGTTGGAAACACATTTGTACTCTGTAGCTTTCAATTCTGACGAGTCTTTATAGTAATTACTGTGTATGTTTCCTATTTTATCTCTACTCTGTGCAGCACTTTGGCTCAAGCTGTTTTTAAATGTGCTGATAAATAAATGTAGATTTCTTTGAATCAAACAGTGGAGCCGAGCTTTGAGCTCAGTGTGTAACAGTGTGTGTGTGAGAGCCATGTAATGTCCATGTGTGCATGCTGACTGTGCTGCTCTGACCCCTCCTCCTTTCAGGGCGGAGCCTGCTGGAGTCCGATGGTTGAGACCAGGTCTGAGGAAGTGTAAGTGTGTTTTTAATGGGATTCATGAAAACAAAGCAGCACACATTCAACCATCTTCATCATGTCAGGAGTCATCATCAAAGTGTCAATCAATGAACAGATGATGGATCAATAACTGCAGCTGGATTGTGTTTGTTCTCTCCATCAGATTCCTGTCAACTCACAATCGACACAAACACAGTGAACACAAAGCTCCAACTGTCTGACAACAACAGGAAGGTGACACATGTGGAGGAGGTTCAGTCATATCCTCATCATCCAGACAGATTTGATGTTTATCAGCTGCTGTGTAGAAATGGTCTGACTGGTCGCTGTTACTGGGAGGTCGAGTGGAGAGGAAACGTTGATATATCAGTGAGTTACAGAAGCATCAGAAGGAAAGGAGTCAGTGATGACTGTGTGTTTGGACACAATGATCAGTCCTGGAGTCTGCACTGCTATAATGGTGTTCCTCAGTCTGTCTGGCACAATAAGAGAGAAACACCTATCATCTCCTCCTCCTCCTCCTCCTCCTCTGTCTCTAACAGAGCAGCAGTGTATGTGGACTGTCCTGCTGGCACTCTGTCCTTCTACAGAGTCTCCTCTGACTCTCTGATCCACCTCCACACCTTCAACACCACATTCACTCAAACTCTTTATCCTGGGTTTGGGTTTCCTTTTCTCTGGTCTTGTGGTGCCTCAGTGTCCCTGTGCTGAGTGTAAAGAGTGTCTCCTGTTAGAGAAACACTCTGACTGTTGAACAGATAGTTCAGTCTGTACATGTCTGTCTCTTTCACTCACAAACACGTTTTCACATTCATGGATTCAATCAGTTGATGTTTGAAACTCTTCTAAATGATTCCTTGTAAACTTCTTCCTCTTCAGTCACAAACAAACAGGAAGTGATGTCACACGTGTTCCTGTCCACACAGCAGAATGAGTCTATTGCTGACAGTGATGTACAAACCAGTGGCGGACTGGGGGGGTGGCTTACTGGGCTTAAGCCCGGGTTGTTTTTTCCAGAAGCCCGGGGTCTATTGGATTGTAATTTTTTCATAGTTAGATGCCTGACTGACAACTGTATAAAACAAAAAACTACACACAATATTCGAAGCACATAGTGCACACTGTGGGAATTTACGACTGTGCGTAAATCCCCCCTAATATTGGTATGATCCGAGCTCAGGCACTAAGCGGGGCGGGGCAGCTGCTGCCTGCGAGTGTGCTGTAGGAGAAGTGCAGCCAGGCAGACAAAGGAGAAGTGAAGTTCGACCAGGTACCAAAGCAAATCATTCGTACTGTACAAATAATGTAAATATGACGGTGTATCACGAAAGATTGATGTCAAACTGATCACTTGACCCATATTACGTTACTTCAAGTGAATCAACAAATGGTGAAATGAAAAGCAGAACAACAACAACGCTGTTTCTTTAGAGAGTCTTAGCTTACATGTGTGTTTATTTCATATTTTCAGTTGTTTCCCTCCACGGCTAATAAATCGGTTTCAGTAATGTACTGATATACAAGAATGGACATAAGGAGCTTCTTTCAAAGAAAAAACTCTGGTAGATGTTATTTTATATATTATGCTTTGTATGTTGTTCAGTATATTCCTATGCAAAACAAGAGGAATTTCAATACACAGCAGTATATTCACAGTTTAAACCAGATATTTACAAACACTTTATGGAAAACACAAGAACATGTTTTTACTGTACAACATCAATTTAGAGTAAACTTGTTTTGTTTTGGATAAATAAATATTGAAATATCTTTTGAATTAGTTAAATGTCAGAATAAAGAGAGACAGAGCTGTCTATTTTTTATCACTTTCATCAAATTTAGGAGTACATATACACTAAGTTTATTGTGCATTAATAAGAAAACTCCAGACGATTCCATTCTGAGCTGAAGAAGCTTCTGATTGGTTAGTAGAGTCCATGTGAGTAAATTGGTGGCACAGCTGTGGATGCATATAAGGCAAAACACAGAGCCTGTTTCTGTGACATGGGAAAATCAAGAGATGTCAACCAAAACACCAGGAACAGAATTGTGGAGCTCCATAAGTGTGGCTCAGTTTGAATACAATTTGGTGCCATTTGCAATTAAGAAATACAGATAGTTTTTCTCTTTACTCTTAAAGTTAACAAATATGTTTTTATATTTATCAATCTAAAAAACTAAACATTTAATCTGATTTGATGTTACAATTAAAAAAGTGTTTGTGTTTTTATCTGAAGAGTATGTAAATATCTGGTTTTAACTGTATATATTTTCACAAAGAGGGAGAGAGAGGAACAGAGATGGAACAAGAGCAGGTGAGCCACACATGTTAGTCAGATGGTTGTTTACCAAAAGTATCACCGTATCATAGGTACTCATGTATCTCGTACCTAGTGTTTCTTTTTAGGTTTGTTATTTTTCAAGTTATATATTTATTAAGTTATGCAGGCTTGTTTGCACAACAAGGCTAAATAATTATATAAACTTTTCTGAATCTAAACAGTGGACTTTGGTAGAATTAAAAAATAAGTGTAGTGCAGGTCTATGATGATTTTTAGTGCTACTATCATCTAGTTCTGATTCTGGTTCTGGATCTTTGATTAAGTCCTCAGTAGTCCTGATTTTGAACTGTTGTAGTCCTGTTTTAATTCTGGATCAGTTCTGGGTCTGGTTGAATTGGGGTTTAGTCCTCGTGTCTTGATACAGCCCTGATTTTGTTCTGCCTTGCTGCTTAATTAAAAAACTAGTTTAAGGTGTCCTGCAGATGTGATATATATTTTTCCCTATATGAAGTAGGGCTGGGCTATATCATACCGTTCACGGTAATACCGGTGTAATTTTGGGCAACGATAGGAAAATGAAATATCGCGATAGAATGTGGGTAAAACGCGCATGCGCAGTGCCTTTGTTTACATACACACATGGCGGCGACGCAGAACGAGAAGAGCGAAAGCGGATCGTTAAATGAAACGGATGAACCAGAACTGGTTTGTAAAAACGCTGCAACTTCAGTGGTGTGGAACTGGTTTAGCTTTCGTCCGTCAGATACACAACAAAGCACTATTTTTGGTAGAGCATGCTAGCGGGCCGTCGTTATTACCGTGTTGTTTGGAAAATACGGCACACTTAAAATCAATCCTTTGATTTTTCTGAAAATCAACAGTGCTCCTTATAATCCCGCGTGCCTTATGTATGAATTCTGGTTGTGTTTACTGACCGCGAAATGATTTTATGTACACGGCGCTCGAAAATCTGTCAAATGTTTCAGAACGACTTTGCTAAGCTACGAAGCTGCACGGCTTGATGGGTTGCATTACGGCTATCGTAGGCAGGAGCCTCGCGGAGTGATACATACTGTGCTTCAACATAATATTACCGTATTGTGTGTGTATAACGTCTTTTTAAGTTTTGTGGATATTATACATGGTTATGCTGAGGATGTGTCGGCCAGTTTCCACTGGAAATGCCTTTAGGTTAAACTGTCAGCAAGGAATTTGCATTTGCATTGTTAAATTTTTATATAACTTTAAAACACATAAAAAACAGCTGCTTGTTTAAGTGGAAATACATTGATGGAGTTTTTTGCACTAATAAAGTTGTGGAGTTGTAAAGTATTTTGTCTAGTGTCAATTATATCGTCAGTTATATCGTTATCGCAAATTTTCAAATGTATATCATGATAAATATTTTTGGTCATATTGCCCTGCTCTAATATGAAGTCATTCTTTTTGAACAAAACTCAAAACAGAACCTATTAATCTTTCAGTCATTTCTAACCCCCCAAAAAAAAAAAAAAAAAATCCCACATGCATACTACCCTTTAGAGCTAAGCCCGGTGTTTCAAATGTCTGCCTCCGCCTCTGGTACAAACAGAGTGAGCATTTCTGAGGCCCAAAATAAACTGAGTAGTTCACTGAATGAACACTGTGAGCTCAGTTCCTTCATCATTAGTATGGATTATATATGTATATGTATTATATTAGTATCATATATATCAGGTGCTGCTGGTTTCAGTCATTGTGCAAATGTGCTGTTTGTAAGGTTGTAAAGCTGCAGTCAGCTGAGACTGAAGAAGTCACCTGATCAGTGAGCAAAGGTGAAAACGTCCAGATGAACAGAATCAACCTTTTGGGATCAGCCAGCAATGCAGCATCATTGTTGTTCAGGTTCAGACGTTTGCAGGAATGAACTGATGACCAGAAACAGCTGCAGAGTCCAATCAAATACCAGCTGGAGTTCAGCTGCATTTGAAGAAGTCAAAGAAAAGTAAGGATGGCAAAGGCGGCGTTTTCTTCCAAAGAACTGAAAACATGGTCGACGCCTCATTAGAAGAATCATCTGGACATTTGTGAGGAACTCTAACCAAGAAAGCAACACAAGAAAGCAACGTCACACAGATCCAACAGACAGTTTCCATGACTGCAAGTGTTCAGTGGAAAAATGCTCCATTGCATTATTGCATCCTCTCACCACAGGAGGCGCTGTTGGCACCACTGATTGCTGATCAGCTGTTCTCTGATGATCTGATTGATCCTGTGAATAACGGGACTCACTGAACTCTGTGACACAGTGAAGATCACAGAGTTTAACATCTGACTGACGTCACACAGACAGAAGGATGAACCAGTGAGGCACAGAACACAGTTACTGGAGATACTGGATCAGCTCCATGTGAACCTCTGATGGAGAAGCTGCTGACCCAGAGAAACATCAGGACATGACAGGCAGCTGCACTGATCTAACAACATGTAGCAGAGCTGATCTATGTTAGAGGATCTATGACAGCAGCTGAAAGTCCAACACTGGATACCAGCTGAGCCTGTGCTGAGTGTTACAGGAAAAGAAACACTGACACTGGGAGACACAGTGATGCTGACTGGGGCACAGAGCTGAATGATGCAGCATCAGGACACTGTTTCAGTCTGACTGACAGAGAAACCTGTAGCTGCATCTACATGTGAGGCAGAGGCCACACAAGCAGCTTTCTATGTTTCACAGTGACTGAGATCTTCAGTGGGGTGGACATGCTCCTGTACAGACCTCTGAGGAGAACCAAGGTGCAGTCAAAGAGTCCAGTCTGTCCTCACAGATGTCAACATGTGGTTTCATCAGGTCTGCTGTCAGCTAGCAGGCTCACATCAGAATCACTGTTCCTGAAAAACACAGTCTGTGTGACATCATCAGTCAGCTGATCGTCCCAGATCTGAATGGTTTCTGTCTCTACTGAGGAAGTCAGAGAATCTCACTGAGGTGTGGATCAGGTCTGAGTGACCTGTGGAGGGACAGCTTTAAACAGTCCACAGGTCTCACGTCCTGCTCAGTCTGGTAGCAGATACCTCGTATTGTTCCAGATGTGCTGACATCACCAGCAGCAGCAGCAGCACAGCTGTGTGATATGATGAATCTCAGTTATTGATCCAACACACAGTAAATACAAAGATCAGGATTTATGAGAGTAATCATTATGAGTCTGAACACATGATCACTGAATGTTAGTCTCCACAATAATAAGCTAACACAAGCAAACACAGCTTTCAGCTCTTATTTTGAAACTTCTTTAGAGAGCTGTGATGTGAGCGTGCCTGGCTCTGAGGCACTTGGGTCAGCCTCTGTTGTTTAGAAGTGTTACAGACTGTGAATGACACAGACCTGTCAGTTTCATGTTTGTCTGTAACACAGCTCAGGGCTCCATGCTGAACGCATCCATCCAGTGTTATTGATCCAGGACTAATACCAGCATTGGGATCAATACTACACAATCACATGTGTCCACGTGATGCAGTTTGAAGAGCAATCAGATGTCTCTGTATGAGGAGGCGGGGTCACAGGAGGTTCACAGAAACTCTGCAGCAGCATCATCAGCTCACATGGAAACTTTGATGATTCACTTCTGTGGTGTTTTTACACAAACACGTCACAAAATTAGCTCCACCTGTTTTGCGAGCTTTGAGTTTCTTGTCTTCATCCTGGATTCTTGTGTTGGTGTTTTTACACACAGCAGATGTTTCCTGGTTGGTTCCTTGATGACCACATGAAGCTTTCTGAAGCTTGGATTGAAAACGCTTCATTACTCAAAGCTTTCCAACACAGGCCTCTGTGCTGCCATCTGGTGGACAAACATATGAAGTGCAGCGTGAAGCTACAAATTAAACTGCTTCAGCTGCGTTTATATATAACATACTATAACCTATATAACTATATGTATAGTGTATTATGTAGGATTTAGAGCTGGGGTAGAACTGCTGATGGCCTGGTTGTTATTTATGTTCCCCATGGTTCACCAGCTCTCACACAACATCAGCACCAATGATCCACGTCCTTATAAACCTCTGAATCAGGTCCTGAAGCAGTGACGTCCTGAGTGAAGACCTCACTGATCACATGACTCTGGTCACCTGACTCAGTGTTTCTGAAGCAGTGTGCTGGGTTTTTACAAATACGTGGCTGCTGCCTGATGTTGGGCCCACAGAGGAAGACGACTCACTCACTCTTCTTCACTTCCTCCTTAAACATGTGGAAGGAGAGCAAAGTGCTGCCAGACTCTTATTTCTGACAGGAACAGAAGAAACCACAGCAAACTGGTCCAGTTCTTCATCTTCATCACAATCTATTTATTTCTGATGGTGTCTTCAGTCTGAGGGTTTGAAGTTTCCATGTCTGTGTGATGTGTGGTGTGAAGGCTGCTGGTTAAACTGGGACTCACTGTTTAAAGCACTGAGTGCTCATAGAGAGATGCTCCATGAGTCCCAGTACAGACTACAAACATGGTGGAAACTTAGCTTTGATATCCACACACTCTGTACGCGTCTGTGAGTAACTGTGATGAAGATGTGCAGAGATCTGTGTACAAACAGGAGAAAGACTGTAAAGACTCTGTGCTTCTAACAGCCTCTGTTAACATATGTGAGGCTGTTTGTTGTTGTTGCCATGGAGCTTTTCACTGTTTGGGTCAGCAGGTCATGTGATCAGGTTTGTTCTGCTGGACGATGGTTCAGTGTCAGGGTTTGTTTGCATTCATCAATAAATATCTAAATAAATCAAAGACTCCATGTTTGTTCTTTCATCATGTGACCTCTGCTCATCCATCTCTGTGTGTATCAGGATACATTTAGTTCATAATACACAGAAAAATCAGAGTTATTACCTGTAATAATGTGAAAGATTCCTGCAGTGATAACCAGGCAGGACTGAAACACATCACAGCTGTCACCACGGTAACAGCACCGTCCAACCACAGGTGAGGGGAGGAGCAAAAAGAGGGACTTTCACCATTTTATACTAAAAACACTCAACTAATGTTTCTAATATCCATCCATCCATCTTCATCCGCTTTATCCGAGGCCGGGTCGCGGGGGCAGCAGCCTAAACAGAGAAGCCCAGACCTCCCTCTCCCCAGCCACCTCCTCCAGCTCATCCGGGGGAACACCAAGGCGTTCCCAGGCCAGCCGAGAGATATAATCTCTCCAGCGCGTCCTGGGTCTGCCCTGGGCCTCCTCCCGGTGGGACATGCCCGAACACCTCACCCAGGAGGCGCCCAGAGGGCATCCTTGTCAGATGCCCGAACCACCTCAACTGGCTCCTTTCGATGTGGAGGAGCAGCGGCTCTACTCTGAGCCCCTCCCGGATGGCCGAACTTCTCACCCTATCTCTAAGGGAGGCCAGCCACCCTTCGGAGGAAGCTCATTTCTGCCGCTTGTATCCATGATCTCGTTCTTTCGGTCACTACCCACAGCTCGTGGCCATAGGTGAGGGTCGGGACGTAGATCGACCGGTAAATTGAGAGCTTCGCTTTTACACTCAGCTCCCTTCAAAAATTCATTAAAAATCATCCTGAGTAGTTGAGGTCCAACTTTCAACAGATTCCTCCTCTTGAGACCTGCTGTACCTGTGTGCCAAGTTTCAGCCAGATTTACTGTAATATTCCTCAGAAATTACAGGAAACTTGTATCCAATTTCCCTGTCAAATTAATAAAGCTTCTCCGATTCTGATTCTTCTTTACAATATGTATATTTTTGGCATAAATAAAATCACACTGAGGTGCAGAATATCTTTCAAAAAGGTAATTTTGATAGTCTTTAAATACTCATTTTAATCTCAGATCCTTTAATCTGAGTGGCACAGTGGCGTGGTGTTTAGCACTGTTGCCCCATAGGAAGAAAGTCCTGAGTTCAATTCCAGCATCAGGCTGGTGTCTTTCTGTCTGGAGTTTGCATGAGTTCTCTCTGGGTACTCTGGCTTCCTCCAGTAGTAGTTAAAAATGTGACTTTGTCTTCTCTTATCTGTATAAAGCATTTGCATTCTATTTTTATCCTATTGTATATTTTATTCTATTTATTCTACTATATATAGTATTTTATTGTATTCTATTTTGTATATTTGTGTACAGTATTTTATTCTTATTGTATTCCAATTTTGCTATATAACTTTTGCACTGTCCACTTCCTGCTGTGACAAAACAATTTTCCCACGTGTGGGACTAATAAAGGTTATCTTATCTTATCTCTTTGTCATTGTTTTCTGTTTTTACTGTTGGTTGATTTTACACTGTAATACGAAAATGCACAGCAGTGCTGAGGATCAAACTCTTTTAGTTTTACTCATCTTTTTCAATATTTAGCTTTCTAGGAGACATTTTTTTATTTATTTTCACAATGATGGGGACCAGTTGTCAATGTTTTTCAAAAGTCCTACACACACTTTCCTGTACTCAACCAATGTGTCATCATCTTCCAAAACTACTCCAACAAACCTGGACAATTTTTCCATAACACCAATTAACAAAATCACAAAACAGTTGCTCAAGAGTATTCAGCCATCAGTGAAGTATGAAGGTTATTATACATTAATGCAATTTTACAAAAAAAGACTTTTTAAAATTATTTTGTAAAATTCATTTCAAATATCTTTAAATGAAATATATTTAATTATTTTTATGCGTCAAAAATATTTTTTCAATGTGACACAAAGTAATTTGACAGTTTTCAGCCGTTGCCTGTAACATTTTTTATGTTGTTTAATTGAACATATAAAGTCAAAGGTCATCTGTAAACACTATTTATGTGTAACTAATAGGAATTATCCAAATGATCAAAATTGAACAGGCAAGTATGAGTTATGAACATTTCTAAACATTACTTTACTTTCCTGAAATGCGTCCGATGATATCCGGTGACCTTTTCATCCGGGACACTGATTAAGGGTGAAGGTGATAGTAGCCTAGAGCCCAATGAGTCAAGTACTTGCGGTGGCGGTGTGATGCGTGCACAGCCTCTATAAACAAACAACCACTTTTAAACAAATTTGTTAGAAATAAATTTGATTTTAATACATAATTTAATAACTTTTCCTACGTAGGCTTATTTCCTTGAACCCGAAACACAAATTATCAGACTGTTGCTTTGTCCATATCTTTGACTATAATGGTCGTTAACAATAATATGATTAGTCTGTTTCCATCCGAGACCATTTCGCTCACCCCAGTGGTTTTAAATATATCATTTCGAGTAATACAGGAAATATGTAAATATAACAAGTTCATGACAAAAACTGAAAATGTTACTGTTTGGCAAATACATTGAAGCCTTTGTTTTTTAATTTCTTATTTGTGTTACAGAACCTCCACATTTCCATCCTTTGGAAAGGCAAGTTTTATCCTTAAACAATATTTTGAAGTTATATAGTGTAAAAAAATTAAAATATAATTTTATAGTTCTAGATCTCTCTATTTTATTTAATTGTTTTACTTGCATTTACAGACACGGAAAATTCGTCTGAAACATGAACATATAATAAAATGCATTGAGACTTTCTCCGAACCACAAAACAGAAAGAAACACCGTGTTCACCGAGGAGACGCATTCTGGAGTAACGTGTGCAAAGACCTGGGAGTGCCAAATCATTGTACAAATCGTAAGAAACTTAATCATGTTGCTCTGCACTACCAAAAGGTAAGCACTCTATGATATCTATGTTTAGAGTCTGAATACTACTCTGGACTTAGTATTTATCAAGGAGAGTGGCAAACATTTATTAAGCTCTGAATGAATTACAGAGCAAAGATTGAGTGAGCAACAGAAGTTTGTTTAGACCTGAAGAACAGTGGATGAATAATAAAAACTGTGCCTTGCACAGGCACACCTAAGTATAACTAGGTGGAAGGATACTGTTTTACATTACAGATAGATGAAAATGTAATGACTACATGTGTATTAACAGAGAACCATGGAAGTCAGACACAAACCCAAAAATATCCATGTTGAAGGTGATAGTGGGACCTCTGGAGAGAACACATCTTCTTTGGTACGTATTTCAAAACAAAATTACAGGATTTCTTTGATGTTACATATATTGTTATGAATTCAAAAGTTACATTTTTTAATTGTATTAATGTTTACATGGTTAAACAATCATTTACACATGAATTTATGGTTTTCTATCACTTGTAGTGTAGTGGTAACTCCATAGTGTAGTGGTTAATAATAACACCTAACATGAGACATATTGCATTAATGGATGGAGGCACAAAAACAGGAACCGTTGTTGTTTGAAGGGCAAACGCATATGGCTCTGGCCACCTACAGTACACCCATTCAAGTCTTTGAGCAGGGTACATTAAGATTGTTATTTTTTATTTCAATTCTGCTGTTTCACTAAAGGAATTTCTATGTTTTGCTTTTTGGGTGTTACACTTTTTTCCTTCACATTTTCATGCAGATTTTAACGTTTACTCTAAAATGTAAGTTAAATCAGCCACCAATACCTTTAGCACTGCCTAGCTTGTGCTTCAATATTGTATCAAACAAATATAAATGATTTATATTTGCTACTGGGTGGCTGTGGGTCAGGTTGTAGAGCAGGTATACTCGTCGATTCCTGGCTCAGTCTGCATGCCAAATATCCTTTGGCAGGATACTAACCCCAAGTTGCCCTCTGATGCGCTCATCGGAGTGTGAATGTGTGTAAATGTTTATTAGTTTCACTTGATTTTAGAAGTGCATGTATGAGGTGTTGTGAATGTGGTATGTTGTACAGAGCGCTTTGAGTACTCGGGAGAGTAGAAAAGCAATATATATAAATCAGTCCATTTATCATCTGTGTGTGTATCAATCAATCTTTATTTATAAAGCACTTTTCATACAAAGATGTAGCACAAAGTGCTTCACATGGTTAAAAGCAGCCCACCCTGCCCTCCAGCTCACTCCCCACACTCTCATTAACATAAAGTAAGTAAATTACTTGTATTATGTCCACACTGCAGAAGACAATATTTTCATATAAAAGCCATATAAATATATATAAGGCTTCACAACATTGTGGTGTTCAACAAACATTGCTTTAAACTCTACTAAAGAACTTGCTGTGACACCGTGCAATACAGAGTAGTTGATTTCACATTTCTATTATCCAGTTTCCATTTTGCATAGGTTATATAAACATCTATTATATTTGTAATATAGAGTCAGCTCTATGCTAAACCTTTTAAACTAAAACATGTAGTTCCTGTTTTACCTTACTATACTCATGAGTTAATAATTATTTCACACTCAGGATGAAGGAAACACTGGAGATGTGTCCATCTGCAATGGAAGGAAATGAATCTCTCTTTGCTCAAACAGGTTGGAATTATTTATTACATTACTTTGAACTACTTTTACTCGATGAAAACAATGTCTCTATTTAAAAATTATTTCTTTGTTTGACAAATAAAATGATATTCAAAGGATGTTGTGGAGGACAGTGATGACAATGGCATTGTCCTAAACATTTCTCCTGAATTGAAACAAACTGGTGTCTCCATCACGTCTACATCCCTCGAAAAGGTAAAGTATTTTCCACATAACATTTCTGTCATGAAATTACATCACCTATTTTTAATAAATTCTTTTTATGCATTATAGGACTGGAGTAGAAATTCATCCAACAGAAGTGACAGTAGTAATGCTGAAGAGGAATTCTACAAATGCTCTTTGCCACAGCAGCCATGTTTGTTTTCATTGACCAGAAAGACTGGCAAGACCTAAAAACACACAGAAAGGAGGCTTTTCAAAGGTATGCAGTGGACTAATGTTGTAGCCACTGGCATTAAGTCAGTACACCCATTTTGCAGTTTTGGATTTAAGAGGCAGACCATCAAGACCAGTCAGTCACAGTCTAAGACGGCTGTATTCTCATGTAATGGCATACTGCCGTTTTAAGGACTGTCCAGTGAAAGTGGAGGTTAAAGATGAAAAAACCCTGAAGGCCGATGTGCTTTTCCAAGGAGGTGAGGAGTGCCACAACACAAAGGAAATAAAAACAAGACCTGTGTGTGGACAGTCCAGAGATGTAATAGCAGAAAAACTGGAAACCAAAATGCCAAGAAGTCTTTATCTGGATTCTCTAAATCAAATACCAGAAAAAGCTTTCCAAGCAGGGTGTCGGGATGAGGCTCCATCTAAAGATGTCTTGAAAAATATTGCCTTGTCCCACAGAAAAAACAGAGACCTCATTTAAATGAGACGGCCAGTCTGCAAATGTTAATAGACAGACAGCAAGGACTTCCAAAAGAAGTCCTTCAGAGAGTGCTCCTGCATCCAAAAGGTATAATGCTGTGGTCCAAAGAAACACTTTCAGTGTTTTACCAGCGGTGCAAAGACCACATAGTATATTTGGATGCAACAGGAAGCATCTAAAGATGATGCTTCTGCTACTCCGTACTATGTGTATGAAGTTATAGTTAGAAATCCTTCAAGGGATCATCACCTCTACCAACAGCAACTTCTGTAACATGTGACCATACCACTGCTTCTGTTACATATTTTCTACAAGCATTTCAAACAGAGCTTACACAAATGTATGGAAGCAGGGCAAACAAAAGGCCAGTAATGATGTGATGGCTCACTGGTGCTTCAGTCCATTGCTGGAACATTCTGCAGAGCAAGTTTGGAAGACCTTTTGGAGCGATACTTCCAGGTTATCACAGGACAGTTAGACATGGATAACTTCAACATACCCATTCTCCACCGGTGTTTGAGTCACATCATGAAGAACGCAAAGGATCTTTGCAAAAAGAGGTATTTGTGCCAGAGTCTGTGAGTACGATTGTTATTTTTCTGTTTTAAGTATTTCTTTGGTGTTAGTGTTCTTGTAGTTATTGTTGACTTGCTAATTCATCTCTATTATAATTATATTTTGTTAATGTTGTTTCTGCTAATGATTAGACTTTGTGTTTAGTATGCATGCTTATTGTTTATATGCTTTTTTCCACTATAGACTACAGAAACACTACAAATTTGGCACGTTTTTGGATTACTGGCCTGTTCTTCCAACTTGAAAGACATGGATGGCATCATTATAAGTGCAACAGTTGTTTTCATGCAGTGGACCAGAAGTGAACAAACACCTGCAGAACCTCAAACTGCTGATCGATCAGGCGGGGAATGGGGATGCTGAAGAAACAGACATCCTTCCAGAGGATTATAAGGTCATTTTAAAATTCAGCTTGGATTTCAATGGTTAAGATATTAATTGTGTTCATGATATAGTGTGACACCAATAACATCGTTTGTAGCACATTTCTGTGTTTTTAAAACAGATTAAGACTTTCTTTAAGAATCAAAAACATTATATGATATTTAAATTTTTATTTCAGACGGCAATAGTTCACTCATCACTTAAACAGCACTTTGCAGAAGTCATTGCCAGTGCCCACCTTGATGTGACTGGACCACCGAATGTGTACCATGCACCAGCATTCATTTCAAGTATTTCAAAGTACTTTCTACCACATGCTACCTTGTGGTCAGGAATGCTGCTTGGTATGTCTTGTTTTGGTCAATCAACACTTATATGTTGTTATTTATGTGCTTTATTGATTAAAAATTGTGTTTTTCTTTAGGAGACCTTGGACGGCATGGGAAAGGCTCAGCGTATGGCTTTCTCAGTAAACGGTACAATCATGTGTCGCAGTTGAAGAAGCAGGTAGAATAAGTTAATACAGTAAAAGAAACATTATGCTGAATTTGGCCAAAGTGTAAATGATGTAATTACCATTTTCAGAACTACACTGAAGACAATCGAACATAAGGGATCATGGAAAAAGTCACTGGGACCTGAAAAGGATTCGCTTTGAACGAAGGCGTCTCGCTGGCCTAGATGACTTTGTGCAGATATATCAGAGGAAACATGATGCTCTTCTCCGAGAATATGGCCATGTAGGCAAAAAAAGGAGGAAGGTGAGGTTTGAAGAGGATAATTAACATTTTGGGACAGATTTGGTGCAGTTTTTACACAACGAAAGTCATTCACACTGCTGTTGTTGCATTTATCCAATCTGTAATGTATATTCCCATTCACATTAGAAATGGTCTGTTTTTGTGCATGCTTTAGTCTAAAATGTCTTTGGTACTGTCGTTGTGACTTTGTGTTATTAAAGAACATTTTACTGCATTACATGTGGTTAGAATGACATTTCTGATGTGATAAATATAGGAGATTATTTGACTAACAACTGTAATTAAACAAAGACAGGAAGCATTAAGCATTTTACGCTCCAATAAATTTGGGATTACAGTAAATGTCCTTGACGGTTTGCATGTTCGTAATCTTTTGTACATGAAGATCAGATCTAAAAAGTATTGTTAATTATTTCAAAAGTATACTTTTCAGTCTTACCGAGTGGAGACCGAGAAGTGGAAGAAAAAAAGTAGAAAACGAAAAGGCTTCTATGTAACTGCTCTGATGGGAAAACGAGTCAAACAGGTATCATCATTTTTTCTTTCATATATGTCACTAAAACATTTTCTATTTGAAAGCTTGTGTGTTGTAATCAAATTTAAATGTATACTTTGCTTTTTTTTTACAATTGTTCAATTAGGCATGTAAAAATACTGTAATCTTACTGTAATTCTCTTTATGCTCCTGTGATTTAATTCATTTTATGTTTATGAAAGTAAATAACGATGTTAACTATACATAACTGTACAGTAATTATAACTCATCTATGTGTTAAAACTGTGTTGTATACATCAGATAACCATGTTATGTGCCATAATACATTTTAAATTAAAAACATCATTAGTCTTTCACAGCTTTTAGGAAAACTTATGAAAATCATGATATTGTGCACTCCACACATGGCAACAGCTACCCATAAAATACTTGATGTTAGTGAAATAATGAGCATTATTGTTAGTTATTGCTGTTGTAGAAGACCATTTATATCACTTAACATTTTGTTCTGTAAATGCAGTAACATATAAACACAGACTGTATATTGTCTAAACCTATGTATGTATTATAGATGGAGAATAATTTAAGTTCTGCTAAAGACAAACATGTTCATGTGTGTTCTGTAAGTATTCTGTGTTCTTCCATGTAAAGTTGTAATTTTATTATTTTTATAAGGATCATCAAGAAGAACCACCACACTCAGATGAGCCCACAGAGCAGACTGAAGCTGTCACTACACAGGCTTGATTATACATACATACACAAACCCTTAATTATCATTTTAAAGAGGTTGCTAGTAAATATTTATTAAAAGAAAAACAAGCTTTCTTTTTATTTAAATACTTTGAAAGTAGTTCTCCCGGATGCTCCTTGAAGAAGCCTTGGGAACAACACCACCAATGGCCAAATTACATCCCTGATCAGTGACAATATATTTAGTTTTTAATCATTGGCTGTAGATATTAATATTGTATCTCTGTACTCATATTCTCATAACCTACAGATGATGATATGAATGAAAAAATGTAATTTGACGATTCATCACCCATTAAAAACTGTGGCCACTGATGTTTTTAATTTTGCATATCACAGTCAGTGAGCCATATTTGGCTTCATTGATTATTACTTCTTGGCAGTCGTTCCTATTTTTGATCCGACAATCCAAACAGTGAAGGACGAGGAAATCAGAATGAGGATCCAACTCCAACTTCCATAAGTCAGCTGATCATTGTTTTTGTCATATTAATGTTTGAATTATGGTAATTTAGTTTTGATTGATATCAATAGGAAAATATGGAGTGCAAGGCAAAAATGACACTTTAAAACAGTGAATTATAATATACTAGCACACCACACATATTAAACAATATTTAAATGGTAAAGTGTTTTCATTTATTATAGAGCACAGAAGATATAGAAGGATGCGATGTGCGAAACACCTCCAGAAAAGTCCAGGAGGAGGAAAAGGGCAACACGTTGGATAAATTACAGGTAAATCAATGTGTATTCTACTGTCTTTAACTTCAATGAAATCAAACAGTCATAACATCATGATCACTAGAGTTGCTGCTGTCATTCAGACACAGAAACATGCAGAGGATCACATGAGAAGAACATGTGAATTTTTATGTTTGAACTTTTTGTGCCAAACTCAGGCTTCTGTATCCTGTTCTGCTGAAAACTGTTTCTGTTCCCTTTAAACTATTCATCCTTTTAATAGCTTTTCCAAGCTAATTAATTATTGATCGTGGTAGGTTACACTGATGTCAAATTGAGTTATTAGTATTCACACATTAAATTTGAAAGTAACAATCTTGTGCACATAAAACAACTTTTCCATAAATACTTAACTTGTCCTATCAATGTATTAGGTCTCTATAATGGTATAACACAGAGTCATTTATATGTCTTGATGAACTGTCAATCATCCTTTTTATGTCAGTCTGAAAAACTTGACTCTGTTCATCTGGACGTTTTCAGTGGGAGAAACATTTCGTCATCATCAGGTGACTTCTTCAGTCTCAGCTGACTGCAGGTTTCCCCCAAATTATAAAGAGTACATTATCATCATCACTGAAACCAGCCAACTGAAGTAATGATGGGTTGTGGGGTGAATTGCTTCATCATAATTATGCAAATATGAGCATTGATGAAGAACGAGTCATCAAAGACCACTAATAAATGCCCATGAGTCAGTATGCAAATGTACGTTTTGTAAGATGCGGGAAATCTGGAGTTATTTGTGGACTTTTTTGACAAAAGAATTTCTTACTCTTGTGCCACAAATACAAATACACTGTTTATTTTGCCCATAGGTCAGTGCACTGTGGAAAAGACAGGAAACTGTTGTTGCTGTGATTCCATCACAAATAAAAGGAACAACTTTATAGTTCACCACAGCTGAAATCACTGGAACCTCATCGATGGTTAACAGGCGAGGTACCTGGAAAAGACTCCAAAATAAATGAAGCTGTATTTTAATTACTGTGTTACAGTAATCCTTTCAAACCCCAAATTTAATTTCCTGCTGTTTGTTTTGCTTTATTGCTATTCATAGAGCAAAAACATCACTGATCCTAATGCTGTTCCCATATCAACAACACATTTTATCATCCATGTTAGACAGATGCAATGTTTTTATAGACACAGCTATTGTTCATACATGCTTTAGTCTTAAATGGATTTGTTACTGTGCTGATGCACTTGAATCTTAAAAGGTTTTATACTGTTGTCAGTCACAACTCCAGATCGCTAACTTTCATGCGTAATGACCAGCATTGCTTTAATTAAAAAAAAAAAATAGCCGTAAAAATTAAAAATATTTATCAAAGATAAAAAAAGTGAAATTGTCAAAGACGAACTTTCAGTCTTGAGTCACATTTTGTATCCAAATTTTCCATGAAAACACAACTGAAGGATTTAAGAATGTTCTGTGATGGTAACTGTGGAAGTTATTGGACTATATTGTTTTTTAAATCTGTTTGTATGAAAATGTGAAACGTTTATGACACAAAATGTTCAGTTTGCTGTTCTTGGCTGACAGGAGTCACCCACAGTGTGGTCTTCGGTTGATAGAAACCTTCTGCCTCCAGATCTGCTTTGTTGTATTTTCATCATTTGTCTTCTGTGTACTTTGGTTTTATATAGTGGTTATTTGAGTTACTGTTATTATCCTGTTAGCTCAATATATTCTTTCCTTTTGTAACGTTTGACATCAACCAGCTATATTCTCATAGAGAAAATCACATAGAAAATCAGCCAATCAATGAAAATGAAAACAGTGTGTTTGAGTGCTTTAGAGAGTAAAATTCTTACATTGATAGCACTACATTATTAATTAATCATGGATTACATATTTTCAAAAACATAATTAGCAGTTTAAGTTGACCTCTCTTCATTATTCAGTGTTTTTTACAAGATTATAGAGCGTGCCCTGCATGATGTTGGCTGCAAGTTGGATTTGGGCAGTAAGGTATACATACTGAACCACTACACTGCCGGTGTCATCCTGACGGGAAAAGAGAAATGATGAGGAGGCACTGTTTGTCAAAGCTAATAAATACATATTGCAATATAAATATATTTGTATTTTACATTGTATTAATGCTAAAACAAATACAATATTATGGAAAAATGAGGGTTTTGTTTTTCAAATTATGTCCTGTAAGTGCCATAAAATTTCATCCCTGGAAACATTTTTTACTTTCTGAGACAACTGGATTCATCAAACCCAGATTTGTGGTGTGTTTGATGTCCCACTATGAAGTCCTGCACCTCAAATACCAGTATACTGGAATACTAATGGTTTCCTATCAGTTTCCATTAAAAACTGAAATTTAAGGTGTTCGACTGTAGTAAATCGTGTGTGGACAAATAAGATAATAGCAAATGGAATCTGTAAATCAGCTTGACTTATTATAACAGGGATTGATGGGGATTGATGTAATAATATCTTTATAACTGCTTTTCCTGGGCTCATTTTAAAAATCAGCTGTAATAACTGATCAAACAAGTTATAGTCAAACCTCTCAAGCATGATAAAAGACATATTTTTATCTGTAATTACTGGCTAGAGAATTAATTATATTATCTTTTCAGTTACAGTAAGTAAAGCAGACAGCTGTCTTTACCTTGTTGATCCAGCAACACAAGAGAGCTTGAAGAATCCAAAGTGGCAGCACAAAAATCCAGGTAAATTCTATTTTTCAAAAATGAAAGTGAATATATTATCATTTACTTTTATAGTGCTGCAGTGTTTTCCACATTTGTAGGCCAGGCCTTATCGGTGGGCTGGGATGGTAATGTGCCTCAGTAATTACATGTTAGCATGAAAAAGTACAAGTTGGTTGTTAGTTTATTATTTGACTTAATATTGTGTTAAATGACAGTATTAAGTAAACTGTATGTGTCCCAATGGCAGATCCAGGGTCAGTCATTGGCCTGAAGAACTTGCTTTAGCAGTTTAGATCCAGCAGCTTATGTTTGTAATGTGTTGGTTGATTTTTGGTTTTTCTTTCATTATATATGACTTTCCCTGTTTTTTCAGTGGAATTAAACTTTTTGATTCTGTGTGTTTTTGGTGGTGCAGCCCTATTGGCTTTGGGACTGTGTAAATTATAGTGAATTGTGATTACTATAGACGCTTTAATACAGTACTCAGAGCCAGTGCTGTTGTAGTTTTTGTCTAAGTGATATCTCTCGACCGTCTTTGTTTCCCATAAATAAAGAATGTGGCATTAAATTAAGCCACATGTTATTCCAAAATGTTTTAGAGTATTTTTCAAATTCTGTGTGCTGACATTGAACATTCAAAATAAGGTAATGACCTGCCGGCCTGCCAGCGTGCCGAGCGGGTTCATTTTGTGTTCTAGTTCAGAACAGTTTTCTGTTTGCCATCCAGCATTAAAGCTGTACTTAAGTTCACCTTTTGTTTCCGTGAGTCTGCATTTTAGGTCCTTTTCCTGCCTGCACACGGCCCTCACATGACAGTATGACCCTTGCACAGGGAGTTCTTCAACATGAGGCGTACTGCAGTCAACAAGACTGACTGGGTGGGTATCAAGGTAAAAGCAGGAGTTTTGAAACAGCCAGTACAGAAGGACACAAACAGCTGCCATGTGATTGTCATCTTGGTAAAGTAACAAAGACAAATAATGTTTGTGCTGATGGTGCATTATAAAATTGAGTCTGCTATAGAAAAGCAATATGACTAAATTATTTTGGAATATTTTGCTATTTCCATAGATGGCAAAGGCGTTCATGGAGTCCTTTCCCAAAATAGCAGACATGACATTTGAAACAACAATTAAAGCAAAGGTACAGCAGCGTGAAGCAACTGCTTTACATATACTGGGAGCCTCAGGTTTGTGTTATAGCACAAAGAAATCACTTGTATTTAAATATTCATTGTCAATCACTAATTTTACTATATTTGTAACAGTGTTGGAGGCAGAAAACAATTGTGCCATGTGTTCAACTCCAAAACCACCTTTTCCAGGGCCTTCAATCACCACATGGGTGAGACAGATTTGTAATTGGGGATATTATTTAACAAAATCTATTGTGTACAGTTGCTTTTGTTATTTGGTTTTTGTTTTGAGGAAGAGGGGAAATATAGCCTTAACTTGCATGTAATTGTTTTTGGCTTGGTGTGTTAGTTATTTTGAATATTTGATAAGGAAAAAATATGCAATACATACTAATGTCAGATTAATAAAGATATTCATGTTAAATCACGTGATTAAAGAATTTATTTATTTTTGGTTTGTTGAACATTCCCAGATCCAGTGTGACAGCTGTTCAAGGTGGTTTCACACACAGTGGCTGCAGATGAACACTGAGCTGTTTCAGAAGGCAGAGGCTGCAGAATGGGAGCGCGCTCTCTGTGGAAAATAAATACTCGCATTTATTTTGTAAAATGTATATAAGGTTGAATAATGTCATGTAAATTCTTATTTGTACTGATAGAAACTAAGGAACAGATATAAATTGTTCTTATACATTTTGTATGTGTACATATGCAGGTTATGTATTTCAGAAATGTAAGTAGAGCTCGTTCGTTTAGATTTTGTTTGCATTCTTTTTCATTTTAATACCTTTTGTAGAAAAATGACACTAAATTTAGAAAATAATGTGATTCTGGCAGTTTGGGTTTGTGAGCCTTTTTGCATTGGTTTTGGTGTTGATTCAGATTACTATTGATCAATGTATGTAATTCTTGTTTTTGCTGTTATTAGTTAGTAGTTTTAATTTGGCGATACTTTGTTCTTCTAATTCTCCCTGACAGCTCATAGTTGCTCAGTCTTTACTGCTTTGTTTACATGGATCCTTTCGTGTCACCATTACGTTCCAATCGCCCTTGTTTGTTAGTGTGAGGTATACGTTCGTCATGTTTCCTGTTTGAAGAGTCTGTTTCCTTTCTCATGTTCAAGTCTTGGGTGTACCCCTTCATATTTGATCTCATACTGCTGGTCGCCATCATGTTCAGGTCTGTAGTAGTGTTGTCATAGTCACAGTAATATTCATAGCAGTCGTAGTTTAGTCTTGCCCATTTCAGGATTAATTACAGTTATTGTATGTTCAAGTTTCTTCCATCAGCCACAATAAAGGGCTCTCTTTGAGTTCATCACAGTTTTGTTGTCCTCTGTGTCCTGCTTTTAAATTACATCATCTCACCTGCTGTATAGTAAGTAAAACATATTCCATAAACTCTTTGTTGTGGACGTCGGTCCGAGGTCAGCGGTCAGGACCGGTGGAGTGACCGCAGGCCTGGTTGTTCCTGCTGAATCCCGTCCTCGTGCTCAGAGTGTTTCCAGGACCGAGCCTTTGATATGTGAAAGCAGAAACTCGGCCTGCGTCCCCACACCACGCAACAAGCAGCAGCGTGGCACCCACACGTTAAATACATTCATTCCCATCTTCAATAAGCATGAAGCAATAATCCTGAGGACAAAGAAACTCCGGAGGACTGATGAGTGCAAATATAAATGAATGCAAACAGCATGAATTTTAAAGGTGGGCAAACTTTCTGCAGACTTTGGGAGAAGTAGGTTTGGTGATCAGGCAGGCGTGCAGTCCTAACAAAGCTGTCTGCATGGTGCTGCTGAGAGCGGAGGAACTCCTCGCTGAGTCCATATGAGTTTGTTTGAACTGTCGGCCGCTTCGCTCTCACCTTGACTCACGCTGTGAGCTGCAGAGTTTTCACTCTCCGGCTCCTTTCTGCCTGGCGGATCAAGGCCCCCGACGTTCCTCCCATCGATCGCTTCCTCCCGCGTTCAGAGCGGCGGAAGAATTTATCCAAAACATATTAGTAGAGTTTCCAACCGTCCCGTAAAAATCGTCTCGTATTCAGAGAAAATATTACGCGTTTCGTGTTGAGCTGAAAAGAAACACAGTTTGTCCCAGACTTCAGCTGAAAAAGACACAAAGCTGGATTTATTCTGTGTCTTTGCTGCACAGCTGCCTCTTCTTCTCTCATTCTCTCCCCTCCCTCTCCTGTTTCTACTTCAATCATGAAACTGATCAATGATCAGCTGATCGGCTTTTCTCTCTTGTTTGTTTATCGCCCACTTTGCGCCAGAAAGAGGAAACCAGCGGATGTCGCGTTAAACAACAGCAGCACGTTTGATCAGCTGTTGTTAGAATGTATTTAATATTACTTTCTAGTATCAGCTGATGTTTGCTGGAGCCACAGCTGTAAAGCTGCTGGTCATGATGTCGGTTTGGATATGTGGTGAGAGGCATTAACATGGAGAGGGGGGCACAAAGAAACACTTTTCTTTCTCATTCTCATTTAAAATGTCTCGCTTTTAAAAAATAATGATCTGAATCTTACAACAAACGATTGATAGATTGATACATATATACCATCAAGACAGTGAACATCACTGTCACAACAGCGTTTGTTTTCATTCAAAGGCTTTATGATGTTTCCTATAATGGTGGGCCGGTCCAGCCCTGTATGCAGCTCATCTGCAGTCTGGTGTTACCTACATCTTCCTATTCAGAAGGCAGAATTTCAGAGTTCTGAGTACAACCAAAGCACCACGACTGCAGTTTTTGTGTTGGATGTAAAAAGCGCACATGACGCTGTGGCGTAGGCTAGAATCATGGCGGCGGTCGACGACGGTCCAGGCGTGATTTCTCTCGTGGAAATGTGCACATTATCTTTTCCTTTCTGTTGGTAGGTGGCTCAGTGCACTGTGGCAAGTAAGCAAGCTAGAAGACTCTGGCTGGGTATCCAGTTACAGAAGCAACACATTAACAAGAGAAGTCTGAGTAAAACCAAAGTTACTTTCCCTAGTAACTAGTTACTTTGAAAGTAACGAGTAACTTGAAGTAACTGAGTTACTTTTGATGGCAGTAACTAGTAATGTAACTAAGTTACTAATTTAAAGTAACTTACCCAACACTGGTGCTCAGTGTCTGATCTCAGGCTGGTTCTGCTTGGGAAGACTGGAGAAGGAAAGAGTTCCAGTGGAAACAGCATACTGGGAAGAGATGCCTTCAGAGAAATCTCCAGTCACTCATCAGGTAAGAGACACACAGAGTTTTTAATGGGGAGCAGCAGTAGGAATTCCTTACCTGTTACTTATTTTAGCGAGGACTCTGTAGGTGTGTAAAACGGGACACCATTTCTGTGCAGTTCATATCTGATCTAAATTAAGATGAGGTGATATATGTTTTCTCCTCTTCAGTGGCTGCTGAATGCTCCAAGCAGCAGGAAAGGGTGGTGAAGAAGATGGTCTCTGTGGTCGACACTCCCGGCCTCTTTGACACCTTCCTGCCTGAAGACGTTGTGAAGAGGGAGATCTCCAAATGCATCAACATGTCGGCCCCGGGGCCCCACGCCATCCTGCTGGTCATCAAGGTTGGACGCTTCACAGCAGAGGAAAGAGACGCTGTGAAGAAGGTGGAGGAGATCTTTGGAGAGGGTGCCTGGAGGTACACCATCATCATCTTCACTCACGGAGATGTAGTTGAGTCAGACTTGGACGAGACCTTGGAGGAGGCAGGAGCTGAGCTGCAGGAGGTCCTGCAGAAGGCTGGAAACAGATACCACGTCTTCAACAACCTCAAAACCAACGACCGCCGCCAAGTCCTCAATCTGCTGGAGAAGGTGGATAAGATGGTGGCAGACAACGGAGGAGAGTTTTACTCCAACTACACCTACCTGGAAGTTGAAGAAATGCTAAAGAGGAGAGAGTCGGAGCTCAGAGAGTTCTTCAAGAAGAAGCTGATGGAGGCTCAGGAGGAGAAACAGCAGGTGGAGGAACGGATGAGGTCTGAGCTGGAGGAGTTGAGGCGGTATTACCACATGTTAGAGAGCGGAGTCGGTCAGGTCGTGGAGCAGGTGGCCAAAGACGACTCCTTAGATGAAATCCTCACCAATTTCCACCACACCCTGAAACTGAACGGAGCTGTTTCTGACTCTTGTACAGAGCTGGCACCATCAGTTATGTAGCTCTGTTCTTCACATGGACCAACATATGGAACAGACTCTTTACAACTACATGCATGTATTTATTAGTACGTTTCTGCAGCAATTTATGTGATTTTACCAGGATCATTTTCTGTAAGCTCGGTGTACTTTATGTTTCTAAAGTTTCACACTGAAAGTTCTCACAGAGTGATGGACTTTCTTTCTGATCACAGTCAAAGAGCTAAAGTGCTCCACCTGAAGCAGTTCAGATTCTGAGCAAACTAAAGAATTAGAAGCTCCATCAACTTTTAGAAGTCATGGATTTTCTCTACTGCAGCTGAAGGCGGATGTTTTCCCAGTGAATTGGTGAGATCTTCAGCATTCATGAGCTGGAAATTTGTCCTGGAACGGCTGATGTGTTTGCAGCACCTGAATGAAACACAGGTTAACTGCAGTTCTGAATGTTGTTTCAAACTCTGATTCTGCCTTTAAATTAACTAAAAAAACATGTTTTTAGTCCAAAGATCAGCAGTTATGCTAATGTGCCTTAGTAGCTACCATCAATTACACAAAATCAGTAATAACAAAGTTTATAGAGGTTTAAAGAACCAGCCAGACATTATGACAGGATGCTGTTTACCCTGTTCACAAACTTTAGGTGGTTAACATTTTTATCCTTATGTTGGACGTGGAAAAAAACCCTTCTCTTTCTCACCTGCTGAATCATCAAAGAAGTGAAGAGCGCCACCTGCTGTCCAGTCTGTGCCACGCAGTCAGGGTCGTTACATGAACCGAGTGAAATAATAACCACACAACCCTGTAACCACCTATCTGACAAAGCTGTTGTCTGTAAAAGTAACATTAAACTAAATGTTAGAGCAAATGAAACCTGAAAGCAGCTGAGGAATGCTGTGACTGTTATACTGCCCCCATCTGGTCAGTTCAGCCTGACCAGTTCAGATCTGGTCAGGCTGAACTACAACACTATTCTCTGTAATCTTCATCGAGCAGGCTGTTCAAAAACAAGAGTCATGAAGTGGTATAATTCTCAAACACGTAGCCTAAAGCAGATAACTCGTAAGCTGGAGAGGAAATGGCGTGTCACAAATTTAGAGGATCATCATTTAGCCTGGAGAAATAGTTTGCTGCTTTATAAGAAAGCCCTCCATAAAGCCAGAACATCTTACTATTCGTCACTGATTGAAGAAAATAAGAACAACCCCAGGTTTCTCTTCAGCACTGTAGCCAGGCTGACAAAAAGTCAGAGCTCTACTGAGCCAACAATCCCTTTAACGTTAACTAGTAATGACTTCATGAACTTCTTCACAAATAAAATTTTAATCATTAGAGAAAAAATTACCAATAATCATCCCACAGATGTAATATTATCTACAGCTACTTTTAGTACCATTGATGTTAAGTTAGACTCTTTTCTCCAATTGATCTTTCTGAGTTAACTTCAATAATTACTTCCTCCAAACCATCAACGTGTCTTTTAGACCCCATTCCTACAAAACTGCTCAAAGAAGTCCTGCCATTAATTAATTCTTCAATCTTAAATATGATCAACCTATCTCTAATAATCAGCTATGTACCACAGGCCTTCAAGCTGGCTGTAGTTAAACCTTTACTTAAAAAGCATCTCTAGACCCAGCTGTCTTAGCTAATTATAGTCCAATCTCCAACCTTCCTTTCATATCAAACATCCTTGAAAGAGTAGTTGTCAAACAGCTAACAGATCATCTGCAGAGGAATGGCTTATTTGAAGAGTTTCAGTCAGGTTTCAGAGCTCATCACAGCACAGAAACAGCTTTAGTGAAGGTTACAAATGATCTTCTTATGGCCTCTGACAGTGGACTCATCTCTGTGCTTGTCCTGCTAGACCTCAGTGCTGCGTTCGATACTGTCGACCATAATATCCTATTAGAGCGATTAGAACATGCTGTAGGTATTACAGGTACTGCACTGCAGTGGTTTGTATCATATCTATCTAATAGACTCCAATTTGTACATGTAAATGGAGAGTCCTCTTCACACACTAAGGTTAATTATGGTGTTCCACAGGGTTCAGTGCTAGGACCAATTCTGTTTACATTATACATGCTTCCTTAGGCAGCATCATTAGAAGACATAGCATAAATTTTCACTGCTATGCAGATGACACGCAGCTCTATCTATCCATGAAGCCAGGTAACACACACCAATTAGTTAAACTGCAGGAATGTCTTAAAGACATAAAGACCTGGATGGCCGCTAACTTTCTGCTTCTGAATTCAGATCAAACTGAGGTTATTGTACTCGGCCCTGAAAATCTTAGAAATATGGTATCTAAGCAGATTCTTACTCTGGATGGCATTACCTTGGCCTCCAGTAACACTGTGAGGAACCTTGAGTCATTTTTGACCAGGACATGTCCTTCAATGCACATATTAAACAAATATGTAAGACTGCTTTCTTCCATTTGCGCAACATCTCTAAAATTAGAAATATCCTGTCTCAGAGTGACGCTGAAAAACTAGTTCATGCATTTATTACTTCCAGGCTGGACTACTATAATTCATTATTATCAGGATGTCCTAAAAACTCACTGAAAAGTCTTCAGCTGATCCAAAATGCTGCAGCAAGAGTCCTGACAGGGACTAGAAAGAGAGAGCAGATTTCTCCTGTTTTGGCTTCCTTCATTGGCTTCCTGTTAAATCCAGAATTGAATTCAAAATCCTGCTCCTCACATACAAGGTCTTAAATAATCAGGCCCCATCTTATCTTAATGACCTTGTAGTACCATATCACCCTATTAGAGCACTTCGCTCTCACACTGCAGGCTTACTTGTTGTTCCTAGAGTATTTAAAAGTAGAATGGGAGGCAGAGCCTTCAGTTTTCAGGCCCCTCTTCTGTGGAACCAGCTTCCAGTTTGGATTCAGGAGACAGACACTATCTCTACTTTCAAGATTAGGCTTCAAACTTTCCTTTTGCTAAAGCATATAGTTAGGGCTGGACCAGGTGACCCTGAATCCTCCCTTAGTTATGCTGCAATAGACGTGAGGCTGCCGGGGATTCCCATGATGCATTGAGTTTTTCCTTTCCAGTCACCTTTCTCACTCACTATGTGTTAATAGACCTCTCTGCATCGAATCATATCTGTTATTAATCTCTGTCTCTCTTCCACAGCATGTCTTTATCCTGTTTTCCTTCTTTCACCCCAACCAATCACAGCAGATGGCCCCGCCCCTCCCTGAGCCTGGTTCTGCCGGAGGTTTCTTCCTGTTAAAAGGGAGTTTTTCCTTCCCACTGTCGCCAAAGTGCTTGCTCATACGGGGTCATATGATTGTTGGGTTTTTCTCTGTATTTATTATTGTGCGATCTATTGTACAATATAAAGCGCCTTGAGGCGACTTTTGTTGTGATTTGGCGCTATATAAATAAAATTGAATTGAATTGAAAGTGTTTAATAGTCCTCAGATTTGTGATTGCTGGTTATTAAACAGTTTCCTGAAAAAAAGGCAACAATGTTATTGATTTTTGATTGAATAGTTTCTTAAAATTATGTCCTTGCACAGGTCAGGGGTGTGTGATGCTGAAGTTCAGATTTTTCCAACTCGAGCGGTAGACGCGATACGCGTGTGTGCACAAAATGCAACACAAAAAGTGATGCGCGTGGTTTTATTCGCGAGTCAAACGCGCCAGACGCGCTGCTGTGACGCGCTGCTGTGACGCGCTGCTGTGAGGCGCTGCTGTGAGGCGCTGCTGTGACGCGCGTTTCTCACGTTTTTGCATTTTCACGACGCAAATCTGCTTCCGAATTTTTGCGGGACCCGCAATTGCGTGTCATCACGCTTCTACCTTGACTTTACATGTAAACCTGACGCTCTGGTCGCGTCGGTGTGAACACACCGTAAGTGCGGTGCAGGGTGTGATTTCAGAAAACAGTCGGCTTGTTGGCAGTCTCCCAGGATTGTTGTTCCCGCCTCTTTACCTTCTGTTTTTGTTCCTTTGTAAGGTAAAGACTCTACAATAGTACAAAGAAAACAGAGACAAAGTTGAGTCTCTGGCTATGATTCCTCTCCAGTGTGTTGCTCGTGGTGTCCTGAGATAATGTTTTGATGGGACCGCTCCGTGGTGCAGATCGGTGTCCCAGTGAGTGAGAATTTCCTCCCCAGCTTTTAAAGTGAGCCCAGTCTGTGGTTATGGAGTCACGGATTTACACACTTGGTGCTGTCTCAGAGTTCAGTGCTCTCCAGATGTGTTGGGGTGTTCCAGGTCATGCTTTAGAGCATGTGCTGACCAACATCTTCAACCTCTTCCTGAAGCAGTTGGTGGTCCCCACATCCTTCATCATCATTCCCGTCCCCAAGAAATCAGAGGTCTCAATGTTCTGGCTGAGCAGGAGAGGACACTGCAGTGACCATGACAACCAACTCATGCATCCCACTGTTGCCAGGAAGAAGGATCATATGAGGACAAACAGCAGAGCCAAAGGAAAGAGATCATCTCTCACTCATGGCTCTACTCCACTTTAACACCACCAGGGGGTGCTGTAAGCAGCCTGTTCTACAGGGGCTTGGTCTACAGGGGAAAGTAGCTGTGGCCAAAGCCCTGGCTCCACACATCAGGATCCAAAACCAAGACTGAACAGTCACCATCACCTGGAGAATGTCACAGCCTGGTGTCAACACAGGTAATGGAGACATTTCATTGGCCACACCCACATCAACAGGCGCAATAACAGGACTAATGGTGTGGAAAAGACAAGTGGTGGTGACAGTGGACTCATCTCTGTGCTTGTCCTGCTAGACCTCAGTGCAGTAGAAAAGGAAGTGGTGGATCTATGTTTCTGAGTGTGGGGCCATCAAGAGGCCACAGTATTCATAGAGGGGCCAAGTATTACTCCAACAGCACGTACAACGCTCCTTCTAACTGCTGTTTCCTTCTTATTTCTTTGTATACATGCAGCTCACACTCGACTGTGACTCCTGACCGTGTTTATGGGCCAAATGTTTTGTTCTTTACATCGTCTTTCTTCTATATAATTGTTAAACATTTAATAAATATGTCTACAAAAAAGATTTTTAAAAATCAGACATTTCACACAGACACCCAAATGATTTCTGACCTGATGCAGGAGGACTGAAGGTGCTCTTGACCAGCTTCTTCTTCTCTCCCTGCTCACTGTCAGCAGCTGGCAGGCTCAGGTCCTGCCTGAGACTTTTCATCTATCAGTGCCAAAGAATATGGGAAATAGCAACGCACAACATGCACATTACAAAACAAGTACATGAATCAGCATTACATTCATTAGTGAAGTGCTGACGTTCTTTCCTAAACTTTGGGCCTTAATTAACATTACTGTTAACTAATGTTTGCTTTGCTTCTTAACCAGTGAAGCACCGAGGGGCTTTCTGAGGTTCCTGCTCGTAAATGCCCAAAATGACTCGAGTATTTCTCTGCAACTACAAATATTACAGCACTGTGTCAGAGTCACTGAGGCTGGAACACAGAAAAAGGAAGTAGATTGATTTATTTTTAGACTTTATTGGCTGGAACCACTTTAAAAATACGCTTTGGGTCACAATTAACTCCAGAAAACCAGGAATCCACATATGAACATTATCTGTGCAAAGATTTATGCTTCTGCAGGTAAACAGTGAAACCTTACAGCACTAAATGCACAGATAGCCAGGCGTTTCACATTTTGGTACCATCTGCCAGTTTTAATTTCTTATTGAAGAGCAGAAATGATTTAATTTTATTTACATGCTTAAAAATGTTTGCTTTTGAATATTATTTGAAGAATTACCCACTCAGGCACTGTGGGCCTGTTTCCCTTTGCATAACCGAGTGTTGGAAACGTGCCTTTTCTCTTTAAACTCTGAGGGGCTGTAACTTTGGCTTCTATTGGCAGATTTGCCTGATTGACCCTCTTTTTAAAATAATTTTAGCCACGAGAATCAAGTTAACATCAATGTTTTTACGTCAGGTCCACCAATCAGAAGTTGCAGAGCAAAAAATACACGTAACCATAAATTTACATCACTCACCCTGGTCCAATCAAATGTCTGTAGCCGGGCAAAATTTGTGATTTTTGACGGGAAACGGCTCTGAGGCATTGTGGGAGATCGAGTGAGGAAGGGAAAGTTCTGGAGTCCCGACTGGATGTTCACACGTTGGAAGGAGCGAATTTTACGTTATATTTTATTGAACGCTGTGCATATTTGTGGTCTGCTGTTTCAGCTGGTTTGATGAATTTTGGTCGGAGCGTGATGAAACTCGCAGTTTTGGAATCTGTGAGATCTCAGCTTTTAAACCGGGGGTCCCCAATCCCAGTCCACGAGGGCCGGTGTCCCTGCAGGTTTTAGATCTCACCCTGGGTCAACACACCTGAATCACATGATTAGTTCATTACCAGGCCTCTGGGGAACTTCAAGACATGTTGAGAAGGTAATTTATCCATTTAAATCCGCTGTGATGGATCAAGGACACATCTAAAACCTGCAGGGACACCGGCCCTTGTGGACTGGGATTTGGGACCCCTGTTTTAAACAATGTTTTGCTAGCTGCAGTTTTGCACTAACGAGGCTGCGTTGTGTTTGTTGTGAAATGACGTAACGGCTCCTAACTGTTTGTTGTTCTTGCTGTATTTGGTGGTTGCAGAAATGGTTTAAAGGAGCTTTTAGCTGAGATTCAGTTTTTTTTAGGTACCACACACGCCGGGACTTATATTACAAAGCTCGTGTTACAGTCGATTAAACTGGATCTCTGCACCGATACTGGGAGCACTGGGGCTCATTTAATGTTTGTCAGACTTCAGCTACATGACAGCTGTGGGTAAATACAGATTTATGACATACCAACAAACTTCTCAAAATGTCGACTCTAACCAGTTGTTGAAAAGCTTTCATTGCAGGAGGTTCAAATCTTCTTCTGTAAGATTTCACACTGGAAATTCCTATTTTTCTCATTAGCACCACTAGTGTTGGGACTTGGATTTGAATCTGATGAGCACTCCTGCAAAGGACAGATGAGTGACAGCACAGGGGCACTTCAGGGGGCCAATCAAATTTCAGCTGGGACCAGTGCCCCTGTGGCGCCACCCCTGGAACCACTCCTGGCACCATCATACCCCCACAATGGTCATTGAACTCATCTGGTCAGCACACAGATGCAGTCGTTTCTAACTGTGGTTAAGGCGGGAGAAGGCGCTGCACTCTTCTCCTACATTAGACCATTCAGACAGGATCACGTCACACGAGCTGATAAGGAGAAGCCAAAACTGGAAGCCACGACTTTGTTGAGGGTGTTTTTTGCAAAGGTCTTTCTACAAATTCAAGTTTTCAAACTGCTTCAACATCTCACTCTGTGTATTCGTGTGTCTCTGAGCTTCGGTGCAGGATCATCATTAAAATGGTGGGAAAATGAGCATGATTGAAACGACCACGGCACAATGGATCAAGTTACAAACATTGATACTGACCAACGCACCACAACGACTGTGTGGCACGACACAGGATGTGATGTCACAACTGGTGCGAGACTTGCTGGCCTGCTCCTATGAGGGTTGTTTTCCGGGGATGGCTTGTTCCTCTTAGTTGCGCGGTCGGGGTTCCCCCAGGTGTCGGGTGGTTCTTGGGGTCCAGGGTCCCGTCTTTGGCTTTCTCTGAAGTGGCCGGCCTCTGCAGCGATTGGCTGGCCGCTGCACTGGACCGCTAGTACTCCTTCCCCTGGCTGTGGGAGCTCCATCTGTGGCAGCAGGTGGAGACCCATTGTGTACATCTGCTTCACCCTCGACTTTTCCCCCACCACCCTTCTTTTCTGTCCCTTTTCTTTCTTCTATTCCTCTGCTTTCTTCTATCTGTCACTGATCTGGCCTTCACCCTGTCCACGCTATAACATCCACACAGGGGGCTAACGGCATTCTGGCCAGACTGGAGCTCTTCGTGGTAAATCCTGTGGTTTATGCATTTATATGACACATTTAGACCAGAAACACTGGATCTTTCTTAGGCACAAATAATGATTTTAACTGTGTAAAACTGAATGTCAAAGCTCTTCAGAGGTGACAACAACAAACAGATCCTGATCTGTTCCACTGCACAGGTGGACTCCAGTCCAGACCTGGTCTACAGATCTGGTCCAGAGTCATGTTGCTATCGGGGCTGTGTGACAGTATATGCTGCTCTTCTTCACTGCAGTCATCACATGGTTCTGTAATCAGCACAAACACAACCTGAACATCATCCACTGGATTTAGAAGATTCACAGCCGTCATTTTGATTATGAACTATGTGATTTTGTATCTGTTGTCACTGTTTTCAACTCAAAACGTGATCGTTTATTTTCTAGTTTTTGGTTTTTGTTTGTTTTCTGTCCCATTTGGTTCTTTAACCGTCAGAATTGTTGCCTGAAGACCAACAAGGAGACCCAATGGATTTACTTTGCCAAATAGATCATCATTGGTCCATTTGATCGACCTTTGTTGTTATTATTTATTTTATTTTCAGTTGTTACAGACGGGACAGACAGAAGCAGGCATGGAGGCTGGATCTCCTCCATGCCTGCTTCATGCCCTGGGGGGCGGGGCTATGGCTCTCTACACCCTCTAGCAGAGCATTACATGGGGAAACCTTTTGAAAGTGCGCTGATCCACACAGGTGTGCACACAGGTGTTCACTGTTCATAGACATAAACTACACCTCTATTGTTATGCTGAGTGAACGGACTCTATGGCAGAATACACAGAAGTGCAGAAAATGCAGGGAGTGCTCTTTATTTACTGTGTCAAACTTATTTACACGGGATGAGATAATACTGATGAATAAACAGAGGGAAACCAGGGAGGAGGCTGACACGCATTCGGAGGGAAAGGGGTTACCAGCATGCGCAGGGTGGATCTATGAAAAAAAAAAAGAAACTTTAGGGGAGATGCCAAACCACTGGTAAGAAACAGCAATAAACATGGGGAGAGTTGGAGAGCTCACTTGTCACACTGGCTGTACAGGCTCGGGCGAGGATTCTCGGGATGTGGGAGAAACGCTGTGATTGATCTCCGTAGTGATCCCAGAAATGTGGCTTCAAAAACAGCTGACAGGTAAGCGGGTGATGGATCCGGCTGAGGATACAGGACAACAGGTAAGCAAACACAATCCAAGACATAGGTTGGCCGCACACCGCGGAGAATTAACAAACACGTCACCACTCGAGGAGGTGGCAATACTCCGACACCAGACGTACTCTGGTTACTTGATATGTGACTATTGTGGTTATATCAGTTTGGTATCAGATTTCTTTTTTCCTAACACATTAAGGATAATATACTCTCTTTCCTCTTTTCCCAACTGTGGTATAAAGCACAGCTTAGCCTTAGCAAATGTTCAAAGAAAAGTCGTCACTTCCTGATTTCTGTTTCACTGATAAATATTGTCACACTGGGGTTTTGCAAATGTGACCACTGTGTGGCAGCTGAGTCAGACAACTGAAGCTCCCACAATCAAGACCACAAACAGCTTTCAAAGGAGATTTGAAGCTTTTCTGTCAGCAAGCTTCATGATTTATGGGACTATAACTGGAACAGAATCTGATCACCAATGGTGAGCTGGCATGGAATTATTTTTATGACACTTTTATCAAAATGATAAATAAGCATGCCCCCATGCTCAGATTTAGAGTGAAATGCAGAAACAATCCTTGGTTTTCTCCTCAGCTATGCAGTCTCCTTAAAAACAGGGATGCTGCTCAGGCCAGAGAAACTAAATCTGGAGCAGATTGGCTGATTTGTGGCAACTCGGAAATCATTCAGCCTCCTTCATTAAAAAGGCCAAATCAGAATCCTGTCCTTCAAAAACTACTAAACATCTGAATGATCCTAAAAAATTCTGCAAAAGAATAAAATCTTCTCATGGTGACATAACCACCAATGAGTTGCAGCCTTTGCTGTAAAGGAGTTCAGGAGTTCACAGATGAAATGTACCTACAAAGAAAGTAGAATTTATTCAAACCAAGCAGTTCAGCAGGGAGTGGATGTGCTGCTGGGTTGTTGGAGGTACAACACACAAGAAGGCCGATGCAGGTGGATGCAGAGAGAGGCCAGGGCCACGTTCAAACCTGAACACGCTGCACAGTGTTTTGTTCCATTTGTTAGGGATGAATGAAATGCTTCCTTGAAAGGATGTGTGCAGTCACCAGTGGGCGTGGAAGCATGTGCGCCCTCATTTGGTGGGTATTGGCGACTGTCAAGCCTTTGAGTCGCCGAGCAGCTGAATAGGGGAATAATGTTGACGTGCCCGCTGTTCAAAACGTAAGTCAAAGTTCCAGATTAAAAACTTCTTTATTTGTTATCAAATCCTTAAAATCCAGAAAAACAGTGATCAAAATCAACATTCTCAGCTTGAGCGGTCAGCAAAAGTCCACTTCTCCCATCACCCACTCACTCACAAAAATCCCCTCGGGACGTGAACAGGTGATATAGCGATCACTATTATTGTTACCGACACCACGTGACCCAAAGCTACGCCCATCCACAGCAGTGGGTGTGCAAGAAAAGTCATCCTGTCACACAGCAATGCCTACATCAATCACACCACTCTGCTTAAATAAGAATAATAATGTTTAGTGAAGCAGGTGAAGCAAAGGGCTGCTTTTAATAGGCTGGGAGACCCAGGTGTGCTGCTTTAGCTGTGAGCCTCTTATGCTAGCCTCCATCTATAAGCTGGGATCATAGCAGCACTGCAGTCCTCACTAGATCAAGTATTGTTATTTATGCAGGTGACAAACGTTTAAATTCACACAGTCACAGAATTGAGGCTCGTTTGAAAAGCAGGTGTTTAATGCAGCTGCTCAGAGTTCACACACAGTAGAAGAATCAGACTGGAGTCACATTTCAAACCACTGGAAAAATACTTAGTAAGTAATAATGAAAACACCACAGACTTAGTCCTGTTTAGTCCTGTGTTTGATATTAATGTGCTGTTCAGAGAGGATCTTACAGTCAAGCCCACAATTATTCATACCCCTGCCAAATAATTCTTCAAATATAATCATGATATCAGGGACAATCTAGACATGTGTGACAATACTGAACACGTCACATGACACACCTTAAACATCATGTGATCCACTCTCAGTCTGCACTTTCATTCATGACTTCAACAGATTGAAATGAGCTTTGAACAAACATCAGTTCAGTGCTGAAATATTCAAACGCTGCAGGAAGAACAACAACAAAGTGATGACAGATGTTTGTGCTTCAAACTGGAAAACCAGCAGAAATAAATCACAGCCTGCCAGAGGTTTGGAGTTTCCGAGGTGCACCTGAACGCAGCACACAGTGTCCAATGCTCCTGATTGTCCTTAAACGCCGCATTAGGCTCAAAGTTTACTTTCGCTTTCTGAACTTCGTGCAGTGGAGCTTGTTGTTGTTGGTGTGAAGAAACTGTAAGTTTGCTTTGTTTCCTCCTTTAACAGTTTGTCTTTAGGAACTTTACTGTTTGTTCATGTTTGATTTCTTCACACAACAAACTGTGTGTGTTTGTATTTCCGGTCTCTCCATTAAAGTCAGTGAGTAATGTTTCCTGGCTAACATCAGCTGTGTGCAGCTTAGTTCAGCACAAATCTGCCGCTCCATAGTTCACGGTAACGGACTCACAGCTGGACCAACGAGGCCGAGTGTGTCCTCACTCTGAGCTACGTTCGTGTTTGTGTACTTGTAGTTTGTACTTTGTGAGTTCACTCAGAGCCCGCAGAGGACGCAGCGTACGTGATGACGTCACAGCCTTTACCTCCTTTACTGTCACTGTGATTAATATTTACACACCAGACACCGCAGGGGCGATTCTAGGATCAGAGCTTTGGGGGTGCTGAGCACCCAGAGAGCTGCTCAGCCAGGCAAGATAAACTTTACTCGTCACGATGAGACTTCTTCCCCGTCTCTGTCAGTCCCTGCATCCTTAAATGTCTCCAGTTGTCCCAAGTTCTCTCTGACTCTCTCCTGGGTGCATTTAAACCCTGTTCCTCCCTGTCCTCATCGTCTGTTGTCTTCGTCTCCGTTATTAGTCATCACAATTTTACCATCTCTGTGCAAGTCTGCAAATTTCTTTCTTAAATCATATGATTCTCAAATTCAACAAGTCTCTCTGTGCCTGGGTCCTCGTCTCAAAACATGACATCACTGTTTTGTACACTTTAACACCATTTAATCCCCACATTTGAGAAAGAAAGGCAAAACACTTTTTTTGAAAAGTCTGTAACAAAACCATCAAATCTGATAAAGGTTATTTAAATGCTGCAAATGAAGAATGGACTGGAATTTAAAAAAAAATACATATCCTAACCTTAATTACTGGGGGAGAATAATGAATGATGCTCATAGTGAGTAAGAAGTAAACTGAGTGCATTTGGACAGAGATTCACTTTTAATGTGTATGTATAATATAATACAGATACATAAAAAACACTCCCAAAACAGAATAAATGATTACAAATAAAAATCTTTACTGCAGATACTAATTTTACTAATTTAATGATACTAATTTTGTGTTGTAAGATTTATGAGTTTCATGCTTTCATAGTGGTACTTGGGAGAGCTTGACATTTTTATCAGGTGGTACACACTGTAAAAAGTTTGAGAAACACTGATAAGTGTATGTGTGCTTTTGGAAAACATTTAAAGCTGCTGTACAGAATCTTTGAAACAAGCTTAAAACATTTTTAGAATATAAACAGAGCATCTGCTTCTCTTTACAGCTCCTCACTCCACCAGGGCTGTTTGGCACTTTCTGATACTGTACTGCGACAGTCATACAGACAACTGGACAGTCCAAAAGTTGGCCCACCTATTACTGGCTGAGGTTTTAGTAGAGTTGTGGCTGAACCACATAAAAATATATCATTAATTTTAATCTCCCCAATCAATGATAATGTTATGTTGGAATGTTGTTAAAGAGGGTCAAAAATGTTTCAACCCAGTTTGTTTTGCAGCTTCTGTATAGCAGCATTTATATAGGGAGAGCACAACTTCCAGATTGTGTGAGTAAAATCAGGTTTTTTCTCTTTGCCAGTTTAACTTTTTTTGTTTTGCCTGTTAGTACTCCCTGTTTGTTTTCTTACCTGGTTCTTCCCGACCTTGTACTTTCTCCTCACGTTCCCTCTTTCCTCTCTCCTTCTTTGGAATGACAATCATACACAAATAGATTGTATTCAATTAGATGAAAAAATTACATTGATATGAAAAAATACTATTAAGATCACTAACAAAAAGTCCTCTCTCAGTTTACTTTCAACCAAAAGGCAAATAACCAAACCACATGAACATCTAATAAAAGATATAAATATTGAAACACTGATCCAACATTATCCTTTATTGATGGATCATTTGTTTTTACACTTTTACCTGAATGTGGCTCCTTTTTTTGAAAAAACTTCCTTATATCCCTTATGAACCTGACTGTCTCTCTGTACACACACACAAACACACACACACACACACAACCATAGTTTTAAGGTTAATGGGCATTCAGTCAGTTAGCTAGTTAGTATCCATTTCAAACAGGACAGTGGTAACAACAGTAGGCTACGGACAATTTTAAGTTTTAGATTTTAAATAGGGTGTATACATTTCAATGGGAGCAACAGGACGGTCAAATATCGCTGATTTTACTACAGAGCAGGACGGGTTGTAGGGCAGCAAACATCGTCAGAAAACATGTTTTCAACACTGCAGGTTACCTGGGTGTAATGTTTTTCAGCTAAAAAGAAACATGTTATGACTCCTACCTAACTATATAAAGAGTAACTGAAGGTTAAATGCAGCTAATATGTCCTGTTTTAATCCAGGCACTTACACCTCTGCTCCGCTGCGTCTGCTGCCGCTCTGGCAGCAACGGAGCTAGAGCCAGAGTAGGGGAGAGCCGAGCTGGAACAAACCATTTTGGGAGGGGGGAGGGGTGTTATCTATACTTTTGTTGTTAAAATGTTATGTCTCAACCAAGTACTGTATGGTTTTTATATTTTTAGCAGTGTGTCACACAGACAGCAAATCTTTGGGGGTGCTTTGATTCATTTTGGGGGTGCTGAAGCAACGTTTCATCCAAGAAGCTCCAGATGTTTGTGCTCCAGATGTTTGTGCTCCTGGTGAACAGGCTCACAGTTTCCTCCTTGAAATAAGTGTTTATATTGTTGTTATATTGTTGACCCACTATTGATCATGTGACTCATCACATGATCAATGGTGAGCGTCTCTTTCCCTCTCAGGTTTAAATATCTGGGACTCTCCACCGTTTGGTTTTAGAACTGAAGAAGCTTCTTGGATGAAACGTCTTCAAGAAACTTAAAGATGTCTCTTTTCTCTCCAAGCTCCTTAGATCACATGACCTGGATGACTGAACCTACAGACATATTGACCTGGTTTCTAGGTCACATGACAGGTCAGAGGTCAGCGACTGTAACTCAGTTACTCCTGTTAATGTGACTCACTGAGTGTTTGTGGTTTACCTCTCAGACTGACTGAAGATGATGATGGAGGAAGAGGAGGACAGAGCAGAGTCTGCAGGGTCCAGCTGTCCGTCTGTGAGGAGTGACCGGTCCAAAGATCAACCTCCAGACTTCAGAGTTGAACCTGGACCAACGAGGTCAGAGAGCTGAACTCCCTGAGTAACAGAAATAATTCTGCACTGACATTATAATCAGTGTTGATTCTGGTTGATTTTCTGTGTTTGTGAGCTGAGAGGAAATGAAAATGAGTTTGTAACAAAAATCAGTTTTGTCCAGTTTTCCTGTAAAAAGCTGAACTCTAATCTAAGAGGATGTTACTGACAGGAAACAGCTGCATCATCTGCAGTCTGTGTGATCACAGCTGCTTCAATCATGTTTGTGTCTGCAGAGGTCAGAGGTCACAGTCTGCAGGGTCCAGCTGTCCGTCTGTGAGGAGTGACCGGTCCAAAGATGAACCTCCAGGCTTCAGTGGTGAACCTGGACCAACGAGGTCAGAGAGCTGTGATGACTCCTTTACATGTTTGTGTTTCCTGGATAAATCTGACCTGAAACATCCTCAGATTGTTACAAAGATTCATAAAAAGAAAACAAAGAGAAAAGATCCAAATGTTCGACTTGGTCATTTGCTGTTTGAGGACAGTGATGCTCATATCTGTGGGGAACGTGTGACCTGAGTGGGTTCATGTTTGTCTTTAAAGAGCTGCTCTGATTCTCTTTGTGTCTGATCTGTGAAACAGTCTGAGAGTCACACAGAGACCCAGCAGCTAAAGCCTGGATCATACTGGCTGCTGTTACTCCATCAGGACAACACTGGACCACAGTGGTGTTCATGGAAATCAATCAGTGCAACTTTACACTGTATTACCAAAAGTACTGACACGTCTGCCTTCACACACATGTGAACTTGAGTGACATCATATTCTGAATCCACAGCATTTAATATGATGTCAGCCAAGAGTTCAACATATAACAGCTTAAACTGTTTTAAAAAGGTTTTTTCACAGGTTTAAAAGTGTTTACGGGAAATTTTAACAGTTCTTTCAGGAGCACATACATGAGGTCAGACACAGCTTTTAGAGGCTAAATTCACATTTTAGTAATGAAAGTGGCTTCGTGTGTGTGTGTGTGTGTGTGTGTGTGTGTGTGTGTGTCCATGGTTCCTCCACAGAGTGGACCAGCAGAGCTCAGAGGTTCCCAGTGGTCAGTCTGCCCAGCAGCATCAAACACAGCTGGACTCCATATTTATGGTCTGTACATGTACAACAGCTACTTTATTATTAATATTAATAATAATACATTTGTTTATAGCTCCTTTCACAACACCAAGGACTCTGTGGACTAAATGAGCAAAAAAAAAACAAACTTTGAAATCAGACGGTGCAAATGTGATGACAGGGAAGCGTTTTAAACATCGAGGCTTTAAACAAAAACCAAAGTGAAACAGTTTGTAGTTGAGATCAGTGGGAATGAAGCTGAAACACTGTTTCTACAATAACTTTGAGCTCTTAAAAAGAAAAACTAGCTGAAAGTCTTTCTGCAGTTTATGATTTTTATATACATCTGTTTGTGGACAAGTCCAGTTTTACTGTAGAGCCTCTCTCAAGTTGGTGACAGCAGCCAAAGTTCACGTGTAAACCAGAGCAGCAAATCAGGTCCAAATGTGTTGTTCACAGTGAGTGGGATCATCAGTGTGCTGCTATGTTAACATCCTGCAGCAGGATGTGTTTGGTCAGAGAGTGGATAGATCACTAAGTCATTGTTGAGTTTAGGGGGACGGTAGACAGCTGGAGCAGGTTCAGCTGACACACAGTAGATTAAAGATAACTGAAAGCAGGAGTGAACCTTTAAGACCAGTTGTCTATATGATCAACTCAGTCACCTGAAACATCTCCAAGTTTCTGGCTTCGATCATCAACCTGTTGGTAGTTCAGCTCTGAACACCAGTGAAATGTTTCTCACTGAAATCGCTGCATTCATATGAACAGAATCAATGTTTTGGGATGATGGAGTTGTGGAGAATCAGCTAAAGTCAAACTTACAATTGATGAAGAGATCATTGATGATTGCTCCTTGATCATAAAGAAGTGGATGTTGGGTAGACTGAAGTTCAGAGAGGTGGGTCATTCATAAAGTATTCTGTTCCAGCTGCTGGAGGACAACATCATCACTTTTGTGAAGAACGAGCTGAAGAAGATCCAGAAGGCTCTGAATCCAAATAAGCCCCAGTGCTTGGAGTTTCAGAGGGAGGATGATGAGCAGAGGAGCAGCAGAGAGGCATTTGTGAAGATCACAGTGGACTTCCTGAGGAGAATGAAGCAGGAGGAGCTGGCTGAGCGTCTGCAGAGCAGTAAGAGGATTTATCTAAAGATTTAAGCTGCTGCATAAATGAGACACCTGTGACACCAGTGTGTTCAGTCATTTCTCAGTGGGTCAGAAAATGTCATCAGCATCTTGTAAAATAGGATTGTTGAAGTTGTATTTTTATTATTATTATTCAGAACTTCCAGCTGAAGTTTGTCATCGTAAACTCAAGTCTAAGCTGAAGAAGAAGTTCCAGTGTGTGTTTGAGGGCATCGCTAAAGCAGGAAGCCCAACCCTTCTGAATCAGATCTACACAGAGCTCTACATCACAGAGGGAGGGACTGCAGAGGTCAATGATGAACATGAGGTCAGACAGATTGAAACAGCATCCAGGAAACCAGACAGACCAGAAACAACCATCAGACAAGAAGACATCTTTAAAGCCTCACCTGGAAGAGACGAACCAATCAGAACAGTGCTGACAAAGGGAGTGGCTGGCATTGGGAAAACAGTCTTAACACAGAAATACAGCCTGGACTGGGCTGAAGACAAAGCCAACCAGGACATCCAGTTCATATTTCCATTCACTTTCAGAGAGCTGAATGTGCTGAAAGAGGAAAAGTTCAGCTTGGTGGGACTTGTTCATCACTTCTTTACTGAAACCAAAGAAGCAGGAATCTGCAGCTTTGAAGACTTCCAGGTTGTGTTCATCTTTGATGGTCTGGATGAGTGTCGACTTCCTCTGGACTTCCACAAAACTACAATCCTGACTGACCCTAGAAAGTCCACCTCAGTGGATGTGCTGCTGATAAACCTCATCAGGGGGAAACTGCTTCCCTCTGCTCGCCTCTGGATAACAACACGACCTGCAGCAGCCAATCAGATCCCTCCTGACTGTGTTGGCATGGTGACAGAGGTTAGAGGGTTCACTGACCCACAGAAGGAGGAGTACTTCAGGAAGAGATTCAGAGATGAGGAGCAGGCCAGCAGGATCATCTCCCACATCAAGAAAGCTCGAAGCCTCCACATCATGTGCCACATCCCAGTCTTCTGCTGGATCACTGCTATAGTTCTGGAGGATGTGCTGGAAACCAGAGAGGGAGGACAGCTGCCCAAGACCCTGACTGAGATGTACATCCACTTCCTGGTGGTTCAGGCCAAAGTGAAGAAGGTCAAGTATGATGGAGGAGCTGAGACAGATCCACACTGGAGTCCAGAGAGCAGGAAGATGATGGAGTCTCTGGGAAAACTGGCTTTTGATCAGCTGCAGAAAGGAAACCTGATCTTCTATGAATCAGACCTGACAGAGTGTGGCATCGATATCAGAGCAGCCTCAGTGTACTCAGGAGTGTTCACACAGGTCTTTAAAGAGGAGAGAGGACTGTACCAGGACAAGGTGTTCTGCTTTGTTCATCTCAGTGTTCAGGAGTTTCTGGCTGCTCTTCATGTCCACCTGACCTTCATCAACTCTGGAAAAAATCTGATGGAACAACAACAATCAACCTCCCAGAAGTCTGAAACAGGAGAATCTGCAGAGAAACACTTCTACCAGAGTGCTGTGAACAAGGCCTTACAGAGTCCAAATGGACACCTGGACTTGTTCCTCCGCTTCCTCCTGGGTCTTTCACTGCAGACCAATCAGAGTCTCCTACGAGCTCTGATGACACAGACAGGAAGTATCTCAGGAATCACTCTAGCAACAGTCCAGTACATTAAGATGGAGCTCAGTAAGAATCTGTCTGCAGAGAAAAGCATCAATCTGATCCACTGTCTGAATGAACTGAATGATCGTTCTCTACTGGAGGAGATCCAACAATACAGGACTTCAGGAAGTCTCTCCACAGGTAAACTGTCTCCTGCTCAGTGCTCAGCTCTGACCTTCATCTTACTGTCATCAGAAGAAGATCTGGATGAGTTTGACTTCAAGAAATACTCTACTTCAGAGGAGGCTCTTCTGAGAATGCTGCCAGTGGTCAAAGCCTCCAACAAAGCTCTGTAAGTAAACATGTTGTCATCGCTTCATTGTTAAAATCATGGGAAATAAATCAGAAGTGCTGAGTTCAAAGAACACTGTAACATTTTTTTAAAATAGTAAAATAAATGATCATCAGTCACTCAGTAAATATCTGGTAGTTTTAATGTTTCACTCCAGCATTTCTAAAACACACTTTGTTCTGTAACTCTTATCAAAGCACAATCCAGACCCAGCCTATAAGAAGCTCTGATGCTTCAGCCCCTCTGACAGGTTTATTATCCTCAGCTTGTTCACTTGTCTCCAACTCCAGGAGTTTGGTTGTTTTATTCTAAAGCACAAACTTCACCTGCCAGACTTCACCTACATCTTTTTCTGATGTTCGTAATTTAAGTTCAAGTTTGCATCTCACTTTCAGTGCACACTCTCCCTGTTTAAATATAAATCTGTGCTGTCATGTTTTCATCCCGTATGGAGGGAGAACTTCGGTCTTCATTACTGAAATTGCCTCTAAGGTCGTGTTTCTTGTCAGTAACCAGTAACTGTAAGGCTTCCATAACCAGGGTTCCCACAGAATTACTCTCTACAGTTTCCTCCCACTGTCCACAGACATGCAGTTAGGTTACCTGGTGATATAAACTTCATGCAGGTGTGAGTGAGAGTGGTTGTCTGTCCCTCTGTGGGCTTAGTGGGAGAGACTGGATGGATCTCTGCTTTGTCTTTGATATTTCCTGACAGCAAACATTCTCCATGAAGTCTGTTTCAGCTCATCTCCTTTATACGCACCTTTAACAGGAAGAGCTTTATACAGCTAGTGTTTAAAATCCAGTGTTCCTCACAATACACAGGTAATGAGCATAATGATTATTGAATTACTAAAATTTTCTAAAATAATGTCTTTAGTTAATATTGTATGATAGTGTACACAGAATTAGAATAGAATAATCCTTTAATTGTCCCACAAGGGGAAATTTGGTTGTAACAGCAGCCAAAAAGACACATATACAAACAAACAGCACACAGGACACGGAACAGAAACATACACAATGTTTCTTACATATTTACATTAAGGACAGTGGTTACTATATACAGAGAGTACTGTACAGTTATTAAATTAAATAAAAATAACTACAGGTAAGAGGCAAACCAGGTTGTAGTGCCAATCGGTTAATTATTAGCTCAGTATGTAGAGTGGTCGCCCCATGATCATAAGGTCAGGGGTCGAATCCACCGAATAGCTACCTTGTGGTACCCCTGAGCAAGGTACCGTCAAGGTACCATCATGTGCACTGGATTGGTAGCACTCATAGTCTCATAGGTTTAAAATAAAATAAAAAAAAGATTCAACATATAAACACATTTAATTTGATCACATATATTGTTTGTTTGTTTTTGTTTTTGTTTTTTCCCCTTTCTCTCTCAGACTGAGCAGCTGTAACCTGTCAGAAAAAGGCTGTGAAGTTGTGTTGTCAGCCGTCAGCTCCCAGTCCTGTAGTCTGAGAGAGCTGGACCTGAGTACCAACAGCCTGAAGGCTTCAGCAGTAAAGCTTCTGTCTGCTGCAGTGGAGAGTCCACACGCCAAACTGAATGTTCTGAGGTCAGATCAATTTGTATTCTGTTTAGTTCTGTTTGTTTATGTGTTTGATGTTTGTTTTTGTTCATATCTTTATCCAGTTATCCTTGTTTCATAGCATTTTTATTCATTTCCAAGTTAAAGTGAAGTTTTACTAACCTGCTCAGCACAAGACAATAAGCTATTGCACCCTGATTACACTTTAACAACAATCTTTATTCATGTTTTTATCTTCAGACTTAACATCTGTGAACTCTCAGAGGAAAACTGTGAAGCTCTGTCCTCAGTTCTCAGCTCACAGTCCTCTAGTCTGACAGAGCTGGACCTGAGTATCAGAAAGCTGCAGGATTCAGGAGTGAAGCGTCTGTCTGCTGGACTACAACATTTAAACTGTAAACTGAATACTCTGAGGTCAGATCAGAAAACATTTAGTTTTTAGAATTATTAATTAAAGTTCAACCATATGATGTTGTTTCTTAGTATGTTTGTGTTTCCTTTAAAAATAGAAAGTCAACATTTAATGTTGTGAAATGTATTAACAAACTCTACATGAGTATTTGTTGTATAGACTGTCTTTTATTTTTCAGACTGAGTGGCTGTAACCTGTCAGAGAGAAGCTGTGAAGCTCTGTCCTCAGTCCTCAGCTCCCAGTCCTCCAGTCTGAGAGAGCTGGACCTGAGTAACTCTGACCTGCAGGATTCAGGAGTGAAGCTTCTGTCTGCTGGACTAAAGAGTTCACAGTGTGCAGTGGAAACTCTCAGGTCAGGATTCAAACTTTTCCACAGATGATCATTTGAAATGTGATTTATATTATTGTATAAACGGGTAACTTTTATACAGCTGTCAAGTGAACTTTTATTCACATTTGAGTGGATAATTGGACTCTGAATTACTAAAAGTTGTTATAGTCATGTCTTTGTTTATTTAAAAAAATACTTCATGTACTGCCTAATTTAAAGATTTAGGCTCCTTTGGGCCAGTAATATATATATTTGATTTCTTTCTGAATGAAATTAGGAGGATATTGGCGACTACTGATTGGTTCGCTGTTTGTTTTTTATTCACTGTACTTACTTAAATTTAAAGGCTGATTTCTCAAAATGAGGTGTTTATCTTTTCTTCTACAACACTTGGAGCCACCAAATCTTCTTGCTTGATTTATTCATCACAGTTTGATTTAAGGAATATTAGACTCGTAACATAATAAATATATTTATTTCACTTCTTCTTGAGAGAAAGAATGGGACGACTGGGTGAGCTCCAGTGGTTCATCCCAGCAGAGAGAGCGGCACACTGGGCTGCAAATGATCACAGTAGTAATGGCCATACTTTGATAAAACAGGTAGTCTTAATACAGGGTTCTGGTGCCGATGTGGGGGAGGGGACTCGCCCGGTACTAACTACGTACTACTAAGTCTGTGAAGGTTCTCAGTCATCCAGGTCATCGTAGTCTAAGGAGCTTGGAAAGAAAAGCGTCTGGACTTCTTTAAGTTACTTGAAGACATTTCACCTCTCATCCGAGAAGCTTCTTCAGTTCTAAGGTCAAAGGGTGGAGAGTCCCAGATATAAACCTAGTGGGAGTTTCCCCCCACAGAGGGACAAAAGGACCCCCTGATGATCCTCTAATCGCCTGAGCCAAGGTGTGAAACTGGGTGTGGGTCACAATCAGCCAGAGTTTCGGGTGAGCTCATTGTGAAACCTGGCCCCACCCTATCATGTGAATTCCTGAGGTCAGATGGCCCAGGATGTGAGTGGGCGTTAAGGCGTCTGGGAAGGGAACTCAAAACTGGATTATAGATGGCAGACAGTTGGTGTCGTAAACCACCGCCTCTGTTCAAAGATGGTCGCTCACAGTGGACATAGATGGCTTCTTTCACTCCTTCTTTACGACACCAACTCTCTGCCGTCTATAATCCAGTTTTGAGTTCCCTCCCCAGACGCCTTAACGCCCACTCACATCCTGGGCCATCTGACCTCAGGAATTCGCATGATAAGTCCAAACACTTTTCTTTGCAAGCTCCTTTGACTACCTACTACTAACTACCTCATCCAGATGTCTTCCCTACTAACCCTGATAAGAAGTAACTGCAGTAGCCTTAGATAGATAGATCAAATCAGTGTCACCTGTTAAAGTTAGCTCCACTATTAATGGTGTCACTTGTTGTTTCTGGGATGAGTTTAGTAGCCTGAACAGCTGCTTAAAGGAAAGGTTATTTTTATTATTATTATTTAATTATTAAGTCCGGGGTAACCTGCAAGAGCTGTTTGCACAAAGAATAATACTCAGACTTTTAGGTTTTATTGTTTTGCACAAGGTTTAAAAATGAATGTCCACAATTGAATTGCAGAAATTGTTATTGAGCTAATACTGATGTAGTTGTTATCTTTGGTAAGGAGAGGTTGGAGGAAGAATGAGCACAGTCAGGCCTAAAGATGCTCTTAATAATAATAATGGATTGCATTTATATAGCGCTTTTCGAGACCCTCAAAGACCCTTTACAATGCCACTATTCATTCACTCTCACATTCACACACTGGTGGAGGCAGCTACAGTTGTAGCCACAGCTGCCCTGGGACAGACTGACAGAAGCGAGGCTGCCATATCGCGCCATCGGCCCCTCTGGTCATCACCAGTAAGCGGTAGGTGAAGTGCCTTGCCCAAGGACACAACGACCAAGACAGAGAGAGCTGGCTCATCAGACAGACAAGCTCATCTTGTAACCTACTGGTTCACTGGTCAGCACACCAGCTGACTAGCGAACCGGCTAACTAGCACACTGGCTAACTAGCAGATCAGCTAACTAGCAGATCAGCTAACTAGCGGTCCAGCTAACTGCAGCCACAAGCTGAAGCACGGTTAAATGTAGTGGAGATATCAGGGATGACACTGGTGTGTCTGATTCACTCTTTAGCACTCCGGTCACTCCGGTGTGTCAGCCAGAACACCACTGAAGGCCAAATGATCCCAGCGTGTGGAGCAAGGAGCTTAAGGTTCGGATTGAGGCACTTTATTCTTTCACTGATTGATTCTTGTGGCTGTGATCACGTGTGTGGTTTCTTACAAAAAGGAAGTACACAATACAAATACATGACAAATAAGATGAATAGATAAGTTACATATCCAGTTATATACATACGTCAGTATAGCTAACATAAACATATATAAGACAAAGATCACAGCACTATAATGCAGTAATGTTAAACACAAAGGTGTATATCTACATAAATCTATCCTATCAGTGATCAGGGTACTGTAGTATACTTCTACTACATAAACTATACAAACTAAACAGCATTATTGTGACTTGAAGTTACCATCAGTACAGACGAACTGATGGTAGTTGGACAAAATAAAGACTTTGCAATTATTGTGAAGGGTTAAACTAAGATCAGCTGATTACCTCATAACAAATTGTTCCCACTCTTCATTAATATCATGTACTGTAACTCCCAGGTAACCATGGTTACCCAGCTACGTCCAGTAGTCTCCAGAGAGACCAACAGCTGGTTCATGTTGTAACGCCGTGGCTTTCGTAGTCTCTCCTTCTTCTACAGCTCATGTGTTCTTCTTGTGATGCTGCGTCTTGAGGCTCATACATGCCGTCATTTGTTGATCCTAAGAACGTTCCTCAGACCGACTTCTTCAACAACACTAATCGGCCTGCAGTTTGTAGCTACTCACTTCACTGTGGCGTTTGTTAGCTTGTCTTTCTTTGGTTTATCTAGACTCCTCCCACCAGCTGATCCTACGTAGTCTGCCCAAGCCTCCCACCTCTGTTTGTTTGGGTTTGTTTGCTGCCATCAACAGCGTGTAATGCATTTAAGTGATACTTCAGACTTGAAGTACTCTGATGATAAAAAACTCAACTTTGCTTAGAAATAACTTTAGTTGTATCAACACTGCCCTCTGGAATAATTAGACTTTGATGACAAACTGATGTGATCTCCATGTTTCCTTTGTTGGACTGTGGGCGAGTGTCAGAACTGAATGTACTGAGTAACATGTAGAGTTTAAACATGTGTCAGTTCCAGTTTTAGAGCTCTAAAGTGCAGCTATCATGTTAGGAATATGTGAGGAATAGACAGAAACACTGAGGTCAAATCTTTATTTATCCAGTTCATCTGTAGGCTGAGCTCAGTCCATCCATTTAGTGAAATGATGTTTAAAGGTCTCCTTGTTCTGTGAGCGTGCACAGATCCTGAAGCAGAAAGCCTGGGTTAACAGAGAAATGATCATCACTGTGATGATGCTCATCATCTCTGACTAGGATTTGAGGTTTTGTCAAAGCAGCAAAGAAAGCCTGGCTATGTTGGACTGGGTGTGGAAGCAGCTCCCAGTTTGAGTTCAGGAGACAGACGCCCTCTCTACTTTGAAGATCAGCTTCAAACTTTCCTTTTTGATAAAGCTTATAGTTTGAGCTGGATCAGGTGACCCTGAACCATCCCTTACTTATGCTGCCATAGAGATGGATAACAGACGGATTGTTGTTTTGTGTGTCTGCAGTCTGTCAGGCTGTCTGATCACAGAGGAAGGCTGTACTTCTCTGGCCTCAGCTCTGAGCTCCAACCCCTCCCATCTGAGAGAGCTGGACCTGAGCTACAATCATCCAGGAGACTCAGGAATGAAGCTGCTGTCGGCTGGACTGAAGGAACCAGGCTGGAGGCTGGACACTCTCAGGTATGAAGAATGTCTGATAGAGGAGGAAGAGCTGGAAACATTTCCTGTGTCTTTCACTCACTTCCTGTTTGTTTCCTGCAGATGAGACATGAACAATCACACATGCAGGAATATTTTCAGGGACAGACACACTAGTCTAGCTGGATAGTACGTGGATATTTATGTAGGGGGTCTCCAAGGAGTCTGTTTGCAGGAACATCTAGGTCACAGGTGTACCTGAGATAGATGCCAGTGTACCTAATAAAGTGTCAGCCATGTGTATGTTTCCCATGCTGTATGTCCACAGTGACAGAAGGATGAAACAATGCTGTGAATCATTTCAGTCTGTGTGTGTGACAAAGAGCCAGACAGGAGCAGCTAACATTTGGAAATGGAAGCTTAAATACTGGAAACTCTACATTCACGGCTGAATTCACAATACATTTGTTCTCAAGTGCACATTTAGCAGCTAATGCTAATACTGTTTTCCCTTTGCTTTCTACAACTTGAGCAGCTATTGCTAAGTAGGCCAGTTTGCTCTGCTAAGGATTTGTGTGACCATGATGGAAACTCTGATAAGCTAATGCTGCTAAGCTAATGCTGTTTATGGGCCCTGTTAGAATCAATATTTCATTCTCATTCTGTTGTTTGAGAACAATATTAACGTCTCACATCATTATAACACAAGAGAAAAGGGTATTAGCGTTAGCCACTAATGCTTATTCACTTCAAATCAGCATTACTTAAAGGGAAAAGAATTAGCATTAGCAGATAATGTTGACCTTGGCCCACTGGAAAAGTTAAGAACTAAAGATTTAGGAGTGTTTCTCGATAGCTCTTTCTCATTTGAGAAACAAATTATGTTATTAAAACCAGCTGTAAGGTTTATATTGTTGATTGTCATTTATGCTTAGAAATATTTACTCATATATGAGTTTTATAATCGATTGCATAATGATAGAGGTTCGATCCTTAGTAGTCTGTGAAGACTCTGTGTGCCTTCCAGAGTGCTCTGGCATGCACACACACCTTAAGGTCATGAGAGAGGTCGTACCTTCTCTTACTGATTTATGGTGTAGGAGGACACCTACTCTGTGTCTGGTTAAGTATAAGAGCCCTTTGTTAGGGGGACCGCTGGACTCTTAGCACCAGCTTTGGGGTCACAGGGTCACATCTGGAACACACACACACACACACACACACACATACCTACACTATGCACAGACTGGTACTCTTTGTTCATACCTGTGTAAGACGTCATATGTTAATGAACTTATGCATATTCATGTAAGCTCAATAAAGAGCAGTGTTACGAGGGAGCAGACGAGAGCGACTGAGGTCAAGTGAAGGAACGGCGCTGTCACAGTTCTCTCCCTCATCAATTGTCTGGTTCCAGCGGTGGCTCTGTGCTACACGACCCATCACCAGCTTTTTCCAGCTGTTTCCACTGGTTACCAGTACGTGGTAGAATCCACTTCCAGATCTTGTTGTCTTTAAATCTCTGAGTGGATTGGCTCCATCTTATCTCTCTTTAACAAAATAATCCAAGTGGAGCCCTCAGGTCTGCAGATAAGCAGCTTCTGACCAGAACTAGCCGTAAAAACAGAGGTGAGCTTTATCGATGGCTGCAGCCAAACTCTGGAACAGTCGCCCTTCACATCAGGTCGTCACCAACACTCGACATGTTTAAAACCCGGTTGGAAACACATTTGTACTCTGTAGCTTTCAATCCTGACGAGTCTTTATAGTAATTACTGTGTATGTTTCCTATTTTATCTCTACTCTGTGCAGCACTTTGGCTCAAGCTGTTTTTAAATGTGCTGATAAATAAATGTAGATTTCTTTGAATCAAACAGTGGAGCCGAGCTTTGAGCTCAGTGTGTAACAGTGTGTGTGTGAGAGCCATGTAATGTCCATGTGTGCATGCTGACTGTGCTGCTCTGACCCCTCCTCCTTTCAGGGCGGAGCCTGCTGGAGTCCGATGGTTGAGACCAGGTCTGAGGAAGTGTAAGTGTGTTTTTAATGGGATTCATGAAAACAAAGCAGCACACATTCAACCATCTTCATCATGTCAGGAGTCATCATCAAAGTGTCAATCAATGAACAGATGATGGATCAATAACTGCAGCTGGATTGTGTTTGTTCTCTCCATCAGATTCCTGTCAACTCACAATCGACACAAACACAGTGAACACAAAGCTCCAACTGTCTGACAACAACAGGAAGGTGACACGTGTGGAGGAGGTTCAGTCATATCCTGATCATCCAGACAGATTTGATAGTTTGTGGTATTATCAGCTGCTGTGTAGAAATGGTCTGACTGGTCGCTGTTACTGGGAGGTCGAGTGGAGAGGAGACGTTTATATATCAGTGAGTTACAGAAGCATCAGAAGGAAAGGAGACAGTGACTGTTTGTTTGGATTCAATGATCAGTCCTGGTGTCTGGACTGCTCTGATGATGGTCCTCAGTCTGTCTGGCACAATAAGATACAAACATCCATCTCCTCCTCCTCCTCCTCCTCCTCCTCCTCCGTCTCTAACAGAGCAGCAGTGTATGTGGACTGTCCTGCTGGCACTCTGTCCTTCTACAGAGTCTCCTCTGACACTCTGATCCACCTCCACACCTTCAACACCACATTCACTCAAACTCTTTATCCTGGGTTTATGTTCTATCCTGGTTCCTCAGTGTCCCTGTGCTGAGTGTAAAGAGTGTCTCCTGTTAGAGAAACACTCTGACTGTTGAACAGTTCAGTCTGTACATGTCTGTCTCTTTCACTCACAAACACGTTTTCACATTCATGGATTCAATCAGTTGATGTTTGAAACTCTTCTCAATGATTCCTTGTAAACTTCTTCAGTCACAAACAAACAGGAAGTGATGTCACATGTGTTCCTGTCCACACAGCAGAATGAGTCTATTGCTGACAGTGATGTGTACAAACAGAGTGAGCATTTCTGAGGCCAAAATAAACTGAGTAGTTCACTGAATGAACACTGTGAGCTCAGTTCCTTCATCATTAGTATGGATTATATATGTATATGTATTATATTAGTATCATATATATCAGGTGCTGCTGGTTCCAGTCATTGTGCAAATGTGCTGTTTGTAAGGTTGTAAAGCTGCAGTCAGCTGAGACTGAAGAAGTCACCTGATCAGTGAGCAAAGGTGAAAACGTCCAGATGAACAGAATCAAGCTTTTGGGATCAGCCAGCAATGCAGCATCATTGTTGTTCAGGTTCAGAGGTTTGCAGGAATGAACTGATGACCAGAAACAGCTGCAGAGTCCAATCAAATACCAGCTGGAGTTCAGCTGCATTTGAAGAAGTCAAAGAAAAGTAAGGATGGCAAAGGCGATGTTTTCTTCCAAAGAACTGAAAACATGGTCGACGCCTCATTAGAAGAATCATCTGGACATTTGTGAGGAACTCTAACCAAGAAAGCAACACAAGAAAGCAACGTCACACAGATCCAACAGACAGTTTCCATGACTGCAAGTGTTCAGTGTAAAAATGCTCCATTGCATTATTGCATCCTCTCACCACAGGAGGCGCTGTTGGCACCACTGATTGCTGATCAGCTGTTCTCTGATGATCTGATTGATCCTGTGAATAACGGGACTCACTGAACTCTGTGACACAGTGAAGATTACAGAGTTTAACATCTGACTGACGTCACACAGACAGAAGGATGAACCAGTGAGGCACAGAACACAGTTACTGGAGATACTGGATCAGCTCCATGTGAACCTCTGATGGAGAAGCTGCTGACCCAGAGAAACATCAGGACATGACAGGCAGCTGCACTGATCTAACAACATGTAGCAGAGCTGATCTATGTTAGAGGATCTATGACAGCAGCTGAAAGTCCAACACTGGATACCAGCTGAGCCTGTGCTGAGTGTTACAGGAAAAGAAACACTGACACTGGGAGACACAGTATGCTGACTGGGGCACAGAGCTGAATGATGCAGCATCAGGACACTGTTTCAGTCTGACTGACAGAGAAACCTGTAGCTGCATCTACATGTGAGGCAGAGGCCACACAAGCAGGTTTCTATGTTTCACAGTGACTGAGATCTTCAGTGGGGGTGGACATGCTCCTGTACAGACCTCTGAGGAGAACCAAGGTGCAGTCAAAGAGTCCAGTCTGTCCTCACAGATGTCAACATGTGGTTTCATCAGGTCTGCTGTCAGCTAGCAGGCTCACATCAGAATCACTGTTCCTGAAAAACACAGTCTGTGTGACATCATCAGTCAGCTGATCGTCCCAGATCTGAATGGTTTCTGTCTCTACTGAGGAAGTCAGAGAATCTCACTGAGGTGTGGATCAGGTCTGAGTGAGCTGTGGAGGGACAGCTTTAAACAGTCCACAGGTCTCACGTCCTGCTCAGTCTGGTAGCAGATACCTCGTATTGTTCCAGATGTGCTGACATCACCAGCAGCAGCAGCAGCAGCACAGCTGTGTGATACGATGAATCTCAGTTATTGATCCAACACACAGTAAATACAAAGATCAGGATTTATGAGAGTAATCATTATGAGTCTGAACACATGATCACTGAATGTTAGTCTCCACAATAATAAGCTAACACAAGCAAACACAGCTTTCAGCTCTTATTTTGAAACTTCTTTAGAGAGCTGTGATGTGAGCGTGCCTGGCTCTGAGGCACTTGGGTCAGCCTCTGTTGTTTAGAAGTGTTACAGACTGTGAATGACACAGATCTGTCAGTTTCATGTTTGTCTGTAACACAGCTCAGGGCTCCATGCTGAACGCATCCATCCAGTGTTATTGATCCAGGACTAATACCAGCATTGGGATCAATACTACACAATCACATGTGTCCACGTGATGCAGTTTGAAGACCAATCAGATGTCTCTGTATGAGGAGGCGGGGTCACAGGAGGTTCACAGAAACTCTGCAGCAGCATCATCAGCTCACATGGAAACTTTGATGATTCACTTCTGTGGTGTTTTACAGAAACACGTCACAAAATTAGCTCCACCTGTTTTGTGAGCTTTGAGTTTCTTGTCTTCATCCTGGATTCTTGTGTTGGTGTTTTTACACACAGCAGATGTTTCCTGGTTGGTTCCTTGATGACCACATGAAGCTTTCTGAAGCTTGGATTGAAAACGCTTCATTACTCAAAGCTTTCCAACACAGGCCTCTGTGCTGCCATCTGGTGGACAAACATATGAAGTGCAGCGTGAAGCTACAAATTAAACTGCTTCAGCTGCGTTTATATATAACATACTATAACCTATATAACTATATGTATAGTGTATTATGTAGGTTTTAGAGCTGGGGTAGAACTGCTGATGGCCTGGTTGTTATTTATGTTCCCCATGGTTCACCAGCTCTCACACAACATCAGCACCAATGATCCACGTCCTTATAAACCTCTGAATCAGGTCCTGAAGCAGTGACGTCCTGAGTGAAGACCTCACTGATCACATGACTCTGGTCACCTGGACTCAGTGTTTCTGAAGCAGTGTGCTGGGTTTTACAAATACGTGGCTGCTGCCTGATGTTGGGCCCACAGAGGAAGACGACTCACTCACTCTTCTTCACTTCCTCCTTAAACATGTGGAAGGAGAGCAAAGTGCTGCCAGACTCTTATTTCTGACAGGAACAGAAGAAACCACAGCAAACTGGTCCAGTTCTTCATCTTCATCACAATCTATTCATTTCTGATGGTGTCTTCAGTCTGAGGGTTTGAAGTTTCCATGTCTGTGTGATGTGTGGTGTGAAGGCTGCTGGTTAAACTGGGACTCACTGTTTAAAGCACTGAGTGCTCATAGAGAGATGCTCCATGAGTCCCAGTACAGACTACAAACATGGTGGAAACTTAGCTTTGATATCCACACACTCTGCACGTCTGTGAGTAACTGTGATGAAGATGTGCAGAGATCTGTGTCCAAACAGGAGAAAGACTGTAAAGACTCTGTGCTTCTAACAGCCTCTGTTAACATATGTGAGGCTGTTTGTTGTTGTTGCCATGGAGCTTTTCACTGTTTGGGTCAGCAGGTCATGTGATCAGGTTTGTTCTGCTGGACGATGGTTCAGTGTCAGGGTTTGTTTGCATTCATCAATAAATATCTAAATAAATCAAAGACTCCATGTTTGTTCTTTCATCATGTGACCTCTGCTCATCCATCTCTGTGTGTATCAGGATACATTTAGTTCATAATACACAGAAAAATCAGAGTTATTACCTGTAATAATGTGAAAGATTCCTGCAGTGATAACCAGGCAGGACTGAAACACATCACAGCTGTCACCACGGTAACAGCACCGTCCATCCACAGTTGAGGGGCGGAGCAAAAAGAGGGACTTTCACCATTTTATACTAAAAACACTCAACTAATGTTTCTAATATGAAACAAATAAGCCCACATTAATGTGAGCATTTATTAAATAATAATAATAATGATTTCCTCCTGATCTCATTTCCATAGCAGAGAAAACTGTGGTGTATATTGAGGTGGAGGGTGTGGTCTATGGCTCAGGTTTAGAGTGAGGGTGGGGTGCACCACAGCAGCATGCTGGGACTGCTGAGGGTGGAGGAGGGAGTGATGATGACATCAGAGCTGCAGCAAAGCAGTCAGCAGCACAGAGACCAGTGAACACACAGTCTGTTCATCTTTGCATAGATACAATATATAGCACAATATTGAATGACAGAGACGCTGTGTGAGCTTCCACAGATACACTGACGTCAGCATCCAGAGTCCTCCTGCTGCTCCCCCTCAGAGCCCCGTGATCAGCACCAACACATTCAGTTAGATGACAGAGTCCAGCTGCAGCTAGAATCAGCTCTGTGAACAACAGCACAGCGTCAGTGTTTCACACTCAGTGAAAGGAGGAAACAGCAGAAGAACACCATGTGTGCTACGTTTCCCAGGACACACTACAAACTGCACAAATACAGCACGTGGAAGGACCTGGAGCTGCATTTAAAGAGAAAAGACAGCGTGATGTCCTGTATGGACAGGTGGAAGGAACCAAGTCCTCAGCTGAAACACTCGTGTTTGTCCACAGGAAACACAGCAGGAAACAAAGAAGCTCATGGATAACACACTTCCTGTCAGTCACAATGAGGCTGCAGCCAAACACAGAAAGGTGTTTTTGTCCAGATGAGCCCAGAGAAGAAACACGAGTGTTCACAGACATCAGAAGCTCAGAGAGGTGAAACATGAGGTTGGAGTCCTCGTCAGCATCCAGAAGAGCTGCTGTGAAACCCTGAGTACTCATGACAGACTCTGATGGCACAAACACATCATGATTCAAACATGAAGACAAACATGGAGCTCCTGATCCTCCTGCATGAGAACAAGCTGACATGAGCGCTGTGTCTGAGAGTGTCTCCCTGTCACAGTGACAAGAACACAGCTGCTGCTCACAGTCATTAAACTGACCTGAGGTCAGCTGCTAGCACGTCTCTGTGCTCCTTACATATGAACCATGTGACCTCACATCAGTGCTGTGGATGACTGTAGTCATAGAAGAGTAGAGCTGTAGCAGGTGGTGTGAGGAGGAGGAGGAGGTGGTGTATTCTAGTTAACGCAGTACTGAAACACTCCAGCAGAGGGCGCTGTTAAGTCCTTATTGTAACACAGTTACTGTGTGCAGTTAGACTTCATACATAATCTGCACTGATTTCCATCAGACATGCTGTCAGTAAATGATTGTTTCTATTGATTCTACTTCCTGTTGACTAGTTTGATGACAGTGAAACAATCACAGCTGATTGTGTGATGATGTCACTGTTACATTCAGTGTGTGTGACATCATGTTAGTGCAGCTGATAACAGCCTGGTTATGATGCTGTTAGAAACACATGAACGTGTCCATAGATCAGTGTGTGTTTAACATGAGAGCTTCAGCCCTGCTGATGTGTTCAATAAAGACATGCAGGAAAACTGATGAGACTCTGAAATAACTCTTTATATTTATAATGTAACTCTGCATCAAAAGAACAACAAAGGATCCCAGACAGGTTTATGTCAACAAAGACGATTCTGATGTTTCTGTGTTTCTAACAGTTTGACATTATTAGTAAACAGACTGCAGTGAACAGGATTTATAAAGAGCTTATATATAAAGATATGACAGCTGTTTGTTGATCACTCTGTGTTTGGACCTGATCAGTCCAGCTGTTTACTTGAAATATGTTCATTTACCTGTGACGTTATATTTATGTTCTTGTCTCTGTTGAAAACACATTTTAATGTCCTCAGATTTTTCTCCCAGATGAATAAATATAAAAATGACACAAACTGACTGCAGCTACTTTTTGTCCTTTCTGTCAGAAACCTTCATGTGACTCATGAGAGACACGTTTCAGCTGTTTGTGACAGATCAGAGGCCAACAAGTCATTTATAACACTTTCCATCATTGTTTAGCACAAACACATGTTGACACAGCAGCGGGGCCGCAGTGAGAGTCAGAGCCAGGAGATAAAAACTCCTGTTTGACCACAGCCTCAGTTTGTTCCTGCAAACACTTCCTGTTGTTGACTGGGTGGAGTCAGGAAGCCAGCGAGGCCCTGCAGGACTGAGACTGCAGACTGGGACGTGCTCTGTGATGGAGATCAACAGCATCACTGACTGTTTCTGTGAGGACACCATCATCCCAGCAGGGCTGTTTCCCAACAACAAGCCTGGACCATCAGAGACCTGAAGCTGCTGCTGAATGAAAGAAGAGGATCTTCAGGTCTGGAACAAGGACCAGCTGAGAGTGTCAATAACGTTACTAATGTTCAGCTACACTTTACTAGGTCACATCTGTGACACACGTCACTTAAATAAAGAAGGAAATATTGGCTCTGTTTTATCTGCTGGGCCCAAAAGTGACTCCCGTATTTAAACTGCTATGAATAACTTGTTGGTCTATAATATGTGAAACATGTGTCAAATGTCTCCATCATGAAAGATATCAGGTCATCTTGAGCCACAAAACATTCCTATCATGAGGTAGAAGCTGGAATCAGTTTGTTGCAGAGGGACGTTTATATATCCCATATTTATCCAGTTAAAGTCACATTGAAATTCAAAATGTCTTTTCAAGAGTCGCCTGTCCAAGAGGAGCAGAAACAAATATAACAACAGTTATTTAAGCTGTTTTAAAGGCCACAAAGGAGCAGATTGGTTATAATGCAGCTGCTTCAGAGGAATAAAGATGAAACACTGTTTTTATTTCATGTGTAACACCTTTCAATCATGTGTTGACTAAAGTCTATTGACCAGTATAAGTAAAGACATCACACACACACACACTGAAACCTGTTTTTGGTGCAGCAGCGGTCCCAGCTGCTGGCCTTTATCTAGACTGGGTCGGCTGCTTATCTCAATATAATCAATGTTTAAAGTTCTCAGTGTTTCTGTGTTGCTTCCTATAGGATCTCCCAGCATCATCACTGTGCTGTCCAATCATTGTGTGCTAGGTTACCCTTATAGTGCGATGTGTGTTTGCACAAAGAGAAGCATGTGTGTCAAATATAAATAAGCACAGAACAGAAAAAGCTGCCAGTTTCTTCTATTTAGAGTCAAGTTAGTGTTTTGTGTCTTTGTTTGAGGCCTAATGTCAAGCAGAGGTGTGTGTAACTGCACTGCTCTGTTATATGTGTGAAATGTGTGCTTCAGCATCATCTTCGTCACTGCTGATTCCTTTGTGTCATCATGTGTTGAGAAGAGAGAACAGTTATAACGGAGGAGCAACAGGAAGCCCTGAAACCTGCATCAACAAGGAAGTGTTGGCTCACCAGTGATCCCAGCAGAGCCACTGGTTTGGCTCCAGTTGTTCTAGATTCAATGATGTTGTTGCTACAGATACATGTTAGCATCTTTATTGTAGTAAAGTCTTGTAATGTGAAGCTAGAAACAAGGCAGGAAACAGCTCCATGATCTGATCTTAATGATGTTGTTTTTATTTCTGTCTTTCAGAACTGGATTGAAACTATCAAAGGTCTAAAAACAGCCTCAACCCTCCCAAAGACAAACTTTACACACGTCATCTTTCAGCTACAATCTTTGTTGCAGGGATCTTCTGCCAAACAAGGCTGAGAGAAGATTTCTTACAGCTGTTGATGCTGTTTCAAACACACTCATATATTAGGGCTGATATCAGGGCTGCACAAGTTCTTTGTGATCATGAATAATAGAAGTGTGCCTGTTGAAGATCATGTTTCTACATGATTATATGTCCTGTTATTGTTCTGTATTATATTCAGCTGTCAGCATCCTTTCCCAGCCCCTGTTACACCATCCATACAAAGCCAATCTGACTGTGAGCCAATGTGTTTGATAGTTTGTGTTGGATCAATAGATTTGACAGACTTGGTTCTCATCCAGAGAAACAGTCCAAATTCAGATCTAATGAAATGATGGAGGCTGTTTCCTACCACGGTGCTAATGTGTGACTAACAAGGCTCATGGTCTCCAGCAGACAAGCGCCTGGAATGAGGTGAGCTGAGTCTTGCTTTGGTGGTTCTGTGCCCACCAGGGGCGGATCTAGAAGGGTGGCATGGGGTGGCAAGTGCCACCCTAAAATGATCCCTTGCCACCCCAGTTTTGCATATGACAGTGTTGTTTATTAAAATAAGATAGCATTAACAGTTTGAGCGTAGTTACAGTCAACAGTGAATATAAATGCTAAAACTGAATATATTGCATAGTGTTCCCCCCCTCCACCATTAACAAATGGTTCAGCCCATAGCAGGACGGCTTTTTTCTTGTTTTCAGTAGCAAGCGATGCTTCTGATTGTGCCAGAGCACATTTTGAACAACACCATGGGAATTTCTGATTTTACACAGGTGGGTGGATGTTACACTCTGGAAATGGAAGGAAGGTGAGTGTTATTAACCCTCTGTGGTCCACGGACACGCTGCACCTCCAAATCACATGACTGATGTAAGCTGACACAGCAACAAGCTGCAGCTGAGTCTCTGTTTCAGCCCACATTGAAAGTTCGGACTTCAAAGTTTTTACATTTTAATTACAGGCCAGTAAATCCAGAGTTATGATCATATATATAAGCAGGGGCGATTCTAGGATGAGAGCTTTCTGGGTGCTGAGCAATTTTACCTTCTCTGTGTAAGTCTGCAAATTTCTTTATTAAATCATCACAAAACATGACATCACTGTTTTGTACATGTTAACACAATTTAATCCCCACATTTGTGAAAGAAAAACAAAACAATTTTTTGAAAAGTCTGTAACAAAACCATCAAATCTGATAAAGGTTATTTAAATGCTGCAAAAGAAGAATGGATTGGAATTTAAAAAATACATGTCCTAACTTTAATTACTGTGCGAGAATAATGAATGATGCTCACAGTCAGTAAAAAATAAACAGTGCATTTTTTGGACAGAGGTTCACTTTTAATGTGTATGTATAATATAATACAGATACATAAAAATACACTCCAAAAATAGAAGAGTCCTTGAAATGTACAAAATATTATTAAAAGATTAGAAAAATGGAGACACCTTGGCCTCTGGTACAATGTATTGTCAGGGTTCAATGTTGAGAGAGGAATCCATAAATAACCACAGATCCAGGCGTGTGCAATTAGACGACATTTTAATGAACACATGTGTGAGTCCAACAACCCAATCAGTATTGAACTGTCTTTACCATATTCAGACAACGGTTTTATAGGGTTAAGATAGTACAGCCCCCTTTTCTGTTGCTAGGCAGATTTAATACAGCATACGTCAGCTCAAAACCACAAATGTTCTGTCAACAACCTTTAACATAGTTTTAAAGAACATTGTCTTCGGTCGGTACTTCCCCTCAGCTCGTCTTAAGCTGTCGCTTATCTCCTGGGACATCTGTTGCACTTCCTCTAAGTACGTCGGCACACCCTGCCTTTGCAGCAAAACACATCTTCACTTCTGCCCTACCAAAATAGATCTATTATGGTGTGCATGTGTGTGTGTGTGTCTGCAGTGTATGCTATGTATGTGTCATGACCTCTCCTGCACTCGGCTCACCTCACAACCCTCGTCCCAGCTAGCCAGACATAAGGCCTGTGCTCGTGCACAGCTGAACTATGTGTGACTTCTAAATGTCACACTCAACTGATGATACTCAAACCATGAAGGAAACTTACTCAAACTGAACATAAATGAAACTTAAGACTTACTCAAAAGGATATAAGTGATAAATGATACAAACTTAACTCTTAGCTCTAAAGAATATAAGGATATAAGGATATAACTCCAGGCATATGTCATGTAAGCAGGTGTGTTGCAATTCCTTTCAGAGCTCCTGTCCTCCTCACCGTGTATTGGCAGATCATAACGCCCGCCAAGAGTTTCTGACCTTCACTTGACCAGGAGCCACAGCTCTTTAATAAGCTCCAATGCATATTCCTCTCCAATGCTCGTTCAATCCGTTTCAAACTGGATGAAATACGACTGCAGATCGCCACCCGACGGACTTTCAACAACTGTTCGTGCATGATTTTCACTGAAACCTGGCTGGACAGCGCCATTCCCGACGCGGCTATTGAGCTAGCAGGCCGCACCGCCTACCGAGCCGACAGGTCTGCGGACTCTGGTAAGAAGACCGGCGGGGGGCTGTGCATCTATATCAACAACTTTTGGTGCACGAACGTCACGGTAACGGACAGACTGTGCAGTACAGAGGCAGAACTGTTGGTGTTAAAGTGCCGTCCATTCTATCTCCCCCGGGAATTTTCTGCCGTTTACATCTGCGCTGTTTACATTCCACCAGATGCTAATGCTAAGCTAGCGTTAGCACAACTGAGCAGCAGCATCAATAACAGCCTGGTAGCACACCCGGACAGTGTCTTTATTGCGGCTGGGGATTTTAACCACGCGGACCTGAAATCTGTACTTCACAATTTCCACCGAAATGTGAAGTGTGCTACCAGAGGAGATAGAACTTTGGACCAGGTGTACACCAACATGGCGAACGATATACAGAGCCCAGGCCTATCCCCACCTGGGTCTGTCAGACCATCTCTCTCTTCTGCTACACCCAATATACACACCAAAGATCAAGAGCACTGGGATTACAACCAAAACCGTGAGAACATGGCAAGAGGATGCTATTCCGATGCTCCAGGACTGTTTCCACTGCACAGACTGGGAGGTGTTCAAGGAGCAGGACACTGACAATCGTGTCGCATTGGACAGTTACACCTCCACTGTCTTGGACTACATCTGTTTCTGTGTGGACAATGTAACAACCTGGAAACGACTCCGTGTGTTCCCTAATAATCCACCCTGGATGACACACGGAGTTCAACAACTTATCCGAACGAGGAACAACGCTTTCCATTCCGGGGACCTGAGGCATACAGTGCTGCCAGGGCTAACCTGAGAAGAGGCATCAAGACTGCCAAGCAGCAGCACAGGAGGCGCATCGAGGCCAGGTTTGAGAACATCACAAACCCAAGACAGGTCTGGGAGGGCATCAGGGCTATCACGGACTACAAGAGGAGAACACCACCACCCTCAGCCGACAGTCCTACTCTGGCTGAGGACCTAAACCTCTTTTATGCCCGTTTTGATAGGGATAACACCGACCCTGTCCTGTCCCCACTCCCCTCAACCGACCCTGCTCCAGTCCTGAGCACTCATGAGCTGAGGCGTGTGTTCCGCAGCATTAACACCAGGAAGGCGGTCGGACCAGATGGAGTGCTGGGCCGGGTGCTAAAAGACTGTGCTGCGGACCTGGCGGACGTCTTCACCTCTATATATAACACCTCGCTGTCCTGTTCACTGGTACCATCCTGTTTCAAAGCAGCAACCATCGTTCCCATCCCCAAACAGTCAAATGTCACATGTCTGAACGATTTCAGACCTGTGGCACTCACCCCCATTCCCGCCAAATGCCTGGAGAGACTGGTCATTAAACACATCAGAGCTGCCCTTCCACCATCTCTGGACCCGCACCAGTTTGCATACAGGGAGAACCGGTCAACTGAGGACGCGATCGCCACAGTGCTGCACACACTACTGGAGCACCTGGAGCACAAGAACACCTATGCACGGCTCCTCTTTATAGACTACAGCTCGGCTTTTAATACCATCCGGCCATACAAACTCCGTCCCAAACTCCATCAACTGGGACTCAACTCCTCCCTGTGCAACTGGATTGTGGACTTCCTCACTAACCGTAGACAGAGCGTCAGAGTGGGTAAGAACACCTCTTCCACCCTTGTGGTCAACACCGGTGCCCCTCAGGGGTGTGTTCTGAGCCCTCTGCTATACACTCTCTTCACTCATGACTGTATTTCCTCCTGCGCGTCCAATCTCATTGTTAAGTTTGCCGACGACACTACAGTGCTCGGACTCATATCCAACAACGATGAGACAAACTACAGGACAGAGGTGCAACAACTAGAGTCATGGTGCCGCGACAATAACCTGGTCTTAAACACCAAAAGACCAAGGAGATTATTGTAGATTTCCGGAGGAAAGGTCACAACAACTACCTGCCTCTCTTCATTGGCAGTGAGGCGGTGGAGAGGGTGAGCAGTTTCAAATTCTTGGGGGTAACTGTGACTGAGGACTTGTCCTGGGGCAACCACATCACCTCAGCTGTACGGAAGGCCCAACAGCGCCTCTACTACCTGAGGAGACTGCGGAGCGCACACATTCCCAGACCTCTGATGTTGAACTTCTACAACTGTGCCATCAGCAGCGTTCTGACGTATGGATTTCTAGTGTGGTTCCCCAGCTGCACCAAGGCCGACCAGCAAGCACTCCAGCGGGTGGTGAAAGAAGCTGGCAGAATTATTGGAACGATTCTGCCAGAGATTAGCAACATCTTCCCCACTCGCTGTCTGAGGAGGGTGCACAGTATCCTGCGGGACCAACACCACCCTGCGCACCACCTTTTCCACCTGCTGCCCTCAGGGAGAAGGTACAGGTCCATACAGGCCAGAACGTCCAGACTGGCCAACAGCCTGTATCCACAGGCTGTGAGGCTTCTGAACTCTGCCCCCCCCTCCCTCTGCCCCCCCTCTCACGGACATTAACCATATCCAACTTATTAATAGCAGTGAACTGGTCTGGAAAATAGACAATTATCATATCTCACAGTACAATAATTGAACGGGTTGCACTGTTGCACTTTGTCATATTTCTCAGGTCTTTGTTTGAATGTCCCATGAACATTTCCTGTCATATTCTCATGTTTTTGCTAAGGATCGTCTCATTGCACTGAAGTCACACTGGGTTAAATAGTCACACTTGGGTCTAAGGGGAATTTAGTATTTAAAGGGGAATTTAGTATTTATTATTATCTGTTGTAGAAGCTCCAAACACAATTTCATTGTTCTTGACAATGACAATAAATACTTGAATTGAATTGATTAAAATCATTTTCATAACACAGGTTTTCCTTCTCAGATCTGCCAATATGTTTGCTCCTCCTAATATAGTCTAACAGCAACCCCAAGCAAAACAATTTGAACTTTCCCCTATCAGTGATCCCTCTAACTAAGTGTGCGTGTGGTTACGTGTATGTCCGAACCAAGACTATGTATGTGTACTCTACTGAATTAATGTTTTGATCAAAAGCCTCTACTAAAAGCTTAAATCAAAGATAAATGCATAATAAACACCCTACTCTTTGGCTTGCACTCGCTCTGCTTTCGGTTTCACTTCTGCAAAACCTGCCTTGCAGACGCATTTCCTGTCAGCCTGCAGTCAGCTTCTCACCCACTGAAGACTTCAGTATAAGAATACAAAACATTCAAAAACCTTTAAATTATAGATTCAACTCAACAATTTAAAATGGTTCTTACTGGACCTATAATAAAGACTTATATAATACCAATATATTTGAACATCTGAATGCGTCTGAATGCAACATCACTCTCAATCATGAAATATTAATGATGATTATACTAATAGCAGCAAATAATAGCAGGAAAATATTTCTATTCCTCTCAGTATACAATGTATGAAAAGATCTTTACTGCAGATACTACTATGGCTGCAGATTTTTTCTTTTCTTTTAACCTATGTGCCTCACCTTGAGGTTGGTAAATCTGTCCATCACATTTTGGTGGTCAAGTCTCTTGATGCATGATCTCTTTCTCAACTGACATCACAGCCAGGTGCTGGAGTCTGCTTTGACCCATGGTCCTTCTCAGGCAGGTATGGAGCTGATGAAAGACACTAAAAGACCTCTCACAGCTACAGCTGCTAACTGGGTTTGTTAGGGGAACCTGAATAACAGTTTTCAGTGTGGGGAAGATCTGATTATCCAGAAGATTGTACAATGTTAACATATCTGGGATGGTACCAGCCTCACTCTTGAGCTTCAAAAAGTTTTTGGCAACCGTGACTTCCTCTGACTGAAGCTCAATATGGTAATGCAGTGCCAGGGCTGACAACCCAGTTAGTTTTGCAGACTCTGTACAGCAGCTTTAATATAGGGAGAACACAACTTCCAGATTGTACGAGTAAAATTAGTTGTTTTTTTTCTTTGCCAGTTTAACAGTTTCTGCTTTGCCTGTTTGTATTTCCTGCCTGTTTTCTTACCTGCTTCTTCCTGACCTTGTACTTTCCCCTCTTTCCTCTCTCCCTCTTTGGACTGACAATCACACACAAATAGATTTTATTCAATTAGATTAAATAAAATACTATTAAGATCACTAATAAAAAAAGGCCTCTCTCAGTCTACTTTCAATCAAAAGGCAAATAACCAAACCACATGTACATCTAATAAAAGATATAAATACTGAAACACTGATCCAACATTATCCTTTATTGAGGGATCATTTGATCTGATCTTATATGAACCTGGCTGTCTCTCTGCACACACACACACACACACACACACACACACACACACACACACACACACACAGGAGTTATAAGGTTAATGGGAATCCAGTCAGTTAGCTATTAAGTACCTTGAGATTAATATTGGCACATATGACAAAATAAGCAGCTTCTCTCATTCCATTTCAAATAGTCTGTATACATTTCAGTGGGAGCAACAGGACGGTCAAGTGTAGCTGATTTTACTACAGAGCAGGACGGATTGTAGGGTAGCAAACATCGTCGGGAAACACGTTTCCAACACTGCAGGTTACCTGGTGTAATGTTTTCAGCTAAAAGGAAACATGGCCGGACTCCTACCTAACTATATAAAGACTGAAGGTTAAATGCTGCTAATATGTCCTGTTTTAAGGCAGGCGCTTCCACCTCCGCTCTGCTGCGTCTCAGCCACTCTGGCAGCAATGGCGCTAGAGCCAGAGTCGGGGAGAGCTGGAACAAACCATTTTGGGAGGGGGGAGGGGTTATCTATACTTTTGCTGTTAAAATGTTCCATCTCAATTACGTACTGTATGCTCTTTATATTCTTAGTAGTGTGTCCCACAAACAGCAAATATTGTCAAAAAAAAGTAAAAAAAAATCTCTGGGGGTGCTTTGATTCATTTTGGCCCAAAAATGGGCTAAAATCGCCCCTGTATATAAGCCACGCTTTACAGATACTGTCCTCACGTTTTGTGTGTGTGTGTGTTTTAAGTGCGAAAACAGGGAAAAAAAAGGGAAAAATCCACGTTTCCTATCGGTGGAAAAATGCACCATGTCGACCAATTTAAAAAAAGTCAACATGTGAGCCGCGGTCAAGCCAGCCGCCTCTTATTCGCCGCATAAATTTCCTTGCAATTTTACACCAGTCTTTACGGTAGCGCCTTTTCGCTTTATATCCCGATTGAAAGACACACGTGCACGCGCGCACACAAATTAAGGAGCTTCTTTCAAAGAAAAAACTCTGGTAGGTGTTATTTTATATATTATGCTTTGTATGTTGTTCAGTATATTTCTATGCAAAACAAGAGGAATTTCAACACACAGCAGTATATTCTTTCTAAAACCTAAAAGAGGAATTATGGATTTGATCAACTGGTCTCTGAATGCAATTGACACCCCTTTCTCAACAATAAGTTTGGGCTCGGGTGAGCCTGAGTGGTGAAGATATCTACCTATTCGGAACCATCGTAACAGGGTTCTTGCTGATCGGAGCTGGCCTGGCCCTGACTTATCGAAGAATTAAGGAAGCGGAACCGGCTGTTCAAACCTCCACAAGGCTGCCCGCTGGAATTGAAACGATGGGACGAGGCGTGAGTTTCTCAAAATGGGCTCATTGAGTGCAGCACGGATAAGATCTTGGAAAGGCTACGGCTGCTGTGAATACTCAGAATAAGATCTCTGAGTGCAAACTGGATGACATCTCGGGGAGGCACACTGTCGTGAGTTTTTCATAATCGGCTCCTTGAGCACAAGAATGACAACATCACAGAACGCAAGTATGGCGAAGCTCGCGGCTCTCCATCGGGAGATTGAGAGACCAGTGTTGGACTGTAGAACAGCTTTGAAAATTATATAAGCTGTTCGCACTAAAGTAAAAAGCACCTTCACTTCATGCAGATACCTTCTTGGCGCCAGCTGCGGTCGCAAGGCTGGAGCTGTACAACAACACCCTGATTACAGACTGTGTTTAGTCTGTTCCTTCCCATTCCATGCAAGGCCAACTGGGTTGGCTGGAAGACTGTTTACTTAGCCTGGCAGGGCGAAGGACACTGTCTCAGCTGAACTCTGGACACGCACACACATACATATACACTGATAAGCACACACTCATCCTCCCTCCCTTTCCAAACGCCTTCGACGCTTATTCCCTTCCGATGCTGACGGTGGATCATGGAGACCAGCGCATAGGCTGCAGGCCCGGATGTACTGTCTACATCGGCTGTCTCTCACCCTTTACCCGCCCCTGTTGCTTGTCATGTGTTTCTTTGGTGTATTAGAGTTTTTTCATGTGCTATGTGCAGAGGTGTTTTTTTCTGTTCTCAAATTGATCTCCCTGTTGGAGCTCAGTCTGGGGGGAGTTATTTTTTTCTCCTTATCTTTCCTCATGTTGTGCTTTTTCCATGTTATACCTCTCTGACCTGTCTTCCCCATGTGATGTTTTGTGTAATGTATGTATGGTCGGAGGGTAAGATGGCGCCGCCATTGCGTGCAATAGGTCGGCAGCCTTATGAAATTTCCCCCTTGTGGGACTAATAAAGGCATATCAATCAATCAATCAATCAATCATTCACAGTTTAAACCAGATATTTACACACACTTTATGGAAAACACAAGAACATTTTTTTACTGTACAACATCAATTTAGAGTAAACTTTTGTTTTAGATAAATAAATGTTGAAATATCTTTTGAATTAGTTAAATGTCAGAATAAAAAGAGCGAGCTGTTTATTTTAATCACTTTCATCAAATGTAGGAGAACATATACACTAAGTTCATTGTTAATTAATAAGAAAAATCCAGACGATTCCATTCTGAGCTGAAGAAGCTTCTGATAGGTTCGTAGAGTCCATGTGAGTAAATTGGTGGCACAGCTGTGGATGCATATAAGGCAAAACACAGAGCCTGTTTCTGTGACATGTGAAAATCAAGAGATATCAACCAAAACACCAGGAAAAGAATCGTGGAGCTCCATAAGTGTGGCTCAGTTTTGAATACAATTTGGTGCCATTTACAATTAAGAAATACAGAGTTTCTCTCTGATAGGTCCGTAGCTTGAACCCATTCGCTGGAACGTTGAAGGCAATGTAATTACACAGCAAGAACAAGACCCAAGTAGGCAACGTTCTTTGTGTTACTCATGCATGAGGAGGCCTGTCTGGAGCCAAGTGTCGTTCCACCCACTTGACCACCGTCAGACTCTCAGCCAGGTTCCCCATAGCACTCCTTTTATTGTGGTTACATGAATGTGCATAGGGTCATTAACATAAAACATCTTACATAGGTATACATGTGAACAAAGAATACCTTGTGTGTGCGTGTGTGTGTGTGTGTGTGTGTGTGTGTGTGTGTGTGGGGTCAAAGCATGACCCCATATATGACTTCCCTAAACCTGCTGGCCTGGAAGTCCAGCAGTTCATCTAAACAAAAGGCACTTAGGCTGCGTTCACACCGAACGCGATAGAGGCGAACGAAAACGCCCTAAACGCCCCTAATTTGACGCGTGCACATTCGCACCTCAACGTGTGTCCAAGAAAAACCCATCGCGCCTCAAAATTGCATCTTTCCACGCGCGTGGACCGGAAATGTGGGAGGAAGTTGTGCCAGATGTGTTGTGCTGCAGATGTCCTCTGAATAAACACATTATCTTGTTAGCGGAAAGGTATTTGTACATCAGTGGGAAAATAGCGGGGACAGTAGGCGGGCTTGCTAGCTTTTGCGCCGGCTTTATCGGGTCAGTCTGAAAATTAAAAGGAGAATGAATGAACTTACCAGGTTGCCCGATCTCCTCACTTCTGTGCCTCCAAGCTCGGTCCTTTTTATTCCTGTCTCGGTAGAAGTAGCAGCTGGCATCATACAGCTCTGGGTGATTAGCCACGGCAGTGATGAGTTTTTCCTCCATACTGAATGAAGAATGAAGGGCTTTGGTTTGATCTGCCCCTGTGACCTGGTTACAGCCACGTCACTGGCCTCCTGATTGGTTGTCGGGGCGCGATTTGATGCCGGAGTTCATATTTTCCAACTCCAGCGGTTGGCGCGGTACGGGCGTGTGCACAAAATGCAACACACAATCTGACATGCGTGGTTTTCTTCGCGAGTCAAACGCGCCCCACGCGGTACACTGACGCGCGTTTCACGGGTTTTGGCGTTTTCGCGACGCAAATCTGCTTCCGCATGTTCGCCGGATGCACAATCGCGTGTCATCGCGCTCTTTCCATTGACTTTACATGTGAACCTGACGCTCTATCGCGTTCGGTGTGTGCGCACCGTTAGACTAAACCAGATACAGAGGAGGTGTCCTCCTATACCATAAAACAATAAGACAAGGCACGGCCTCTCCCACGCTCCCTGAGTGCTCTGGAGTCTCTGCTGTCTCTGCAGACTACTAAGGATCAAACCTCCTATCACTACACAATCGGTTATATACTTCTAAGCATATGGTATAAATATTTCTAAGCATAAATGACAATCAACATTACAAAAACCTAACACTCTCTTTACTCTTAAAGTTAACAAATATGTTTTTATATTTATCAATTTAAAAAAATAAACATTTAGTCTGATTTGATGTTACAATTAAAAAAGTGTTTTTATCTAAAGAGTATGTAAATGTCTGGTTTCAACTGTATATTTGATGATGTTGGTGTTTAGCTTGATTGCCTTGATAGCACATAGAGGGAGAGAGAGAGAGAGAGAACAGAGATGAACAAGAGCAGGTGAGACTCACATGTTAGTCAGATGGTTGTTTACCAAAAGTATCACCGTATCACAGGTACTCGTGTATCTCATACCTAGTGTTTCTTTTTAGTTTGTTATTTTTCAAATTCTATATTTATTAAGTTATGCAGGCTTGTTTGCACAACAAGGCTAAATAATTATAGTGCAGGTCTATGATGATTTTTAGTGCTACTATCATCTAGTTCTGATTCTGGTTCTGGATCTTTGATTAAGTCCTCAGTAGTCCTGATTTTGAACTGTTGTAGTCCTGTTTTAATTCTGGATCAGTTCTGGGTCTGGTTGAATTGGGGTTTAGTCCCTGTGTCTTGATGCAGCCCTGATTTTGTTCTGCCTTGCTGCTTAATTAAAAACCTAGTTTAAGGTGTCCTGCAGATGTGATATTTATTTTTCCCTATATGAAGTCATTCTTTTTTGAACAAAACTCAAAACAGAGCCTATTAATCTTTCTTTTCTTTTCATTAATCCCCCCCAATCACACATGCATACTACCCTTTAGGGCTAAGCCCCGGGTGTATCAAATGTCTGCCTCCGCCTCTGTGGTAAACCCGTGTGTCTTATTAGTGGAGCTAATGCGGCTGTAATTAAGGAATTTAATTTAAGACGGCACTACGAGACAAAACGTCAGGATAAGCTGAAAAACCTAAATGCAGAAACTACAGAAAGTAGAAGAGCTAAAGAAGAATCTGACATTTCAGCAGACTTTTTTCACCAGAGCAAAATCACAAAGTGAAGCTGCTGTGAAAGCAAGTTTTATTGTAGAAGAGGAGCCAAATCAGCCAGTACCACTCTGAGGAGCTGCAGGATGAAGCTGTGCGACGTCTTGTGTCCAGACAAAAGGCAGATTTTGGCAAATGTGAGCCTGAGGAGAAACACGATGATCGGGTTTGTGAGATGGCCGCTGATTTAAGAACACAGTTGTGTGAAAGAAGCAAAAACTTTATTGCATACTCTCTTACTGTGGATGAAAGTATAGACATGATGGACATTGCACAGCTGAGCATCTTCATCCGTGGAGAGGAAATATTGAACATTAAATCGATGCACGGGACAACGACAGGAAAAGACATTTTTTAAAAAACGTATGTCAAAGTGTAACCGACATGAAACTGGGACAAACTTGTTGGACTTACAGCAGATGGAGCGCCGGTGTTGTGCGGTGAAAAAAGCGGACTAGTCAGCAGGATGCGAGTAAAGATGCAGGAGGAGAAGTGTACCGGTGAGTTAACAGCACATCACTGCATCATACACCAGGAAACGCTGTGTGGTAAAGTCCTAAAAATGGAGCATGTAATGATCACCGTAACGCAAACCGTAAATTTTATCTGAGCTAAAAGTTTAAATCACCGTCAGTTTCAGTCTTTTATGTGGGAAATAGATTCAGAGTTTGCCGACATTCCTCATCATACAGAGGTCCGCTGGCTGAGTTGGGGAAAGTTCTCAATAGAGTTTTTGAGCTCAGCAAGTAAATCTGTCAGTTCATGGACATGTATGATGCTGTGAAGGCATTTCAAGTGAAGCTGTCACAAATGCACCAGTGCAACCTGCCTCACTTTCCCTGTTGCAGTAATGTTGAACCAAGTCAGCGGACTTTGCTGCACCTGTGCAGATTCAGATGGAGCTGCAGTGTAATGATACACTCATAGGAAAGTACGACACTGAATGGCCCGCACAGTTTATTAGCTCCACTCCTGAAGCAATGCTCCGCCTACATGTGGCTCCAACCTTGTGTTTGCTTTCATTTATTTTTTCTGGGGGTTTTGGCAGCATGTTCATATTTCTAACTTGCAGGTTATATTTTTATGAAGAGCAAAATATTTAAAGTTAAAGTTTATTTGTTTAAGTTTATTTAATCTGGAATAATATTCCTGTCTGTTTTTATTCATATTTATGTTTAAAAAACATTGTTTTAGTGTGTTCAATAAATGTTTATCTTGTTTGGCCCGCGACCTAAAGTGGGCCTTGAGTTTTGGCCCCTGTGCGATTCAGTTTGACACCCCTGGTGTAGAGTATACAGCTGGAGTTGTTATTTGCAGTGGAAGAAGACGTGCCCGTCTTTTGCCAAATAAGTGATTTACTTTTGGCTGAAGACGACATTTTGTTAAACAAGTTGTTTGCAGAGAGTTTTGATAAGCATCTACATGCATTCAGAGTCGTACATACCGAGGAGAGATGTATAGTGAAAATGTACATTGGACCTTCATTCACAATGTTTTGAAGACAAAATAAATGTGGGAAAAATTGTTTTGTGCAATGTAATTAAACTTTAACACTTTTCAGTGTAGAAAGCCTGACTGAGTGAAGCCAACACTAACCAGAAGGTTCAAACGTGTATCTCAGCAGAGTCACTTGTTCAGTCTCTAAAGTGTTATTTTAACTCTGTTTTGCGAGTTAAAACATGAACTCTGGCACAGTGTTAAATATTTTAACCATTTCAGAAATGTTGATTTAACTCTAGAGAGTGTGGAGCTACATAAACCCTGAGAAAGTGTTGAAAACGACTCTGTGGGAGTTAACACCGGTCTTTTTGCTGTGGTGTGTCACGTACTTTCACGTATCGCATTCAAACTCACGGGGACGGCCATTTTGTCCCCATAAGGCAGTGGTTCCCAAACTTTTTTTTGCTGGGCCCCCCTTTGTTTTACAAGAAAAATGTTCACGCCCCCCCGCGTGCACGCACGCACGCACGCACATCCTCCAATCACACACACCCATATTTTGCTCCATTGCAGTTTATTTCACACCTCAAACATTTAGTAAACTATTAAGCAAATACAAGTAACCTGCAATAAATTACAGGTAGTAATAAAATAAACTACTAACTCTTTTACGCTGCGTCCACACCTACACGGGTATTTTTGAAAACGCAGCTGTTTCGTCCACACGTAAACGGCGTTTCGAATCACCGAAAACTTAGACTTTTTAAAACTCCTTATTTGCGTTTACGTGTGGACGAGGATTACAGAGTTCCTCACGCAACGTCAAAGGTATGTGCCTCTTTTCACGTCACGCTGTGCGCCACGTTATTGTTTACATGAGATGAATTGCAGAATGGCAGATAGAGACAAAATACTGTTAATCTATCTGCAGGTTTTACACGCTTACACACACACAGCTACTGTCCCTGCATTTAGAAAGGCAGAGGCATCACAGTGTGATTATTTTACGTGTAGTTGTTTTGTTTCCTGTGTAATAATGTTCAACATTGCTGTCAATACATTTTTCAAAAAATGTCTCTCTGTGCAAAATAGGTTTAAACACATAAACAGCTGTGGGATACTGTTTGTCCGTGATTTGAACCGGGGGAACAAATTACGGCAGGATCAGCCTGATATTATTTGTATCCCGCTGTAACTTTACTGTATAAAGTATAGTATAGTGTGTATATCTCCAAAATGTCAGGAGTAGTTAGTCATTACAACAAGTGTTTGTGAACTAAAAATCACGGATGTAGGATCCTGTTTGTCCGTGATTTAAACAGCCCAGCGCTGCTCCCGACGCAGGGAAATCAGTCCTGCAGGGAGACCTACCTCAGCACCTGTGCAGGTGAAACCAAAGGGAGGATTTCTTCACCATATTTTCTAGTCTTTGGCTTAGAATGAAGTTGGTTTGGAAACATATTCAGCGATGCTTCATCTCCTGCTTTGTGTTTCTGTGGGCGCCCCGTGCTAGCAGTGTCGTTTTGTTATTTTTCCCCCCTTTTCATGCCGCGCCCCCCGCCATGGCTCTGCGCCCCCCCTAGGGGGCGGGCCCCACACTTTGGGAAGGTCTGCCATAAGGGCTGTTGGCCCCACAAGTATGGTGATGCCAATTATCTGTCCTCACAAAGATGTCTAAACATGCACACACACACACACACACACACACACACACAGAGTTTGGACTGAAATGTTTAACATTAGAATTATTTCATTGTATTGATTCTATTCTTCTTCTTCCACTTTATTGATTCCTGATTCTATTTTGATTAATTACAGTATTAATAACTATGAGCAGAAGCATAAACGCTGTCACTCTGTGTACGTTACACCCACACAGCAGGATTTTATTTCATGTAGCTGAGTGATCTCAGTCTCCTGGTCTAATTGATGAAAGATGACTTCAGCTTTAGATCATCTGCTGTCTTCTTTAATGAAACGCCCACGTTAAGCTGAACTGAACCATCGATCACATCCTGCAAACACACCATTACACGGCCTGATGGGAGAGGATCATCTCTGCATCTCTGGAACTTCTTCGTTAGTTTGTAGTTTGGACACTTTCATCATCTTTGTGATCTTTAAAGAAAAACTATTAAAATTCACACAGCACTTCTGACACTTTGGATCAATACATCAACCAGCAGGTCAAATCTGGGAGGGGGGGTGTAATCATGTGAAGGCACTAGAAGCAGGTGAGAAGACATAAGATTAACACTTATGATTAAAGATCATCTAAACCATGTGTTCAGGTGTAAAATGTAGAAAATGAAATATCTGGAAACATCAGATAGTGAGCTGTTTTTTAATCATATTAAAGTTAAGTAATGTGAAAGCAACGTTATCCATCTGTCAGTCAGTCTCCACCTCCACCTGTGGTCTCCACCTCCACCTGTGGTCCTGAGCCAATGAGAGGTGCTAAACAGCTGCACTCCAACTCCATCAGCAGTGTTCAGCTGAACCAGGTCTGTCTTAAAAAATGAGACCCTGAGTCTCTACGGGACCACCTGTAGAAATAAAGGTTAAATAATTAAAGCTAACGGCTCTCCTTCAGTCTGCAAAGGCTCATGGGAGTTCTACCTCTGCTTCTTCTCTATAGCACAGCTACATGCTAACCACACAGCTTTCTGAGAGACTTCCTGTTTCCTGCGCTGTAACTTGAGGTGAACGCCCCTCGTGTTGTTTCAAGTGTTGTGATTGGTCCGTTCTATACAGTCGACTCCTTTTTAATGGATCAGTGAGAGAATAACTTCAAGGATGAGGAATAAGAATCAGATTATGAATATAAAGACTCACAGATGTCAGAACTTCCAGGAGGCTGAAAGTGTTGGAATGAATGTGAGCAGCTGTACAGAGAAGTGGAAGAAGCAGAGGGACGAGTGTGTTTCAGGCTCTACAGAGACACAGAGTCCATCAGACACTGAAGTCTTTATGAACCGTCGCCTCCAGGATCAGAGTGAGCGCTATCATCAGAGCCCTCATCATGAAGGCAGACGATGAACTTCCTGTGGTCAGTGATACCATTACTCCTTCATCAGTGAATCCATCCTCAGCTCCACCCTCACCACCTGCAGTCTGCTCTCCCTCCATGTGTGCGTCCCTGATACAGGTAGGAAACCTGCCTCAAAGAGAAACTTCCTGAGCTGCTCCCCTCAGGCTGCGCTCCATCAGGGCCAGAACCTCTCGGCACCAGAGCAGTTTCTGTCCACGTGAAGTTGAACTCCTGGACACGAGCTTTATTGCTCCAGCCCGTCCGCTGGTCACTTCATTAACTCTTACTATGAACACACTGGACTCAGGGCCACGTTTCTCCTAATCTGTGCATGGATCAATAAATAAATGTCAGAAGGTTGCCACCCGTCTGTGTGCAGCACTAAAATCTCCCGCTCCCTACCTTTTTACATGCATCATGTTTCAGTTTATACCATGAAAACTCATCTGCCCCCTCACTGATTCCTCAGTTTGGTGCATGTTTGTCACACTTATTGTTTCCGATTATTAAACAAATGTAGACTTCCGCTTCCGGACGATGGAGTAAGTAGCAACGAAAGGCAGCTCCGCCAAGATTTTCCATTATCCAAACCTCCTGGGACACATATTGACTTTGATTTTGACCAAGATTCAGCTGTACAAACTCCTCCTGAAAGATTACAACAAACCACACGACAAATGCCTGGATTTAGAAAACAGAAGCTGCAGAAAAAATGAGCGTGTGGTGGGCATTAATGAGGATGCAGAGGGGGGAAACCCCAGCCGTTTCATGGCAGAGTGTTTCTGTGCTCGGGAAAGAAAATGGTGATTCGCTTATTATAATAGACCGAGCCCACAGAACCCTCGCCCCGAAACCACTTGTTAAGTCTAATTGTCGAATGTTGTCATTGTGTTTCTTAAATTTGTAAAGTCTTAGTCCAATCTATAGGATCAAGACATTCCTTTGTCTCTGACCACCTCTACAGCCACTCTGTGTTGGGGGAGGAGTTATTGTAGATACATCCTGTCTGACAGATCTGTTTCTTGTGATGTTGTTGCTTCCTGCTTTTATGATCCTTTTGGTGACCTGAGGTCACACACACAATGATGTTTAATGATTTATTTAAACTGATATGAAGGCACAGCAGCTGAACTTTGTGAGCTGCAGCTTAAGCCTCTTTTATGGTTTGGTGTTTAATGTTTTAACTGTTTATGGCTGTAGAGACGCCCACAGTCAGGCTGTATACTCTAGAAAAGTGAATCGTTATATACAGTGCAGCAGCTGATCTTTGACCTGTGAGCTGGAGCTTCAGACTTTGCTGGTGTGAAGTGTTTAATGCTCATCTATTGAAGCTTGCAGACACACCCACATCATCTGATTTGATCTCAGTGTTGTTCGGTATGTTGAAGTTGGAGCAGAAACCTGCTGCAGGTTAATTATTGATCAAATTAATATCACATAAGGTGCAGGAGCTGACCTTTGACCTGTGAGCTTCAGACTCTTTGCTGGTGTGAAGTGTTTAATGTGACACAGCCTGCAGACACAGAGGACTGATGATGGAGAAGAAGCAGAGGATTGTCTCTGTTTCTACACAGACCTGGTCCAGATAGCAGAGAGCTGCAGAGTGAAGACGTTCATGAGAAGAAGCTGAGTAAGTGAAACGTCCTCTTTGAATCCTGGATCAGGAAGTAAAGCCGGTGAATATTTGGTGTTTAAATAAGGTTTCTGTCTTTGACTCAGTCTGCTGTCACTTTGTTTCAGAGAGAAAAAGAGGTTTCAGATTAACTGGTGTTGCTGCTGCTGCAGCAGCACTAAAGCACAGTATAGGTGACCGCGCTGATGCCTGTTCATGATGTCACTAAAGCTAATAAACTGTTGGCTAGATGTTCTTGTTGTCAGAGGTAAACAGAGGTGACATGAGCGGATAATAAGGATTAAATATATGCTGAGTAACTAAATACTGCTAGTCTGTGATGTAACTCCCAGCAGCATCACCTCATTTCTTTACTCTGACCTTCAACATGAGCTAGCAGAGCAAGCTAGCAGAGCAAGCTAGCAGAGCAAGCTAGCAGAGCAAGCTAGCAGAGCAAGCTAGCAGAGCAAGCTAGCAGAGCAAGCTAGCAGAGCAAGCTAGCAGAGCAAGCTAGCAGAGCAAGCTAGCAGAGCAAGCTAGCAGAGCAAGCTAGCAGAGCAAGCTAGCAGAGCAAGCTAGCAGAGCAGCTAGCAGAGCAGCTAGCAGAGCAGCTAGCAGAGCAGCTAGCAGAGCAGCTAGCAGAGCAGCTAGCAGAGCAGCTAGCAGAGCAGCTAGCAGAGCAGCTAGCAGAGCAGCTAGCAGAGCAGCTAGCAGAGCAGCTAGCAGAGCAGCTAGCAGAGCAGCTGCTACCTCTGCTGTCATGTGACTGAGTCAAGTGTGTGTAGTAGACTTGTTAGCATAGCTAGCAGGCTGAAAGAAGCTAGCAAACTGTGTGAACACTTTGTCAGAGGTGAGCAGTAAAGAGAAGGATAAGGAGCTCCTCCATATACTGATTATGCCCTTAACCTGATTTTACTCTTTGATGCATAATATGTGATGTTCAGTCGAAAACAATCACTTAAGTTGACTTTATTATTATTATTATTATTATTGTTTGTTTATTATTCCTAACAAGGCTCTATACCAGGGGTCTGCAACCTTTAACACCCAAAGAGCCACTTGGACCTGGTTTCCACACAAAAGAAAACACTGGGAGCCACAAATACTTTTTGAAATCTAAAATGAAGATAACACTGTATATATTGTTTTTTACCTTTGTGCTTTGTGTGAACAACTAAAGTAAGTAAGTAAAGTTTATTTATTAAGAGCTTTTCACAGACAGGCAGTCACAAAGCGCTGTACACAAATATTAAAATAAACAATACAATCAATAGACATTATACACAATGTAAAAGATCAAATGTAAATAATGTAAAGAATATAAAATACGTAGATCAACAAAAGGCTTGTTTGAACAGAAAAGTTTTTAACTGCTTTTTAATTGGAAAAAAAACTGTTGTGAGGGTGGCGGCTCACAACAGTTTTTGTTTGCTACATGGATCATTTTAGTTCAGCTGGGTGTCTTTGCTTTTGTTATATTTCTTTAAGAGTTCAAAATGTGTTAATTACATAAATAAAATGTAATTTTCTCTGTAGCACTTCATGGATTTCATAAGCAACACACCTTAGTTTCTCTGTGGATTCTTTTAAAAAGTAATTGGAAAAAAAAGCACTATGCCGCTAAAAAAATTGATATTTGCAAAATTCTGCCTAAATATGTATTTTACCTGGTTAATGTGTGTGGCGGGGCGTGGTCTGCAGTTCTGCTGCATGGGAATCGGACGCACCTGAGCGGCACCCGCAATCACGCCTCGCCGCCTTAAAGTCTGTGCTCTCTCTGCTGTTGTTGGTATATGTCGGGCTGTGAGCTGAAAAGCTACAGCCGGCTGTATGCATACAGCAACCGTGTGTGAAAAGTGGTAAATATAGAGATGCTGAAAAGCGTGTTCATGCAAACATCGTCGGGTCTGCCGTGATATGTTTACAATGAGACTTCTGGTCCCGAACCTCTGCGCACAGCGTCTGCAAATCGGGGCTTTCATCTTTACGCAGGACTGTAAGCTGTCATCTGTGAGGCGTGAGCGGTGTTTGTCTTTAACATAGTTCACGGTGGAGAACAGCTGCTGACATAATGTGGATCCGAAGATCCATAATTGGCCTACCTGGGGTCGAAAGTCTCGATAAATGCACGGCGTTTCAAGGGTACACCGCTTCATGAGTGTGGCGCTTATTGTGAGCGATGAAATAATAAAATATAATTGTATTTTTATATTTCAAAATCACAATAATCTTCCAATTTAGAACTACAAGTTAAAAAAGCACTAACATAAATAAAATACACTTCAGCTAAATACTTCTAATTTATTTTCCCAAACCACCCGGAGCCGCAGTATAAGGACTAAAGAGCCGCGGGTTGCCGACCCCTGCTCTATACTGTAGTGGTTTGCACATTTGATCTGAGGTTATTGTGTCCCTGCAGATTCAACAATGGGCCTCAATGCAAAGCATCAAACAAATATTTTTATTATCAAGTCACTCAACTTACTAAATGAATCATTGCAGCCCTGAAAGTGAAGCACACTCATTTTATTGATAGTCACCATGTAAGTGCTTTTAACTCTCATTGATGAGTAAAACTCATTAGAAACATCTGGAAGCAGTGAGTGAATAACAGGTCTGACAGCAGCAGCAGGGACGATGCTGTCAGAGTTTAATGTGGAGTCTGTCTGCAGTCACACAGTGAAGAGCAAAGAAAAGAACTGTGATGGTTCTTGGTCCTTTTGACCCAACACTGAGTTTCTGTGTTTTGGTGAAATTTTCTATTATGGTTTATGTTCTGGTTCATTTACAGACTTAGTTATGCTGTTTTCAGTTTCTTATGTTTCTTTTTTAGTTCCTTGATTATTAGATTCCCCCGTGTCTGTGTTTATGTCCTGTGTGTTTAAGCCCTCTGTTGTTTCCTTCTGTCCACTGTTGTGTTCATCCTTGTTTCTAAAGGCTGTGTTATTCTTTGTGTGTTTCTCTGTGAGTTTAGTTTAGTATTACTTTTTCCATTCAGCAAATAAAGCTGTGTTTTATTAAGTTAACGTCCCACCCATGAGTCTGCATTTGGGTCCTATCCTGCCTGCATTACACAACCAGTTCATGACAAGAACGTTTTTCTAGTTTCCAAAACAGTGAATCTGTGTGCAGTTCTCTCAAACTCAAAGTGTGTCAGTGAATGCATCGTGTGTGCTTCAGGCTTCATCTAGTGGACTGATAGTAGAGCAGCTGATGGCAGCTTCCTCTGCCTCACACTGCTGTCTGACTGCATTCAGCTGACACTGAGATGAAGCAGGAAAGAAGCAGCTGATATTTGGACAGCACACATGATGGAAAGGAGGATTTCAGTCGATGTGCACATGAATGATTTGTGTTTCCTCTGCAGGTGAAGGTAGAAAGTGTGTGTGAGCTGATGTGAGCAGCATGGATCAGTGTGAGGACAGAGAGGAGGGAGTCCCTCCCTCTAAAAGCACTCTGTGTGGGGAACATGAGAGCCAGACCAAAGCTCAGAGGTGAGATGACCATCTCTAACTGTCCATGACTCTTCTCCATGTCACAGCTCAGCACTCACTGCTCCATCATTATTCACAGGAACCAGCCTGGACCTCCACCCAGCTCTGTGTCCTGTAAGAGTGACTGGTCTGCTGGTCGCCTCATTGATTGTAAAGTCCAGCCTGTGTCTGCTGCAGAGAGGTGAGCTGTTAGTAACATGAAATCTTTGATTAAACTGCTTGATGTTGTTGGATATAAACTGCAGTGCAAATACATCATTCCTTCAGTCCCATTTAAACTGTCTTTTAAAACAAGCTTTTGGTTTTTAAACAACTGAAAATCCACTTCAGCAAACAGGAAGTGATCAGAGCGTCCGTCCACTTCCTGTCAGGCCTTGCAAACATTTCATATTGAAGAAAAGTAGTTGATATCTCACATTTTTACTCCACCACATTCAACCATTTTGACATTTTAGGCCACAGCATGAAACTCTTGTCACATGACTCCTGTTATGTTATAGAGTCATGTGACCACCAGGGAGTGATTTGTATGGATGAAACACATTCAAATCAATCTGATTCATCAATGGAAACATTTTTGGTGTAAAATGCACCAACACTGAAAACGCTGAAGATAAAAACATAACAGATGAAATATGAACAAATCGAGGCTTTGAATACACGTGTGTGTGTGTGTGTGTGTGTGTGTGTGTGTGTGTGTGTGTGTGTGTGTGTGTGTTTGAGACAAAGAGATAAATGGATTGTGTGTCTGTCCTATTGCTGCACGAGGATTTTATTGTAGATTTTGTGCGTGTACGTTTTTGACCACGAAGGTGTTGAAAGGGCGTAAAACAGTTGGAGGCACAAGAGGAAACACTAGTGCTGTCAGTAGATGAAAAAATGACTCATTAATGACACAATTTTCTGTCATTAATCGTGATTAATCACAATTACTTGATCAATAGCTGCAATTACATGTTTCCAACTTTATATTTAAGCCTGTAACAGACGTTTACACCATATAATGAAGTAAATGCAGAATAAACACAAAGAATGTTAAACGCTTCAATTCAAAGAGAATTTGAATAGTTTTCAGTCTTTAACTCAGCTTCTCTCCTGTAAATACAACTTTGTAACAAACATATATACTAAAAGGTAAGTATGCACTAATATATAATAATATATAATCTATATTACTGCTGTTAATGAACATGTTTAATCAGACTCATCACAGGGTTACTGTGGATTAATTTGGATTAATCACGATTAAATATAATCTTTAATGTAAACTAATCAAATTTCATTTCATGAGCAAACAGACTGGAGAGAAAAGGGCAAATTTACACACTGAACATGTTTATTGAACGTGTAAACATTGATTAACCTCCTGAATGAGCCCCAGGCACAGTCCTGCATGCTAATGATGGCTCTGCTCTGTACACTGTGATTCTGTCAGCCACAAACTCCTCAGCTGATCCTGAATCTGAGCCCATCTGTAAAACAATCATTTCCTTCACAAGTGTGTGGAGGTGGCACTGATCCTGCAGCAGTCTAACACACTCTGTCACTCTTCTTCAAGTCTTTGACACGAGGAACCAAAACTCTGTTATTAACAATATTAACAGGTCTGCAGTTTGTCCACTTGGCAGTTGTGTCATCAGTGCTTTTGCATTATTGTGATATTTTAAGCTGGAAGCTTCGGTGAAAAGAAAATTCCTTCAGTCACAATGTGCAGAATGCTTCATGTTGGTCGGCTGGTCCGTCTTGTTATTTTTTTAACACTCAAACTTTCCATCGAGAGGTCAGTGTGTGTTTATCATCTTCCATATTGAGCTGATTGGTTCAGCTGCCCGTCACTAACAGATGTGCTGCACATCTGCACGTGTGCAAAGGTAACTCTACTCGGACAAACTGCCCGAAGTGCGTTGATAGAAACATTTCAGGGATTTTGAGTCGTTCTGCGCTCCAGATGTGTCGTGTTAAAGATTTTTATCATGTTAATCATGATAACAGATGAACCCCCTCACCCAACCCTACATGTTCATTTTGACAGCACTGGTAAATCCTGTTTAATGTTCTTCTGTCAGATCATTGATTAGACTCGACTCCAAGTACGAGACTCAGAAAACTCAAATGAAAACTCAAATCAAACCAATGAGAAAAGGACTTCTTGTGTTAGAATGAAAACATATGGAAGTCGTCAGGTTTCAAACACTCGATGAATCTACTGCACAGTTACATTCAGGGACCTTTGACCTCCTGAGAGCATTAGTTGATGGTTCATCACAGTTTTACCTTCCAGTGAGTGAATTTATCAGTTTGATGAAGTCTCAAAGTTTCCTCTGAGCTTCTGCAACATCATCACTTCCATCACTGATGAAAGAAAGTTCATAGAAAACAGAAAATATATCTTCACAATCTGAGAGTCTAAAACTTGACAGACTTGATTCAGATGAAGTTATTTGAGCAGAAACTCCTGGATCTTTATCCTGTGTTGATCTAATCCTTCATGGTTCCTCCACAGAGTGGACCAGCAGAGCTCAGAGGTTCCCAGTGCTCAGTCTGCCCAGCAGCATCAAACACAGCTGGACTCCATATTTATGGTCTGTACATGTACAACAACTACTGTTACATCTGTTCTGTCCACAGTCATCTCCATGCTGCTCTTTGGAGACCAGTGTCAGTGTGTCCAACATGGATCTGATGTTTGGCTCCATGATTTCAGTCTGATTGGCTCATTCATAAATATTCTGTTCCAGCTGCTGGAGGACAACATCATCACTTTTGTGAAGAACGAGCTGAAGAAGATCCAGAAGGTTCTGAGTCCAGATTACCCAGAATGCTTAGAGAGTCAGAGGAGCAGCAGCAGAGAGGCATTTGTGAAGATCACAGTGGACTTCCTGAGGAGAATGAAGCAGGAGGAGCTGGCTGACCGTCTGCAGAGCAGTAAGAGGATTTATCTAAAGATTTAAGCTGCTGGATAAATGAACATTTTCCAGAGATGGAAGATGGAGCAACATGTTTTAAAGATTAGTTCTTTTTGGAATTGAGTGTTTATTTTTCTTCTCATTCAGAACTTCAAGCTGCAGTTTGTCAACGTAACCTTAAATCTGCTCTGAAGAAGAAGTTCCAGTGTGTGTTTGAGGGCATCGCTAAAGCAGGAAGCCCAACCCTTCTGAATCAGATCTACACAGAGCTCTACATCACAGAGGGAGGGACTGCAGAGGTCAATGATGAACATGAGGTCAGACAGATTGAAACAGCATCCAGGAAACCAGACAGACCAGAAACAACCATCAGACAAGAAGACATCTTTAAAGCCTCACCTGGAAGAGACGAACCAATCAGAACAGTGCTGACAAAGGGAGTGGCTGGCATTGGGAAAACAGTCTTAACACAGAAATACAGCCTGGACTGGGCTGAAGACAAAGCCAACCAGGACATCCAGTTCATATTTCCATTCACTTTCAGAGAGCTGAATGTGCTGAAAGAGGAAAAGTTCAGCTTGGTGGGACTTGTTCATCACTTCTTTACTGAAACCAAAGAAGCAGGAATCTGCAGCTTTGAAGACTTCCAGGTTGTGTTCATCTTTGATGGTCTGGATGAGTGTCGACTTCCTCTGGACTTCCACAAAACTACAATCCTGACTGACCCTAGAAAGTCCACCTCAGTGGATGTGCTGCTGATAAACCTCATCAGGGGAAACTGCTTCCCTCTGCTCGCCTCTGGATAACCACACGACCTGCAGCAGCCAATCAGATCCCTCCTCAGTGTGTCGACATGGTGACAGAGGTCAGAGGGTTCACTGACCCACAGAAGGAGGAGTACTTCAGGAAGAGATTCAGAGATGAGGAGCGGGCCAGCAGGATCATCTCCCACATCAAGAAAGCTCAAGCCTCCACATCATGTGTCACATCCCAGTCTTCTGCTGGATCACTGCTACAGTTCTGGAGGATGTGCTGGAAACCAGAGAGGAGGACAGCTGCCCAAGACCCTGACTGAGATGTACATCCACTTCCTGGTGGTTCAGGCCAAAGTGAAGAAGGTCAAGTATGATGGAGGAGCTGAGACAGATCCACACTGGAGTCCAGAGAGCAGGAAGATGATGGAGTCTCTGGGAAAACTGGCTTTTGATCAGCTGCAGAAAGGAAACCTGATCTTCTATGAATCAGACCTGACAGAGTGTGGCATCGATATCAGAGCAGCCTCAGTGTACTCAGGAGTGTTCACACAGATCTTTAAAGAGGAGAGAGGACTGTACCAGGACAAGGTGTTCTGCTTCATCCATCTGAGTGTTCAGGAGTTTCTGGCTGCTCTTCATGTCCATCTGACCTTCATCAAGTCTGCACTCAATCTGCTGGAAGAACAACAAACAACGTCCATGTGGTCTAAATTATTTGATAAACTAAAACTTCAATCTCTCCACCAGAGTGCTGTGAACAAGGCCTTACAGAGTCCAAATGGACACCTGGACTTGTTCCTCCGCTTCCTCCTGGGTCTTTCACTGCAGACCAATCAGACTCTCCTACGAGGTCTGCTGACACAGACAGGAAGTAGCTCACTGACCAATCAGGAAACAGTCCAGTACATCAAGAAGAAGCTCAGTGAGAATCTGTCTGCAGAGAAAAGCATCAATCTGTTCCACTGTCTGAATGAACTGAATGATCGTTCTCTACTGGAGGAGATCCAACAGTCCCTGAGATCAGGACGTCTCTCCACAGATAAACTGTCTCCTGCTCAGTGGGCAGCTCTGGTCTTCATCTTACTGTCATCAGAAAAAGATCTGGATGTGTTTGACCTGCAGAAATACTCTGCTTCAGAGGAGGCTCTTCTGAGGCTGCTGCCAGTGGTCAAAGCCTCCAACAAAGCTCTGTGAGTACATTTGTACTCATGTCTTTACTTTAACATCCAACTGTGTCAGTAATTTATTTCACCAGGCTTTCTTTGTATGAATTTGTATCCTAAAGTTTTGGGATTTCTCCAATACAACTGTAACCTCTTTGACGCCTCCAGAACTCGGTGCACTCGAGACGCTGAATCCACCATAAACTCTGACATCACTGCTGCTGTTATGTTATCAGTCTTTGTTTAAACACTTAGGCTGCATGTGCCTGATGTTGTGATACTTTATATTCACATGCATGCTCCTAGATACATTTCTACTGCAGGTCTATTTTTAGTCACAAATGTTGGTGAAACACTTGCTTTTACATGCATGGTGGGTCCTGCATTAAAGCATTTGAATTACTCAGTGAATGATGGCAGCCAGAGAAACATCCTTAGTTCCACTTTAATCTCTGCTTCGGTCCTCCACAGTGTGTTTGTTGTTTCTTTGTTGTTGTTGGCCTGCTCTCTCCTCTCACTCCAGTCTGGTTGCAGCAGATGTTTGTCCCTCCCTGAACCTGCAGACTTGGGTGCAGCACCTCAGTTCATCTTCAGTCTGAAACCAGCTGTTTTATCCCCTCAAGCACACCTTCCCTGGTCATCTCTGCTGTGGTTGCTATAAAATTTAATATTGATTTAAAAAAAAGAACAAACTAAAGTCAGACTTGATGCCATTTATTGGCAGCATGGTGCCTGTTTGATGATAAACTGCAGCACAGTCTAAAGCAAACCTTCTGACTTTATTGACTTTATGCATGTATATGTTCTTCCTGTTCACCTTGGACACACAACAGCTCTGTTTGTTGTGATTGGATCTAGAACAATTCAGATCAGCCAACATATCCTAATCTAGATGATTTTTAAGGTGGTATCTGGGAGGAAAAGTTAAAAATCAGCTTGGATGGCCTGTACTGTATGATGGCCTTGGTTGCACCACATTGACAGCCATGCAGGGTGGTTCACTCCTTGGGCAAGAAGACCGAGGAGTGAGCCACCCTTGGTCAAAGCTTGGTCATTCAAGCTCACTGTTGTCCCCTTGTTGGTTGATGATAGTATTTTTTTACCTGACTTATAGTCATCATTGTCTTCAAATGAACTCACACACTGCTGACTGCTGTAGCTTACCTGGCTGAGCAGGTGACCCATGTACTGAAGGTTAGAGTCGTGACTCCAGGGCCTGGTTTGAGTCTGCCCAAGACCATTTCCTGTGTGTTATTCTCCTCACTTCCTGTCTTCTCTGTCCTATACAGTGAAGACAAAAGGCCTCAAGTTGTGAAAACTCTTCCCCTTCATCATCTTCCATCTCTGTCATCTAAAATCACCAGTATTCTCTGAGTAGAGAATCTTTTCACAATCTTGACTGATAAGGATCCAAGTGGGTAAAGTTAGTTATTTGTTGTGTTCCTATTTGCAGCTGGGACAGATTGTGAAAAACTCTCTGCTGCCAAAATTACATCCAGTCTAGAAGAAAAACATTGAGTGAAGTGTTTGTTTCATCATCCTTCACAGCTCATCCACCAGGTGTCACAAACTGCAGCAGAGCAGTACAAAGCATGTCATACTGGAACTGCAACAACCAGAGTTTTACCTACCTTTGGTGTTTCTTGACAGCATGAGCGTAATATTTACTGAACAGAGTCGTCTTCTGTAATCTTTTCAGATTCAGAACACTGTATTTATTTTCAAGGGGCAATTAGGATCCTGACCTTGCCAACCGTACATACAATACACAAACATCACATTGGGGAGACAGGTCAGGCCAGGTAGCTGGCCGGTCAGCCGCTAGAGCAGCGACACAGAACCGAACAGCGGAAAATGCACAACATCAGGAAAGATGAGGAGAAAAAAGAACTCCGCCCAGACTGAGCTCCAACAGGGAGATCAGTTTGAGAACAGAAAAAAATGACCTTAGCACAGAGCACATGAAAACTCTTAATACGCCGTAGAAACACATGACATGGTGTCGTGGAATCAACTTTGTGAATTTGCGGTCATTAATTTGGGCTTCACAGACAACTTCTGCCCAGACTCCAGTTCCACTGAGGATGGCTTTAATAAATGCCCGGTCCATAGCAAGTAAAACGTTTGTCATAAACGATTTCTTTTCTTCAAATGGTTTGGATCTCCTTTTTGTGACTGAGACATGGATGAAAATTGGTGAGTCTAGCTTCATTTCTGAACTATTGCCCTCCGACTGCTCATTTTTAAATGCTCCAAGGATATCGGGTAGAGGAGGAGGAATATTGACAGTTTTTAAAAATAACTTTAATTGCAAGCAGCTCCATGTACCGGTTCCCCCCTCCAGTTTTGAACTTTTGATGTTTGAACTGGGACGTCATCAACCGGTTTTGTGTGCGGTAATCTACCGACCACCGAAGTTTAACAAAGACTTTTTAAATGACTTTTCATGTTTCTTGGCTGACATTGTGCCTAAATATGATCGGATTTTAATAGTTGGTGATTTTAATATTCATGTCTGTTGCTCTGATGGACTGCTTGCTCAGGAGTTTTTAAATCTTATTCAGTCTTTTAACTTTGTACAGTCTGTACAAGGCCCTACACACCAGCAGGGGCACACTCTTGACCTGGTGTTATCGTGCGGTTTATCTGTTTTTAATTTGGAAATTGGGGACTCCGTGTTTTCTGATCACAAACCTGTTTTATTTGACATTTCTCTTGTGCATGAGTTTAAAGCTCGCGCTCCACCCAGGCGCTGTCGAATCTTTAATTCTTCCACTGCTGCGCTCTTCTCCTCAACTTTCATAGAAAAAAATGCTTTTATTGACCCTGAAATTAGTTTAGGACTTAGTCCGGATGAGCTGCTTTTGCAGTTCCAAGAAACCTGTACTGAGACCCTAAACATTATGGCCCCATTAAAAACCAGGCGCCCTAAACGTATTCCCCAGCCCTGGTTAAATGAAGCCACCCGAGCGGTCAGGCGTCAATGCAGGAGAGCAGAGTGAAAGTGGAAGAAGAACAAATTGCAGGTTTCTTTTGAAATGTTAAAGGACTGTTGGAAATGCTATCAAAATACAGTGAAAAATGAGAAAAATAGCCATTTTTCTCAGGTGATTGCATCAAATTGTCATAATCCCCGCGCACTTTATAAGACCATCAGTTCTATTTTAAATGTGCCCCAGTCTGCCACCCTGGAAGGCTCTGCTAACAGATGTAATCAGTTTCTTTCCTTTTTTGTAAACAAGGTTAAATCCATCAGGTCAGCAATAGCACCTCCTACATATGACCCATCCACGTTTAGTCCCTGTTCAGCTGCCTTATACCAGTTTGAACCATCTCAATTACACTTCTTAACGAGATGGTTAGACAAATTAAACCCTCTGGTTCTCCCGTGGATGTGATCCCTGCATGGCTCTTTAAAGAGGTTTTCCCTTCAATTGGAACCTCAGTCCTTGCTATTATAAATAGCAGTATTACTTCCAGTGTGGTTCCTGATGGTTTTAAACATGCAATTGTTAGCCCTTTATTAAAAAAACCTGGCCTTGACCCTTTGGTTTGCTCAAATTTTAGACCTATCTCAAGGCTCCCATTCCTTTCAAAGTTATTGGAAAAAATTGTTTTTACCCAATTGAATGCGTTTTTGGATGCTAATGGCATCATGGAACTTTTTCAGTCTGGTTTTAAACATCTACACTCAACTGAAACAGCACTTTTACGTGTTTTTAACGATATCTTTTTAGCTACTGATTGTGGAAGTCCTGTGATCCTTGTGCTTTTAGATCTTACTGCAGCGTTTGACACTGTTGACCACAATATTCTTATCTCTCGTTTGGAACACCTGGTTGGCATCAAAGGTGCAGCACTGGATTGGCTTCGCTCATATTTGAGTCTCAGAACGTTTAGTGTTAAAGTTGAAAATTTTGAGTCCACCTCAGCCCCCCTTTCTTGTGGGGTGCCCCAGGGCTCAATCCTTGACCCTCTTCTTTTTTCATTATACCTGCTCCCTTTGGGGTCTATTTATAGAAAACATGGAATATCCTTTCACTGTTACGCAGACGACTGCCAAATTTATTTGCCTTTAGCACCAAATGGCCCAGGCTCCATCCAAATCCTTTTAAACTGCCTCGAAGATGTCAAAGCTTGGATGGCTCTGAACTTTCTGAGTTTCAATGAGAGTAAAACGGAGGTGATTGTATTTAGACCTAATAATATTTCATGCAACCCGGTCGTAAATTGTGGTTGGCTAGGGTCTTATATCAAGCAGCATGTGACAAACTTGGGAGTCATTATGGACTCAGATTTTAAATTGAACAAACATATTAATTCGGTGTTGCAAAAAAGCTTTTTCCAGCTGAGGCAAATAGCAAAGCTGAAGCCAGTTTTGTCAAGACGTGACATGGAGAAGGTAATACATGCCTTTATTTCAACACGGCTTGACTATTGCAATGCACTTTATGTTGGAGTCAGCCAAGGGTCTCTTGCTCGTCTTTAGCTCGTTCAAAATGCTGCTGCCCGCCTCTTAACTGGTACCCACAAGCATGAACATGTAACACCTATCCTGTCTTCTCTTCACTGGCTTCCTGTTCATCAACGAATTAATTTCAAAGTCCTAACACTGGTTTATAAATGCCTTAATGGTCTTGCTCCCCCATACCTTTCCGAGTTACTTCAGCCTTATATTCCTTCACCGACCCTCAGATCAGCTGACCAGCTGCTGTTGGTTGTCCCAAAATCAAGGCTCAAATGCAGAGGAGAGCGAGCCTTTTCAGTTATGGCCCCAAAACTTTGGAATATGCTGCCTTTAAATATTAGACAGGCATCTTCGTTTCCTGTTTTTAAAACGCTTTTGAAAACACACCTTTTTTCGATAGCGTTCAGACTGGCGTGAGTTGATATTTGTATATGTTGTGTTGACATTGATAGTTTATGTGTTTTATTATGTTTTATGTAAGTGTCAGTGGTTTTATCTTGTGTCTTACACTGTGTTTTTGTACAGCACTTTGGGCAAACCTTTTGTTTTTAAATGTGCTATATAAATAAATTGGATTTGGATTTGGATTTGGACAAGCAACAGGGATGAGTAACAGGTGAGAGACAGCCGGTGTAGACAGCGCATCTGGGCCTGAAGCATTTGCGCTGGTCCCCTCGACCCACCGTCTGCACCGGGAGGGGATAAGCATGCTTAGGGTGGAAGGAACAGTCTAAACACCGTCTGTTATCAGGGTGAGATTTGTTATGTTCAGCTCCAGCCTTGAGACCACAGCTGGCGCCGGTATGTTAGCCGCATGAAATGATGGTGGTTTTCTTTGGTGCCAACAACTGCATGTCAATTTCACAGCTGATGTAACAGTCCGTCACTCGTCTCTCGATCTCCCGTTGGAGAGCCACGAGCTTCTCCGAGAGGTTATCAGTTTAGCGCTCAAAGAGCAAAGTCTGAGAACTCACGACCGCCATGAGCTTCTTCAAGATCTTATCCGTGCTGCGTTCAATGAGCCCATTTTGAGAAGTCACGACCCGTCCCATTGTTTCAGTCACAGCGGGCCGCCTTGTGGGGTTTTGAACAGCTGATTCTGCTTTCTTTAATCTTCAATAAGCCAGGGCCAAGCCAGCTCAGATCAGCAAGAACCCTTTGCTGCTGGGAATGTCCGTGCTGCTATATTTCAGTATCAGGCTCTAAATGTACAAATGGATCTGAGAAGATCTCCAATCATGTTTCTACTAGATTTACAGTTTGTTTTCATGTCTTCTGACTCAGAAGGTGGAGCAGGTGGAGCTTACAAGGAGGAAGTGCTGATATAGAAGAAGAGTTGTGTTTTAATGAAGCTATTTAGTTAACCAATAATTGTATTGCATGCTGGCATTAAAAAATGTTTCATTTGACTGATTTAATTAATTTGTTTGTTTGTTTTCTTCCAGACTGAGTGGCTGTAACCTCTCAGAGAGAAGCTGTGATGCTCTGTCCTCAGTTCTCAACTCCCAGTCCTCTAGTCTGAAAGAGCTGGACCTGAGTAACAATGACCTGCAGGATTCAGGAGTGAAGCTTCTGTCTGCTGCACTGCAGAGTCCACATTGTACACTGGAAACTCTCAGGTCAGGATCCAAACATTCCCACTGCTGATCATTAAATGATATTATTGTATAAACAACCAAGCTTTATAGAATTAGCAGGTGAACTTTTCTTTATCTTTGGATTGCTTAGGAGATTCTTAATTACTGTCTGAAGATTTCTTACAGTCACATATTTTGTTTTAATGGTAAAACAGAATTATTGTTCAGTTCAATGAGCAGGTAGCTGTGAGATTCATAATAATGAGGTATATTTGTATTAAAGATGACTAAACTTGAACAGTAGCTGTGTGAGTTACTTTGTTTACCCATGTGTGCTGATGTTGTGAGTAATTTAAAGCTGAAGTAAACTTGTAATGAGTTTAATAGAGTTTCTGAAGTAAGTGTACTTGGAGATATTTATGTGTTTACTAAAGTCCAGCAGCAGGAGGCTGTGTGCAGCATAGAGGAACTCAGACCTCAGCTTTGTCTCCTGGTTTCTGTTGCTGCTGTTACAGTTTCCCCTCATTGTTCCCTTCAACAGTCTCCTCACTGTAACAAATCAAAGTGTTACTGTATAGATTCACGTCTGAATGTTGCCATGTGCTATTAAAACTAAAAGCGATGTTTCATACACCCACGTGGTTCAGTCACACAGTAACTGATGGTAAATAATGTTTGTGTTGAGCACATCGTACAGGTCAGCTGCTCCACACAGATCTCAGGTTTACATGCTGGAACAGTTTGTGATCATGAAGGATAAACTTCCTCTTTGTTTCATACAGATGTGACATGAACAATAACACGTTCATGAAATCCTGTTAGGAACACAAACACTATTGTAGCTGGAGAATATATTTGAATGTAGGATAATGTAGGGGATCATCAACAACAGTAATAACTAACCACCACCTCACCATTTGGGTTGGTAGCTGCATGTTGATTGATGAAGTCATTTTCTTCTTCCTCCATTTCTACCTTATTACCATCAGATTAAAAGCTGCACAGAGACAGGCACTGGACATGTTTAGCCTAGCTTAGCACAAGGACTGGACATGGGGGAAACGGCTCTCATCACTGGATCGAAACATGAAAACAAATCTGAAGTAAAGTTTTGTTGAGGTGAACTGTGGTGGTGCCCAATGTTCCCTCTAAGCTGCGCGCACTGCTGGCATGGTCTCTGCGCACAGAAAATCTGCGTTGTGCACAAAAAAAAATCAAATCTCAATTGAAAAAAAGTGTGGACTTTATACCAGTTTTTAAATTTTGTTGATCGGCCGTAAAACCAGAGTTATGATAAAATATCTGCAATGTTTGGTTTTCTTCCTGAATACTATCGTTGTTTATAACAACGATAGTATTCAGTATTTATTGCAACAAACTTTGTTTTTTGCAAAACTCAGTAACTTTTTTGATGAAGTAACTATATAATTAATTGCCCAACATTGGTCATTATTTACTGTATTTTGCAGACAGAGTTACAGACTCTCTCCCAGACCACAGACTCACAATACAAGTCAGAGCTTTATAAAAATAGAAGAAAGAAAGTTGTGTTCAAGTTATTTTTACTTCCAATAGTGTTAACATCCTACACAGGTCATGAACAAGGTTGTTTTTAATTTTCATTGTAAGTGGGCTAAAACAGTTAATTAAAAGTAGTCTAACATAAATGCTGTAATTTGATTACTTTAATAAACATGTAACTTGGATGGATTAGACGCTGGCGTGACCACAGTGCACACGTCTGCTGTTGCTCACAGTGGTCCAAGGGACGCTCAGGGAGTTTGTGTGTTCGCTCAGACACATGAAACATTAGAGGGAACATTGGTGGTGACTGGCAGGGAAAAGGGGAATGATAAGACTCACTGTAAATATAATTATGTATGTATTGAAAAAGGAAGAACTAAAATGTTCCAGCTGAAAAAATGAAATCAGTTTCAGTTTATGAGCTCTGTTTGTTTTCTTTACAGTTCCAACCTTTTATATTGAAATGAGCTGCTCATCCCTGTTTAGATGACCTGCGTAAAACAATACAGAGCACATTGGGCTGAATATGGAAGCATCACAGTACAGCTTCACTAAAGTCTCTGATATGAGATGAGAAATGAAGCAGCCAGAGCTTTTTCCTGAGTGGAAATCCACTGTGACTGTGAGCTGCTGCTACAGCCTCCAGATTAGCCAGCAGCTCATCCTGCTCAACATTTTCTCACCAACTTTAATGGAAGTGTGATGTTTTCAGCTGGAGTGATGGTCAGGGTGGCCTCCCTCTCCTCTTCTTCTCCTCTTCCTCTTTCATTTGTAAAGCCACTTCTGCTGCTTTCATTCATTTGGAAGTCCTGTAGCTGAGTTTGGGAGAGACTAACAGCCTCGGCAGCAGAGGGGAGAAAGGCTGTAACACCACCACTTTACTCTCTTCTACCTGTCACATCATTTTATCAGGAAACAAATATGTTTTTACTATGTTTGTCTTGAAGATGTAAGAAGATCACATGGTGCTTTTTATTATTGTGTTGGTTTGTTTCCTGTCTCTTGGATGGAGCCCAGCTGTGCGTGGCCCCTGGGCCTGTGGTCAGAGTGTGTGCTGGATAATCCGCCCAGGATGAGGCCAAACTGACATGGGATGAAATGTCTGTCACATAATTGAGCTTAGTGTAGTTTCATTTCTGCACAATTTAAAAACAACCAAAACTTTGTTCTGTCTTTTCTATGTTATACTGTAGACTTTCTTTGATACTGTGTCCAAAAGGAGCAGCTTTTACTTTGAAGGGGAGCCGTCTCTGTTTCCTCTTCAGGTTGGATGATGGAAGCAAATGAGTGTGTGATGTTCTTTCAGTGTTGCACTTTGTAGACGCTCCCTGAGCACTGGTCTCACAGCCAGCTGCACATAGAGACCAGTGTTGTTAGTCCAGGTCAGAAGATGACTTGTTGGAATGAAAATGAGCTTGTAGTTTGTCTGCTTTAATCATGTGACTGGAAAAAGGTGTTGGACTTCAAATATGTCCATTTCTTTCACACTTCACCTTTAAAAGTGAAGCCATGTGGTTCCTGGCAGGAAAAACACGACTTTTTCAAGTCTTTGTCCTGTTTTTATGATAAATGTACGACTTTAATGTGAAACATTCAGAGTTTTTTCTCTTGTTGTGTTTGTTTGAAGCTGCTTCCTGTTGGCTTCAGCTGTTTGGAGTTTCCATTTTCTAAACTTCTACATTCTGAACCTTCTTCAGCTCTGAACAGATGATGAAACACTGAATGATTTCAAGCACTTTGTCTAATAAACTTACATCTTTCATTCTTTATACAGATTGATGGACTGTGATTTGTCAAAGATCAGCTGTGATTATCTGGCAGCAGCACTGAAGTCCAACCCCTCCCATCTGAGAGAGCTGGACCTGAGTAACAACAACAAGCTGCAGGATTCAGGAGTGAAGCATCTGTGTGGTTTCCTGGAGAGTCCAGGATGTGGACTTGAAGCTCTGAGGTCAGTCAGCATGTTTTAGTTGTGCTGAGGTGAATATGATGTGAAAGTTGTGCTGACACTAAACTGCAGACATCAGGCTGATATTATACTGACATTCAAGCGACTGCTGAATGTTACAGGTGTTACAGCAGTGATACATCTCCTGTTGTCAGGCCTGCAGGTATCAGGCTGTTGTTCTCCTTTATCTCATAGTGGACATAAATTATTTTTTGGAGTGACACAAATAATTTGTGTTGCATCAGATTTGATGCAGAACAGCCGATTGTTCTGTAAATAGTTTAAAATGTTTATTTAAAAAAACGCCTTGGCTGCTGTTGTGTTCAAAAATTGGAGAAAGGAGTACGGAGGGCTCACAAGCAAAATAACAACTCTGGTCCAGAGGATGTGATCAAAACGAAGATTTATTGATTACACGTGTGGAGTCCGAAGCTGGGCAAAGTCAGCAATCGAACTGAACTTGCAACAATTAGACAACGGTCTTATAGGGTAGGACAACAAAGCATACGTCACTCCAAAACCACAAATGTTCTGTAACATAGTTTTAAAAGGAACATTGTCTTCGGTCGGTGCTTCCCTCAGCTCGTCTTAAATGTCGCCGCCCCTTATCTTCCCTCATCAGGTGTACTTCCTGTAAGCATCTAACAATATGCCGACAGAACTTGCACTTACAGCAAAAATACATCTTAACTTTTCACCTACTCAAGTCAATCTACTATGGTGTGTACGTGTGTGCGTGAGTGTGTGTGTGCCTGGTGTGCAGGCTATGTCTGTGTCATGACCTCTCCTGCACCCTGGCTCACCTCACACCTCTGTCATAGCCAGACATAAGGCCTGAGCTCATACTATGAGTAACTCCTAGACTAAAGGTCACACTCAAATGATGATACTCCAACCATGAAGGGAAACTTACCTAAACTGAACATAAATGAACCTTAAAACTTACTTAAAAGGATATCAGTGATAAATGATACCAACTTAACTCTTAGCTCTAAAGGATATAAGGATATATGGATATAACTCCAGGCATATGTCATGTAAGCAGGTGTGTCGCAATTCCTTTCAGAGCTCCTGTTCTTCTCACCTTGTATTGGCTGATCATAGCGTCTGCCAAGAGTTTCTGACCTTCACTTGACCAGGAGCCACAGCTCTTTAATAAGCTCAAATGCAATCATGTATAAAAGATTAAAATCATTTTCATAACACAGGTTTTTCCTTCTCAGATCTGCTAATATGTTTGCTCCTCCTAATATAGTCTAAAAGCCACCCCAAGCAACACAATTTGAACTTTCCCCTATCAGTGATCCCTCTAACTAAGTGTGTGTATGTCTCGTCTGTCTGTGCGCCGATGCTCTCTGAACCTTAGTTGACCTCAACTCAAGCAACCAGGCTAAAGCCATCCTGTGTGTAATGATCTTAACTTCTCTTTAACTTGCAGTTAAACTCTGGTTTCAGTTTCACTTCTGCAAAAGCATGCAACTTCAAAAGCCTATAACTTCCTGTCAGCCTGCAGTCAGCTTCTCACCCACTGAAGTCTGAACTTCAGTGTAAGAATATAAAACATTCAATAGCCTTAAAATTATAGATTCAACTCAACAGTTCGAAGTGGTTATAACTGGACTTGTAATAAAGACTGATATAATACCAATATATTTGAACATCTAAATGCATCTGGGAAAGCAACCTCACTATTAATACTGAAATGATAATGATGATTATAGAGATAGCAGCAAATAATAGCAGGAAAATATTTCTCCTCTCAATACTGCATTTTTAGGTAAACAGCTGCAAAAAACTTTGTTGTTTGCAAAACTCAGTAACTTTTTTGAAGAAGTAACTATATAATTAATTGCCCAACATTGGTCATTATTTACTGTATTTTGCAGACAGAGTTACAGACTCTCTCCCAGACCACAGACTCATAATACAAGTCAGAGCTTTATAAAAAAGAAAAGAAAGAAAGTTTGGAATGTGTGTTTGTCTTGAAGATGTAAGAAGATCACATGGTGCTTTTTATTATTGTGTTGGTTTGTTTCCTGTCTCTTGGATGGAGCCCAGCTGTGCGTGGCCCCTGGGCCTGTGGTCAGAGTGTGTGCTGGATAATCCGGCCCAGGATGAGGCCAAACTGACATGGGATGAAATGTCTGTCACATAATTGAGCCTAATTTAAAAACATCCTCCATAAATATTGAATAATAACAATAATAATAAAGGGTCAGAAGATGACTTGTTGGAATGAAAATGAGCTTGTAGTTTGTCTGCTTTAATCATGTGACTGGAAAAAGGTGTTGGACTTCAAATATGTCCGTTTCTTTCACACTTCACCTTTAAAAGTGAAGCCATGTGGTTCCTGGCAGGAAAAACACGACTTTTTCAAGTCTTTGTCCTGTTTTTATGATAAATGTACGACTTTAATGTGAAACATTCAGAGTTTTTTCTCTTGTTGTGTTTGTTTGAAGCTGCTTCCTGTTGGCTTCAGCTGTTTGGAGTTTCCATTTTCTAAACTTCTACATTCTGAACCTTCTTCAGCTCTGAACAGATGATGAAACACTGAATGATTTCAAGCACTTTGTTTAATAAACTTACATCTTTCATTCTTTATACAGATTGATGGACTGTGATTTGTCAAAGATCAGCTGTGATTATCTGGCAGCAGCACTGAAGTCCAACCCCTCCCATCTGAGAGAGCTGGACCTGAGTAACAACAACAAGCTGCAGGATTCAGGAGTGAAGCATCTGTGTGGTTTCCTGGAGAGTCCAGGATGTGGACTTGAAACTCTGAGGTCAGTCACATGTTTTAGTTGTGCTGAGATGAATATGATGTGAAAGTTGTGCTGACACTGCGGATCAGTAGGCCCGCAGACCTCTATACAGGAAGTCTGGTTCAGCTCTGTGTAGAACTTCTGATCCCTGATCCTCTGAGTCTGACTCAGTAGATAATGCAGAGTTCTGAGCTGATGTGGGTGAGCGGACTCAGGCAGCCTGACAGAGTTGATGTCCAGGTCTTCCCTGCTTGTCCTGAAACATAAACATGAGTATCCTTGCAGGTCAGATCTTATCAGTCACACCTGTTAGTGCAGCTCTCCTCTAGATTGTAGTGCTTGTTAAACTAGGATGATTTTAGGAGCCTGGACCGCAGATCCAAGGCAAGTTATGACTTGGAAAGACTAAACCCCAACCTATTAGAGGTGTTTGCACTAACATAGAGAAATACTCAGATTTACACCTTTAGTGTCTCACAAAGGGTTAAAAAGTGAATGTGCACAGAGAGGTTGGTGGTGAGATGGGCACTTCCAGCACTGTAGATGTGTTCCAGCTCAGTGTTCATGGAAATAATCCGGAGAGCAGGATTCCTTGATGAATGTCACATCTTCTTAAAGTTATAATCCACAGGGAAAACTGTGAAACTGTCGATCTGATATCTACTCAGCCAATCAGGTGTTTGATCTCCAGCCCCACCTTATTATCAGTTTCTCTCTTTCACATCTGAATTATCTCTTTCACTTTAGCATAATCCATTTTAATCCAAACACCTTTCTCTTTAAACTCTGTCAGTCACAGTATATCCAGTACAATCCTCTTCTTCACTGAGTCACACATTCAGAGATCAGAGTGTCCTGTGTGCTCTCATTCACTCACACTCACTCTCATATGGCTGAAGTCTGTTTGTACACAGGCTAATCTGGGACTCTCCACCATTTGACCCTAGAAATAAAGAAGCTTCTTGGATGAGAGGTGAAACGTCTTCAAGAAACTTAAAGAAGTCCAGACGCCTTTTTTCTAAGCTCTTTAGATGACTGCGAACCTTCACAGACACCTCATCAGTGGGACTCTCAGAGCTACCAGCCCTTTGCTACAATCACAAAGCTCTTCATTGAAATCAATGATATCAAAGCTGGAATCCAATGAGTCCAAGTCTTCTGCTGATTCAGCATCACATTCATCTTTGCTCCTTGTTCTGCATCCCCACCATGGACTTCATTCCTTTCCAAGCCAGCCTTGAGTGTCCTTTATTCAGCTCATCCTCTGCTTTACTTTTACACCTGATTTTAGCGGCTTTATCTCTCTTTCAACAAGTTTCTGTGCCTCAGTCTTTTTCTTCTCTCCCTCATAACAAGACAGCTTCTTCTGCCTGAGAACATGTTGGAGTGATTTACTAATCCAGGGCTGCTTATTGGGGAAAATACTTCCTGTTTTCAAAGTAATCCCCATTTTTCCCAGAAAGAAATGTAAGTAGAAATAAATGATCTAAGTGAGAACATGAGCCTTTAAAAAGGCTCTTCTGAGGCTGCTGCCAGTGGTCAAAGCCTCCAACAAAGCTCTGTAAGTAAATCTGTGATCATAGCTTTAGTTTTTAAATGCTTATCCTAGTTAACACAGATCAGGTGGAACAACTCAAATCAAATATCAAAAATATTAAGTGATCATCGGTACTCAGTTTGTTCAATACTGAATACATTGGAGCACAAATAGTATCTCATTACACTTCAACATAAGTGTTTTATTTTTGTAATTGTTTATCTGTTATTTTTCAGACTGAGTCACTGTGACCTGTCAGAGAGAAGCTGTGAAGCTCTGGCCTCAGGTCTCAGCTCTCAGACCTCTAACCTGAGACAGCTGGACCTGAGTAACAATAACCTGAAGGATTCAGGCGTGAAGCTTCTGTCTGAAGGACTGAAGAGTCCACACTGTACACTGGAAACTCTCAGGTGAGATGAAGCATTTTTCTTTCATCAACTGACAGAATTAGCAGATTAATAATAAGGCAGTCCTCTAATAAGAGGAGAAGTGGAGGTGTTTTGAAGGGCAGCATACTCTTATGTTAACAAGACAGGAAGTAGTTCCTGGGAACTGCTTCCTTTGTTATTGTCTAAGTAGAATCATGATGGTAAAACAGTGAGTTTGCAGAGGTGAATCCACAGCACACAACACAACAATGCTGCTGCGTGCTGAAAGCAGACTTCTCACAGATTCTGAGACTGCAGGTTTCATCACTGTCCAACCAAAATTCACTGAACCAGCAGTAAATGAACGTCCAAAACTACGCTTCATGTTTAAAAAACAGATGATCAGGGGGATTTGTGTTTACATCTTTGTTGTGTAATCTGTTCACCTGCTGTTTCAGCTGTTTGGTGGTTGTTGAGATGGTTTTGTGACCTTTCAGCTGAGATTCTGACATTTCTGTAGATATTACACATGTCTAATTACTTTGTATAGCATGAATGGCCATAACGAGGTTTTTAACAGTAAGAAAAGTTGTAAAACTTAAGAAAATATAGTTAAAAGTCCAAAACCTTCTACGTCTGGTCGCTTGTGGTAAGGAGCAGATCAAGCGAGTAAAGAATTAGGTTATAATTATAAATGGCTTCAACAGCACATTCAGGTCTGTGAGACTCATTCAGACACTGAGCCGTGGCTCTGTGCTACATGCACATATTTCTGCATCTCTGCCATTCAGACACACTTTATATATAGTTTATTTTATGTAGTATTCAATACTGAACTGTACATTTAGTCTTTTTAAAGGCAGCAATTTGTATTCAGTGTTTTCATAAAAGCCTTATTTTTATCCATTTACTGCTATTAGGAAGAACACGTGAGGTTTAAGACCTGGACCAGTTTGAAACCTTTTGTCCTCCACAATGAAAATGGGTGGAAATAAAAATGGGTCTCACTTTAGCCAGCTCCTAATTTTATCAGTCCTACTCTCAGCGTCTCCTGTATATCTCCTATATAAATGTTGCACTCAGCTTTGTGGTCTCCAGTATCACTGAAATGCAGCCAGATGCTGCTCGTTTTGCCTTTTCACTCTTTCCTGACACGCTTGCATTTCAGTACAGCTCCCATTTCTCTGTGTACCTGGTCTCTACCACTACCCTGCTGTCTATGGGACATGTCTTCTTTCACATAATGGTATGATCCCAGTCTGTCTCTTAAAGTGTTTGGCCACATGGTTTGCTCATCAGAATAACATCTCAGCCGTGCTCACATTGATTATCAGCAAGCCTGATAATTCATCAATATTTGACCTATGAAATTATCTCAAGGGCTGGATTTGGCCCACGGGCCATATGTTTGACACCCCTGGTTTACACAGTTTGGTATTCAATGTACGAGTTAGCTCTCAGCTAACTAGCAGACAAGCTAACTGCTGGGACTGCGTCTTTCTAACCAGAGCGTCAGACACTCAGACTGGTTTTCTTTGTGGATGATGATGTGTTCTCACACTGATCCTTCATGCTGATGCTGCCATCCACCCACTGCTCCTGGATTCCTCATCATCATCTCCATCAGCCCTCACAATACTCCACCTTCATCAGCTTCATGTTCAGGAGCCTGGATGGACAGTAATTCTTTCCATGGGTTATGGTGGGACATTGAGAGCTGAAGTCAAACAGCAGTGAGAAATGAAAGACTGATTCTATTTAGTCTTGTGATGTGCAGCTTTGTTCAGAGCATTAAGGCCCAGCAAAGATTACTGAGGTCACAGAGTCACTGATGAAACCTGTGTGCTCATAGAAACTGAAACCAGATGAACCAGAATAGAAGGACATTAAAATGAAGTGTCAGCTGCACAAAGCTGTTCAGTTGTTGGTGTGAGTTATTTAAATGGAGGATGGAGTCAGACTTTAAGCTGCTGGACTCAGTCACTATATCCTGTTCTCCTCATAGAACCTGGATACACAGACTCACCTGTGACACAGGGACACACAGTGTGGGCTACACACACATTAGAAAGTGGATCAGTCACACTTGTGCAATCATTTGTTGTGCTGGGAAACCATGAACACTTTGAATCACCATTAATGGCTTTGTTACAGCAACATGCAATCATGAGTTCAAAGTAGTGTATTGTGTCCTTATGTTAATAGTACTGCAGTATGAGAAGTGCAACATTCAGTGTGCAGAAACAAATCAGGTGCTTTCTAACAGCAGTGTTCCCTTTAACACAGCAGCAGTTCAAATATTTCTGTCAGTCTGAGCTGAAACATGAATCTAATCAAATATCAAATCAAAGTTCTTTGCCTCTGCCAGGACGTCAACATCTGATCTAGTTTTTTACAAAGTTCCCCTCAGAGTCCAGAGCCACCAACATACCTTTGACCAACAGCAAGTGAACATTTATAAATGTGTGTTTTCAGAACAGGAACCAGCAGAACTATTGTTCTGTTATCAGGGACAAGGGCGTAGATTTGGTTTTGGCATTGGTGGGGACGGATGATTCAACCACCGAACCCTGCCCTGTTTCTTTTTTTTTTCCTTTTTGTCTTTGCTTCTTGATAAAAAAGGAGAAATATACTTGCCTACATATGCTATTCTACATGCTTTTAAACCATTTAAAATCACAATTCATAGTTTTATATGTGAATTATATAATGTTAAATTACTATTAAACAAATGACTGACTAAGTATTTTAGACTTTAGTTTACTTCAGCCATATTCCATATAAATCAGGTATCATACAAAAATAAAAATAGCTTCAAATACAGTCATGACAATAAAAGGACTTAAGGACTTAACAACATTCCTTCAGTTATAGTACACCAACATCTCTGATACATTAGCACTAAGGGAACACTGAATGACCTGTTGGGTGTCCATAAAACTACTCGTCTAAGATTAGCACAAAGTAAAAGATCTCTCAGCAAAATTATGCAACATTTTAGGCACTATTGCCCCGATCAGCTCAGTGAGCTGGGATTTTTTATTCTAAACATGAACTACTGTTACAGCAACAGACATGGACACAACAACTCAATGTCCACTATGTGAAGGAGGCAAACACATGACTTCTCCTCTCGTTAACTGAGATAAACTGCTGGCATATTTGTTTTCCATCTATACTGTCCAGTCTCTCCTGGTGGACATACAGCAGCATTGTTTAATCTCATTTGAGTCACTGTTGACCTCAGACATCTTTTTAGTCTTCTGAGAGCACTGAAGCTTCTTTCAGCCTCAGCACATGCGTTTTATCCTCAGATTAAAATTATTATGTGCTTGATGTGCCTCACCTTTGGCCCTGGCTCCTCCCCTCTGACTGCACTAGGACATATTGCCATCTGATAAAATAACACATGGATTCGTGCCATATAAAAAGTGAGACATGTCAATTCAGATTCTTTGTCAAACATACACTAATGAAACAATTTACATCAGCAGCCTCACAATTGTCATGATAATAAATACTAGTTAATCTACAGCACCACCTGTGACCTCTTCACCTCTGAGCTACAACATGGCAGAGCTGCTTCTGTCACCTGATAAATAACAGTGAGACAAATACATGCAGTCACACGTGCTTCAAATACAGTCATGAACCAACAAGTCATCATCACATTTCACCTGTGATCTTGTGTCACCATCACTCTCTGAGCTTTGTGTTGGTTCTTCTATCACCTGACAAATAGGACATACATGACAATAAGAATAAAATGTGGAGCTGCTTCAGTGTTTCTGTCACTTTGTGCAGCACAACCTTGGTGTTGTGCGTGATGCAGGGACGTGTTCAAAGGCAGACGTCTGGCAGCAGCATCATATTTGATGCAGTATCTGCACTGAGTGTGCTGACTTTATTTCAAATGTCCCACTGCTGTGCAACATGAATCACATGTTCAGCACATTTCTGTAACTCCCAGGTAACCATGGTTACCCAGCCACGCCCAGTAGTCTCCAGAGAGACCAACAGCAGGTTCATGTTGTAACGCCGTGGCTTTCGTAGTCTCTCTTTTTCTACAGCTCATGTGTTCTTCTTGTGATGCTGCGTCTTGAGGCTCATACATGCCCTCATTTGTTGATCCTAAGAACGTTCCTCAGACCGACTTCTTCAACAACACAAACCTGCAGTTTGTAGCTACTCACTTCACTGTGGCGTTTGTTAGCTTGTCTTTCTTTGGTTTATCTAGACTCCTCCCACCAGCTGATCCAACGTAGTCTGCCAAGCCTCCCACCTCTGTTTGTTTGGGTTTGTTTGCTGCCATCAACAGTGTGTAATGCATTTAAGTGATACTTCAGACATGAAGTACTCCGACGATAAAAAACTCAACTTTGCTTCCAGATAACTTTAGTTGTATCAACACTGCCTCCTGGAACAGTTTAAAATGAACATGTCAAAGATCTGTACCTGTCTCCATGTTTCTGTCCCCGCCCCTTTCTTTCTGTCCTGGGTCATGTGAGCGCTGCAGTAGTATTAGGCCCACCCTCAATGCTCTCATTGGCTGAGACACATAATGACGCCCATTTCAAGCCAGCACTGGTCAACATCCCTCCTGTGACCCATGGCTTTATATTCAGAGCCAGTGAGCACTTTCACAATAATCATGATTTTAAAAACTGTGATTAAAATTATTGCTGACGTTAATCAATTAACGAGTTAACGAGATAATAACAGGTTAAGTTGCCCTAATAATTAGACTTTGATGACAAACTGATGTGATCTCCACACTGTAAAATATAACTTGTTGTTTCAACTTAAAAATATCAGGTACAGGGCTGCCTTAAAATTTTAAGTTAAGTCAAGAAATAGAGTTTGTTCTTATAACACAACCAATTGTTATCTTAATGAAAAATCACATGTTGTCTAAACTTTCGTCTTAGTTTAGTTGACTGAGATTTGTTAGTCAGTTCAACTCCTTTAATTGTCATTTTTACTTGGGAAAACCCTTTCAGCTAAATTAAAATAATCTATTGTTTAAACTCTTGTCCTAGTTCAGTTGACTTGGGTTTTTTAGTTAATTCAAATACTTTAGTAGTTCTTTTAACTTAGGAATCTATTTTAGCTTAACTAACATAATCTGTTAGCTAAGTTGATTTAAGTTTATTAATTAACTGAGCTCCTTAAGCTAGCTGAGTGAACTTGTAAATCAGTTTCATTTTAATTATCAGAGTTGATTGACTGGATGTAAAGAAAAATGTGTATTAAACATCTTAAGTTTTGTTTTTGTTTTTTTAGCTTTCTAACATCCATTTCAGCAAAACTACCTGTTAGGTTTATCTTAGATCTCAGGTTTAAATATCTACATTCCTTTAAATTAATTTTCTGTTGTTTACAGAAAAAAAATAAAACCCCACAGATTCCATTAAAGTCTATCTGATCATTTCAGGCAGAAAGTTTGTTTTAAGAACATGACAAGACAATTACTAATGAGCACCCAACATTCACCATTTATTGTACCATCTTAGTCATCTGAGAAACAGAAAAATCTGTGACGTAGCTCATCAGGCTCACAATCCATCAAAACTCAAAGGTTGCTCCCTGTGAAACAATAAATTTGAACTTGGTCTTGAGCCCAGTTTGGGTGAAGATTAAATTCTGACCAATACTCTAGGAGCAGTAGTGATTCTTGTGAAGTAACAACATAAAGTCTGCATTAATGTAATGTATCAACGGAACACTTGCTATTTTAGAAAAGTTATTCTTTACATTTGCAAAATTTTTAAACTTCATTGTGCTCAGTCACACCTGTTAGCATAAAACTTGAAATATTAAAATAGTACAAAACCTTTGATAAGTGACAGTAAAGATCAGTTTATAACAACTAAGACATCAAACTCTTGTATTTGTCTTCGTTTACAATTGCAACAAATTCCACAGAACCAATATCTCTGAAAATGAGTGCATGCTTCTGAAACATTTGATAATATGGATATTTCAGAAACATCAGTTTGAGTCTGCTCAATTGCAAAACAAAGGAAAAACTACTGACTTGCATGAGATAAGCATCTGCAGAGTCCACCATTATATTGTTGTTCACATAAGTTTCTTAAACCATGAACAAATGAGTAATTGTTTAATCTGGGATGTAAAGTGTAGTCATTTAGTGACATACAAAAGTGAGAATGAGAACTTGCAAGAATAAAAAAACAAACAGTAAAATTAAAAACTGTCCTTAACACCAAGGCAATTGTATGCTGTCAGCATACAATTACAGTTCTGCATGGCTTTCTGCAAGAGTCTGTTTCTTAGACCATGCACTGGTGAGATGCACTGCCTTCCACCAATGTTCATTAGGATGTTCTGAATGACTTCAAAGATGTCCTTAAGTTCCTTTGGATAGTCTATGTTGAAGGCAAAAAGAAGGCCCATCAGCATGGAAATGGCACTTGAGACATTCCTCAGATTAGACAGGATTACTGCCGCCTCAAGGACAACCAACACATCGATGATGTCTTCTTCTTTCACCATCGCAATGCCAACTTTCATCCTCTTAGAAAACGTGTCTTCAATACCTGTCGGCTATAAAAGGGTTCAAAGACAAAAAAAAAAAAAAAATTACACAATTACAATTACACAATATCCCTTGTGCTTAAGAATTCATGTCTTTCCAAAGAAGAGCCATACTGATGCTTTGGATGATGGTGATTGGCTTTGGGTAACACTTATTAGTTGTTAAAGTTTTTCAGAATGAGATATGCACCCCATGTTACAAATCCATTTCTTGCTTTAAACAAAGACCATGTTCATAAATAACTGAGCATGTCTTCAATTGCAGAATTCAAACAAAATTTTCAATTTAAATGGTAAATGGGATGTATTTGTATAGCGCTTTACTAGTCCCCTAAGGACTCCAAAGCGCTTTACACATTCAGTCATTCACACACATGGGTGGATGACTGAATCGTGACTCAAGAGTTGACAGTTCGTCTTATAATCGGAAGGTTGCGGGTTCGAGCCCCGGCTCCGACAGTTTCAGTCGTTGTGTCCTTGGGCAAGACACTTCACCTGTTGCCTACTGGTGGTGGTCAGAGGGCCCGGTGGTGCCAGTGTCCGGCAGCCTCGCCTCTGTCAGTGCGCCCCAGGGTGGCTGTGGCTACAATGTAGCTTGCCATCACCAGTGTGTGAATTTAAATCTACGTATGCTAAATATTGGCTGTGCTCTAAACCAAATCTGGCTGAGAATACATGAAATGTGCAAACTGCAGCTACACTACAGGATCAGATTATGGCTCCATAGACAATGCTTCTTTAATCAGTTTATTGATTAGAGTTTATTTTTTCCCCCTATATTAACAGCATGAAAAAAGAGCATATAGACATGGCTGAACAGGTTGCATAATTGGCACTGAATATCAACATCCACCTTTACCCAGCTGCCCAATGACTCTGGGCCAGTAACCTTTAATTGCTTACCCAGTCTACACAGTCTCTTTTCCAGGGTCCAGGACATTTCACCAAAGTATTGCCCCGACAGCTGTAGCAGCCACTGCAGCCCCTTAAATATCCTAATATCTCTGCCATTACAATATACAATGTGAGAAATCAAACGTAAAGCTGAAGTGAACAGTACAGCAGCGAAATGTCAAAGACCCTGGTGAAGACATGAATAAACACAAGACACTAATAATATCAATGCTAGCTTGCCAGTTAGTTTCTCTGAAACCCAGACCAAATCCAGTGTCAAAGATCTTGTAATAATACATTTGGTGAGGAAAAAGTACACATGTTATCATGTGGCATCTATTGTTTCATAGATGCCACATGTTTCATTTAAAATCCACTGTGGTGCTGTCATTATTAAATTTACTAAAAGAAACAATGCTAACCTTCACAGTCTTGAAAGTGTGTGAGGGATCTTCCTTTAGAAAATGAGGTCCTCTGTCCTCTTCCTTTGTGTAGGGCTCTGGTCAAAGAAGTCAAAAGAAAACAAAACACTTTTTAAACAGTGTTTATGAAGCATGTAGACAGCTCCAAATTCACAGCTTTTGATACATAATTCCATCAATATATGATTATCATTGGAGATTTTGAATCAGGCTTATCAGGACATTCAAGTAGAATATGATATCCAACCTACCACCAATATACACAGATTCTGTAAAAGTTACCACACTAAATGTCCAGTTGTGAAATATGATGACAGACTTTACTTATCAGCTTTCTTTCAATGAGTTCATCAGTTGAACTGGATAACCTAAAACTTAAACAAAGGATTAGATTTCGCAGTTGAACACTTACATCATCTCCGAAGCATTTTATGAGCCTAGTTAGCCTTTCTATGCCGCTCTTGATTTTGTACAGCTCCACGAACCTCTCCATAATGGTCAAGCACAGCAAAAAGGAACCCTTTCAGGCCAACAGATGTAAGACGGGCAAATTCTGCTTCAACCTGAGCAATAGAAAAAGAGGGGTGGAGAGTACAGGCAGAATAAAAAAAAAGATTCTTTGAGACCCAAATTTAAGCAAACGGTCATCTGAGGCCCATTAGAGAAAACACAAACACACAAAAGCAAACAAACAAAAAGATGCACTTTGCCATTCAGCAAACAAAGAAGTTCAGAGAACAATAAGCTCTGTCTTGAAATCTTTTAAAGTAGAATGATTGTGAAAATGACTTATGTGATGTAAAACTTTAGTAAACGTGCGATTAAAAAGAACACTGAGTAAAAGGACAAGTAACAGTTTCCTTATTCCTCAGATGTTTACCTTGATGAGCAATACTGTTTTAGTCCAACTGCCTCATTAAAGTTACACAACAGGCTTTTTACATTAAAGCCAGCAAGTCCATTACATACTCCCTTTTTAGATCTGAAATACTGTGCACATTCTGTGTATATGTAGTGGACAGCAATTTACCCAAAAGAGCGCAAAGTTTGCAAGTCCACCTCATTTAAATGACAAAGTCAGATGTGATCATCTAGACCTGTGAAAATAAATTAATGACAAACTTGCAGTTATGGATGTTATTACAACCACAAGAACCTAAACAGTCTGCTCCATTGCTTTTGTTAATGAATCACTTGTTGGTAACAGGTCTGAATATTTAGTTTATGCCACCTGCATGTGATCATCAATAGTGCCATATTACTTCTTAAGAAGTACCCTGACACTACAATCTTTTTATCATTTGTTCTACAGAGCTATTAAGTTACAATATAATCTGAGGTGTTTCCAGTATGACAAAATGCACAAATTGTAACTTACCATTTGACTCCACTGACAAAAATAAATCCCCAGCATCAAGTTTGGCTTCACAGACCTAAAATAAGTAAAATAAAAATATATGTTATAATTATATTGTTTTCGCCATTTATTCATGTTTGGTAATTTTCTGACATATAAACAATGTTAGTTTTGTTACAATACAGGGAATGCAGTTTAATTAAAAGGTAAATTATGCAAAAAAAAAAAAACTTCTGCAGTATACCATGCCAAAAATCAGTGTCTCTGATGCCAATTATTTTATCACTACAGCTCTTTTAGTATGGAAACTCACACAATCTAGTCATACTGATCACAAGAGTTCAAAAATAAGTCAAAATAGTGAGCTGTTGTTAAGCATAAAGCATTTCAGGGAAAGAAATAACTGCACAATAGAATTAAAGCAAATAATAAACACACTGGAGGACTATCTGATAAAAACTAATATAATGCTGGTTTGTAGACCATATTTTGTCTCAGTCCTCAGTGCACTCTCACAGCTTAGCATGCAGCAGTTCATAACAACTTAAGTGATTACATAGGGGTAAACAGATGACAACAAGCACCGGAGTCCTGCCAAAAAGTTCTTTTTGAACCCAGCCAGTTATTGGAAATATTGCCAAAATGAACTTCCACCAAAATACAACAGCCTGTGAACTTGAAAGAAATTTACAAGTACAGAGACAATATGAAATAAGCTTTATTAATTAGCTGAGTTAGCTTGCTAATATCGCAACAGTGGTTGAGTGCACAACCTTAAAGCTAGTGGCACAATACTTGTGATTTGGTCAGCGCCACATTAAACCCATAAAAAAGGCCATATGTCAGTTTATTAGGTCAAGTTTGGTCATGACACACAAGCTGGACCTTGTCGGCTAAAGTTACATTAGCTAAAGCAAACATTTCGGTAAAAGAGAAAAACACACATCATGCCATAAATTCAAAACATGTTCCAACTTTTGTACCTCTCTTTCCTTATAGTTATAACCAATGTTACTCACCTTGAAAGCATATTCCAAAGAAGACGATCAGAAAACGTCCAAGTAAAGTGAGCATGTCGTTAACCGCCAATTCCCCATGATGCACCTCGGTAGCAGTCACGTGAGGCAGTTTTGAATCCTGCTGTGCTCAACTTACCCACGTTGTCAAGTTCACATAAGTTTCTGATTTAGCTGGACATGAGTTTTCAAGTTAGCTTTTTTTGGTGTAATTGGGACGTTTTTAACTTGTAATTCTATGTTATAACAACAACTTCAGTCATCTATCGTCAAACTGATATAGAATAATATGTTGAAATAACAAACATCTAGAATTACATTTTACAGTGCATGTTTCCTTTGTTGGACTGTGGGCGAGTGTCAGAACTGAATGTACTGAGTAACATGTAGAGTTTAAACATGTGTCAGTTCCAGTTTCAGAGCTCTAAAGTGCAGCTATCATGTTAGGAATATGTGAGGAATAGACAGAAACACTGAGGTCAAATCTTTATTTTACCACTCGCTGCATTCTTGATGTTCATGAATTCAGCAGCTCCCAGTTTGAGTTCAGGAGACAGACGCCCTCTCTACTTTGAAGATCAGCTTCAAACTTTCCTTTTTGATAAAGCTTATAGTTCGAGCTGGGTCAGGTGACCCTGAACCATCCCTTAGTTATGCTGCTATAGGCTCAGGCTGTTGGTGGACTTCCCATGATGCTCTGCTTTCTTCTCCCCTCTTTTCACTCCTGATGCTTTTATATGTCACTACTGCATGTCCTTAACTTTTGTCTTCTCTCTCCTTAGTTTGTGTTTTGTTCTTGTCTCTCTGAGCTCATCTCTTCTCTTTCCCCTCACCCTGCAACCAGTCATGGTAGATGCTCCTCCTGGAGCCTGTTTTCACTGGGAGGATCTTTGTGTCAAAGGGAGTTCTTCTTCCCACCATCACCAAGTGCTGCTCACAGTGGATTGTCTGATGGTTGGGGCTTTCTCTCTAATATTGGAGGCTGTTACCTTACACTGTTAAACAGCTTCAGATGACTGTTGTTGTCTGTTGGGTATTGTCACTTATAAATAAAGTTACATTGAATGGATGTAAATGGATAGATGTTATTGTGACAAAGAGAAAACGGTTGTTGACAGATAGATTGTTGTTTTGTGTGTCTGCAGTCTGTCAGGCTGTCTGATCACAGAGGAAGGCTGTACTTCTCTGGCCTCAGCTCTGAGCTCCAACCCCTCCCATCTGAGAGAGCTGGACCTGAGCTACAATCATCCAGGAGACTCAGGAATGAAGCTGCTGTCGGCTGGACTGAAGGAACCAGGGTGGAGACTGGACACTCTCAGGTATGAAGAATGTCTGATAGAGGAGGAAGAGCTGGAAACATTTCCTGTGTCCTTCACTCACTTCCTGTTTGTTTCCTGCAGATGACACATGAACAATCACACATGCAGGAATATTTTCAGGGACAGTGTTAGGGTTCAAAAATATTGAGGAGGAATCCAAAATAATGACCACTGATCCGGCCGTGTGCAATTAGACGGCATTTTAATGAATTACACATGCGGAGTCCGAACACTGTGCAGATTTCAGCGTCGAACTGTCTTACAATAGTCAAAGGCTTTATAGGGTTTCTGTTGTCAGGCAGATCCAGTACAGCATACATCAGCCTAAACCACAAACGTTCAGTTAACTTTGAACACAGTTTTTAAAAAAGAACATTGTCTTCGACTCGGTGCTTCCCCTCAGCTCGTCTTCGCTGTCGCTTATCTCTGGGACATCTGGTGTACTTCCTGGAACAGACTAACACGTACACACCCCCACTTTGCAGTTGCAAGCAAAACATGATTAAACTCTTACCTACTCAAAGGAGTCTATCTAATATGTGTGTATGTATATGTCAGCTTCTGCTGCCCTCTGTTTCACCTCTCAGCTCCCCAGCCAGACCTTGTAACCTTTCCACTAGACAGAAGGCCAGCACAACTGAAACTATGTGTGTGTGTATGTGTGTAATAATCTTGACTGATATATAAAATATATAAAACAAATGTTTCAATCTAATACAACTACTTAAAGCTTAATCAAAGCTTAATCAAAGATAAATGCATAAAAGACAATAGCATCATCAAAACTGCTCCTCAGAATTATTGCACTGAGACTCTGCTTTCGGTTTCACTTCTGCAGAAGCATGCAACTTCAAACACATGTAACTTCCTGTCCCTGCAGTCTACACAGAAACATTATAGGAGCATTGAAAAGCATTTAAAATTATAGATTCAACTCAACAATTTAAAGTGGTTCTTGCTGGACCTGTAATAAAGACTGATATAATACCAATATATTTGAACATCTGAATGCATCTGCATGCAACATCACTATTAATAATGAAATGGTAATGATGATTATAGAAATAGCAGCAAATTATTCCTCCTCTTGACAACAGACACACTAGTCTAGCTGGATAGTACATGGATATTTATGTAGGGGTCTCCAAGATGTCTGTTTGCAGGAACATCTAGGTCACAGGTGTACCTGAGATAGATGCCAGTGCACCTAATAAAGTGTCAGCTAACATTTGGAAATGGAAGCTTAAATAATGACAAACTCTACATTCACAGCTGAATTCACAATAAATTTGTTCTCAAGTGCACATTTTTCTGTTATTGTTCTCAAACAACAGAATGAGAATGAAATATTGATTCTAACAGGGCCCATAAACAGCATTAGCTTAGCAGCATTATCAGTTTCCATCATGGTCACACAAATCCTTAGCAGAGCAAAGTGGCCTACTTAGCAATAGCTGCTCAAGTTGTATAAAGCAAGGGAAAACAGTATTAGCATTAGCTGCTAATGGCAGCTTACTTAGGATAAACTCTTCACATCTTTATAATGCAAGGAAAAGGAGTCACTCATGGAAGCCTATTTAGCATTAACTCCTCACTAATATAATGCTAATTCACATCAAATTAGCATTACCTGCTCATATTGTTATAAGGAAAGAGAAAACGGTATTAGCATTAGCTGCTAATAATTATTCACCCCTAATTAGAATAAGCCGCTAAAAGCAGCCTACTTAGCATTAACTCCTCACATCGTTGTTACCCAATGGAAAAGAGTATTAGTATTAGCTACTATCATTTAATAAGTAAGAGAAAACAGTGTCAGCATATTGAGTAATGCTAATTTACACTAAATTAGCATTAGCTATTTACAACAGCGTACTTAGAATTAGCTGCTCACATTGTTAAAAAGTAAGGGAAAACAGTATTAGCATTAGCACATAATGCTAATTCACGTCAAAGTAGCATTAGTTAATAATGGCAGCCTACTTAGCATTAACTGCTCACTAATATAATGCTAATTCACATCAAATTAGCATTAGCTGCTCACATTGTTAAAAGGGAAGGGAAAACCATATTAGCATTAGCTGCTAATAATTATTCACCTAATTAGAGTTAGCCCCTAATGGCAGCCTACTTAGCATTAACTCCTGACATCGTTATAATGCGGGGGGAAAGGGTTACCATTATCGGATAATGCTAATTCACATCAAATTAGCAATAGTTAATAATGGTAGACTTTGTATCATTAGCTGCTGTCATTCTTACAAAGCAAAGGAAAACAATATGAGCATTAGCTGCTAATGCTTTTTCATCTAAAATTAAAATTAGCCACTAATGGCGTCCTATTTAGCATTAACTCTTCACATCGCAGGGGAAAAGTTAAAATTGAATGAAAAATAGTGTTCACATTACCTACTCATATTGTTAAAAAGTAAGAAAAAATATTGTTGGCATTAACGGATAATGCTAATTCACCTCAAATTAGTATTAGCTAATAACGGTAACCTACTTAACATTAGCTGGTCACATTGTTATAAAGCAAGAAAATATGGTATTAGCATTAGATGCCAATTCCTATTCACCTAAAATTAGCATTAGCCATTAATGGCAGTCTACTTAGCATTAACTCCTCACTAATATAATGCTAATTCACGTCAAATTAGCATTAGCTGCTAGCATCAGCCTACCTAGCACTAGCTGTTCACATTGTTAAAAGGGAAGAGAAAACGATATTAGCATTAGCTGGTAATAATTATTCACCCCTAATTAGAATTAGCCGCTAATGGCAGTATACTTAGCATTAACTCCTCACATTGTTATAATGCAAGGGAAAACAATTAGCATTATCGACTAATGTTGACCTTGGCCCACTGGAAAAGTTCAGAACTAAAGATTTAGGAGTGTTTCTCGATAGCTCTTTCTCATTTGAGAAACGGATAAATTCTGCTTTTAAAACCAGCTGTAAGGTTTGCTTAGAAATATTTACTCATATATGAGTTTTATAATCGATTGAATAATGATAGAGGTTCGATCCTTAGTAGTCTGTGAAGACTCTGTGTGCCTTCCAGAGTGCTCTGGCATGCACACACATCTTAAGGTCATGAGAAAGGTCGTACCTTCTCTTACTGATTTATGGTGTAGGAGGACACCTACTCTGTGTCTGGTTAAGTATAAGAGCCCTTTGTTAGGGGGACCGCTGGACTCTTAGCACCAGCTTTGGGGTCACAGGGTCACATCTGGAACACACACACACACACACACACACACACACACACTATGCACAGACTGGTACTCTTTGTTCACACCTGTGTAAGACGTCATATGTTAATGAACTTATGCATATTCATGTAAGCTCAATAAAGAGCAGTGTTACGAGGGAGCAGACGAGAGCGACTGAGGTCAAGTGAAGGAACGGCGCTGTCACAGTTCTCTCCCTCATGAATTGTCTGGTTCCAGCGGTGGCTCTGTGCTAGACGACCCATCACCAGCTTTTTCCAGCTGTTTCCACTGGTTACCAGTACGTGGTAGAATCCACTTCCAGATCTGGTTGTTTGTCTTTAAATCTCTGAGTGGATTGGCTCCATCTTATCTCTCTTTAACAAAATAATCCAAGCAGAGCCCTCAGGTCTGCAGATAAGCAGCTTCTGACCAGAACTAGCCGTAAAAACAGAGGTGAGCTTTATCGATGGCTGCAGCCAAACTCTGGAACAGTCGCCCTTCACATCAGGTCGTCACCAACACTCGACATTTTTAAAACCCGGTTGGAAACACATTTGTACTCTGTAGCTTTCAATTCTGACGAGTCTTTATAGTAATTACTGTGTATGTTTCCTATTTTATCTCTACTCTGTGCAGCACTTTGGCTCAAGCTGTTTTTAAATGTGCTGATAAATAAATGTAGATTTCTTTGAATCAAACAGTGGAGCCGAGCTTTGAGCTCAGTGTGTAACAGTGTGTGTGTGAGAGCCATGTAATGTCCATGTGTGCATGCTGACTGTGCTGCTCTGACCCCTCCTCCTTTCAGGGTGGAGCCTGCTGGAGTCCGATGGTTGAGACCAGGTCTGAGGAAGTGTAAGTGTGTTTTTAATGGGATTCATGACAACAAAGCAGCACACATTCAACCATCTTCATCATGTCAGGAGTCATCATCAAAGTGTCAATCAATGAACAGATGATGGATCAATAACTGCAGCTGGATTGTGTTTGTTCTCTCCATCAGATTCCTGTCAACTCACAATCGACACAAACACAGTGAACACAGAGCTCCAACTGTCTGACAACAACAGGAAGGTGACACATGTGGAGGAGGTTCAGTCATATCCTGATCATCCAGACAGATTTGATGTTTGTCCTCAGCTGCTGTGTAGAAATGGTCTGACTGGTCGCTGTTACTGGGAGGTCGAGTGGAGAGGAAACGTTTGTATATCAGTGAGTTACAGAAGCATCAGAAGGAAAGGAGGCAGAGACTGTGTGTTTGGACACAATGATCAGTCCTGGAGTCTGTACTGTGATTATAATGGTCCTCAGTTTGTCAGGCACAATAAGAGACAAACATCCATCTCCTCCTCCTCCTCCTCCTCCTCTGTCTCTAACAGAGCAGCAGTGTATGTGGACTGTCCTGCTGGCACTCTGTCCTTCTACAGAGTCTCCTCTGACACTCTGATCCACCTCCACACCTTCCACACCACATTCACTCAAACTCTTTATCCTGGGTTTAGGTTGGACTGGCCTCCTGGTTCCTCAGTGTCCCTGTGCTGAGTGTAAAGAGTGTCTCCTGTTAGAGAAACACTCTGACTGTTGAACAGATAGTTCAGTCTGTACATGTCTGTCTCTTTCACTCACAAACACGTTTTCACATTCATGGATTCAATCAGTTGATGTTTGAAACTCTTCTAAATGATTCCTTGTAAACTTCTTCCTCTTCAGTCACAAACAAACAGGAAGTGATGTCACATGTGTTCCTGTCCACACAGCAGAATGAGTCTATTGCTGACAGTGATGTACAAACAGAGTGAGCATTTCTGAGGCCAAAATAAACTGAGTAGTTCACTGAATGAACACTGTGAGCTCAGTTCCTTCATCATTAGTATGGATTATATATGTATATGTATTATATTAGTATCATATATATCAGGTGCTGCTGGTTTCAGTCATTGTGCAAATGTGCTGTTTGTAAGGTTGTAAAGCTGCAGTCAGCTGAGACTGAAGAAGTCACCTGATCAGTGAGCAAACGTGAAAACGTCCAGATGAACAGAATCAACAGACATATAATATATATAATATCTAATAATAATAATGATTTCCTCCTGATCTCATTTCCATAGCAGAGAAAACTGTGGTGTATATTGAGGTGGAGGGTGTGGTCTATGGCTCAGGTGTAGAGTGAGGGTGGGGTGCACCACAGCAGCATGCTGGGACTGCTGAGGGTGGAGGAGGGAGTGATGATGACATCAGAGCTGCAGCAAAGCAGTCAGCAGCACAGAGACCAGTGAATACACAGTCTGTTCATCTTTGCATAGATACAATATATAGCACAATATTGAATGACAGAGACGCTGTGTGAGCTTCCACAGATACACTGACGTCAGTATCCAGAGTCCTCCTGCTGCTCCCCCTCAGAGCCCCGTGATCAGCACCAACACATTCAGTTAGATGACAGAGTCCAGCTGCAGCTAGAATCAGCTCCCTCTGTCAACAACAGCACAGCGTCAGTGTTTCACACTCAGTGAAAGGAGGAAACAGCAGAAGAACACCATGTGTGCTACGTTTCCCAGGACACACTACAAACTGCACAAATACAGAGCAGCACGTGGAAGGACCTGGAGCTGCATTTAAAGAGAAAAGACAGCGTGATGTCCTGTATGGACAGGTGGAAGGAACCAAGTCCTCAGCTGAAACACTCGTGTTTGTCCACAGACAGGAAACACAGCAGGAAACAAAGAAGCTCATGGATAACACACTTCCTGTCAGTCACAATGAGGCTGGAGCCAAACACAGAAAGGTGTTTTTGTCCAGATGAGCCCAGAGAAGAAACACGAGTGTTCACAGACATCAGAAGCTCAGAGAGGTGAAACATGAGGTTGGAGTCCTCGTCAGCATCCAGAAGAGCTGCTGTGAAACCCTGAGTACTCATGACAGACTCTGATGGCACAAACACATCATGATTCAAACAGAAAGACAAACATGGAGCTCCTGATCCTCCTGCATGAGAACAAGCTGACATGAGCGCTGTGTCTGAGAGTGTCTCCCTGTCACAGTGACAATAACACAGCTGCTGCTCACAGTCATTAAACTGACCTGAGGTCAGCTGCTAGGACGTCTCTGTGCTCCTTACATATGAACCATGTGACCTCACATCAGTGCTGTGGATGACTGTAGTCATAGAAGAGTAGAGCTGTAGCAGGTGGTGTGAGGAGGAGGAGGAGGTGGTGTATTCTAGTTAACGCAGTACTGAAACACTCCAGCAGAGGGCGCTGTTAAGTCCTTATTGTAACACAGTTACTGTGTGCAGTTAGACTTCATACATAATCTGCACTTATTTCAATCAGACATGCTGTCAGTAAATGATTGGTTTCTATTGATTCTACTTCCTGTTGACTAGTTTGATGACAGTGAAACAATCACAGCTGATTGTGTGATGATGTAAACTGTCACTGTTACATTCAGTGTGTGTGACATCATGTTAGTGCAGGCTGATAACAGCTGGTTATGATGCTGTTAGAAACACATGAACGTGTCCATAGATCAGTGTGTGTTTAACATGAGAGCTTCAGCCCTGCTGATGTGTTCAATAAAGACATGCAGGAAAACTGATGAGACTCTGAAATAACTCGTTATATTTATAATGTAACTCTGCATCAAAAGAACAACAAAGGATCCCAGACAGGTTTATGTCAACAAAGACGATTCTGATGTTTCTGTGTTTCTAACAGTTTGACATTATTAGGAAACAGACTGCAGTGAACAGGATTTATAAAGAGCTTATATATAAAGATATGACAGCTGTTTGTTGATCACTCTGTGTTTGGACCTGATCAGTCCAGCTGTTTACTTGAAATATGTTCATTTACCTGTTCTGTTATATTTATGTTCTTGTCTCTGTTGAAAACACATTTTAATGTCCCTCAGATTTTTCTCCCAGATGAATAAATATAAAAATGAGACAAACTGACTGCAGCTACTTTTTGTCCTTTCTGTCAGAAACCTTCATGTGACTCATGAGAGACACGTTTCAGCTGTTTGTGACAGATCAGAGGCCAACAAGTCATTTATAACACTTTCCATCATTGTTTAGCACAAACACATGTTGACACAGCAGCGGGGCCGCAGTGAGAGTCAGAGCCAGGAGATAAAACTCCTGTTTGACCACAGCCTCAGTTTGTTCCTGCACTTCAAACACTTCCTGTTGTTGACTGGGTGGAGTCAGGAAGCCAGCGAGGCCCTGCAGGACTGAGACTGCAGACTGGGACGTGCTCTGTGATGGAGATCAACAGCATCACTGACTGTTTCTGTGAGGACACCATCATCCCAGCAGGGCTGTTTCCCAACAACAAGCCCTGGACCATCAGAGACCTGAAGCTGCTGCTGAATGAAAGAAGAGGATCTTCAGGTCTGGAACAAGGACGAGCTGAGAGTGTTAATAACGTTACTAATGTTCAGTTACACTTTACTAGGTCACATCTGTGACACACGTCACTTAAATAAAGAAGGAAATATTGGCTCTGTTTTATCTGCTGGGCCCAAAAGTGACTCCCGTATTTAAACTGCTATGAATAACTTGTTGGTCTATAATATGTGAAACATGTGTCAAATGTCTCCATCATGAAAGATATCAGGTCATCTTGAGCCACAAAACATTCCTATCATGAGGTAGAAGCTGGAATCAGTTTGTTGCAGAGGGACGTTTATATATCCCATATTTATCCAGTTAAAGTTGAAATTCAAAAATGTCTTTTCAAGAGTCGTCTGTCCAAGAGGAGCAGAAACTGCAACAAATATAACAACAGTTATTTAAGCTGTTTTAAAGGCCACAAAGGAGCAGATTGGTTATAATGCAGCTGCTTCAGAGGAATAAAGATGAAACACTGTTTTTATTTCATGTGTAACACCTTTGTCAGGAGTTTACCTGTATTGCAACCCAGGTCGGAATAAAACGCTCAGACAGGTTTACGTGTACACGGGGAGACTCAGAGAGACTCTTCCCTGCAGCATAAAGAAGTAGTCTTTTATTGAAAGCACATACAGGAAGTGATACAGGAAGAGATAAAATAGCTGCTGCGTGCAGACTCTGAGTACAGAGTGTAACTTCCCCATTTAGGAGTCTGCACAAAGTGTGACTTACCGAAAAAGCAAACATAAACATAAAGAGCAAAAGACAAAGAAATAAAATAAAATAATAATAAAAATACCAAAATCCTGAGAAATCTCTTAACATTCCCTCCTGTTGTACATATGTATATGTACAGTTCATAGCTTATTGTATCAGTCTATGGCCACGTGTAAACATCATAAAACAGTGGGTTTCGTGAATATGTTATATCCAAGTGTCTATCTCATTATCATCTTCTTCATTCTGTGACAGGGTGATGTAAGCATGAATTGAAGCAGAGTAACAGTATTATAACACCAACAAAAACAAGTCCTTTAATCAGCAGGGACTTCCAAGAGCCGCTTAAAAGCCACGTAAGCCAGTCTTCTGTGTTTGCGGCATAGTCTCGTTGTTGTGCATCCCGAAGTTGTCTGAGTGTTTTCAGAGCGTCAGTCATGTTCGGTGAGTGCACATTATCTGGAATGTATGTGCAACATGTGTTGCTAAAGAGAATTCTCCTTTCTCGGCGAGAATTATGTCCAATGCTACCCGGTGTTGCATTACTGCAATGCACAGAGCATCAATCTCTTGATCCCATTCGTCGTTGAATTTACATGAAGCATTCAGAACCTTTTGTCTTTCAGTCCAAAGTTTAAATTCCTCTGGGACATCGGAACCCCATATGGAATCATGCTGCCTGAGGTCTGGGGTGCTTCGTCTTTTCCTTGTTGTTGACGTTGAAGTTGACGTGGCGTCCATGGTTATCTTGAAAGTGTGGTCAGATATGAAAATGGGAGCGCACTGACCTGTCCAGTTCCCAGAAAGGATATCCCAGGCCATCCCTTGCACCCAGAAGGTGCCATTTGAGATGTTGCTGCTCTTCACGGGCCCTCCAGGAGCGTGTGTCTGTACTGCTTTACAGTTGGTGGTGGTGTTTCCCATTGGCGTGGATCCGTTCTCTTGGCGGTAGCATAGGCTGTGGCTCAAATTCCCATTGTTTCCAAGAAAGACTGGGAATGATTTAGCCTTACTTCTGTGCTTCACTTTCAGGTCAACCCAGAACCATTCGTCACATGTGCCGTTTCGTAGTTCTATCTGGAGAGGTTCCTCATGGTTGACCACGATTCTCTGGAATTGATGCCCACAGCTGGCGTAGCTTGCGGCACACTTTGCCTGAATTATGTTCATTCCCTTCGCATACAAGGTGGCGTACTGTGTCGTTGGGGGCATATAGGAGCAAACATAGCAGTCCTTTCTGGGTGTGCTGTCATGTATATATCGGTACCATGCGTTGTTCATCTTCTTTCTTTCGGGTGAGTGTTGAGAAACTCACCAGGAGTGCAACATTAGCCACTAGGAGGACGAGCGTCTTCATGATGACCAGACGCACCAGGTCCTATAGGTGAGTAGACTAGGGGCGAGAAGAACAGGGCGGGATTCTACCCAAACAGCCCTCTCTCCACCTTCCTAGATCACCTACAGGCAGGGGCGTCGGCGTTTCTTAGTCTATGTTGTCACTCACTTTTTTGCAGTGGCTTTGATGGATCCAGGACGGCCTTTCTGCTATTTTGCAGGCAGTAGGTGTGGTGAGTAGCACTTGATAAGGACCTTCCCACCTTGGTGAACTCCAATTCTTCCTTTGGAGCACTTTGATCAGGATCCAATCACCTGGTTTCAACCTGCAAGATACTGGAGAGTTGTTTAGAACAATCTCTTTATTTTCAAGTAACTTAGTCATCCACTCGGCTAGTGTAGTTTCTCTTATTGACTTATCTATAGGCTCACTTGTAATTGGCAGTGGAAATGGTCTGCTGTGAATGATTTCAAAAGGTGTGAGTTTCTGAGAACTTTGTGTCTGTCTCATCCACATTTTTACCAGGCCTATACACTCAGGCCATGGTCTCCCTGTTTCTTCCATGCATTTTCTCAGTCTCTGTTTTATGTCCTAGTGCTTCAGAGACCTTACTGATTACTTCATTAACAATATGTGTCCCATTGTCTGATCTTATCAGAGTGGGGATGCCATATATTGAAATAAAATGGTTGCACAAACATTTTGCTACTGAGATGGCGTCTGTTTTTGAGATCACGTCTATGATCACTAGAGCGTATTCTGAGCCTTGGCTTTCATTTAGCTCAATAAAACTCATGTGGATTGTATGAAAAGGATGAGGTGGTGTGCATTATGCGCAGTATGTGCATCATGTTTTTGGCAAATCATGCATGTTCCGACAAATTTCCGAAATTTTATCTACCTACCCCCCCCTCCTGTTGACAATAATGCTGCTGATATGTGTAGGGGTTTGGTAGTATTGGTTTGCTATTACAAGTCATCAAACCACTTTCTGGCTGTGCTCCACCATTAACCATTTCCTTTGTTCTGTAGTTGGTGCAGGTTTCTGTTCGTTTATAAGCACATCAAGTGGTATTTGCATTGAGGAGTCAGACATTAATGTGTCTATAGTTTGTTGTGCCGCTGCTTTTGCGGCTTTGGTCTGCCAAATTATTGCCTTCAGTGACCTCTGAACTGTTTTGGCAATATAAACACTTCCAACAGTGCCTTTAAAAGATTTCCATGTTGCAGTTGGGTTAGGCACGTATGACAGCTGTGAGTTCTGCACTCACAGCTGAGTGTGAGGAAGTTGGTGCTTTTGCTTCTAAAATTGTGTCTACTGTGATCCACAAGTATGATCACAAATTTGTTTTCCAAACTTACTAAGCAAACAAACAAAAATAAAACAAATTGCCTATGGCCTAAGGCTTTGAGTTCATATTAATTGAGTGTAAGCTGCTTTCTTCATTGCAAGTGTTTATTGCCATAAGGTTTAATTCATGCATCATATCACTGAGTTCTAAGTTCAAATTATCTCTTCTGACCCTTTCCAAAAATAATTTCACATATAACAATTTGAGTATGTGTTGTCTATTCATTCTATTCATAGAGTCTATTCATAGAGTTCTGTTTCTCTCTATGGGCTGTCTTGACACACCACAGGCACACATATATATTTATATACATATTTCCTGTTTCTGCAGACTAATCGAACTCTTTTGTTTCTCTTTGTATTCATAGTCTATAAAACCTCTTTAATTCTACTAAATCTTGATCTAAAACCAACACCTTTATGTCACGCTCACACTTCTAAATAGAGCCCTTTCAGACATCAGGAATCATCACACACACTGCCTTTTCTCTCAAACTTCTACTCGTTCACTCACTCCACTATGAACCTTTGTAGTGTTAGTATTACTTATGTTTTATTATTTTTGTACAGATCACACCCAATCACTCAAAACCTACTACTCACAGCATTTACACAGTTAAAATCACTCAAAATATGCTTTCATACGAGTATTTCAGACATGCTTTTCAAGATATATAGAGGTCACTCACTGTACATCCACAGTAATGAATTCAAACTCTATTTATACAATTGTAGTGAGCAAAACCAGCATCTCCATGCACGTCACCGCTCCTCATTAGCTTGGTAGTGTCCACATATTTAATTCAGCTTCTCATTAGTTGTTAGTATAGGTTTGCTCTTCATCTTAACAAAGTCTCATCTAAGATGACAGGTTTACAAGCAGGTCAAGTGTCTCTATGCACCTGATTAGTGTAGTTATTTCCTTATTTTCTTCATCTCTTATATCATTGTACTGAGTTTGAGCAAACCTTAAGCTTGAATCAGACTATTTTTAACAATCTTCCACCTCACATCATAACTGACTGAGGTGCCTCTTCCTATTAATAGTATGTCATTGTTAATGTTATTATTGTATTGTTTTTCCTTTTTTATAACAGCAATAGTATATTACAATACACTACTTCACTACTTTACTACTAATATACAATAGTATATTAGTTTATATTTTATTATGTATCCATCACGGGTCTGTGTGAACCTGCAGCTTCACACCTTCCCAAGCTGGAGACATTTTCCTTGGCTGAACAATGACACAGCCTTAATATACCTTATGCATCTCTCTTTCTTATCTGATATATTTTGTGTGAATTATTTGGTTTCACGCATCACTACTCATTCAGCTTGGTTGTCTTCCCAATTTTGTTTTATTGTTAATACCAGTTTACAGGTTGTTAACCTTCCTATTATCTCCTATTATCATGCTTATCACTAGATAAGCTTTACTTTAATTTAAGTTAACCCTAATTTAACCTTTTGTTTATTCCACTTCATTCCACTTTCCATGCTTTAAAATACAACTCTTGTGTACTCTTTGTTTTCTTTTCAGCTTCCTTTTCAGTATTTATTTCTGCTTGGAGGGTTACTTATAGTTTAGTCAATGCATTTTCCCTCCCACGTGGGACATTTAGGTTTTCTTTGGATTTCTCCATCTATATGCACTAATTTGTCCAGCTCCTGGACATTTCTTTTCTGACCACTGCTCGTCAGCAGTGAGTTACCCATTTTAATCCTCTTAATTTTAATACTTTACAACTACACAACTGCGGCACCTTCTCTGGCACGAGAATCGAGAGAGGTAGTTGACACGGCCTTCTACTTTCAAGCTATTCTTGAAAGCGGTGTCACCTTTACGTGATGAAACACGACCTGTTTCTCTCTTTTCACCAGTACTTGGGTGGCCAACAGCAAACAAATTAGTGGAATAGTTCAGCCTCCTTATTGTGCTGTAAAATCAACTTATTCCACCAACAAAAATAAAACAATACAAAACAAAACACGGACACCGTGTGTCTACTCACGCGCGCTACCTTTACCCACTACGGGGGAGCTACCAGTCCCTGACGAGCTCTATTTTATTTTAAAACGTTTTACGCGAGGTGTCTCAGAGTGTTAATATTCACCTGGTTGCTGCCGGTCTCTCAGGTCTACCTCATCGACCCCCACCGCCGTGGACCACTTATAAGAACGCTGGCCAGAACCCGAATTCACGTCTCTGGACTTTATCCTGTACCTGGACAGGAGCTGTCGACAGACTTCAGCGCGGGCTTCTCACGACGTCAGGGCTCGATGAGGCTTTCCTGTGGGGTCACACAAAAGTGCTGTGTCCCATCCGGCTCGAAGGACCAAGAAATGTCAGGAGTTTTCCTGTATTGCAACTCAGGTCGGAATAAAACACTCAGACAGGTTTTACGTGTACACGGGGAGACTCAGAGAGACTCTCCCCTGCAGCATAAAGAAGTAGTCTTTTATTGAAAGCACATACAGGAAGTGATACAGGAAGAGATAAAATAGCTGCTGCGTGCAGACTCTGAGTACAGAGTGTAACTTCCCCATTTAGGAGTCTGCACAAAGTGTGACTTACCGAAAAAGCAAACATAAACATAAAGAGCAAAAGACAAAGAAATAAAATAAAATAATAATAAAAATACCAAAATCCTGAGAAATCTCTTAACAACCTTTCAATCATGTGTTGACTAAAGTCTATTGACCAGTATAAGTAAAGACATCACACACACACACATGGAAACACTGAAACCTGTTTTTGGTGCAGCAGCGGTCCCAGCTGCTCGCCTTTATCTAGACTGGGTCGGCTGCTTATCTCAATATAATCAATGTTTAAAGTTCTCAGTGTTTCTGTGTTGCTTTCAGATAGGATCTCCCAGCATCATCACTGTGCTGTCCAATCATTGTGTGCTAGGTTACCCTTATAGTGCGATGTGTGTTTGCACAAAGAGAAGCATGTGTGTCAAATATAAAGAAGCACAGAACAGAAAAAGCTGCCAGTTTCTTCTATTTAGAGTCAAGTTAGTGTTTTGTGTCTTTGTTTGAGGCCTAATGTCAAGCAGAGGTGTGTGTAACTGCACTGGTCTGTTATATGTGTGAAATGTGTGCTTCTCTTCAGCATCATCTTCGTCACTGCTGATTCCTTTGTGTCATCATGTGTTGAGAAGAGAGAACAGTTATAACGGAGGAGCAACAGGAAGCCCTGAAATCTGCATCCAACAAGGAAGTGTTGGCTCACCAGTGATACCAGCAGAGCCACTGGTTTGGCTCCAGTTGTTATAGATTCAATGATGTTGTTCCTACAGATACATGTTAGCATCTTTATTGTAGTAAAGTCTTGTAATGTGAAGATAGAAACAAGGCAGGAAACAGCTCCATGATCTGATCTTAATGATGTTGTTTTTATTTCTGTCTTTCAGAACTGGATTGAAACTATCAAAGGTCTAAAAACAGCCTCAACCCTCCCAAAGACAAACTTTACACACGTCATCTTTCAGCTACAATCTTTGTTGCAGGGATCTTCTGCCAAACAAGGCTGACAGAAGATTTCTTACAGCTGTCATGTTGATGCTGTTTCAAACACACTCATATATTAGGGCTGATATCAGGGCTGCACAAGTTCTTTGTGTTTGTGATCATGAATAATAGAAGTGTGCCTGTTGAAGATCATGTTTGCTACATGATTATATGTCCTGTTATTGTTCTGTATTATATTCAGCTTTCAGCATCCTTTCCCAGCCCCTGTTACACCATCCATACAAAGCCAATCTGACTGTGAGCCAATGTGTTTGATAGTTTGTGTTGGATCAATAGATTTGACAGACTTGGTTCTCATCCAGAGGGAAACAGTCCAAATTCAGATCTAATGAAATGATGGAGGCTGTTTCCTACCACGGTGCTAATGTGTGACTAACAAGGCTCATGGTCTCCAGCAGACAAGCGCCTGGAATGAGGTGAGCTGAGTGTTGCTTTGGTGGGTCTGTGCCCACCAGGGGCGGATCTAGAAGGGTGGCATGGGGTGGCAAGTGCCACCCTAAAATGATCCCTTGCCACCCCAAGTGCCACCCCAGTTTTGCATATGACAGTGTTGTTTATTAAAATAAGATAGCATTAACAGTTTGAGCGTAGTTACAGTCAACAGTGAATATAAATGCTAAAACTGAATATATTGCATAGTGTTCCCCCCTCCACCATTAACAAATGGTTCAGCCCATAGCAGGACCGGCTTTTTTTCTTGTTTTCAGTAGCAAGAGATGCTTCTGATTGTGCCAGAGCACACTTTGAACAACACCATGGGAATTTCTGATTTTACACAGGTGGGTGGATGTTACACTCTGGAAATGGAAGGAAGGTGAGTGTTATTAACCCTCTGTGGTCCACGGACACGCTGCACCTCCAAATCACATGACTGATGTAAGCTGACACAGCAACAAGCTGCAGCCACGCTGAGTCTCTGTTTCAGCCCACATTGAAAGTTCGGACTTCAAAGTTTTTACATTTTAATTACAGGCCAGTAAATCCACAGTTATGATCATATATATAAGCAGGGGCGATTCTAGGATGAGAGCTTTCTGGGTGCTGAGCAATTTTACCTTCTCTGTGTAAGTCTGCAAATTTCTTTATTAAATCGTCACAAAACATGACATCACTGTTTTGTACATTTTAACACAATTTAATCCCCACATTTGTGAAAGAAAAACAAAACAATTTTTTGAAAAGTCTGTAACAAAACCATCAAATCTGATAAAGGTTATTTAAATGCTGCAAAAGAAGAATGGATTGGAATTTAAAAAATACATGTCCTAACTTTAATTACTGCGGGAGAATAATGAATGATGCTCACAGTAGGGCTGCACGATTAATCGTTAGAAAATCGCGATCTCGATTCATACTTATGTGCGATCTCATTTCCAAATGACAACGATTTTAAAAAAAAAGAAAAAAAAAAAAAGACGACGACGATTGTACCGCATTTTGATCCGGGATGTAATCTGCATGAAAACAAGCGCTCACTCTTCCTGCTCAACAAATGACAAGGGCGGAGCCTTATACCACGTGATACAGAAGCTGTGCCGTGATGCTCAAATTGGCAGGGAAAAAACAACGGAGAACACGTCAGGGATGACGAGAAAGCGACAGGAGAAAATCCGTCCCGGTCAACCACCCAAACATCAATAACGGGAACCTTATACAGCGCTTCCCTATTCGGTTGTTCAGTCTGACGTCACTGGCCGTGTCTGGGCCTAAACTCCGCTGCAGGTCCATATATCAAACGATCACCATGGCATTACTGAGAGTTGAAAAACTGTCTGAAGTCTTTCATCTTTAATAAAATGATCAGTGTTCTGCTCTACCAGGTGTAACAATTGAGTTTAACATCCAGGCATCCATGAAAAATTGAATTTATGACATTTAACGGCGTTAGAAGTTAGCAGGAAGTTAGCTCGCTAGCTTCTATCTAAATACAATATAGCATGTCCTGACTGCGGGGTTTTGGAAACAAATTAAAACGTACAGCTCTGCTATCACTTCCAACATAAATGAAGACAGAAAACTAAACAGCAGTGACGTTTGTAGGGTTACTGAAACTTGGCTAGCTGGTATATAATGATGTGCTACGTGACCGCTAGCGACACAGCTATGTTAGCATAATATAAACAAGCTAACTTTTTTTCCACTCGATGAAAGTTAACGTGAGTGTTCTCGGTGGTCAGGAACAAATGTAATCGCATGGCAGGATGCTGTAAAAGGACTAAACTTCAGCCAGGAGAACAAGTGAGATAATCCATCCACAATACGAGGTTAGTCATTCATATACTGCTGCATGGGCTGTGCTGTAGTTACATGTAAGGTTTTAAAAACTGAGCTTAAATAAATGATTAGCAGTAATAAAAGCCGAGGGAGGTAAACAGTGATTACTGACTGTTTTATGACACAAAAACACAAAACCCATATTAAACGCAGACTACTTTAGGCCCGGAAGTAGGATTCGTCACGTCATCACTGAACAACCGGATACACGTCGAACTCCCGCAGGCACAAAGAAATTACGGAGGCTATTACTCATCACCTGACCAAAGATATATCAACACTGTGCAAAACGAGGAATTTAGGAAAATGATCAACACCCTAGACAAACGCTACACAGTGCCGTCCCACAACTATTTTTCTATTGTTGCACTACCTGCTCTATACACGCAGTGTCGAGCAACGGTGGAGACGGAATTTCAAGCAGTACAACATTTTGCGGCAACCACAAAATGTGAGGCATTTATTGTTTTTCTGTTTATTTATTGTTTTTATGTTCAGTTTCAACTGTTACGAAGTTGATGTGCAGTTAATAAGTGCAATAAATATTTATATTGGAAAAGAAAATCGTGAGAGAATCGTGATCTCAATTCTAAGCAAAAAAATCGTGATTCTCATTTTATGCAAAATCGTGCAGCCCTAGCTCACAGTGAGTAAAAAATAAACTGAGTGCATTTTTTGGACAGAGATTCACTTTTAATGTGTGTGTATAATATAATACAGATACATAAAAATACACTCCAAAAATAGAAGAGTCCTTGAAATGTACAAAATATTATTAAAAGATTAGAAAAATTGAGACACCTTGGCCTCTGGTACAATATATACAATGTATGAAAAGATCTTTACTGCAGATACTACTGTGGCTCTGCAGATTTTTTCTTATCTTATAACCTATGTCACCTCACCTTGAGGTTGGTAAATCTGTCCATCACATTTTGGTGGTCAAGTCTCTCAAGCATCTCTTTCTCAACTGACATCACAGCCAGGTGCTGGAGTCTGCTTTGACCCACGGTCCTTCTCAGGCAGGTGTGGAGCTGATGAAAGACTCTAAAAGACCTTTCACAGCTACAGCTGCTAACTGGGTTTGTTAGGGCAACCTGAATAACAGTTTTCAGTGTGGGGAAGATCCGATTATCCAGAAGATTGTACAATGTTAACATATCTGAGATGGCACCAGCCTCACTCTTGAGCTTCAAAAAGTTTTTGGCAACCGTGACTTCCTCTGACTGAAGCTCAGTATGGAAATGCAGTGCCAGGGCTGACAACCCAGTTTGTTTTGCAGATTCTGTACAGCAGCTTTAATATAGGGAGAACACAACTTCCAGATTGTACGAGTAAAATTAGTTGTTGTTTTTTTTCTTTGCCAGTTTGACAGTTTCTGCTTTGCCTGTTAGTATTTCCTGTCTGTTTTCTTACCTGGTTCTTCCTGACCTTGTACTTTCTCCTCTTTCCTCTCTCCCTCTTTGGACTGACAATCATACACAAATAGATTTTATTCAATTAGATTAAATAAAATACTATTAAGATCACTAATAAAAAAAAGGCCTCTCTCAGTGTACTTTCAACCAAAAGGCAAATAACCAAACCACATGTACATCTAATAAAGGATATAAATATTGAAACACTGATCCAACATTATCCTTTATTGATGGATCATTTGATCTGATCTTATATGAACCTGGCTGTCTCTCTGCACACGCACACACACACACAATCACACACACACACACACACACACACACACACCAGGAGTTATAAGGTTAATGGGAATCCAGTCAGTTAGCTATTAAGTACCTTGAGATTAATATTGGCACATATGACAAAGTAAGCAGCTTCTCTCATTCCATTTCAAATAGTCTGTATACATTTCAGTGGGAGCAACAGGACGGTCAAGTATCGCTGATTTTACTACAGAGCAGGACGGATTGTAGGTTAGCAAACATCGTCGGAAAACACGTTTTCAACACAGCAGGTTACCTGGTGTAATGTTTTTCAGCTAAAAGGAAACATGGCCTGACTCCTACCGAACTATATAAAGACTGAAGGTTAAATGCAGCTAATATGTCCTGTTTTAAGGCAGGCGCTTCCACCTCCGCTCCGCTGCGTCTCAGCCACTCTGGCAGCAACGGAGCTAGAGCCAGAGTCGGGGAGAGCTGGAACAAACCATTTTGGGAGGGGGGAGGGGTTATCTATACTTTTGTTGTTAAAATGTTCCATCTCAATTACGTACTGTATGCTCTTTATATTCTTAGTAGTGTGTCCCACAGACAGCAAATATTGTCAAAAAAAAGTAAAAAAAAATCTCTGGGGGTGCTTTGATTCATTTTGGCCCAAAAATGGGCTAAAATCGCCCCTGTATATAAGCCACGCTTTACAGATACTGTTGTCACGTTTTTGTGTGTGTGTGTTTTAAGCGCGAAAACAGGAAAAAAAAAGGAAAAAATCCACGTTTCCTATTGGTGGAAAAATGCACTATGTCGACCAATTAAAAAAAAGTCAACATGTGAGCTGCGGTCAAGCCAGCCGCCTCTTATTCGCCGCATAAATTTCCTTGCAATTTTACACCAGTCTTTACGGTAGCGCCTTTTCGCTTTATATCCCGATTGAAAGACACACGTGCACGCGCGCACACAAATTACAATGGAACAGCCCAATACAACCATCGTGACAGTCTGGTTGCATATTCAAAAATTCATTAAAAATCATCCTGAGTAGTTGAGGTCCAACTTTCAACAGATTCCTCCTCTGGACACCTGCTGTACCCGTGTACCAAGTTTCAGCCAGATTTACTGTAATATTCCTCAGAAATTACAGGAAACTTGTTTTCAATTTCCCTGTCAAATTAATAAAGCTTCTCCGATTCTGATTCTTCTTTAGAATATGTATATTTTTGGCATAAATAAAATCACACTGAGGTGCAGAATAGCTTTCAAAAAGGTAATTTTGATAGTCTTTAAATACTCATTTTAATCTCCGATCCTTTAATCTGAGTGGCACAGTGGCATGGTGTTTAGCACTGTTGCCCCATAGCAAGAAAGTCCTGAGTTCAATTCCAGCATCAGGCTGGTGTCTTTCTGTCTGGAGTCTGCATGAGTTCTCTCTGGGTACTCTGGCTTCCTCCAGTAGTAGTTAAAAATGTGACTTTGTCTTCTCTTATCTGTATAAAGCATTTGCATTCTATTTTTATCCTATTGTATATTTTATTCTATTTATTCTACTATATATAGTATTTTATTTTATTCTATTTTGTATATTTGTGTACAGTATTTTATTCTTATTGTATTCCAATTTTGCTATATAACTTTTGCACTGTCCACTTCCTGCTGTGACAAAACAATTTTCCCAATGTGTGGGACTAATAAAGGTTATCTTATCTTATCTCTTTGTCATTGTTTTCTGTTTTACTGTTGGTTGATTTTACACTGTAATACGAAAAATGCACAGCAGTGCTGAGTATCAAATTCTTTTAGTTTTACTCATCTTTTTCAATATTTAGCTTTCTAGGAGACATTTTTTTATTTATTTTCACAATGATGGGGACCAGTTGTCAATGTTTTTCAAAAGTCCTACACACACTTTCCTGTACTCAACCAATGTGTTATCATCTTCCAAAACTACTTCAACAAACCTGGACAATTTTTCCATAACACCAATTAACAAAATCACCAAACAGTTGCTCAAGAGTATTCACCCATCAGTGAAGTATGAAGGTTATTATACCATAATGCAATTTTACAAAAAAAGACTTTTTAAAATTATTTTGTAAAATTCATTTCAAATATCTTTAAATGAAATATATTTAATTATTTTTATGCGTCAAAAATATTTTTTCAATGTGACACAAAGTAATTTGACAGTTTTCAACCGTTGCCTGTAACATTTTTGCGTTGCTTAATTGAACATATAAAGTCAAAGGTCATCTGTAAACACTATTTATGTGTAACTAATAGGAATTATCCAGATCATCAAAATTGAACAGGCAAGTATGAGTTATGAACATTTCTAAACATTACTTTACTTTTCTGAAATGCGTTCGATGATATCCGGTGACCTATTCATCCGGGACACTGATTAAGGGTGAAGGTGATAGTAGCCTAGAGCCCAATGAGTCAAGTACTTGCGGTGGCGGTGTGATGCGTGCACATGCTTCAACAACTGTAGGAACTACGGAATTACAATTTTACTTGACAGTGTTAAACAAACTACGTTTGTAAACTTGGAAAAGTTACGAGTTCCTGCGGTTCTGCAACAGACAATCATGAGTGACGCAAAACGACAGCTAAGGTAAGCATGAAATTAGCTTAAGCTGCAAATCATTACGTTTGCCTTATTGACAAAAACTTTTATGAAGTTTTCCTTATGGCTTTTTGCTTCATATGTTATTTGCTTCCTCTTACTTTTTTTACAGTTAAATTTGGTTTTAACGTGTTTTTGAGTACTATGTATTTAAGTAGGGACACATTACGTAATAGATGTGGTATAACCACGTGATGCTCTCGGTAGCCCCTATAAACAAACAACAATGACAATTTATCAAGGAGAGTGGCAAACATTTTTTAAGCTCTAAATGAATTACAGAGCAAAAATTGAGTGAGCAACAGAAGTTTGTTTAGACCTGAAGAACAGTGGATGAATAATAAAAACTGTGCCTTGCACAGGCACACCTAAGTATAACTAGGTGGAAGGATACTGTTTTACATTACAGAGAGATGAAAATGTAATGACTACATGTGTATTAAACAGAGAACCATGGAAGTCAGACACAAACCCAAAAATATCCATGTTGAAGGTGATAGTGGGACCTCTGGAGAGAACACATCTTCTTTGGTACGTATTTCAAAACAAAATTACATGATTTCTTTGATGTTACATATATTGTTATGAATTCAAAAGTTACATTTTTTTAATTGTATTAATGTTTACATGGTTAAACAATCATTTACACATGAATTTATGGTTTTCTATCACTTGTAGTGTAGTGGTAACTCCATAGTGTAGTGGTTAATAATAACACCTAACATGAGACATATTGCATTAATGGATGGAGGCACAAAAAACAGGAACCGTTGTTGTTTGAAGGGCAAACGCATATGGCTCTAGCCACCTACAGTACACCCATTCAAGTCTTTGAGCAGGGTACATTAAGATTGTTATTTTTTTTATTTCAGTTCTGCTGTTTCGGGTGCATTGTGTGTCGGGCGGCGGCCAGGAGCGGAGGCCCTGGCGGACCGATCCCCGGCTGCCAAGACTGGCAATAGGGACATGGAATGTCACCTCTCTGGTGGGGAAGGAGCCTGAGTTAGTGCGTGAGGTTGAGAAGTACCGGCTAGATATAGTCGGGCTCACCTCTACGCATGGCTTGGGCTCTGGAACTAGTCTCCTGGAGAGGGGCTGGACTCTGTCTCAGTCTGGAGTTGCCCCTGGTGAGAGGCGGCGGGCTGGGGTGGGTATTCTAATATCCCCCGGCTTGCTGCCGGGTACGTTGGGGTTTTTCCGGTGGATGAGAGGGTTTGTTCCCTGCGCCTCAGGGTCGGGAACGGGTCCTGACTGTCATCTGCGCTTATGCGCCGAGTGGCAGTTCAGAGTACCCAGCCTTCTTAGAGTCCCTGGGGGTGCTGGAAGGTGCCCCACCTGGAGACTCTGTTGTCCTACTGGGAGACTTCAATGCTCACGTGGGTAACGACAGCGAGACCTGGAGGGGCGTGATTGGGAGGAACGGCCTCCTGATCTGAACCCGAGTGGTGTTTTGTTATTGGACTTCTGTGCAAATCACAGTTTGGCCATAACGAACACCTTGTTCGAACATAAGAGTGTCCATAAGTGCACGTGGCACCAGGATGCTCTAGGCCGCAGGTCGATGATCGATTTTGTAATCGTATCACCAGACCTGCGACCATATGTTCTGGACACTCGGGTAAAGAGAGGGGCTGAGCTGTCAACTGATCACCACCTGGTGGTGAGTTGGATCAGGTGGCGGGGAGGACGCTGGACAGACCCGTGCACCTAAACGCGAGTGAGGGTGTGCTGGGAACGTCTAGCAGAGGCCCCAGTCCGCGAGATCTTCAACGCACACCTCCGGCAGAGCTTCAACAACATTCCGAGGGAGACTGGGGACACTGAGTCCGAATGGACCATGTTCAGCGTCTCCATTGCCGGCTGCTGCATTGAGCTGCGGCCGCAAGGTGGTTGGTGCCTGCCATGGTGGTAATCCCGAACCAAATGGTGGACACCAGAGGTGAAGGGAGCCACCAGGCTGAAGAAGGAGTCCTATCGGGCTTGGTTAGCCTGTGGGACTCCAGAGGCAGCTGACAGGTATCGACAGGCCAAGCGGAATGCGGCTCGGGCAGTGGCTGAAGCAAAAACTTCGGGTGTGGGAGGAGTTCGGAGAGGCCATGGAAAAAGACTTTCGGACTGCCACGAAGAGATTCTGGCAAACCGTCAGGCGTCTCAGGAGGGGAAAGCGGTGCTCTACCTGCACTGTGTATAGTGCTGGCGGTGCGCTGCTGACGTCGACTGAGAAAATTGTCAGACGGTGGAAGGAATACTGAGAGACCTCCTTAATCCCACTGACACGCCTCTTCCGAGGAGGAAGCAGAGTCTGGGGATGAGGGAATGACCCGCCAATTTCTGGGGTTGAGGTCACTGAGGCAGTTAAACAACTCCTCGGTGGCAGAGCCCTGGTGTTGATGAGGTCCGCCCCGAGTTCCTGAAGGCCCTGGACGTTGTAGGGCTGTCCTGGTTGACACGCCTCTGCAATGTTGCGTGGAGATCAGGGCAGTACCCTGGATTGGCAGACCGGGGTGGTGGTCCCCATCTTTAAGAAGGGAGACCGGAGGGTGTGTTCCAACTACAGGGGGATCACACTCCTCAGCCTCCCTGGGAAAGTCTATGCCAGGGTGCTGGAAAGGAGAGTTCGTCCGCTAGTCGAACCTCGGATACAGGAGGAACAATGCGGTTTTCGTCCTGGTCGCAGAACACTGGACCAGCTCTTTATCCTCTCGAGGATACTTGAGGGTGCATGGGAGTTTGCCCAAACAGTCTACATGTGTTTTGTGGACTTGGAGAAGGCATTCGACCGTGTCCCTCGGGGTATCCTGTGGGAGGTGTTATGGGAGTATGGGGTGTCTGGCCCATTGCTACGGGCCATTCGATCCCTATACAACCGTTGTAAGAGTTTGGTTCGCATTGCCGGCAATAAGTCGGACTCGTTTCCGGTGGGTGATGGGCTCCGCCAGGGCTGCCCTTATCACCGATTCTGTTCATAATTTTTATGGACAGGATTTCTAGGCGCAGCCAAGTGGCGGAGGGCTTTCACTTGGTGGCCTCAGGATCTCATCTCTGCTTTTTGCGGATGATGTGGTTCTGATGGCTTCATCGGTGGGGGCCTCCAGCTCGCACTGGAACGGTTCGCAGCCGAGTGTGAAGCAGCGGGAATGAGGATCAGCACCTCCAAATCTGAGGCCATGGTTCTCAGCCGGAAAAGGGTGGAGTGCCCACTCCGGGTCGGGGATGAGTTCCTGCCCCAAGTGGAGGAGTTCAAGTATCTCGGGGTCTTGTTCGCGAGTGATGGGAGAAGGGAGCCGGAGATCGACAGACGGATTGGTGCTGCGGCTGCAGTGATGCGGACGCTGCACCGGTCCGTCGTGGTGAAGAGGGAGCTGAGTGTAAAAGCGAAGCTCTCAATTTACCGGTCAATCTCGTCCCGACCCTCACCTATGGCCACGAGCTGTGGGTAGTGACCGAAAAGAACGAGATCGCGGATACAAGCGGCGGAAATGAGCTTCCTCCGAAGGGTGGCTGGCCTCTCCCTTAGAGATAGGGTGAGAGGTTCGGCCATCCGGGAGGGGCTCAGAGTAGAGCCGCTGCTCCTCCACATCGAAAGGAGCCAGTTGAGGTGGTTCGGGCATCTGACAAGGATGCCCCCTGGGCGCCTCCTGGGTGAGGTGTTCGGGCATGTCCCACCGGGAGGAGGCCCAGGGCAGACCCAGGACGCGCTGGAGAGATTATATCTCGGCTGGCCTGGGAACGCCTTGGTGTTCCCCGGATGAGCTGGAGGAGGTGGCTGGGGAGAGGGAGGTCTGGGCTTCTCTGCTTAGGCTGCTGCCCCCGCGACCCGACCTCGGATAAAGCGGATGAGGATGGATGGATGGATGGATGGATGTTTCACTAAAGGAATTTCTATGTTTTGCTTTTTGGGTGTTACACTTTTTTCCTTCACATTTTCATGCAGATTTTAACGTTTACTCTAAAATGTAAGTTAAATCATCCACCAATACCTTTAGCACTGCCTAGCTTGTGCTTCAATATTGTATCAAACAAATATAAATGATTTATATTTGCTACTGGGTGGCTGTGGGTCAGGTTGTAGAGCAGGTATACTCGTCGATTCCTGGCTCAGTCTGCATGCCAAATATCCTTTGGCAGGATACTAACCCCAAGTTGCCCTCTGATGCGCTCATCGGAGTGTGAATGTGTGTAAATGTTTATTAGTTTGCACTTGATGTTAGAAGTGCATGTATGAGGTGTTGTGAATGTGGTATGTTGCACAGAGCGCTTTGAGTACTCCGGGAGAGTAGAAAAGCAATATATATAAATCAGTCCATTTATCATCAGTGTGTGTATCAATCAATCAATCTTTATTTATAAAGCACTTTTCATACAAAGATGTAGCACAAAGTGCTTCACATGGTTAAAAGCAGCCCACCCTGCCCTCCAGCTCACTCCCCACACTCTCATTAACATAAAGTAAGTAAATTACTTGTATTATGTCCACACTGCAGAAGACAATATTTCATATAAAAGCCATATAAATATATATAAGGCTTCACAACATTGTGGTGTTCAACAAACATTGCTTTAAACTCTACTAAAGAACTTGCTGTGACACCGTGCAATACAGAGGAGTTGATTTCACATTTCTATTATCCAGTTTCCATTTTGCATAGGTTATATAAACATCTATTATATTTGTAATATAGAGTAAGCTCTATGCTAAACCTTTTAAACTAAAACATGTAGTTCCTGTTTTACCTGACTATACTCATGAGTTAATAATTATTTCACACTCAGGATGAAGGAAACACTGGAGATGTGTCCATCTGCAATGGAAGGAAATGAATCTCTATTTGCTCAAACAGGTTGGAATTATTTATTACATTACTTTGAACTACTTTTACTCGATGAAAACAATGTCTCTATTTAAAAATTATTTCTTTGTTTGACAAATAAAATGATATTCAAAGGATGTTGTGGAGGACAGTGATGACAGTGGCATTGTCCTAAACATTTCTCCTGAATTGAAACAAACTGGTGTCTCCATCACGTCTACATCCCTCGAAAAGGTCAAGTATTTTCCACATAACATTTCTGTCATGAAATTACATCACCTATTTTTAATAAATTCTTTTTATGCATTATAGGACTGGAGTAGAAATTCATCCAACAGAAGTGACAGTAGTAATGCTGAAGAGGAATTCTACAAATGCTCTTTGCCACAGCAGCCATGTTTTCATTGACCAGAAAGACTGGCAAGACCTAAAAAACACACAGAAAGGGAGGCTTTTCAAAGGTATGCAGTGGACTAATGTTGTAGCCACTGGCATTAAGTCAGTACACCCATTTTGCAGTTTTGGATTTAAGAGGCAGACCATCAAGACCAGTCAGTCACAGTCTAAGACGGCTGTATTCACATGTACGGCATACTGCCGCTTTTAAGGACTGTCCAGTGAAAGTGGAGGTTAAAGATGAAAAACCCTGAAGGCTGATGTGCTTTTCCAAGGAGGTGAGGAGTGCCACAACACAAAGGAAATAAAAACAAGACCTGTGCGTGGACAGTCCAGAGATGTAATAGCAGAAAAACTGGAAACCAAAATGCCAAGAAGTCTTTATCTGGATTCTCTAAATCAAATACCAGAAAAAGCTTTCCAAGCAGGGTGTCGGGATGAGGGTCCATCTAAAGATGTCTTGAAAAATATTGCCTTGTCCCACAGAAAAAAACAGAGACCTCATTTAAATGAGACGGCCAGTCTGCAAATGTTAATAGACAGACAGCAAGGACTTCCAAACGAAGTCCTTCAGAGAGTGCTCCTGCATCCAAAAGGTATAATGCTGTGGTCCAAAGAAACACTTTCAGTGTTTTACCAGCGGTGCAAAGACGACATAGAATATTTTGATGCAACAGGAAGCATCTAAAGACAATGCTTCTGCTACTCCGTACTATGTGTATGAAGTTATAGTTAGAAATCCCTTCAAGGCATCATCACCTCTACCAACAGCAACTTCTGTAACATGTGACCATACCACTGCTTCTGTTACATATTTTCTACAAGCATTTCAAACAGAGCTTACACAAATGTATGGAAGCAGGGCAAACAAAAGGCCAGTAATGATCATATGTGATGGCTCACTGGTGCTTCAGTCCATTGCTGTAACATTCTGCAGAGCAAGTTTGGAAGACCTTTTGGAGCGATACTTCCAGGTTATCACAGGACAGTTAGACACGGATAACTTCAACATACCCATTCTCCACCGGTGTTTGAGTCACATCATGAAGAACACAAAGGATCTTTGCAAAAAGAGGTATTTGTGCCAGAGTCTGTGAGTACGATTGTTATTTTTCTGTTTTAAGTATTTCTTTGGTGTTAGTGTTCTTGCCCTTGTAGTTATTGTTGACTTGCTAATTCATCTCTATTATAATTATATTTTGTTAATGTTGTTTCTGCTAATGATTAGACTTTGTGTTTAGTATGCATGCTTATTGTTTATATGCTTTTTTCCACTATAGACTACAGAAACACTACAAATTTGGCATGCACGTTTTTGGATTACTGGCCTGTTCTTCCAACTTGAAAGACATGGATGGCATCATTATAAGTGCAACAGTTGTTTTCAAAAGTCCATGCAGTGGACCAGAAGTGAACAAACACCTGCAGAACCTCAAACTGCTGATCGATCAGACGGGGAATGGGGATGCTGAAGAAACAGACATCCTTCCAGAGGATTATAAGGTCATTTTAAAATTCAGCTTGGATTTCAATGGTTAAGATATTAATTGTGTTCATGATATAGTGTGACACCAATAACATCGTTTGTAGCACATTTCTGTGTTTTTAAAACAGATTAAGACTTTCTTTAAGAATCAAAAAACATTATATGATATTTAAATTTTTATTTCAGACGGCAACAGTTCACTCATCACTTAAACAGCACTTTGCAGAAGTCATTGCCAGTGCCCACCTTGATGTGACTGGACCACCGAATGTGTACTATGCACCAGCATTCATTTCAAGTATTTCAAAGTACTTTCTACCACATGCTACCTTGTGGTCAGGAATGCTGCTTGGTATGTCTTGTTTTGGTCAATCAACACTTATATGTTGTTATTTATGTGCTTTATTGATTAAAAATTCTGTTTTTCTTTAGGAGACCTTGACGGCATGGGAAAGGCTCAGCGTATGGCTTTCTCAGTAAACGGTACAATCATGTGTCGCAGTTGAAGAAGCAGGTAGAATAAGTTAATACAGTAAAAGAAACATTATGCTGAATTTGGCCAAAGTGTAAATGATGTAATTACCATTTTCAGAACTACACTGAAGACAATCGAACACAAGGGATCATGGAAAAAAGTCACTGGGACCTGAAAAGGATTCGCTTTGAACGAAGGCGTCTCGCTAGCCTAGATGACTTTGTGCAGATATATCAGAGGAAACATGATGCTCTTCTCCGAGAATATGGCCATGTAGGCAAAAAAAGGAGGAAGGTGAGGTTTGAAGAGGATAATTAACATTTTGGGACAGATTTGGTGCAGTTTTTACACAACGAAAGTCATTCGCACTGCTGTTGTTGAATTTATCCAATCTGTAATGTATATTCCCATTCACATTAGAAATTGTCTGTTTTTTGTGCATGCTTTAGTCTAAAATGTCTTTGGTACTGTCGTTGTGACTTTGTGTTATTAAAAAACATTTGACTGCATTACATGTGGTTAGAATGACATTTCTGATGTGATAAATATAGGAGATTATTTGACTAACAACTGTAATTAAACCAAAGACAGGAAGCATGAAGCATTTTACGCTCCAATAAATTTGGGATTACAGTAAATGTCCTTGACGGTTTGCATGTTCGTAATCTTTTGTACATGAAGATCAGATCTAAAAAGTATTGTTAATTATTTCAAAAGTATACTTTTCAGTCTTACCGAGTGGAGACCGAGAAGTGGAAGAAAAGAAGTAGAAAACGAAAAGGCTTCTATGTAACTGCTCTGATGGGAAAACGAGTCAAACAGGTATCATCATTTTTTCTTTCATCTATGTCACTAAAACATTTTCTATTTGAAAGCTTGTGTGTTGTAATCAAATTTAAATGTATACTTTGCTTTTTTTACAATTGTTCAATTAGGCATGTAAAAAATACTGTAATCTTACTGTAACTCTCTTTATGCTCCTGTGATTTAATTCATTTTATGCATGTTTATGAAAGTAAATAACGATGTTAACTATACATAAATGTACAGTAATTATAACTCGTCTATGTGTTAAAACTGTGTTGTAAACATCAGATAACCATGTTATGTGCCATAATACATTTTAGAATTAAAACATCATTAGTCTTTCACAGCTTTTAGGAAAACTTTGGTCATGAAAATCATGATATTGTACACTCCACACATGGCAACAGCTGCCCATAAAATACTTGATGTTAGTGAAATAATGAGCATTATTGTTAGTTACTGCTGTTGTAGAAGACCATTTATATCACTTAACATTTTGTTCTGTAAATGCAGTAACATATAAACACAGACTGTATATTGTCTAAACCGATGTATGTATTATAGATGGAGAATAATTTAAGTTCTGCTAAAGACAAACATGTTCATGTGTGTTCTGTAAGTATTCTGTGTTCTTCCATGTAAAGTTGTAATTTTATTATTTTTATAAGGATCATCAAGAAGAACCACCACACTCAGATGTGCCCACAGAGCAGACTGAAGCTGTCACTACACAGGTTTGAGATATACATATATCTAAAAAAACACCCAGCACGCCCCTGCGGGCGGTTTATCCTTCAAGCTCGGGTCCTCTACCAGAGGCCTGGGAGCTTGAGGGTCCTGCGCAGTATCTTAGCTGTTCCCAGGACTGCGCTCTTCTGGACAGAGATCTCCGATGTTGTTCCCGGGATCTGCTGGAGCCACTCGCCTAGCTTGGGAGTCACCGCACCTAGTGCTCCGATTACCACGGGGACCACTTTTACCTTCACCCTCCACATCCTCTCGAGCTCTTCTCTGAGCCCTTGGTATTTCTCCAGCTTCTCGTGTTCCTTCTTCCTGATATTGCTGTCATTCGGAACCGCTACATCGATCACTACAGCCGTCTTCTTCTGTTTGTCTACCACCACTATGTCCGGTTGGTTAGCCACCACCATTTTGTCCGTCTGCATCTGGAAGTCCCACAGGATCTTAGCTCGGTCATTCTCCATCACCCTTGGGGGCATCTCCCATTTGACCTCGGGACTTCCAGGTTATACTCGCACAGATGTTCCTGTACACTATGCCGGCCACTTGGTTATGGCATTCCATGTATGCCTTGCCTGCTAGCATCTTGCACCCTGTTGTTATGTGCTGGATTGTCTCTGGGGCATCTTTACACAGCCTGCACCTGGGGTCTTGCCTGGTGTGATAGACCCCAGCCTCTATGGATCTTGTACTCAGAGCTTGTTCTTGTGCTGCCATGATTAGTGCCTCTGTGCTGTCTTTCAGTCCAGCTTTGTCCAGCCACTGGTAGGATTTCTGGATATCAGCCACCTCCTCTATCTGCCGGTGGTACATACCGTGCAGGGGCCTGTCCTTCCATGATGGTTCCTCGCCTTCCTCCTCTTTCTTGGGTTTCTGCTGTCTGAGGTATTCACTGAGCACACTGTCAGTTGGGGCCATCTTCGTGATGTATTCGTGGATGTTTCTTGTCTCATCCTGGACTGTGGTGCTGACACTCACCAGTCCCCGCCCCCTTCCTTCCGCTTAGCGTACAACCTCAGGGTGCTGGACTTGGGGTGAAACCCTCCATGCATGGTAAGGAGCTTTCTTGTCTTGATGTCAGTGGCTTCTATCTCCTCCTTTGGCCAGCCTATTACCCCAGCAGGGTACCTGATCACGGGCAGGGCGTGGGTGTTGATGGCCCGGATCTTGTTCTTACCGTTCAGCTGACTCCTCAGGACTTGCCTGACCCTCTGCAGGTACTTGGTGGTTGCAGCTTTCCTAGCGGCCTCTTCATGGTTCCCATTCGCCTGTGGGATCCCCAGGTACTTGTAACTGTCCTCTATGTCTGCAATGTTGCCTTCTGGTAATTCAATCCCCTCAGTTCTGACTACCTTCCCTCTCTTTGTTACCATCCGACTACACTTCTCCAGCCCGAATGACATTCCAATGTCATTGCTGTATATCCTGGTAGTGTGTATCAGTGAATCGATGTCTCGTTCACTCTTGGCATACAGCTTGATGTCATCCATGTACAGGAGGTGGCTGACAACCGCTCCGTTCCGTAGTCGGTATCCGTAGCCAGTCTTGTTAATGATCTCACTGAGGGGGTTCAGGCCTATGCAGAACAGCAGTGGGGACAGAGCATCTCCTTGGTAGATCCCGCACTTGATGGTGACTTGTGCTATATATATATATGGATAGCGTAGTGGTTAGACTACACGCCTTTGGAGCAGAAGATCGCAAGTTCGATTCCTGCCTGGGGCGTCTGTATCCAGTAAGGGTCCTAAGGCTAGACCCCCTATGCTAAAGTGAGCCTACCGCAGACATGAGCGAGACAGATAAATATGAAGGCATGCCGGCTCGGACGTCGCCCGGATCAACAAGGTCCGCGTCAGGTGTTGAGGAACCAGGGCACCCTGACGACAAGTGGGCTACTGGAACAAGAAGGCATCGGTGGGCAAGAGACGAAAACAGGGCGTTGTTGGAATGCTACTACGCAAGTAACCCTGGCGGAAGGGGTTACATGAATAGGATGAGGGACCTATGGATCCACAATGACGGCGAAACAACTAGTAGCTCAGTGTTCCAACATTCGAAAGAAGGGACTGCTCTCACAGCTAGAGATTGACGAGGTACAACATAAATGCTACGGCAAGGAGGAGTCAGGACGCCAGGTCAGGGGAGATATCATCACCCCACCCGAGATTGGGTACATAGCCCCAAGTGCGATAGGAGAAGGATCGTTGAGTGCGAGAGGAACTGACCTGAAAGATAGGATCATGGCCAAGCTTGAAACCTGGACCCCCCCTAGCCGGTTTACGTGAAGTACCCTCAGAAGGTCTGCTAGATGATGTTAATGCAGCACTACGGATGATACCTACAACCACGATTACCGACACTAACAAGCTGATCTACACTACGGCAGCAGTGATCAGTGAGATGCTTGGCTACAAGTTGAACAGCCACAAGGGGCAGTACCCTCCATGGAGAAGGAGGCTAGAGGGCAAGATCAAAGTAGCACGGAGGGAGGTTAGCCAACTAACGGAGTTGCAGAAAGGCGTGACAAAGAAGGTGCATAAGAAATACAGCAAGCTGTCCATACCTGAGGCCTTGGAAACTGCCAAGCAAAGACTCACAGCCTTGGCCAGCCGCTTGAGGAGGTACACCAGAGAGATAGAAGGCAGGAGAATAAACCAGCTGTTCTCCACAGAACCAGCAAAGGTGTACTCTCAGTGGCAAGGGAACAATAACAGAACAGCACCACCAAGGCTGGAGACGGAGCAATACTGGAAGAGCATATGGGAGAAGGACGCAACCCATAACGGCAATGCTCAGTGGCTAGTGGATCTGAGGGCAGACCATAGCGACCTCCCTGAACAGGGTCCAGTAACCATCACAGTGGCAGACATCCAAGAAAGGGTCTCCAGTATGAAGAGTTGGACAGCACCAGGCCCCGACATGGTTCACGCCTACTGGCTGAAGAAGCTGACTGCACTCCACGAGCGTCTGGCAGCACAAATGAACCAGCTGCTAGTTAACGAGAGACACCCGGAATGGCTAACCGAAGGTCGGACGGTCCTGATCCCCAAGGACCCCAAGAAGGGACCGGTCCCATCCAACTACTGACCAATAACCTGCCTCAGAAGCTCCTGTCAGGCATCATATCGGCTAAGATGAACAGGCACATGGGCGGGGCACAGAAAGGGATTGGCAAGAATACCAGAGGCGCAAAACACCAGCTACTGGTAGACAGAACAGTCAGCCGAGACTGCAAGACCAGGCTGACCAACCTGTGCACAGCCTGGATTGATTACAAGAAGGCCTATGACTCAATGCCCCACAGCTGGATCCTGGAATGCCTAGAATTGTACAAGATCAACAGGACCCTAAGAGCCTTCATCAGGAACTCAATGGGAATGTGGCGTACAACACTAGAGGCCAACTCCAAGCCCATAGCACAAGTCACCATCAAGTGCGGGATCTACCAAGGAGATGCTCTGTCCCCACTGCTGTTCTGCATAGGCCTGAACCCCCTCAGTGAGATCATTAACAAGACTGGCTACGGATACCGACTACGGAACGGAGCGGTTGTCAGCCACCTCCTGTACATGGATGACATCAAGCTGTATGCCAAGAGTGAACGAGACATCGATTCACTGATACACACTACCAGGATATACAGCAATGACATTGGAATGTCATTCGGGCTGGAGAAGTGTAGTCGGATGGTAACAAAGAGAGGGAAGGTAGTCAGAACTGAGGGGATTGAATTACCAGAAGGCAACATTGCAGACATAGAGGACAGTTACAAGTACCTGGGGATCCCACAGGCGAATGGGAACCATGAAGAGGCCGCTAGGAAAGCTGCAACCACCAAGTACCTGCAGAGGGTCAGGCAAGTCCTGAGGAGTCAGCTGAACGGTAAGAACAAGATCCGGGCAATCAACACCTCGCCCTGCCCGTGATCAGGTACCCTGCTGGGGTAATAGGCTGGCCAAAGGAGGAGATAGAAGCCACTGACATCAAGACAAGAAAGCTCCTTACCATGCATGGAGGGTTTCACCCCAAGTCTAGCACCCTGAGGTTGTACGCTAAGCGGAAGGAAGGGGCCGGGACTGGTGAGTGTCAGCACCACAGTCCAGGATGAGACAAGAAACATCCACGAATACATCACGAAGATGGCCCCAACTGACAGTGTGCTCAGTGAATACCTCAGGCAGCAGAAACCCAAGAAAGAGGAGGAAGGCGAGGAACCATCATGGAAGGACAGGCCCCTGCACGGTATGTACCACCGGCAGATAGAGGAGGTGGCTGATATACAGAAATCCTACCAGTGGCTGGACAAAGCTGGACTGAAAGACAGCACAGAGGCACTAATCATGGCAGCACAAGAACAAGCTCTGAGTACAAGATCCATAGAGGCTGGGGTCTATCACACCAGGCAAGACCCCAGGTGCAGGCTGTGTAAAGATGCCCCAGAGACAATCCAGCACATAACAGCAGGGTGCAAGATGCTAGCAGGCAGGGCATACATGGAACGCCATAACCAAGTGGCCGGCATAGTGTACAGGAACATCTGTGCCGAGTATAACCTGGAAGTCCTGAGGTCAAAATGGGAGATGCCCCAAGGGTGATGGAGAATGACCGAGCTAAGATCCTGTGGGACTTCCAGATGCAGACGGACAAAATGGTGGTGGCTAACCAACCGGACATAGTGGTGGTAGACAAACAGAAGAAGACGGCTGTAGTGATCGATGTAGCGGTTCCGAATGACAGCAATATCAGGAAGAAGGAACACGAGAAGCTGGAGAAATACCAAGGGCTCAGAGAAGAGCTCGAGAGGATGTGGAGGGTGAAGGTAACGGTGGTCCCGTGGTAATCGGAGCACTAGGTGCGGTGACTCCCAAGCTAGGCGAGTGGCTCCAGCAGATCCCGGGAACAACATCGGAGATCTCTGTCCAGAAGAGCGCAGTCCTGGGAACAGCTAAGATACTGCAAGGGACCCTCAAGCTCCCAGGCCTCTGGTAGAGGACCCGAGCTTGAAGGATAAACCGCCCGCAGGGGCGTGCTGGGTGTTTTTTTAGATAGATAATGTATATATATATGTATATATATATATATATATATATATATCTATCTATCTATCTATATATATATATATATACATTATCTATCTATCTATCTATCTATCTATATATATATATATATATATGATAGATATATATAAAAACACAAACCCTTAATTATCATTTTAAAGAGGTTGCTAGTAAATATTTATTAAGGGAACCTTCTAAAAGAAAAACAAGCTTTCTTTTTATTTAAATACTTTGAAAGTAGTTCTCCCGGATGCTCCTCGAAGAAGCCTTGAGAACAACACCACCAATGGCCAAATTACATCCCTGAACAGTGACAATATAGTTTGTTTTTAATCATTGGCTGTAGATATTAATATTGTATCTCTGTACTCATATTCTCATAACCTACAGATGATGATATGAATGAAAAAATTTAATTTTACGATTCATCACCCATTAAAAACTGTGGCCACTGATGCTTTTAATTTTGCATATCACAGTCAGTGAGCCATATTTCGCTTCATTGATTATTACTTCTTGGCAGTCGTTCCTATTTTTGATCCGATAATCTTGAAGGCCAGCCATAATACTGGTTCATATCAGGACTTATGTTCGTAGGTTCCTTTGTTCTTAGAGCAACTAAAAAGTTTGAGTTAATTGGGTCGTCAAGAAGTCACTTCATTTCCTCAGAATAATGTCAGTCGGTAGTATTCGAGTAAAAATGAGTGAAAAAGTCCGGTCATGAAGGCATTTAAACTGTTGGAGTGATTGCTCAATACTGTTTAAAAAAAAAGACATTTTAATATCTATCGATCGATCGATAGATTGATAGATATACATAGAGAGAGAGAGAGATAAATATGTGAGTGTGTGTTTTTAAATTTTAATGTTATTATGTGAACTACAACACTATTCTCTGTCATCTTCATCGAGCAGGCTGTTCAAAAACAAGAGTCATGAAGTGTTTAATAGTCCTCAGATTTGTGATTGCTGGTTATTAAACAGTTTCCTGAAAAAAAGGCAACAATGTTATTGATTATTGATTGAATAGTCTCTTAAAATTATGTCCTTGCACAGGTCAGGGGTGTTACTCTGTTACTATTTAACACTGAGCAGCTCCACGGCGGTGTGTGCAGTGTTGCATTAGGACAGCAGTTCCCAAACTTATTTCGCTGGGCCCCCCTTTGTTTTACAAGAAAACTCCTGCAGGGAGACCTACCTCGGCACCTGTGCAGGTGAAGCCAAAGGGAAGATTTGCTTCACCATATTTTCTTGTCTTTGGCTTAGAATGAAGTTGGTTTGGAAACATATTCAGCGATGCTTCATCTCCTGCTTTGCGTTTGTGTAGGCGGCCCCTGCTAGCAGTGTCCAAGCGTTTTTCTTTTGTTTTCGTCCCTTTTCATACCGCGCTCCCCCCCTGCAATGGCTCTGCGCCCCCCCTAGGGGGCGGGCCCCACACTTTGGGAAGCTCTGCATTAGGAGTTTAACGATGTTAATATTTTGTTTTCTGCATGTTTTCTCCATGTCCAAAGTTTTTTTTCTTTGTCGCTCTCCACTAGATTTGAATAATGCACATGAACATGGACCTAACACTGAGGATGAACCTGGATCATCTTTATGCAGACTTTAAACACACAGACATGCACACAGACTGAACACATATTTCTTGTAGAAGTCTTTTACTGGGAATCATCAGCGCTTCATGTCACAGCCAGACAGCTAGACCAGTGCAGGAACCGAGAGATGTGGCCAGCGAGGAATTAGGAGGCGGAAACTTCTCAAAGTCACTGCAAGGAGGGAGACAGGGGTTAGCAGGTGTTCCAGCCATTACTGCAGTGAGAAAAGTGTGAATTTGAAAACAGTCTTACTTCTTTGTGGGAGCAGGCGAGGCATGGAGGGGTAAGAGATCTGGGAGAGCAACAGGGAGCGTCCAGAGAGTAAGTCTGTAAGGATCCGGGGGTGGGCAGTGGGGCAGGCAGGTGTTAGCAGTGCTAACGTTCAGAAGCACTTACAGACTGGAGGCAGCTCCTTCTGCACATCCTCACTCTTCTTTTTAAAGAGAGCTTCTTGTGCCCGTCATTGAAGTGCTGTTGCTGGTTACCAACCACCAGTTTGTTGGACCCGGACCAATCAACACTGACGGTTTACAGGTGCTGACGCTGGACCTGCCAGAGTAGCGCTCTGCTGTGGTTGGGTAGTTGGGTCAGAGGTGGGAGTGTTTCTGATGTGATGTTGCTTCAGATAAACTATCAACCCAGGTTCCTGAAACATGTCTCCCTTAATAAACATTTCATTTAGTTTTCTAGCACCTCGCAGAGCCAGTGGGTCTTACTCCAGTCATCTCGAAGTGTCTCGAGAAACTGGTCAGAACTCACACATTCGATCCTCAGTTCACAGGAAGAACAGTTCAGGATGCCATAGCCCTCCATACAACCGTAGCTCACTTAGAACAACAGGACAGTTACATCAGCCTTGTCTTTACTGATTTTAGCTCGGCTTTTAACACCATAATCCCTGCCAGACTGGTAATCAAATGACATGACCTCACCTTTGTGTGTATTCTCTCCCTGTTTCTCCTCTCTCCCAGCCGCGGGGTTTGTTTACGGAAGTTCGCGCTTCCGGGGAGGGCGTGGCTCGGATGGCCTTCCACCCGGAAGCTCCTCCGCACAGCTGTGGCCTCACCTGCACTTGATCGCTCTGCCATCTGCTTCTAATCAATCTTAGAGCTGTGGTATTTTACGGTGTGTTCACACTGAACGCGATAGACGTGATCAAAACGCGCCAGACGCCCCTAACTCGACGCGTGCAAATTCGCACATCGACGCGTGTCCAATGCGAATTTATCGCGTGTCAAAATATGTAATTTTGACGCATGTGAACCAGAAATGTGGGAGGAACGTGGGAGGAAGTTGTGCCAGATGGTATCTTTGCTAGATGGCAGCTGTCGAGCTAGCGTTTGAAGAGAGAGTCTCCCTTCTCTGTTTACTGTGGAGAGCAGAGCAGCGGCGTAAAGGACGTCCTCGCCGTACCCACGTTTTGTCTTCGTCTTCCTGCCACTTTCGTGCGCCTTTTTCTCTCGCGGTGCAGGTGTCTATTTCTGAATGAAGCCCATAGTTATGGGTGTTTTTGTGCTGTTTTTTCTATTGGACGTGATGGTTATCAAAACCAAACATGATAAATTTGGCAAGCGCAGGAGACACGACACAGAGGAGATTTGTCAATCAGGCTGCAGAATGCAATGCTGTACTGTGCAATAAAAAATCAGCGAAACTGCATTTTATATAAGAGGACTAATTTAGAGCTGCATGTGTTATCTCAATATTTTACATGTCACCCAGTTTAGTTACAAGCAAAACTCCTATTCAGTTCCTCTTTTCTGTCACTTGTTACAGGGCCAACTCAAATTCAGTTAGAAGCTAAAGGAATTTCAGGCCTTTGGCCTCAAAACACTTCTAACATCCTCATCAAAACTCTCCTCTATCCTAGAAATAAATCTATTTACTATCTGTCTCTAAAGCCTACATTATAACAACTTATCCTAAAAATCAAAAAGAAAAAATCTTCACAAAAAGAAAATCTTCCCTATTTTATCCTTTATTCCCACAGTTTATATCCTTTAAGTTTGGTGTACAACTTCTTATGAACACCAGCAATTTATCTTCTAAACCTAATCCAGTTCATTTTCATCCTTTCTTTAGAATTAACAATCTCTGCCCCAGTTTTACCATATTTAAATTATCAAACAACCCCAATAGTTATAAAATCATACTAAAACCCATTTCAAATTAAACAATTTAAATCTTAAATCCCTCTCTTTTTTGACACATCTCATGTGGCAAAAAACTCAAACTGCTCCACCCAAGCTTAACAAATTGAAAGGGAAAAAAGGTTAGTCATTTCATTTCTCAGAACCGCTCAGCAATTCTCTCCGGTATTTTGCTCCAGCCCTGAAAACCTGTGTTTAAGGAACAAAATCAATTTAGTCATCATGTCAAATCTTCTCAAACTCGTTGCTCCATCGAACTCTGGATCCTTGGAATTTCCTGGAAACAAAACCTGTAGTTTACATTTCATACTCAACTGTCCCCTTTTGATCCCGTCTATGTCATAACAAAAATAAACATAACCAGAACAGTTATTAATCATGTGTTACCTCAGTTAATGGTAACTTGAATTTCATCAAACAATGTTTCCCTTTTAGGATTTAGCATTCTATAATGTAATAACATAATCCAACCCCAGTAAATAATTACCTCACAGTAAACATCAACATCCCAAAATCAGCATCCCCAGATTTAAGTCTCCCACTTGTCCCACTCTCCCAGTAGTCTGTTACAGGAAGTGCACCTGATGTTCGGGGAGATAAGGAGGTGCTCATGGTGCGACAGCGAGGATGGAGACAGGAAGCATCTGCCTTCGACGCGAAGATGATGTTCTATGTTAAAAGTCATTGTGGTTTTGGAGTGACGTATGCTTTGTTGTCCTACTCCTATAAAACCTTTGTCTAATTGTTGTAAGTTCAGTTCAATTGCTGACTTTGCCCAGCTTGAACTCCACGCGTGTAATCAATAAATCTTCGCTTTGATCACATCCTCTGGACCAGAGTTGTTATTTGCTTGTGAGCCCTCCGTACTCCTTATCTCCAATTTTTGAACCTTAACATTTTAAATGTGTGTGAGTGAAATGAAGGTGTATTGTTTTTAGATTAAGATTTAGTAGAATTACTGATTGTTTTTAGACTATAAATACAAAGAAAGAGGAAGTCTGAGAGAAGTGTGTGCGTAGCCAAACTGGAGAGTGTGTGCTTGAAACAGGAAGTCTGATTATAGCTTGTGAGTTAGAGAGACATTGCACCATGAAAACAGAGCAATTAGAGACTGAATGTCTTAAGAAAAGTAATAAAATATATTAATTACATGTTTTAGAAAAGAGAAAAATCGAGAAAATAAATAAATGAACTAACAATTACATTAATGAATTGAAAACGCACGTACACAAATTGTTACATGTGAAATTATTGTTGGAAAGTTAATACACACATGAAATAAAGAAAGCAGTTTACACTCCTTTAATTTTCAGAACCAGTGTGTCCCCTAGACCTGATAACACCCTTGCCCAGTTGGCCCCCGTATAAGGCAGCATGGAAGGCTGGACAGCCCACCTCGAAACCCTGGGACAACCTAAGGCAAGGCGCAGTCACGATTGCTTGAACCTAAGTCCCTGAGTGAGCTTGGAGTCACTGGAGGAGACGGGACTTGACGGGTAAAGCCACTGGGCACAGGCGCAGGGGAAATGTCATTAACAATGACCAGTGATGAGCCAGAGAGAGAAAACACACCCTGTCAAAAGGAGTCTGAAACACTGCAAAAGAAACATTTACAAGATCACAAAGATCACAAAGAAACATTTATAAAAATCACACATACAAACAGAAAATGCACTAACCTTACAGAGATAAGCTCATGAAGATTAATGCATAGATAGTGATTAAAACCTGGCTAAGAACACAAACATATGTAATTAAATCAGCTTGCTAATTTCATGAGTGTTAAAATGGTGTGAATGTTGAAGAAAATACACTTAAAACACACTTGGATAAAATAGAGTTGTGGAATAACTCAAAAGAAGCTACATGACAAGGGAGTGAGTTATGGAAAAAAAAACAAAAACAAAACAAAAGAGAAGTGATTAAAGTAGTTTAAAAAGGTGACTTAGGAGTGCTCTTGCACTGATTGATAAAAGTAAGTGATTAGTATAGAAAGAAAATGAAAATAATTCAATAATGTGTTAAGGTTTAAACATGTATTTCTCTTGTCAAGTTGACTTGCTGAGAGGAGCCACTATGCAAATTAGCTGGAGCAGAGACACTTCCTGTGTGCGTGTGTGTCGGAGGCTTTCAGTTCAAGAGAAAGCGGTGGCTGTTGAAGATTATTTGGCGAAATATATAAGGGTAAAGTATCAGGATATTTGATTACGGTGGTCAGGTCTGCTCAGAGGTGCAGATTTGGACAGGAAATTTATAATGTAGTGATGACGCGTTGTTGAAATCGGTTTATATTTTATGCTGAATGGAAACATGGCGGAGTGAGGAAGGGAGACATTGTGCAAACGGTCTTTGATCTTTTGACGAGGTTTTCGGTGTGTTGAACGGGTGAAATTTAAGATTGTTTAAGATTTTTGAGGCTGTTGTTTTATTTCAAGAGAGAGTGGTTTGATTAGACCTGGAGATGTCTGAGAGGGGCCCAGAAAAAAATTTTTTGTAGTAGTAGTGCACTCAGAAAAAAAACCTGTCAGGTGACTTTGTTCTGTACTTTGATGAGCTAATAATCAGCTCTCTTTTTTCTTTTTTCATTTTTGTTCTAAGCAGGCCTGGAAGAGAGTGAACTGACGGCGCTGACAAAATTATCAAGTACGAAAATCAGGTGGGCTTTACAGATTATAAATTGGCTGAAAAGGAGACCTGATTGGCGGGGAGTCTCTGTTTAATTTTAGGATTGCAGCGAGTCAATCCAGTCAAAAGTATAGAGAACTATTTTCCTAAAAAGGAAAACGAAATAAAACAAATGATTGAGCTCATTTTGCTGATGTGGAGCATCTGATGACGTGTGCAGAAGGCTGCAGTATCAGCAAAAAGATCGTGTGTGAATGCAAGTGGGGAAATAAATGAAAGGACAAGTGGGAGACTTAAATCTGGGGATGCTGATTTTGGGATGTTGATGTTTACTTTGAGGTAATTATTTACTGGGGTTGGATTATGTTATTACATTATAGAATGCTAAATGCTAAAAGGGAAACGTTGTTTGATGAAATTCAAGTTACCATTAACTGGGGTAACTCATGATTAATAACTGTTCTGGTTATGTTTATTTTTGTTATGACATAGACGGGATCAAAAAGGGAGAGTTGAGTATGAAATGTAAACTACAGGTTTTGTTTCCAGGAAATTCCAAGGATCCAGAGTTCGATGGAGCAACGAGTTTGAGAAGATTTGACATGATGATTAAATTGATTTTGTTCCTTAAACACAGGTTTTCAGGGCTGGAGCAAAATACCGGAGAGAATTGCTGAGCTGTTCTGAGAAATGATATGACTAACCTTTTTTTCCCTTTTAATTTGTTAAGCTTGGGTGAAGCATTTTGAGTTTTTTGCCACATGAGATGTGTCAAAAAAGAGAGGGATTTAAGATTTAAATTGTTTAATTTGAAATGGGTTTTATTATGATTTTAACTATTGGGGTTGTTTGATAATTTAAATATGGTAAAACTGGGGCAGAGATTGTTAATTCTAAAGAGAGGATTAAAATGAACTGGATTAGGTTTAGAAGATAAAATGCTGGTGTTCATACGCTGCTGTATATAAAACTTAAAGGATATAAACTGTGGGAATAAAGGATAAAATAGGGAAGATTTTCTTTTTGTGAAGATTTTTTCTTTTTGATTTTTAGGATAAGTTGTTATAATGTAGGCTTTAGAGACAGATAGTAAATAGATTTATTTCTAGGATAGAGGAGAGCTTTTTATGAGGATGTTAGAAGTGTTTTGAGGCCAACGGCCTGAAATTCCTTTAGCTTCTAACTGAATTTGAGTTGGCCCTGTAACAAGTGACAGAAAAGAGGAACTGAATAGGAGCTTTGCTTGTAACTAAACTGGGTGACATGTAAAATATTGAGATAACACATGCAGCTCTAAATTAGTCCTCTTATATAAAATGCAGTTACAGAATAACAAATGCTTGTTGAAGTGACTAAGTTTTTGTTTAAAACAGAAGCAAAGGGAGAAGCTTATATATTTTGAAGTCTGATAAAGTATAAATTAGAATGAATCATTACATTAAGAGCAGCAAAATGAAATAAAATGATATATTAAAACAGGGTAAACACAGGAAATGTGAGTTCCAAAATACAGTTAGAGTTCAGCTTTTAGCTATGATGAAATTTATTTAGGAGCTATTGATAAGGTGCTTACACTTAGTGATTAAAGTGGTTGTTTTTTATTTTTATTTTTATCCTTTAGTAGAATAAGCAGTATAATGATTTTCTTGATACATTTTCTGGTAATAGGTGACTTTAGATGAGAGGCACCTGCAGCAGCAGCGACAGTTTTGTGCATAGGATGCTGATAATCAGATAAGGAACCAACAGGAAGCCTGCAGAGACGTGCAAGCAGTGCTTTGAGAGTTTTACAAAGGCTGAGTAATGTTACAAATACGAATACGAAATTAGGTTCATGTTTTGAGTAATATTAGGTTGAATCAGGTTTGAATAAAGAGACCACTTGAGGAATAGAGTAAGTTAGAGCCGTAGTAGGGAGAAAGTGTTTTTTATCCTTTGCAGGGGACGAGATTTCCATGAGAGAGGGACCAAGGAAGAACCTAACTTTACCCATGGAGTGTTCTTAGGGGGAGCTGGCATTACTAGAGAAGGTCAGAGTAATGTTATAAGTGTGTGGTGACCCTTTTTAAGGGTCACCAAGAGAGGGAGTATCGAGAGGAGAAATATTTTACTGCTATTATTTGCTGCTATCTCTATAATCATCATTACCATTTCATTGTTAATAGTGATGTTGCTTTCACAGATGCATTCAGATGTTCAAATATATGGGTATTATATTAGTCTTTATTACAAGTCCAGCAAGAACCACTTTAAACTGTTGAGTTGAATCTATAATTTTAAAGGCTTTTGAATGTTTTTATATTCTTATACTGAAGTCTTCAGTGGGTGAAGCACTCAAAGAGCAGGGACAGGAAACACGTCTGCAAGGCATGCTTTTGCAGAAGTGAAACTGAAAGCAGACTCTGAATGCAAGTACTGTGAGTAGGATATGAAACTGTATTAAGCTTTTAGTAGAGGCTTTGGATTAAAACATTTATTCAGTAGAGTACACATACATAGTTTTGGTTCGGACATACACGTAACCACACACACACTTAAGTAGAGGGATCACTGATAGGGGAAAGTTCAAATTGTTTTGCTTGGGGTGGCTTTTAGACTATATTAGGAGGAGCAAACATATTGGCAGATCTGAGAAGGAAAACCTGTGTTATGAAGATGAGTTTAATCTTTTATACATGATTGCATTTGAGCTTATTAAAGAGCTGTGGCTCCTGGTCAAGTGAAGGTCAGAAACTCTTGGCGGGCGTTAATGATCAGCCAATACACGGTGAGGAGGACAGGAGCTCTGAAAGGAATTGCAACACACATGCTTACATGACAGATGCATCTAGTTATTTTTATTATCCTTTATTCCTTACATCCTTTGTGAGTTAAGTTTGAAGTTCTGAGTTTTAAGATTGAAACAGTCTCATAATGTTTTGAATAGTACCGTGTTAGGGTGACATTTAGGCCAAAAGTCACTCATAGTTTAGCTGGGTAGGAGCTCAGGCCTTATGTCTGGCTATGACAAAGGTGTGAGGTGAAGCTGGGGTGCAGGAGAGGTCATGACACGTACACAGTACACAGCACGCACGCGCCCCCGCATGTGCACACACACACAGATAGACTCGTTTAGGTAAGAGTTTATAACTGCAAAGTCGGGGCGTACGTGGTAGTCTGTTACAGGAAGTGCACCTGATGTTCGGGGAGATAAGGAGGCGCTCATGGTGCGACAGCGAGGATGGAGACAGGAAGCATCTGCCTTCGACGCGAAGATGATGTTCTATGTTAAAAGTCATTGTGGTTTTGGAGTGACGTATGCTTTGTTGTCCTACTCCTATAAAACCTTTGTCTAATTGTTGTAAGTTTAGTTCAATTGCTGACTTTGCCCAGCTTGAACTCCGCGCGTGTAATCAATAAATCTTCGCTTTGATCACATCCTCTGGACCAGAGTTGTTATTTGCTTGTGAGCCCTCCGTACTCCTTATCTCCAATTTTTGAACCTTAACACGAGGCAGTGACGGATGAACACTGTGTGCTGTTTATTAATAAGCAATAAATTCCTATATGACAACATGCATAAGAGCAGAACGGTATTTGTACATCAGTGGGAAAATAGCGGTGGCTTGCTAGCTTTTGTGCGGCTTCCTCGGGTCAGTGAAAACTTTCAAAAGAGAAATGAATGAATTTACCAGTGTTGAGAATAGATTCCTTAATGTACATCAAAGTTAATCAGAAGAGGAGGGCCTTCAAATCCAGAGACAAGGAGGAGTTGAAAAGGGTGCAGAGAGAGTTGAGAGGACTGAAAAGGGTGCAGAGAGAGCTGAGGGGACTGATAAGGAATGGGAAGGGCAGCTACAGGCAGAAGATGGAGAACCAGCTTCAACAAAACAACGTTGGTGAAGTCTGGAGAGGCCTCAGAACCATCTCGGGCCACAAAGGTCAGAACTCTCTGCCCGGGGGAGATGTGAGGTGGGCAAATGATCTGAGTCATTTGTTTAACAGATTTGATTCATCCATGAGGCAGTCTCCAACATCGGCTGCAGACTCACCCACCCCCACTGCTGCTCTTCCACCTCTGACACCTCAGACACTTCACACCTCCTCTACTCTCCCTGCTCACCCCTCCCCACCCCCAACAACAGCATCCAACACACATTTAACACAAGGCTCCAGCCTGTCTCTCTCAACCACCCAGGTTAGGAGAGAACTGAGGAGGATTAACACTAGGTTTACTATCCTGCGCAAATTTGTGTAACTTCCCTAAACCCAACACCCCCTAGAATTACTGGCTTTTTTATTTTCTGGTGCAAGTCCCGAGGTGTTAAGCACCCCTGCTGAGATTTTCACAGGTCGTCAGCTTGTTTCTCCTACAGCTTTTGTTGTGCAAACCACCCATTGTCCTTGAGGCCTGGCACATTTGCATTTGCTCACTCAGAGTTGCTCAGATCCAAGGCAGGCCAAACCTCTGTGTTACAACTTTCAGAAATGCCTGATAGAAATGCTTCAACTTACTCATGAGATTTTGACCACATTTTTTGCGGAAGTCACAACTATACTGAATGCACGACCGTTGTTGCCAGCTGCAAGAAATGCTTGGTAGGGAACAGCTGTTCCCTACCAAGGTTTGTTTCAAAGTTTGAAAGACTTTGAAATAAAACAGACTTGTGTACCCATATATTGTGAATGTCTGTCTTTTGTATGTAGGTTGTAACACAGAGGTTTGGCCTGCCTTGGATCTAAGTAAACAAATGCCAATGTTGCACAAACACACACACACACACACACACACACATATCTATCTATCTACGTTGTGTGTGTGTGTGTGTGTGTGTGTGTGTGTGTATATATATATATATATATATATATATATATATATATATATATATATATATATATATATATAGATGTGTCTGTGTGTATAACTAGACTTTATGCTTTAAGTTCATGAACTTATGGCATTCATTTCAATCCTGTTTGTAAGAGCAATCATGTGTCCTGTTGGTGCCATTGTGGATCGCTGGTCAGAAAGTTTTCTGGTGCCACTAATCAAAGAGACAATGCCCGAGATAGATTCATTTCAATTATGCAACACCTTCGATTTGATGACAGAGACACGCGGGCAGAACGGGTGAAAACAGACAAATTTGCAGCGATCTCCGACATCTGGACACGCTTCAACGAGAACTGTGCTAAGAGTTTCACTCCAGGGGAACACATGACCATAGATGAACAGCTGTTCCCTACCAAGGTTCGTTGTCCATTCACCCAGTATATTGCAACCAAGCCAGACAAATTTGGGATCAAGTTCTGGATGGCCACGGATTTGGACACCAAATATGTCTGCAGTGCATCTCCTTACTTGGGAAAGGACCCCAGTCGTCAGAAGGGAGAGAGGCTGGCAGAGAACGTGGTCATGAAACTGATGGAGCCGTTTTTGGATGATGGAAGAAATGTCACAATGGACAATTTCTTTACTTCACTGTCACTGTCGCACAGACTGCTGCAGCGCAAAACAACGTTACTGGGCACGGTGAATAAAGTCCGGCGTGAACTTCCTCAACTTGCAAAAGATACTGCAAAGCGAGAGGTATTCTCCACTTCAGTGCTTAGAAGTGGCAGTGTGTCCTTGACAATTTATGCACCTAAAAAAAAACAAGACTGTGTGTGTTCTAAGTTCCATGCACCAAGACGTGACGATCGGTGACGGCAGAAAGAGGAAACCCAACACGATCACAGACTACAACCACATGAAGGTATGTGAATGTGTGTACAATTTTACACCAGTGCTACAATGTTTTCTGATGTGTGCTATACAGGCCTATAGAAAAAAACATATACTCATGACTCTCTCTCTCTGCTTTTACAGTGTGGTGTAGACGTGTTGGACCAAATGGCACGGATGTATTCTGTAAGATCAGCAACACGCAGGTGGCCAGTAGCGGTTTTCTACAATATGCTGGACCTGGCGGCAGTGAATGCCTACATTTTGTACAAGGCATGTACAGGGTGGACAGGCAAAAGAAGATTGTTTCTGCGTCTTCTAGCTCAGCAACTTCGTTGGCGATTCATGCAGCACAAGGAAATCTTAGCACAAAGGCAGGCTGCTGCAGCTGCTGTGCCAGGGACTGTAAAGACAACGCAGTGCCAGGTGCAAGAGAGCTGCAACAGGAATCGCAGCAGGTTTACCTGTGCAACATGTCAGAAATTCACCTGTGCCAAAGGCAGGGATGATGGACACTGGGTCTGCAAACGCTGTAAAGTTTGAAACACTGAAATAAAACAGACTTGTGTACCCATATATTGTGAATGTCTGTCTTTTGTATGTAGGTTGTAACACAGAGGTTTGGCCTGCCTTGGATCTGAGTAAACAAATGCCAATGTTGCGCACACACACACACACACACACACACACACACACACACACACACACACACACACACACACACACACACACACACACACACACAGCAAATCTGCATTTATTTGTCCCACAAGTGGAAAATCTGCATTGTCATTGCAAAAAAGTGGACAGAGCAAGGTATAGAAAGTGCACTATACAAACATTTTATATATATATACATATTATATATATATATATATATATATATATATACATAGTTATACACACACATACATAGTTATACACACAGACACATCTATATATATATACACACACACATATATATATATATATGTGTGTGTGTGTATAACTATAACTATGTATGTGTGTGTATAACTATGTATATATATATATATATATATATATATATAATATAGATGTGTCTGTGTGTATAACTAGACTTTATGCATATTATATAAGGTGTGGCTATATAAATATATAAATATATGTACAACTCTGTGTATATATGTTTATGGACAGGCATGCAGGCAGGTAAGGAACGAAAGCAGCCTTGCAGGGAAGGAAAAACTTGAATCTCTCATGGTTAGGGGTTGGGGGAAGGTGTGTTTGCACAACAAAAGCAGGAGAACAATGGAGCTGACGACCTGTGAAAATCTCAGCGGGGTGCCAAGAGGTGTTAAGGTCGGGGGGAATTTACGCAAATCTGCGCAGGCCAGTAAATCTAGTAGTAGGGACTTGCACCAGGGAAAAAAGGCTCAGTAATTCTAGTGTTAAAGCCAGGAAGGCAGCGGTCCAGATGGCATCAGCTAAAGGGTCGTCAGGTCCTGCGCAGACCAACTGTGTGGTGTGATGGAGCACCTCTTCAACCCGAGCCTGAGGCTGGGAACCGTCCCACAGCTCTGGAAAACCTCCTGTGTTGTACCAGTGCCAAAGACTTCACGCCCCAAGAACTCAACAGCTACAGGCCGGTGGCTCTGACATCCCACCTGATGAAGACCCTGAAGCGGCTGGTCCTGGATCAGCTTCGGCGCCTGGTGAGCTCATCACTGGACCCACTTCAGTTTGCCTACCAGCCTGGCAATGGAGCAGATGATCCCATCATTCACCTCCTACATCGTTCCCTCTCTCACCCGGAGACCACTGGGAGCACTGTGAGAATCATGTTCTTTGATTTCTCCAGTGCCTTCAACACCATTCTTCCATGGTCGTGAAGGACAAGCTGGAGAACTCAGGAGTGGACCATCACCTCACAACATGCATACTGGACTACCTCACCGACCGACTACAGTATGTGAGAACTCAGGGCTGTGTGTCGGACAGGGTCGTCTGCAGTACGGGGGCCACACAGGGAACGGTTCTGGCGCCGTTCCTCTTCACCATCTACACTGCACAATCTTCTGCTGGGGACAGGAAGAGACTGAACAGGCTGATCCAGAGGGCCAGCTCTATTCTATGCCCTCTGGACCCAGTGGAGGTGGTGAGTGAAAGGAAAATGGTGGCTAAGCTGTCATCCCCATTGGACAACATCTCCCACCCCATGCAGGAGACTCTGACAGCGCCGAGCAGCTCCTTTAGTGGCTGCGGCACCCACGATGTGGGATGGAGAGATTTCACAGGTCTTTCCTCCCCACTGCTGTCAGACTCCACAACAAAGACTTAAACTGACCAAACACACACATCCAGACAATAGCAATAACACTAAGTGCAATACTCTTTTCTGGCATCGTTGTATTATACTCAGTTGTCTATAGCATTTTATTCTATTGTATACAGTATTTTATTCTATTCTATTGTGTACAGTTGTGTACAGTATATTATTCTTATCCTATTCCAGTGTTTTTCTAATTTTTGCTGTGTAGCTTTGCACTGTCCACTTTTTGCTGTAACAAAACAAATTGTTACAGTGTGTGTGGAATTTCCCTCACCATACCCCGTGGAACCCTTGAACCCCTGAACTCCCTTCACATTCTGTATATAGTCACTCCATGTCTTTTAAATAAACCATCTTTGCACTTTTTCTCAAGTCTGCGCCTGAGTCCATTCAGTCAAACTTGACAATAAGCCGTCTTCAGCAAAAAACAAGGCAAACAGCCAGGACAATATGAAGACTATGAAGACCAGATGACTTCCGAGCACTAACAAACAAAAAGAACTCGAATTGCATCACAGAACGCATCCATGAATGACCCACCGCAAAATGTAGCTCATAAAAAAATTAATTTAACAAAGAATCATGGCCAAAAACTCAACATAATAATCTACATGTGGCGAGGCGTAGGGAGCTTGCAGCTGCAGGGAAGGCGGACGGACCTGAGCAACATCCGGAATCACGCCTCGCCGGTGTTCGGCTGGCGACTGAAAAATTGCAACTGTGTGTGTGGTAAAAAAGAATGCTGAAAAGCATGGAAATGTGGATGAATCTGCCGTGTGAGTATTACGGTGGTGCGTCCCCATCCTGGGTGTTATTGTACACAGTTCTAATGCACATTGTATCCTGAAAACAGAAAAAGAGAAGATGAAAGAGACCCCAAAATAGTTTTTTGTCTTTCTATTGTCATCTTGGTCTCAGAATTCTTGCATCCTCTAATTTAGGTTTGTTTTTGTGTCAAAACAAAGAAACAAACAGGTCTGTTTAAACTGATCCAATCCAGGTTAAAACTGAACTGAGAGGAAAGGTTTACTCATGAAGTATTAAACAGGCAGATGTACATACATACTAATAAGGACTGTGTATACTGTCAGTTTTGGTTGATATGATCATGGAACTTTTATGGTCACTATGCAGCTGCAGCTGCATAGTGACCGCAACAAGGCAAGTTTATTTATATAGCACAATTCAACAACAAGGTGATTCAAAGTGCTTTACAGAGACATTAAAAACAAAAACAAATAAAAAGCATGATTTAAATTTGATTAAAACAAGCAAACAAACAAACAAACAAACAAAACAGTATATAAAATCAAATATCAAAACAGTAAATAAAATCAGAACAGTAGATAAAATCAGTAGTTAAAAAGTAGGTTTTGAAATTTAAACTTAAGTGTGGATTTGGTGCTTTATTCAAATGCAGCTGAGAATAGGTGAGTCTTCAACCTGGATTTAAATAAACTGAGTGTTTCAGCTGATCTGAGGCTTTCTGGGAGTTTGTTCCAGATATAAGGAGCATAAAAGCTGAATGCAGCTTCTCCGTGTCTGGTTCTGACTCTGGGAACTGATAAAAGACCGGATCCAGATGACCTGAGGGATCTGGAAGGTTCATACTGGGTCAGGAGGTCACTGATGTATTTCGGTCCTAAACCATTCAGAGCTTTATAGACCAGCATCAGAACTTTAAAGTCTATCCTCTGAGGGACAGGCAGCCAGTGTAAAGACCTCAGAGCTGGACTGATGTGGTCCACTGTTTTGGTCTTAGTGAGGACTCTAGCAGCAGTTATCCTGTTCACTTATCCTGGTTCAGAAGTACCAACAGATCCAACGCCAGTAAGATCTCATCTATGTTCAGCCCTGAGAGCAATGCGACTTTTTATGAAGGATTTCAAAATAGCAAATTCAACATGACATCCAACACCTCTGTGCTATTTCTTGAGATCAAACAAGTGGATTCATCTGACTCTGGGCTGTATTTCTGTGGTGAGGACAGTTCTGAAAAGTTAATAGTTTATGGTGCAACAAATTTAAAGGTTCAAGGTAAGATTGATTTTATTTTTTCTCTATAGATTCATTTACAGCAAATAAAACATGTACTATTTTTAATACCTGTCAAAAAACTAAGAACACTCTTATTTATTATTCCTGTTATTTATTTTGATTAAATAATGTAATTTAGTTTTCTTTCTTGTAGAAGGTAGATCACAAAATCCATCCACTATGATCCTGGGCAGTTTAACTGTTTTCCTTCTCCTGGTCATCATCGGTCTGATTGTCAAGATCAGGAAATTTTATACAGGTATTTATTTAGTTAAACTTAAACTAAACATCCAACAGTTTTGAGTGAATAACTAACAGATGTAGCTTTTCTATCAAATAGCTGAAGATGACAGACAGAATCCACAACGCAGTGAGGTAATCTATTTTAACCGTAGATTCAGATTGATTGATTTATATATTGTCCGATTCAATCATTCATCAATTAACATCCACTGGTCACCTGCAATCAGTCTTGGGTTAGGTTGAGTTCTGTTACTGAAAATGTACATTTTTAGAAAATCAAAGATCCAAATGAATTTCAAATGAAACATTACAGTCTTTGTGTCGTCTGTATTCCCAATAGGGCAGAATTTTGTCTAACCCTACACATCAGAACAAAAATCAGAAGGCCTGTACCACAGAGAGAGCTGGAGCCAAATGTTGTGTACGCTGCTACGAGATAGACTCACAGGAAAAGCAACACAAAAACTCTCTCAAACATTATGTTGTTAGTTGATAAAAATAGTGTGACTGATGGTTGATGGGGGGCGAGCTAGTGAGGACTTTGATGTATAGCTTAGATTATCTTATAGTGAAAGTGAGTGAGGCTCTGCTGTAGTGTAATAGTAACACAGATGTAGTTTACCTTGTTTGACAGGAAGAGACTCATCTAATCTCTGAGGCTTATTTTACAGGCTCTGTTGCTGCTAAAAGTCCTGCAGCTTTGTACAAGTATGTGAGGCCAGACTCTGCATCAGCTTTTTTTGGTTGTTTGGTTGGTGCAAAGTCTTGCCACTGTGACATCCACCTGCCAGAGCTACAGACTCTTCTCTGGGCAGTTAAAGCTCTAATTAAATTTTGAACTTGAATCTTAATGCAAAAATGCATGTATATAATCACACATAAAATCTCATTAAAGCTGAAGCAACAGACTTGCAGGTTGTAATAAAACATAAGTCATCAAAATGTGTTTGAGTTTTTTTCTGGTTTGTTCACAACTTATGTGTAAAATCAAACTGAACTACCATTCTGTATGAACAGATATAATATATTTATTGATGAATTTTGTATAATCCTCTGGCTATTGTAAACTCCATGTAGAGAACCCCACTGTCATTGTTTTTTAATAGCTTCCAAAAAATGGAATTTCAGAGTAACATGGCCATCAACCTTGCCATCAATAACCTTGCTAGCCTTTTTGCCATGAAAGCCTTTTTACAATTGAGATGGTGTGAGCATGAGCAGTGAGTCCAGCCTGGGTGATCCAGTCATCCAGGACGATGGTGACAGGAGGGCAGGCAGATGAAGCGAGAAGGCAAACAGAGCATGAAACTGTGGCTTGTGATGCACAGCAATCACCAGCGTCCAGGTAAGTGAGAGTGCAGCCAGGTTGGAGAATTGGAGATCCATGAAAAGACACAAGGAAATACAAGGTAAGCATAAAATAGAACTACGAAACTAGAAGTCCAAGCACTAACATGGGTTAGCAGATGAACTTGTGAAAACTAGTTCTAAAGAGATGACTTTCCATTTATCTAAAGCCAAACTTAGCATACTGTGATTTGATTCACTAAGGAAGTTTCAATAAAGAACAACTTCTATCTGTCTCGCCACTGAGATACAATAACTTGCCCACAAAATGTTGCAGCACAAACATCTGCAGGAGCACTAAAATGAATGAGGTGTGTTTTGCCTGTTTCGTAACACGCATTGTTAACACCTTCACCACTTCTTTGGATTGTGATCTCACTGCTTTGAAGCTCCGTCCCAGCATGTAATATTGTAGATTTTTAAAGCATGTACCAAGACTGAGGCCAACATTGTCATCAAGTCTTTACAAGATTTTTTTTTCCAAGCACAGTTTTCCTGTAATATATTAGTAGAAGACAAATAAAATGCATTAACAGATTTGACAGAAGATAAAAGATCGGAATTAGTTTAGCAAAATCGTAATGAATACAGGAGATATAAATTCACCACTGACTAGATTATGAGTAGTTTCTTTCTTATACATACAAATACAAATACTCTTACTTGGCGTTTTATTAGGTGTACCTTACCTGGGAGGACTCCCACCCCACACTTCCCCACCCGCCTTTGTGGTAACATTGCTGTGGTATAGATTCAGCAAGCTGCTAAAATCAGTCTTTCATGCACGTTAAGGCAGCATCATTTCACTGCTGCAGATTTAATGATGGAATCATGTCTAATATTTGGAGACCGTGGAAACCATTCAAGTCATGTTGATGAAAGCAGTTGTCAGGAATAGAAATATTTTACTGCTATTATTTGTTGCTATTTTTATAATCATCATTACCATTTCATGTCTGCTTACAGAACAGGTGCCTGGAGTTATATCCTTATATTCTTTAGAGCTAAGAGTTAAGTTTGTATCATTTATTACTTATATCTTTTTGAGTAAGTTTCCTTCATGATTGAGCATCATCAGGTGGGTGACATTTAGCCTAGAAATTATACATAGTTCAGCTGTGTATGTGCACAGGCCTTATGTCTGGCTGAGACGGGAGGTGTAAGGCTAGCAGAGGTGCAGACGGGGTCATGACACATACATAGCCTACACAGCAGGCACACACACACTCACGCACACACGTACACACCATAGTAGATTGACTTGAGTAGGTGAAAAGTTAAGATGTACTTTTGCTGTAAGTGCAAGTTCTGTCGGCATATTGTTAGATGCTTACAGGAAGTGGAACAGATGTCCCAGAAGATAAGCGACAACGAAGGCGGGCTGAAAGGAAGCACCTGGCGTTGACTCGAAGAAGATGTTCTGTGTTAGACTATGTTAAGAGTCATTGTGGTTTTGGAGTGACGTATGCTTTGTGTAAATCTGCCTAGTAACAGAAGAGGGGGTGGTACAATTCTCACATCTATAAAGTCTTTGTGTTGATTTTGGCAAGACAGTTCAATACTGATTGGGTTGTTGAACTCACACGTGTTTATTAAAATGCCGTCTAAGTACACCAGGCTGGATCTGTGGTTATTTTTAGATTCCCTCTCTCAATATACTTTTTGAACCTTAACATTTGGGGGTCTTCGTCCGGGTGAGAAAGAGGGAATTTTGGTGTAGATGGAGAGATCCAGGGTCCGTGGTGATTAGATGGGCAGATACGAGTCAGTGGTCTGAAGTGAGAGACAAGCCGGCTTAAACAAAAGGTAAGGCACATACCTGTTGAATTTCCAAAATGTGCTAGAATTGGATATGACAAAATTGAAGTCTACTCACTGAAATTACTGGTGAATGTCTGTTTTGAGTTTGCTGAAATTTTTATGTACTGAGTAATGAGAATGAAAGAATGAAAAGAGAATTAAAGCAGTTACAGCTGCTAATTTAGTATGGTAGGGAATTTGGTTATTGTGTGGGATGAAGTCCCGTTGGTCATTTGATCTACGTGTGATGGTCAGTTCGTGGGTTCAAGTCCCTTATGTCCACAACGGGAGATCTGCCTCAATGTTGACCCTACTTTGGGTTTATATTGTTGTTTCAAATTATTATAAATTTTTCTAGAACGACAGCGGCGTCTGTTAAGAAGCGCATTTTCTCGGAGGTAACGCTCCCTCTTGGATAAAGACGTTTATCCTTGACCTACCTGGAAAAGTAGGGATAGTACGGCACGACGAGCCGGGGAAAACTGGGGAATCTCCAAAATTGCTAGGAGTTAGAGTCTCCTATTTTTGCGCTTGATTGGGCATGCTGGCAAATTGAGTTAGGTTTAGAAATCTGGACAGGACAGTCTGGGACCGCCCTGGTGAATTGGGCACAAAAAGTCTGGGACTTATCGGTTGGAGCCGTTATGTTAAAATTTATCAAAATTATATAGGTTTTAAAGGCCTAAAAATCTGTGCAGTGTAAATATAAGACGTCTCTGTGTAATATAAAATATGAGATCTATGAGTAAGATCAGTCTCTGTGTGCCAGTAATGCACAGCCGGATGTGCACTGATGGTGTGTGTAAATGCAAATGAGCAGCGGGGACGCGCAGAGAGGGTGGTTTCGGTTTCGAGTGTACGGAGCTTTATTGAAAATATTGCTGAATGCCTGCATATAAGAGGTTGGTGTTGCTTATTACGAGAGTATAAATACAGTAATTAATAATACATTAGTGTGGATGTATGGTAATGACTGAATTTTGATAGATGTATATATCTTGAGCCATAAATGCTGGTGTTGTGTCTTCAGCTATGTGTGTGTGGACAGAAGCCGTGAGGATGATGAGAGGTTTCAGTTTTTCTTTTTCTTTTTTCTTTTGACTTGCTCTTTCTGATCATGGAAGGCATGTCTAAAATACTCGTATGAAAGCGTATTTGTGTGATTTTAACTGTGTGAATGCTGTCAGTATTTGATTTGAGTGACTCTGTGTGAGTTCTCTGAGAGAGAGAAAAGGCAGTGTGTGTGAGACGATTCATGGCGTCTGTAAGAGGTTAGAACATTTAAAAGTGTGTATGAAATAATGGTATGAAAAAGATATTTCTTTTGTGATGTAAAGTAGGATGTTCTAAAGTTTGAAAGTGCTTTTAATTCAAGAAATGTATGAGTGATGGTATGAGAGGCTGAGTTTCTTTTCTCTCAGTTCAAAAACACATAAGTATATACACTTGGTTAATTGTTTGGATGTGTGAAAGAGCTCTATTTAAATGTGTGTGAGTGAAAATGAAGGTGTATTGTTTTTTAGATCAAGATTTAGTAGAATTAAAGAGGGTTTTTAGACTAGAAATACAAAAAAGACAGACTCTGCCGAGAACAGGAAGTATGGCTCTGTCTACTGCGGCTGTGCAACAGGAAATAGTGAACAGGAACTCTGCATGCCCATAAAAGGAACTGAGTGTGTACAGGAAGAACACAGAGAGACAGATGAGGCCCATGAAGCAAATGAAGCCTTTAAGAAAAATGAATATAATACTAATTATATGCTTTAGTGTGTCAATACAGGTGGGCGTCTTTCAACTTTGCAACCTTGAGTGCAGCAGCAGAACAATAGATTAACAGAATTGGGAGAATAAGCCAGTCTTTGGCTCGAAATTGTGCAGCTTCATCAGTCACTTTGTCCCTAAACTGAGAAGAAGTTCAAAGGACAAGTCAATCGCCTGATGAAGACCGACAGAACATCGTGGAATCGAATACAGCAGGCAAACGACAGTGCCACTGATCCATTAACACTGATGACGACTGACGACCAGCAGCAGCATGTAAGAGTAATGCAACATGTACTGTGAAAATACAGGCTGGACAGTTGAACAGTGGGATAAAGAATTGTGGAAGAGCACTGGACATTGAGTGTCATATTTGCCATGCTTGAAGTAATTTTGGAAGAGAAGACTGAAAAGCCGGACGGGAACTTAACTTCGAAGAAGAATACGGAAAGATCAAAACAGAGAAGAAAGAGACTGTGTTTGCTGGAGCTTTGAAGCCCGAACAGGACATTGTGCAGAGAGGACCAGTGAGAGATGAAGCTGGACGAGTTTGACTGTAAGATTATAGGATAATTGGATCGGAAGAATTGCAACCTGAACTCATGAAGGTTTAGGGATGTCCAGCACAGCATAACAAAGAGGTAAACATTAGAAAAGGTAAGAATAATGAAAGAAAATAATTGTCATTACCTTAATGAACAGAAAACACACATGCACAAATTGTTACATGTGAAATTATTTTGAAATGAATCAGAAGTGAGATAGTTTGAATTTAAAGCTCAGTGAAAAGAGGCATAAGTTAAATATGAATATATAGGATGCAATGAAGAAACAGCTTACACGTAGTGTACATTAACATGAATACATAAAAAATGCAACGAAGAAAGCAGCTTACACTCAATTAACATGAAAATGCAACGAGTAAAATGCTTACATTCATATTCATGATATAAACATGACATAATTGGTATTTGTGACAGGAGAGAGAGAAAAGTGGGTCGTTTGACCACTTGTGGTAATAATGAAAATGTCTTAGTTTGTTATTTTTAGGAGCAAAAGCAGACCCGGACCAGTTCTCCACGGCACCAGTCGGAAGGAAATTATAGGTTAACACCAATGGATATGTTAAGGCAAGTTTCTGGTTGAATAGTTCACAGGATGATGTGTCCAGGAACCGGAAAAGCAAGCCCTAACACCTGGCTGAAGACCAGGAGGGCGGTTATTCTAGGTGGGAAATTAAAGTTGGGGCTAGTAAATTCGGGAAAGAGAAAACTGACTGCTTAACTGGAGAATTGGGAAGGAGTTTGAAAGACTGCGAAGCCATGGATGCAAAAATAACACACACAAACAGAAAATGCATTAACTTTACAAAGACAACCTGATGAAGTTTAATGCACAGAGATATTGAATGAACCTGGGTGAGAACACAAGCATATGCAATGAAGATCAGCTTGCTGCTTGTATGAGTGAGAGAAAGGTGTGAATGTTTAATAAAATAGAGAGAAAAACAAAAGAAGAGTGACTAAAGTAGTGTTTAAAATAGGGCCTTAGAAGTGCCTTTGCACTGATTGATAAGAGTAAATGAATAGTATAGAAAGAAAATGAAAATAATTCAATAATGTGACAAAGGTTAAACATGTTTTTCTCTTATCAAGTTGGCTGTTGAGCTGTGAGTCTATGCAAATTAGGTGGAGCAGAGACACTTCCTGTGTGCGTGTGTCTCAGAGGCTTTCAGTTCAAGAGAAAGCGGTGGCTGTTGAAGACTACTTGGCAAAATATATAATGGTAAAGTATCAGGATATTTGATTACGGTGGTCAGGTCTGCTCAGAGGGGCAGATTTGGATAGGAAATTTATAATTTAAAGATGATACGTTGTTGAAATTGGTTTTTATCTTGTGCTGAATGGAAACATGGCAGAGTGATGGAGGGAGACATTGTGCAAACGGTCTTTGATCTTTTGACGAGGTGTTCGGTGCGTTGAATGGGTGAAATTTAAGATTGTTTCAGATTTTTTGGGGCTGTTGTTTTTCATTTTAATAGAGGGAGTTTTGATAAACATGGACATGTCTAAAAGGGCCCATAGTTTTTGTAACAGTGCACTTGGGGAAAAAACCTGTCAGGTGATTTTGTTTTGTACTTTGATGAGCTAATAATCAGCTCTCTTTTTTCATTTTTGTTCTAAGCAGGCCTGGAAGAGAGTGAACTGACGGCGCTGACAAAATTACCAAGTATAAAAATCAGGTGGGCTTTACGGATTATAATTGATTACAATCAGAGACTGATTGGCGGCGAAGTCTCTGTCTAAAAAAGGGATTGCAGCGAGTCAATCCAGTCAAAAGTATAGAGAACTATTTTCCTAAAAGGAATACGGAATAAAACAAATGATTGAGCTCATTTTGCTGATGTGGAGCATCTGACGTGCGCAGAAGGCTGCAGTATCAGCAAAAACATCATGTGTGAATGCATGTGAGTGAAATAAATGAAAGGACAAGTGGGAGACTTCAATCTGGGGATGCTGATTTTGGGATGTTGATGTTTACTTTGAGGTAATTATTTACTGGGGTTGGATTATGTTATTACATTCTAGAATGCTAAATCCTAAAAGGGAAACATTGTTTGATGTAACTTAAGTTACCATTAACTGAGGTAACACATGATTAATAACTGTTCTGTTTAAGTTTATTTTTGTTATGACACAGACGGGATCAAAAGGGGACAGTTGAGTATGAAATGTAAACTACAGGTTTTGTTTCCAGGAAATTCCAAGGATCCAGATTCGATGGAGCAACGAGTTTGAGGAGATTTGACATGATGATTAAATTGATTTTGTTCCTTAAATACAGGTTTTCAGGGCTGGAGCTAAATACCGGAGAGGGGAATGGCTGAAGGGTTCTGAGAAATGATATGACTAACCTTTTTTCCCTTTTAATTTCCTAAGCTTGGGTGAAGCATGTTGAGTTTTTTGCCACATGAGATGTGTCAAAAAAGAGAGGGATTTAAGATTTAATTTGTTTAATTTGAAATGGGTTTTAGTATGATTTTAACTATTGGGGTTTTTGATAACTTAGATATAGTAAAACTGAGGCAGAAAATGTTATTTTTTAAAGAAAGGAGTAAAATGAACTGAAGTCGGTTTAGAAGATAAAATGCTGGTGTTCATACGCTGCTGTATATAAAACTTAAAGGGAAACTGTGGGAATATAGGATATGCTTTGGGGAAAACAGGGAAGATTTTCTTTTGTGAAGAGTTTTTCTTCTGACTTTTAGAATAAGCTGTTATATGGTAGGCTTTAGAAACAGATAGTAAATGGATTTATTTCTAGGATAAAGGAGAGCTTTTGATGAGGATGTTAGAAGTGTTACTGACCCAAATGAATAGTATTGAAGATTATATACACAGGAATGATTTCATACACATTGCATTTTGTGCTTATTAAAGAAATGTTGCTCAAGTCAATAACTGAAGGTCAGAAGCTTTGTTCGGCGCGATGTCCGAGCAATTTATTGTGCAAGATGACCTGAGCATTGAAGTCTGCGCACGCTTACAGACATATAGAGTTCATCAACACACAGGACAGTATTGATTTGAGGCCAAAGGCCTGAAATCCCTTTAGCTTTTAACTGAATTTGAGTTGACCCAATAACAAATGACAGAAAAGAGGAACTGAATAGGAGTTTTGCTGGTAATTAAACTGTGTGACATGTAAAATATTGAGAAAAGCTTATATATTTTGGTTGAGTCTGATAAAGTATAAATTAGAATGTACCATTACAATAAGAGCAGCAAAATGAAATAAAATGATATATTAAAACAGGGTAAACACAGGAAATGTGAGTTCTAAAATACAGTTAGAGTTCAGCTTTTAGCTATGATGTAATTTATTTAGGAGCTATTGATAATGTGCTTACACTTAGTGAGTAAAATGGTTGTTTTTTATCCTTTAGTAGAATAAGTAGAATAAGTAGAATAAGTAGAATAGAATAAGCAGGTATAATGATTCTCTTGATATATTTTCTTGGGAGAGGTGACTTTAGATGAGAGGTAGGCACTTGCAGCAGCGACAGTTTTGTGCATAGGATGTGGGTGATCAGATAAGAAACCAACAGGAAGCCTGCAGAGACGTGCAAGCAGTGCTTTGAGAGTTTTACAAATGCTGAGTACGGTTGAATGAGATATAAAAATAAAAGTCAAAAAACCAAATACAAAATTAGGATCATGTTTTGAGTAATATTAGCTGGAATCAGGTTTGAATAAAGTAGGGAGAAAGTGTTTTCTATCCTTTACAGGAGGAGATTTCCACGAGAGAGGGACCAAGGACGAACCTGACTTTACCCATGGAGTGTTCTTAGGGGGAGCGGGCATTTCTAGAGAGGGTCAGAGTAAGGTTATAAGTGTATGGTGACCCTTTTTAAGGGTCACCAAGAGAGGGAGTGTCAGGAATAGAAATATTTTACTGCTATTATTTGTTGCTATTTTTATAATCATCATTACCATTTCATGTCTGCTTACAGAACAGGTGCCTGGAGTTATATCCTTATATTCTTTAGAGCTAAGAGTTAAGTTTGTATCATTTATTACTTATATCTTTTTGAGTAAGTTTCCTTCATGATTGAGCATCATCAGGTGGGTGACATTTAGCCTAGAAATTATACATAGTTCAGCTGTGTATGTGCACAGGCCTTATGTCTGGCTGAGACGGGAGGTGTAAGGCTAGCAGAGGTGCAGACGGGGTCATGACACATACATAGCCTACACAGCAGGCACACACACACACACACACACGCACACACCATAGTAGATTGACTTGAGTAGGTGAAAAGTTAAGATGTACTTTTGCTGTAAGTGCAAGTTCTGTCGGCATATTGTTAGATGCTTACAGGAAGTGGAACAGATGTCCCAGAAGATAAGCGACAACGAAGGCGGGCTGAAAGGAAGCACCTGGCGTTGACTCGAAGAAGATGTTCTGTGTTAGACTATGTTAAGAGTCATTGTGGTTTGGGCTGACGTATGCTTTGTGTAAATCTGCCTAGTAACAGAAGAGGGGGTGGTACAATTCTCACATCTATAAAGTCTTTGTGTTGATTTTGGCAAGACAGTTCAATACTGATTGGGTTGTTGAACTCACACATGTGTTTATTAAAATGCCGTCTAAGTACACCAGGCTGGATCTGTGGTTATTTTTAGATTCCCTCTCTCAATATACTTTTTGAACCTTAACACAGTCCAAGATCATATGAAATTTGTGACATGCTGCATTATCCCACAGCCTTGTTTCTCAGACTGTGGGGTAGGCCGGCCAATGGACGATGGCTTATGGTGGGGTGCCACAGCTAAATGACCATCAACAGATCCTCTTACTTCTGGTTATATGCATTAAAGCTGTTGATCTAAACAGCCAAAAAGAAAGACATCAAGCGTTTGTGCGAAAGCAACACAGCTTATTTGCATGTGGTTTTAATGCAGAGCTTAATGTTCACCATGGCGGAAGATGGTGGGTGGAGGGGCACAATCTGTAGCATGTTCATGACGGTCAGGAAAGAAAGCTGCGCCCTTTGTATTTCACTCTTACAGTCACTGTTAAACAAAATTAACAGTAAACTGAAATCACTTTTATGTGTTTTATCCTAAAACTTGACTACATGAATTTGGAAAAAAGAAAAGAAAGGAAAATACTGTTGACATTGTTGTTGGCAAACATTAAGGCTGTACTCATACTAAGCAATTCAAATTGCTCTTAACCATGCTTGCTTTAATGTTCCTTCATCTACAAACTGTTGAACTGTTTTCTGAGCTCATTGGCTTTACACAACAGGTTAGGAAAAGATTTGCTTGGGGTAAAATAAGTCCTTTCTTGAATGAGTATTGCTACAACCCTGTGCTTTTGATGCAGAACAGCAGCTTTGACAGTGATTTTAATTATTGACCCGGGAATGCTACTCTGCTGTTTTTGATGCTGAGCTCAAAGGCAAACACATATCTGGATGCAGCCTGAAAGAGTGACATGACAAACTGGACATGATATCGTATTGAGTTCCATGTGGAATGGTAAGCAGTCAGGGATGGAAGCCTGGCAATCAAATCACAGTATGCTAAGTTTGGCTTTAGATAAATGGAAAGTCATCTCTTTAGAACTAGTTTTCACAAGTTCATCTGCTAACCCATGTTAGTGCTTGGACTTCTAGTTTCGTAGTTCTATTTTATGCTTACCTTGTATTTCCTTGTGTCTTTTCATGGATCTCCAATTCTCCAACCTGGCTGCACTCTCACTTACCTGGACGCTGGTGATTGCTGTGCATCATTTGCCTTGTTGTCAAAATGAGACTTCAGACAGGTACTGCTCAGGAACTTGGTCCTATCTCTTCATGTTTAATTTAAAAAGTCTACTTATGCAATTCAAAAACATAGTGAAAGACAAATTTATAAGAAAATTATCTTGTTTCTTTTTACAGAATCTAGTATCAAGTATCCATATTGTAGCGGGCCAGGGCTGTTCGGGGATTTGTTATGGACATTTATGTTCTGTTTTGCAGTTATGTTTGTTTATGTTGCCATGGTTACGGGTGACGCTCGCTCTGTGTGTTTCCGGGTGAGAGAGCGCCATTTTGTGTTGTTGTTGTTGTGGCTGGCCGAGCGGTGGTGTTAGCGTTGTATGCCCGTCTGCCTATGCTAATAAACGGCTGTGCTCCCTGGCTAGCTCACGGAAGCAAGACCAAACGATACCTCTGTCTCCTCCTTGTCTGAGCTCGCCACAATATATATGGATACTTGATACTGTTATTACCTGTAGTCTGTGCACTTGTGTAGTGTGTGTTTTTAAAGAGAATATAGTTGTGATTGCTTGCAGCATTATAATATTGTGGTAATGGGTGTAAGGATACAAAATAGGCCTGGGATGGAAACAAAGAACTGAGGTGCAGGGCAGAAGGACAATCAACCCCCAGGACAGTAGCAAGAGTTACTGAGGGTGAGGAGCAGACAAAGGGCAAACGGACACTACCATAAAAGGAGATGGGGGTCAGGGTGTCAGCACCCTTGGCCACTGTACTAGTGTATTTCCATTGTGGGGGTGTTTACTGTAGGGGGGAGGAGACCAGAAGTTATAACTGTAACTGTTGTGTTGAGTTCTTTAGATCAGCCTTTAGCATAGGACTGCATAGGAATGCAGTGTGCTGATCTGCAGATGCATCTGTAAGAATAATGGGTAATAAAAGGATTGTGTAAAACATGGAAACATCTCAGCGTGATCTCTACCAGGACCAAAAGAATCGCAGAGACCGGCCTTGTCTCAACACCAGGTTGCCCGATCTCTTCACATATCTTCCTCCAAGCTCGTCCTTTATATTCCTGTCTCGGTACAGAAAGCAGCTGGTGTCGTACAGCTCCGGGTTGTTTGCTACAGCGTTGATTAGCCTTCCCTCCATTGAAGAATGAAGAGCTTTGGCTGGATCTGCCCCTTTGACCTAGGTCAGAGCCACATCACCAGGCTCCTGATTGGTTGTCGCCGTGCGATTTGACGCTGGAGTTCAGATTTTTCCAACTCGAGCGGTAGATGCGATACGCACCTATGCACAAAATGCAACACAAAAAGTGACGCGCGTGGTTTTATTCATGAGTCAACGCACCAGACGCCGCTGCTATGACGCCGCGTTTCGCGCGTTTTGCATTTTTGCGACGCAAATCTGCTTCCGAATTTTTGCGGGACCCGCAATCGCGTGTCATCGCGCTTCTACCTTGACTTTACATGTAAACCTGACGCTCTGGTCGCGTCGGTGTGAACACACCGTAAGTGCGGTGCAGGGTGTGATTTCAGAAAACAGTGGGCTTGTTGGCAGTCTCCCAGGATTGTTGTTCCCGCCTCTTTACCTTCTGTTTTTGTTCCTTTGTAAGGTAAAGACTCTACAATAGTACAAAGAAAACAGAGACAAAGTTGAGTCTCTGGCTATGATTCCTCTCCAGTGCGTTGCTCGTGGTGTCCTGAGATAATGTTTTGATGGGACCGCTCCGTGGTGCAGATCGGTGTCCCAGTGAGTGAGAATTTCCTCCCCAGCTTTTAAAGTGAGCCCAGTCTGTGGTTATGGAGTCATGGATTTACACACTTGGTGCTTTCTCGGAGTTCAGTGCTCTCCAGATGTGTTGGGGGTGTTCCAGGTCATGTTTTAGAGCATGTGCTGACCAACATCTTCAACCTCTTCCTGAAGCAGTTGGTGGTCCCCACATCCTTCATCATCATTCCCGTCCCCAAGAAATCAGAGGTCTCAATGTTCTGGCTGAGCAGGAGAGGACACTGCAGTGACCATGACAACCAACTCATGCATCCCACTGTTGCCAGGAAGAAGGATCATATGAGGACAAACAGCAGAGCCAAAGGAAAGAGATCATCTCTCACTCATGGCTGTACTCCACTTTCACACCACCAGGGGGTGCTGTAAGCAGCCTGTTCTACAGGGGCTTGGTCTACAGGGGAAAGTAGCTGTGGCCAAAGCCCTGGCTCCACACATCAGGATCCAAAACCAAGACTGAACAGTGTGCCACCATCACCTGTAGAATGTCACAGCCTGGTGTCAACACAGGTAATGGAGACATTTCATTGGCCACACCCACATCAGAATCAGAATCAGAAACTTTATTGTCATTGTCACAGGTACAACGAAATTAAGAATGGTTCCCGATCATTGCATCATCCCTAGCAATATCAAAATATAAATAAAACAATAAAATTCAATAAATAAAATAGAATACTTAAAATACTAATGTGAAAAGATTTTGTTTATTATTCAAATATGCTTTGCTTGTGATTGTGTAAACTCTGAATGACGATTCACCCTGATAAACATGAAGCCTTGCCTATGCTTATCATATGCCTGTGAAGACAAGTTCCTGTGTAAAGAGGAACGGAAAGTTCTACTTAAGCAGATGTTTAGTATAGTATGAACAGAACGTTTTAGCAAGATATGCATTTGTCTGTTAAGCAATCTATTCTTTAGCAAGATATGCATTTGCATATCTCTCCAGTGTCTTGCAGGTTGAAACCAGGTGATTGGATCCTGATCAAAGTACTCCAAAGGAAAAATTGGAGTTCACCAAGGTGGGAAGGTCCTTATCAGGTGCTGCTCACCACTCCCACTGCCTGCAAAATAGCAGAGAGACCATCTTGGATCCACCAGAGCCACTGTAAGAAAGTAAGCGAGAATCTAAACGCCTAAGACGCCGACGCCCCTGCCTGTAGGTGATCTAGGAAGGTGGAGAGAGGGCTGTTTGGGTAAATCCCGCCCTTGTTCTTCTCGCCCCTAGTCTACTCACCTATAGGACTTGGTGTGTCTGGTCATCATGAAGACGCTCATCCTTTTAGTGGCTAGTGTTGCATTGCTGGTGAGTTTATTGACACTCACCCGAAAGAAAGAAGATGAACAACACCACCTACAGACAAGATGGACACATGACAACTCACACCTTCATGACATGACACAAGACCACATTCACCCATGGATGAATAACGCATGGTACCGCTTCACACATGACAGAACTAAGGAGAGCCTAATAACACTGCATGTTACGTCTGCTCCCACATGCCATGCACCTCGACACATCCCACCTTTTATGGAAACTACATGAATAAAACACAAGCCAAGTGCGCTGCCAGCTTCATGGGCATTGGCTATCAACATAAGAAAATCATCATTAATGAGACAAGCTCTATCATCTATTCGCTTAACCTTTTAGTACCTTCCAGGGACCACCCCAATACGAGGTAATCACCGTCGAAAACGCTGGACTTGACAACGGGCGTGTGACCAGCTCTTCTGGATCAACTTCAACGTGACGAATCGGACACGTCCATTCACTTCCCAGTGTTCTTGGACCAAACCCCAGGAAGAACCACTCCATGTGCTACCGACAAGACAACGGTAACAGACCCTAGGCAACACCACCAACTGTAACCAAACCGCAGCCAACGGAGAGGCGCACCTGTAAACACGTCCGCGCCCAGCAATGGCACCTATTGGGTGCAGGGAATGGCCTGGCTGTGTGGACAACGTGCCTACTTCATACTGCCACCGGATGGACGGGCACCTGTGCCCCAATCTTCATTTCAGACCACACCTTCAGGATGTCAGCTGTAAATAGCTCTCAGACTACAAGACGACGACGAGACGTCTCCACAGTGCAACCACATGACCCCATCTATGGCAGTGATGTGCCAGAGGAATTTAAGCTTTGGACCACCGGACAAAAGGTCCTCCACTCACTGTTTCCATGGGTGGGCACCGGAAAGAACATGTTAAGAATTGAAACTTTGGACTACCGCTTTGGACTGTTCCTGAATGCCTCGTGCAAAATCAACAATCAACAAAATGAAGAGATTGATGCCCTGCGCATAACTGTGATGCAACACCGATTCGCACTGGACATGATTCTGGCTGAAAAAGGAGGACTCTGTATACTCTTTAACAACACATGCTGTACGTACATTCCAGATAATATTCACTCTTCCAACATGACCGACGCCTTACGCACGCTGAAACAACTCAGGGACGCTCGGCAACAGGACTACGTCAAGAACACTGAAGATTGGCTTACCTGGCTGTTGAGTGGTTCCTGGAAATCTCTTTTAATGAAAGGACTGGTTTTTGTAGGAGTTCTTCTACTCCTACTCTGTTGTTTTACTTCTTGTATTTTGCCATGTGTACAATCAATGATTAATAAAGTTGTTGCAGTTCATGTGCAGGCATACCTGACACTGCCCATGGACGAAGATGATGATGATACCCCTGACACTGAAATGCTGTGATACACCAATGTATGACGTGCTGATTAAAAATGCGCTGCAAGAAATCATGCACAGATAATAAACCAATGGTGTTTTAACTAGTGTGAAAGTTAAACAACAGGAGGGAAATGTGAAAAGATTTTGTTTATTATTCAAATATGCTTTGCTTGTGTTTGTGTAAACTCTGAATGACCATTCACCCTGATAAACATGAAGCCTTGCCTATGCTTATCAAATGCCTGTGAAGACAAGTTCCTGTGTAAAGAGGAACGGAAAGTTCTACTTAAGCAGATGTTTAGTATAGTATGAACAGAACGTTTTAGCAAGATATGCATTTGTCTGTTAAGCAATCTATTCTTTAGCAAGATATGCATTTGCAATCTATATTCTGAGAACAGGCGGAGACTGCCTCCGCCTGTTGGGTAACCTACATGCCTATATAACCTGCAATAAAGAAGTGTATTGTGTGACTGTCTCTCGACGCTCACCCGTGTACACGTGATCGATTATATTGTCTAACTGTGTCTCTGTTTTACTTTGGCAGCCTTCTATTTGGGAGATTTTCCCTTAACAACTAATAAGACGTAACAGTAAACATTCACATACATTCCCACATACATACTTCAGACTGTGCATAGATTAACACAAGAGTGGCGTGATGAACATTTTTTTGTAGTATTCAGATGTGTTATTGCGGTTGGATAACAGCTGTGTTTGAGTCTATTTGTCCTTACGCTGATTGCCCTGAACCGTCTGCCTGAGGGCAGCAGTTCAAACAGGGAGTGGCCAGGATGTGAGGTGTCTTTTATGATGTTTTGGGCCTTTTTAAGACAGTGGATGTTGTGTAGATCTTCCAGTGTGGGGAGAGGGCAGCCAGTGATCTTTTGGGCGGTGTTAATGATCCCTCGTAGTGCTTTCCTCTGAGCTCCTGTGCAGCTAGTGGACCAAATGCATATGCAGTAGGTTAGAACACTCTCAATGGTGGCTCTGTAGAAGGACACCAGCAGTCTCTGTGTGATGTTATTCCTCCTGAGAATTCTCAGGAAGTCTCTGTTGGGCCTTTTTCAGCAGCTCGGAGGTGTTCACACTCCAAGAAAGGTTCTCCTCTATGTTGACTCCCAGGAAGCGGAAGCTTGCCACCCTCTCTCCGCAGTCCCCATTAATGAATAGTGGTTGGATCTCTGCCTTCTTCCTTCTGAAGTCTATTATGAGTTCTTTGGTTTTTGAAGTGTTGAGGAGGAGGTTATTAGCCTTACACCATGACATCAGCTGCTCCACCTCGTCTCTGTACATAGACTCGCCACCCTTGGAAATGAGCCCCACCACAGTGGTGTCGTCTGTAAATTTCACAAAGATGTTGCTGTGGTGGCGAGGAGTGCAGTCGTGTGTGTATAGAGAGTAGAGCAGTGGACTGAGCTCACAGCCCTGGGGTGAGCCAGTGCTGAGACTCTGGGCTGAGGATGTGTGATGGCCAACTCTGACTCTCTGTCTACGGCCCAAGAGGAAGCTATAGATCCACGTGCAGGTGCTGTATGGAAGCCCCAGGTCTTGTAGCTTGGCCACCAGTTTGTGTGGGAGGATGGTGTTAAAAGCTGAGCAGTAATCCACGAAGAGCATCCGCACGTAGCTCCCATGCTCTTCCAGGTGTGTTACTGCAGCATGGAGTGCTGTGGCTACAGCGTCTTCCGTGGACCAGTTTGCTCTGTAGGCAAACTGGTGTGGATCCAGGCTGCAGGAGGGCTGCTGTGATGTGTCTGCGGACCAGCTTCTCAAAGCTTTTCATTACCACTGGGGTGAGTGCCACCGGTCTGTAGTCATTCAGGCTGGTGATGTGGGGCTTCTTAGGCAAGGGGACTATGGTGGAGGACTTCAGGCAGAGTGGGACAGTTGCTTGTGCGAGGGATTTGTTGAAGATCCTGGTGAAGATCCCAGCCAGCTGTTCTGTACAATCCCTCAATATTCAACCTGGCACACCATCAGGACCAGCCGCCTTCCTCGGGCTAACAGCCTGCAGCATGCGCCTCACCTCGTGCTCTTCCAGGGTGAGGGTGGTGCTGCTGTGGGTGGCGTGTTGCTGCTGTGGCTCCAATACCTCCGGTACCATGGTCTCAAAGCGGGCGAAGAAGATATTCAGCTCCTCTGCCAGCTCCAGGTCACCGTCCGCAGCTCCGAGATTGATCTTATAGTTGGTTAGGTGCTGGATGCCTTGCCACACCTGCCGGCTGGTGTTACTCTTCAGATGGTCCTCAGTCCTCCTCCTATAGTCCCCCTTCGCCTCTCTGATGCATCTCTTCAGGTTGGATCGGGCTGTGGTGTACTGATCCCTGTTGCCAGTCCTGAACGCAATGTTCCTCTCCTTCAGCAGCTGCCTGACCTCCCGGGTCATCCAGGGCTTTTGGTTGGGATAAACCTGGATACATTTGACTGTTGTAACAGTGTCTATGCAGTGTTTTATATAGCAGAGAACACTGTCTGTGAATATTTCCAAGTTCTGATGTTCAAAGATATCCCAGTTAGTCCTGTCAAAACAGTCCTGCAGCTGCTGAGAGGCGCCCTCTGGCCATATGGTAACAGTCTTTGTGATGGTAGGAACAGTTTTCTTGAGGGGGGCAAATGCAGGGATTAGAAACAGTGACAAGTGGTCAGACTGACCCAGATGTGGCAAAGGTCTGGCCCTGTAGCCCATTTTGTTGTTGGAATAAACTTTGTCCAGAATCTTGTCACCCCTAGTGGCACACTTGACGTGCTGGTGGAATTTGGGGATTGCTCTTTTTAAGTCTGCGTGATTAAAGTCCCCTGCTACGATATGTACAGCGTCAGGGTACATGCTCTGTTTATTATTGATGTTTGTATGCAGGAGTGCGATCGCCGAGTTAGCATTAGCATCTGGTGGTATGTAAACAGCTGTTATTATGACAACGGTGAACTCCCTAGGTAGGTAGACGGGCCTGCATTTGACAGTCAGATATTCAATGTCCGGTGAACAGTGACGGTCTGTTATCACTGTGTTGGTACACCAGCTGTTGTTCACATACATACAGAACCCCCCTCCTTTGCGCTTACCGGAGTCCACTGTTCGGTCCTGTCGCTGTGTGGTGTAGCCTGCTAGCTCAATAGCAGAGTCTGGAATGGATTGATGTAGCCAGGATTCAGTGATAAGAAGGATGCATGAGTCTTTGATGAAGTTATTCGCTGCTATTTGCAACCTCAGTTCATCCAACTTGTTCGCGAGGGATCTGGCATTTGTGATGAATAGGCTGGGGAGCGGTGGTTTGAGTGGCTGCCTCCATAACCTGGCTAGCGCGCCGCCCTGCAGCCTCGCCGCCTCCTTCTCTCTCGGACGCCGCCTGCGCCTCAACCCCGAAGGGATAACAATCCATGGGGAGCCCGGACTCCTCGCTATTTCCACCCGTATCTTGTGTAAGCGGACAAATTTGCTGGTCACGCTCTCGCGGTAACTTACTCCAATCTTGAGGAGATCATGTCGGCTGTAGATGTTATTCGCTTGGCTGGTAGAACACAAAAACAAACATAAGGCGTACAAAATTATCCAAACATAGCATCGATCGGTGGAACACTGAGCTGCTGCAACTATGTGCTTGCGCCATCTTTGGTGTTAATGAGAAGTCATAAGGAGAGGCGCAATAACAGGACTAATGGTTGGGAAGAGACAAGTGGTGCTGACAGTGGACTCATCTCTGTGCTTGTCCTGCTAGTTCTCAGTGCAGTAGAAAGAAAGTGGTGGATCTATGTTTCTGAGTGTGGGGCCATCAAGAGGCCACAGTATTCATAGAGGGGCCAAGTATTACTCCAACAACACGTACAACGCTCCTTCTAACTGCTGTTTCCTTCTTATTTCTTTGCATACATGCAGCTCACACTCGACTGTGACTCCTGACTGTGTTTATGGGCCAAAGGTTTTGTTCTTTACATCGTCTTTCTTCTATATAATTGTTAAACATTTAATAAATATGTCTACAAAAAAGATTTTTTAAATTCAGACATTTCACACAGACACCCAAATGATTTCTGACCTGATGCAGGAGGACTGAAGGTGCTCTTGACCAGCTTCTGCTGCTCTCTCCCTGTTCACTGTCAGCAGCTGGCAGGCTCAGGTCCTGCCTGAGACTTTTCATCTATCAGTGCCAAAGAATATGGGAAATAGCAACGCACAACATGCACATTACAAAACAAGTACATGAATCAGCATTACATTCATTAGTGAAGTGCTGACGTTCTTTCCTAAACTTTGGGCCTTAATTAACATTACTGTTAACTAATGTTTGCTTTGCTTCTTAACCAGTGAAGCACCGAGGGGCTTTCTGAGGTTCCTGCTCGTAAATGCCCAAAATGAGTCGAGTATTTCTCTGCGACTACAAACTCTGTTTTCATCAGAGGTGTAAATATTACAGCACTGTGTCAGAGTCACTGAGGCTGGAACACTGAAAAAGGAAGTAGATGTATTTATTTTTAGATTTTATTGCCTGGAACCACTTTAAAAATATGCTTTGCACATTTACATCAGTCAGACAGCGCACACAGTCGTATAGGATACACACACTTAAGCCAAGCGTACTCATATTAGTAAATATGCAAACACATAGTCAGACTCAGGGAGCATCTCGCCACATATTCCTTCTCTCTCTCCGTCTCTTTATTTATGAACAAGTGATGCACTCTCCCCACCTGTCTAAGCGACACACACAGCATACACCCCTAGTTATACACAGACATCTATGGGTGCACTAAGATTCGTCTCATGGAATGTAAATGGAGCTGGCTCCAGAGAAAAGAGGCTAAAAATATTTAACCAACTCAAAAAACTACAGGCAGATGTTGTCCTTTTACAAGAGACCCACAGACCTCTTAGAGGTTCGAATGAACTTAAAACACCTGAATTTCCTAATGTGTTCTCAGCTTGTTATAACTCTAGACAAAGGGGAGTAGCGATTTTAATCCATAAAAAAATTAATTTCACAGTACTCGATACAGTTATAGATCCAGAGGGCAGATTCTTAATCATTAAACTATCTATACTTGATAAAAAGCTATGTATTGTAAGTGTATATGGTCCAAATGTTGATGATCCCTCATTCTTTCACGGTTTTTCAGTGCACTCTCTGAACACTTAGATGGCACACTTGTTCTTGGAGGCGACCTCAACCTTGGACTAAATGAAGAAATGGATAGGCTCAATACAGCAGGAACTCAGCGTAATTGGCAGTCCACAAATATAATCAAACAGTATATGAGCGACTTTGGTCTTTGCGATGCATGGCGCCCCTTCACCCCACCAGTAAGGAATATACTTTCTTCTCACATGTTCATCGCTCCTACTCGTCTGGATTATTTTTTGGTCAGCAGCTCACTGCTGAGTGACATTTCAGACACTGAGATTCATCCTATAGCTGTCAGCGATCATGCTCCTGTATCTTTAACACTAATGCAGAAGAATAATACCACACTAAGTAAAAACTGGAGATTTAATACATCACTGCTTAAAGATGAAGACTTTATTAAATATTTTAAAAAAGAGTGGACTTCATATTTAGACTTTAATGACATTCCCGGAACATCAGCTTCTGTTTTATGGGAAGCAGGGAAAGCTGTGATGAGAGGTAAAATAATTTCTTTCTCATCACATAAAAAGAAAAAAGAAAACAAAAATATTCAGGAATTAGAAAGAACCATCAAATCACTAGAAGAAGCCTACGCGTCCCACCAAGATCAGGAAACATTGAACAAAATACGCAAAAACAAAACTAGAATTAAATGAGATAATTGATAAAAACCAAATTCTTAGTACAAAGACTACGCTTACAAAATTATGAACATAGTAATAAATCCGGTCAATTTCTAGCAAACCAGCTAAAAATAAATAAAGAAAAACAACTATATGTGCTGTTCAAGATTCATCTGGGAACACAGTATATGACCAAACAAATAAACAACATCTTCAGGGATTTCTATAAATCGTTGTATTCACCACAAATAAACCCATCTAAAAAGGAAATTGATCAGTTTTAGACAACATAACTCTCCCAAAATTATCAGACTCTCAAGCAATTGCACTGGATTCGCCACTGACATTAGGTGAACTCCAGGAAGCCCTGATAAGTATGCCCAATAATAAGGCTCCAGGTCCAGACGGCTTTCCTGCAGAATTCTACAAAGAATTCTGGACGATTCTAGCACCAGTTTTTTACAGAACGTTGTTGGAAATCAAAGAAAAGGGCAGACTTCCATCAAATATGAATTCTGCAAACATTAATCTCCTGCTAAAACCAGGCAAAGACCCTGTATATCCCTCAAGCTATCGTCCAATATCCCTTATAAATGTAGACCTCAAAATTATCTGCAAAGCTCTCTCGAAGAGACTAGAGAAAATAACCCCTCTTAATTCATCCTGACCAAACTGGTTTCATAAAAGGTAGGCACTCATCAACTAACACACGTAGATTACTTAATTTGATAGACTACTCATACAGTAAAAACCTTGAAACTACAATATTTTCTTTAGATGCAGAAAAGCGTTTGACAGAGTTAACTGGAAATTTCTATTTACAACTTTAAACAAATTTGGTGTTGGATCTTCTTTCATCAGCTGGTTAAAAATATTATATAATTCCCCAACAGCTTGTGTCAGAACAAATGACCAGACATCCTCCAGCTTCTGTCTCCTGAGGGGCACCAGGCAGGGATGCCCACTCTCCCTTCACTGTTTGCAATTTTTATCGAACCACTAGCAGCAGCAATTAGACAGAATTCAGTAATTAAGGGCATAAAATGCAAGAACATGGAACATAAAATCAGCCTTTATGCGGATGATGTGTTACTCTTTCTCCAAAATTCACAAACCAATATCTCTGGGGTGATTGAACTGATAAACTCTTTTGCAAGAATATCAGATTACTCAATTAACTGGTCAAAATCTACAGTCCTTCCGATTAATTGCTCCTTCCATAATTCCTCTTCTACTCCACTGCAATCGGAAATATAAAATATTTAGGTATTAATGTTTCTCCCAAGCTTGCAGATCTAACTAAATTAAACCATATCCCACTTTTAAAGAAAGTAGAAGGTGATCTGGCTAGGTGGAAATGTCTCACCCATATCACTCATGGGAAGGGTTGCCGCTATAAAAATGATGGTATTACCAAAAATAAATTATTTATTCTCAATGATCCCAACTAAACCACCGCAAGATTGGTTCAGATCTCTAGATTCATATATGTCCAAATTCCTTTGGAAAAATAAGCCCCCACGTATAAGCTTAAAAACATTACAAAAGACCAAGGATAAAGGAGGATTAGAACTACCTAACTTTCAGCACTACTTCTTAGCCAACAGGCTTCAGTTTATCTCAGGATGGCAAAAACATACCCTCTTAGATGAACCTTGGCTAGATGTAGAACAAGCACTTTGCAATAATCTAGAGATTTCAAATCTACCATTTATTAGCTCAAACATCCAACGACATCAATGCTTCAAAAGCATCAACATCAGCTCTTCTCTGACAGCATGGTGGGAGTTTCTGAAGTTGACTGAGTCTTCATTAATCCCATGCAAACGTACACCTATCTGGAACAACCCTGACATATTACAAAACAATAATATGATAAACTTTTCAGATTGGAGTGGTAAAGGAATCAAATATTTAGAACATATACTAGAAGGAACAGAATTTATTTCATTTGACAGACTAGTTACACAATATGGGATCAGCAAGAAAAGATTTTTAGAATATCAGCAAATTAAATCCATAGTAAAAAGAGATTTAAACCAGGTCAAGATGAACTACAAACACCACCAAGTGTGGTTCAATTCCTGACTCTTAAAACCCCAAATTACTGTCCAAAATATACAGGATGCTTTCTAAAATAGATGAATCAATATCACTTCCTATTGCAAAATGGGAAGCGGATTTATCAGTTAACTTAGACCAAAACTTCTGGTCTCAGATTTGCTCAAAACCTTTCATCTAATTAGAAATCCCAGTCTTCAATTAATTCAATACAAAATACTACATAGAGTGCACTATACAGGTCATCGGATGTTCAAGATGGGCTTTACATCTACCAACAACTGCTCACACTGCCAAACCAATTCACCGGACAATTATATCCACGCTCTTTGGTTCTGTCCACCAGTTCAGAAGTTTTGGCGCGAGATATGTGAAGACTTATCAAAGTGTCTGAATGTAACATTCCAACTTCGCTTTTAGTGTGCTTGTTGGGCAGCTTAGATAATGTCACTACGGAAAAGAATATAGCCCATATGGTTTTCACTGCACTATGCATAGCCAAGAAAACAGTCCTCATGAACTGGAAAATAAAAATAATCTTAATTTTAACCAATATAGAAATTATCTATTAGATCACATTAGTCTTGATACAGCCTCTGCCACCACATCAGATCAATTGCTCTGGGCTCCTTTGATCAGCTCCATCACCTAGTGGGGGTGGGGGTCATAGTTTGGTCCCACCTTCACTGTTGTGATAGGTGTGGGGTAGGGACAGGCTTAGGGCATCGGGGGTTCCCCAGGAGCATCTTCCTTGGGGGCTCAACCCGGGTAGCGGTCATGGCCAATTAAGGGCTCTGTCGGCTCTTGGGTGACGGTTTCCTCGTGGCTGCGTGCAGCGGGGCTAGGGAGGGTCTGTGCTGACGGACGTGGGTTACTGACCTGGTAGCCTGGCTGCCCTGGGTGGGTCCGGGATGGGCGTGAGGTTCTGGGGGCGTTCTGTCTCTGGGCTGGGGCCCTGGCCGGGCCTCAGGGGCCTGGGTCCTGGTTGGTGTGTCGCCGGGGTTGTGGGCGGGTGGGTGTATGGGGGCCCGGCCCTGGCGCAGGGTGCCGCCCGGTGCATCGAGCCACCTGGGGGCTCTTCAACTGGTGGGGAGGTTGTCACATCTTGCAGGAGCTTTCCTCTCTTGGGAACTCTCTGCAGGAGGGGGAGATATAGGAGAGGTGGAGGAAGCTCTCAGCCTGGGCTTCTATTGTCTTGTGTAGTCTGGAAGATGAGTGGATGATGGGGTGGGTGTAGTTTTCTCTGTGGTGGGGTCGGGTGGACTGTCCCGGGCTCTGTGGGGCTGGGCGGCGCTGCTGCACTGGGCCCTGGTCCGGATGGGCCTGGGCCCCCTTTCCCCTGGCAGGTTGCAGAGTATGGGGTGCCTACTGGGGTCAGCGGGGAGCTGGCCCCAGGGAGGGGTCACTGCCCTCCTTCCTTCCCTCCCCATCTCCAGCTGCCTCCCTCTTCTCGCCCACCACAGTCACCCACACATGCAGGGCCTTGGGGTAGGGGTGTGTCACCAGGGTGCAGGGAGGCATCCCCCTCTGTCCCCTTCTGGCTGCCTCTGCCTCAATTTTATCCCACAACTTAGACATTCACATTACTCACACTCTCATTACACATACATATAGGATCTGGGGTGGGCACGCCACACAGAATCCAAATTACCATCAGGGTGTACACCTCACCCCTGGCGTGCTGCCCACCTCTCAATTTTAAATACACGTAGACATTGAGGGCTAGCAGGAGGGGCTATGCGCCTACCTGCTGCTCTGGCAGGTAGCTCCATGCCCTCCTGGGTTTTAAATGCACCTTAGAACACACATACATCAACACTACATATGAGCGGGTGGAGGGAGGTTTGAGTCTTCACACACCCCGTCCTCTGCGGCCTGCTGGAGCGGGGGGGCTAGGAGGAGGAGTTGGCCGTCCGACTGGGGTCTGGAATGGGGCCTCCCTGCTGCTGCGGAGTCGGGCGGTCTGCTTCTCCCACCGCAGGGAAAAGGGTAACACCACCTGGGTCTGGGTGCAGTTTCCCCTCCAGGGGCAAGGGTACCCGGACCCGGTTCTTAGAGTACGCTTGGGGAGAGTGATTGTGTGTACAGCGCCTCTTTATGTCTGTCTCCGCGTTGGTTGAGTGTGGAATAATTGCCTATGAGAGCATGAGGTTGGGAATGGATGTTTGTATTTGTGTGTGCCTGTATGTCTGTGTCTATATGTCAGGTTGGGTATCAGACGCCACCTCTCTGGGGACATCTCAGGCCCTCCAAGGTTTGAGGCCTATCTCCCCACCACTTCCCCTGCCGGTGGTGGACGCCTCAGACATCGGTGCGTTGGTGGTTCTCTGTGTCCGGGTGGGCGCCCAGGTACACACGGCTCACCCTTGGCGGCTGCTTATCGGGGCCTGGAGCCTGGGGCTCGCCGGGGCCACTTCGGAGGCGGGTGCCCTCGGCCTCGGCCCGGGCTCGGTCACTCAGGCACAGCTGGCTGCCGGCGGAGCTCACGGGCACGCCACTGCAACCCCCTGGCTTCTGCTCCATGGCTGCTGAGTGACCCCTCATCTGGGACTCTCCTCAGCTCTTTCTGGGATAATGACGCTGCTGCCCTCTGTTGGTCTTCCTTGGTCTCTTGTGTTCTGGGGCCTCTGGATGTCTGGAGTTTTGATCTCCTCCATACCTGCTTCATGCCCTGGAGGACGGGGCAGTGGCCCCCACACCCTCTAGCAGATCATTACATGAAGGAACCTTTTAAAAACAAGCGCTCATGCTCACAGGTGTACACACAGGTGATCACACACAAACTACACCCTTTTTGGCTCTTACTTCAAAGCACACTGTGCGCTGTCGATCTTACGTGCTGCACAATAATGTTTAATATTTAGTATTTACTGTCATATTCCCATAGATCATTGTGATATTGTTTATTACTCTCGTTTTCTTCTGCTTGCTTTCTCTTTCTTTCTCAACAGGTGATCCAGATGATCGATATATGTATTTTTTTGTCTTTGTCTGCTTATTCTGTTGGTTTTTTGCCCTTTTTCCCCGTCCCTCTTCCCCGCTGTTTTTCTTTCCCTCTTTCTTTCTCCCCTTTCTTAAAAAAAAAAAAAAAAAAAAAAAAAAAAAAAAATATGCTTTGGGTCACGATTAACTCCAGAAAATCAGGAATCCACATATGAACATTATCTGTGCAAAGATTTATGCTTCTGCAGGTAACAGTGAAACCTTACAGCACTAAATGCACAGATAGCCAGGCGTTTCACATTTTGGTACCATCTGCCAGTTTTAATTTCTTAGGTATTGAAGAGCAGAAATGATTTAATTTTATTTACATGCTTAAAAATGTTTGTTTTTGAATATTATTTGAAGAATTACCCACTCAGGCACTGTGGGCCTGTTTCCCTTTGCATAACCGAGTGTTGGAAACGTGCCTTTTCTCTTTAAACTCTGAGGGGCTGTAACTTTGGCTTCTATTGGCAGATTTGCATGATTGACCCTCTTTTTAAAATAATTTTAGCCACGAGAATCAAGTTAACATCACCGTTTTTACGTCATGTCCACCAATCAGAAGTTGCAGAGCAAAAAATACACGTAACCATAAATTTACAACACTCACCCTGGTCCAATCAAATGTCTGTAGCCGGGCAAAATTTGTGATTTTTGACGGGAAACGGCTCTGAGGCATTGTGGGAGATCGAGTGAGGAGGGGAAAGTTCTGGAGTCCCGACTGGATGTTCACACGTTGGAAGGAGCGAATTTTACGTTATATTTTATTGAACGCTGTGCATATTTGTGGTCTGCTGTTTCAGCTGGTTCGATGAATTTTGGTCGGAGCGTGATGAAACTCGCAGTTTTGGAATCTGTGAGATCTCAGCTTTTAAACAATGTTTTGCTAGCTGCAGTTTTGCACTAACGAGGCCGCGTTGTGTTTGTTGTGAAATGACGTAACGGCTCCTAACTGTTTGTTGTTCTTGCTGTATTTGGTGGTTGCAGAAATGGTTTAAAGGAGCTTTTAGCTGAGATTCAGTTTTTTTTAGGTACCACACACGCCGGGACACACGCCACAAGGCTGTGTGATGAGCCCTTTCCTCTACTCCCTCTTCACCCACGACTGCAGACCTGCTGATGGTTCCAACACCATCATTAAGTTTGCAGATGACACCACGGTGATTGGCCTCATCAGTGACAACGATGAGACTGCCTACAGGGAGGAGATGGATCGTCTGGCTGAGTGGTGCGACACAAACAACCTGCTGCTTAACACCGAGAAGACCAAGGAGCTCATCGTGGACTACAGGAGGAATGCTGACCCACATCCACCCATCCACATTAAGGGGACGGCTGTGGAGCGTGTGAGCAGCTTCAAGTTCCTGGGAGTCCACATCTCCGAGGATCTCACCTGGACGACCAACTGCTCCAAGCTGGTCAAGAAGGCTCACCAGCGCCTCTTCTTCTTGAGGACTCTGAGGAAGAACCACCTGTCCTCAGACATCCTGGTGAACTTCTATCGCTGCACCATCGAGAGCATCCTGACCAACTGTATAACAGTCTGGTACGGGAACTGCTCTGCCTCGGACCGAAGGCGTTGCAGAGGGTCGTGAAAACTGCCCAGCGCATCGCCGAGCACCACTTCCTGCCATAAAGACATCTACAGGAAGCGGTGTCTGAAAAGGGCTGGGAAAATCATCAGAGACCCCAGTCACCCATCACATGGACTCTTCACCCTCCTGCCCTCTGGGAGGCGCTACAGGAGCCTCCGGACTAAGACCACCAGGTACCGGAACAGCTTCTTCCCCACAGCTGTCAGACTCCTGAACTCTGCCTCCTGACATCTGACCCACGTTAAACTCATGGACTGAACATACACACACCCACAATGGACAACTGTACCCTCAAACACACAATAATAACATGGACTGAACCACCACTCACAACCACTAGCACTTTATACAGCCTCTGTAGAAATTATCCACATATCTCACTTATCTTAACTGCACTACTGTATAGTTCTGTGTAAATAATCATTCTGTACATACAATAATTTTTAACCCTACAACTGTTTACAACTTGCATAGTTCCCATTTCTGTATAACTGTATAACTCAGATTTCTGTAAAGTTATTTATTTCATATTCTGTATAGTTTTTCATATTTATATCCTGTACATAGCTTGTACTCACTACAGCCTGTACATACTTATAGTTATAGAATATTCACAACATACTTCATACCGTGTACATTATAACATACCATAATAGACCCATTTCTGTAATATACTTACATATCTATATTATTGCTAATATATATTGTAATATATCTATATCATGGCTAAAGCACTTCTGGATGGATGCAAACTGCATTTCGTTGCCCTGTACCTGTGACATGTGCAATGACAATAAAGTTGAATTCTATTCTATTCTATTACAAAGCTCGTGTTACAGTCGATTAAACTGGATCTCTGCACCGATACTGGGAGCACTGGGGCTCATTTAATGTTTGTCAGACTTCAGCTACATGACAGCTGTGGGTAAATACAGATTTATGACATACCAACAAACTTCTCAAAATGTCGACTCTAACCAGTTGTTGAAAAGCTTTCATTGCAGGATGTTCAAATCTTCTTCTGTAAGATTTCACACTGGAAATTCCTATTTTTCTCATTAGCACCACTAGTGTTGGGACTTGGATTTGAATCTGATGAGCACTCCCGCAAAGGACAGATGAGTGACAGCACAGGGGCACTTCAGGGGGCCAATCAAATTTCAGCTGGGACCAGTGCCCCTGTGGCGCCAACCCTGGAACCACTCCTGGCACCATCATACCCCCACAATGGTCATTTAACTCATCTGGTCAGCACACAGATGCAGTCGTTTCTAACTGTGGTTAAGGCGGGAGAAGGCGCTGCACTCTCCTCCTAAATTAGACCATTCAGACAGGATCATGTCACACGAGCTGATAAGGAGAAGCAAAACTGGAAGCCACGACTTTGTTGAGGGTGTTTTTTGCAAAGGTCTTTCTACAAATTCAAGTTTTCAAACTGCTTCAACATCTCACTCTGTGTATTCGTGTGTCTCTGAGCTTCGGTGCAGGATCATCATTAAAATGGTGGGAAAATGAGCATGATTGCAACGACCACGGCACAATGGATCAAGTTACAAACATTAAGCGATACTGACCAACGCACCACAACGACTGTGTCGCACGACACAGGATGTGATGTCACAACTGGTGCGAGACTTGCTGGCCTGCTCCTATGAGGGTTGTTTTCCGGGGATGGCTTGTTCCTCTTAGTTGCGCGGTCGGGGTTCCCCCAGGTGTCGGGTGGTTCTTGGGGTCCAGGGTCCCGTCTTTGGCTTTCTCTGAAGTGGCCGGCCTCTGCAGCGATTGGCTGGCCGCTGCACTGGACCGCTAGTACTCCTTCCCCTGGCTGTGGGAGCTCCATCTGTGGCAGCAGGTGGAGACCCATTGTGTACATCTGCTTCACCCTCGACTTTTCCCCCACCACCCTTCTCTTCTGTCCCTTTTCTTTCTTCTATTCCTCTGGTTTCTTCTATCTGTCACTGATCTGGCCTTCACCCTGTCCACGCTATAACATCCACACAGGGGGCTAACGGCATTCTGGCCAGACTGGAGCTCTTAGTGGTAAATCCTGTGGTTTATGCATTTATATGACACATTTAGACCAGAAACACTGGATCTTTATTAGGAGCAAATAATGATTTTAACTGTCTAAAACTGAACGTCAAAGCTCTTCAGAGGTGACAACAACAAACAGATCCTGATCTGTTCCACTGCACAGGTGGACTCCAGTCCAGACCTGGTCTACAGATCTGGTCCAGAGTCATGTTGCTATCGGGGCTGTGTGACAGTATATGCTGCTCTTCTTCACTGCAGTCATCACATCACATGGTTCTGTAATCAGCACAAACACAACCTGAACATCATCCACTGGATTTAGAAGATTCACAGCAGTCATTTTTATTATGAACTATGTGATTTTGTATCTGTTGTCACTGTTTTCAACTCAAAACGTGATCGTTTATTTTCTAGTTTTTGTTTTGTTTGTTTGTTTGTTTGCCTGTCCCATTTGGTTCTTTAGCCGTCAGAATTGTTGTCTGAAGACCAACAAGGAGACCCAATGGATTTACTTTGCCAAATAGATCATCATTGGTCCATTTGATCGACCTTTGTTGTTATTATTTATTTTATTTTCAGTTGTTACAGACGGGACAGACAGAAGCAGGCATGGAGGCTGGATCTCCTCCATGCCTGCTTCATGCCCTGGGGGCGGGGCTATGGCTCTCACACCCTCTAGCAGAGCATTACATGGGGAAACCTTTTGAATACAAGCACGCTGATCCACACAGGTGTGCACACGGGTGTTCACTGTTCATAGACATAAACTACACCTCTATTGTTATGCTGAGTGAACGGACTCTATGGCAGAATACACAGAAGCGCAGAAAATGCAGGGAGTGCTCTTTATTTACTGTGTCAAACTTATTTACACGGGATGAGATAATACTGATGAATAAACAGAGGGAAACCAGGGGAGGAGGCTGACACGCATTCGGAGGGAAAGGGGTTACCCGCGCTCGCAGGGTGGATCTATGAGAAAAAGAAAAAAGAAACTTTAGGGGGAGATGCCAAACCACTGGTAAGAAACAGCAATAAACATGGGGAGAGTTGGAGAGGTCACTTGTCACACTGGCTGTACAGGCTCGGGCTGTTTGTGTATAAATGAATGTAGGTGTGTTTCTAAGTGTGAAGGAGCCCTGGAGAAAAGACTGAAGCTTGTGCCAAAGAACAAAAGCAAAGAAAGATCAGCATTAATAAAGACGAGCACAGAAGGAGCCCAAGCATGTGTTTCTTTTTCAGATTTCTCTAAAAGTGTGTGTTCATTTGTTCCATCTGTCTTCTTCACAATAAACAACAGCTGACAGACACACATGCACTCTGTGTCACTTCACAGGGCTGATGAAAGTGGACACAGTAAAGGGAGAGCTGGACCTGCTCTACACATCCTGGACTCTGTTAACAGACTTTATTCTGCAGCATCAACAGATGACGTATAAAAATATATGAAAATATAGAAACGTTTAACATTGTGACTGTTCACATGAGTGAAGCTGTTACTTTGCTGCCAGGTGGAAAAAGAACCCTAAAGCTGAGTCTTATTAAACATCTGCTGCAGAGAGAGTTTCATGGCCCTGCTTCATCCTGTGCTTGCTGACCACCTCGTCCTGAAACCTCTTCATCATCCTCACAGTTGTGTGAAGAAAGAGGGAAGCAGCTGGAGATGGAAACCATCTGTGCTCCTGTGTTCACTTGTGTGTGTGCGTCTATGGTCATATCTAATGTGTACCTACAGACAAATACAAACACAAACACCTGGCATTGCACAAGAGTCTCTACTGGAGCAACCTGCAGATGTCAGAGATGTGATTAGAGGGTAAAGTGGACCAGTGAGAGCATCTATGTTGTTGTTGTCTGCTGGGGGACAGCAGCAGCTCCAGAGATGCATCAGGATCAACTAATCTGCAAGGCTGCAAGTGTCACTGCAGCAGTTTGAGTCAGTGAGAGACTCAAACTCTTTATTCTGTGAGCTGAACACAGCTGTCAGGCAAACATCTGTGATGGGACGTTTCTTTATTTCATGGTCACTTTGTCACTTAGTTCTATGCATGTAGGACAGCATCACATGTGAGTCTTATGCTGCTTCACATCTTTGTTCCACACACACACAGTGGGCCATTGTAAGTTCATGTGGGTAAAACCTTTTATTGAGTCTGTTTGTCATCGACCTGATCGACCTGTAGCACCTACCAGAGGGAAGGGGTGGAGTGAGTGTCCAGGGGGTCCTTGAGGACGACATTGCCAGTATATAAATGTCTGTGAGGGAGGTTAGTGTCGGGCCCAGGGCCGCTCTGCTGCCCTCACCACCCGCTGCAGTTTCCTCTTGTCCTCCACAGCAGCTGAACCACAGTGTGCAGCAGGAGGATCTCCATGGTAGAAGTTCATGAGCAGTTTGTGATTAGCATTCTTACGTAGATCTCAAATTAAAAACCAATGATTGATGCAAAACTCATTTGTTGCTTTGGGTTTGTTACTTTCAGTTTATTTAATATAAACTTTTATGTCATTTCTTCTTCCATTGACCTGAATCCTCACAGTTTATAGAAGGGGCCCTGTTGATGTGGAGAAACATCTGAGCACATGTGATGTGCAAGCTAAGAGCATTTGAGCATCTCATGGTGGTTACCTCGGAGACCATCTGTCACTCTGTGTAGAGCCACGCCCACAGCGCACAGAATACATGCGTACGACTAATTTGTCCACACAGGAGCCATCTTGATGATGTCATCATACACAAAGGCTTTTGTACAAAGTGTTAAACAAACTGCAGCAAGTGTGTTCAAGACTTTTTCCCATCTTATTTCTATTTATTACACATAATCTATGGAAACGTGTGGTTTGATTACTTTGCATGTGTGGATTTGATGGGTTGTTGCCACATCTGGTGAGATTTTCATGTCAACAGTAACTTCTGAAATATATTTCTGTAGAAAATTGGTGACACTGGTGAAATTCGTCCAATACCCGCTCTGTTTAAACCCCATAACCACACTGGGTAGCAACCTCACCACTACATGGCACAGAGATTTCCACAGTCTGCACCTGTGTGGAACAGGAACATGACACAGAAATGTATTACAAAGATCTGGTCTGGTTAAATATTACAGTTTATCTGTCAGGTTCATTTCTTGGATGATTTTGTAAGAAACAAACTGCTTGAATGCGACTAAATGAGTTGGAGGAACGATTTGAAGGTAAATTATTATTACTTGGTGGCTTTTTTGCAGCAACTGTGACACTTAGTAGTAGAACTGACACACAAAACAACAACTACACTAACTATATACTCTGCAACACACCCAGTGAGCTTGATTTGAAAACCTTTTCTGTCTTACTGACATCACTGAGTTCATCCCTGAAGTTGGTCCAAAGATTCAGACGCAGTCTTGGGCAGTTAAAGGTGAGTCTGTCACGGGTCTTTGTGACCCAGCATTTTAACTTGTTGTATTTGATGTTGTGCTTCTGAGTCCTTGGTTGTGCTGTTTTGTGGGAAAACTGCCCTTCACTGCTACCTCTCCCACCTGGAAAACACAGACTCACACATCAGGCTACTTTTGGTTGATTACAGCTTTCAATCCTGTGATCCCACACAAGCTGGCTACACCTGCACCCTCCACCCTCTGTGACTGGCTACACTCGACCTGCACCCTCCACCCTCTGTGACTGGCTACACTCGACCTGCACCCTCCACCCTCTGTGACTGGCTACACTCGGCCTGCACCCTCTGTGACTGGCTACACTTGGCCTGCACCCTCCACCCTCTGTGACTGGCAACACTCGGCCTGCAGCCTCCACCCTCTGTGACTGGCTACACTCGACCTGCACCCTCCACCCTCTGTGACTGGCTACACTCGGCCTGCAGCCTCCACCCTCTGTGACTGGCTACAGGACTTTTTGACTGGCAGACAAACACTGGCGTCCCACAGGGTTGCGTCCTCAGCCCCATCCTCTACACCCTGGTCACCCATGACTGTGTCGCCTCCAACAAAGACAACATCATTTTGAAGTTCACGGATGACACTGCAGTGATCGGTCGCATCACTGGAGAGGACGACGTGGCTTATAGGAGAGAGGAGGCTGGTCTGGTGTCACGGTGTGAGGACAACGACCTCACCCTCAACACTGATGAGACAAAGGAGATGATAGTGGACACGAGGAAGAAGAAGAGGCCTCACCAGCCGCTGTTTACCCGGGAGCGTGAAGTGGAGAGGGTGAGCAGCAGTACCTGGGCGTCCACATCAGTGAGGACCTCACCTGGACACTGAACACCACACAGCTGGTCAAGAAGGCTCAGCAGCTGCTGTATTTCCTGAGGAGGCTGAGGAAATTTGGTATGTTGGCCAAGATCCTCAGCAGGTTCTACAGCTGCACTGTGGAGAGCAGCCTGACCAGCTGCATCACTGCATGGTACGGCAGCACTACTGCTATGGAGCGCAAACGCCTGCAGAAGGATGCAGTCATGCTGGAGAAGGATGAAGGAGTCTGACCTGAGCCAGTGTTTGACATGAACACATCAGCACTGTGATCAGTGAGCCTAACGACAGCCGTTAGCATCATTTCAGTGTTTCAGTCATTTAAAAACACTTCCTGTCACTGTGGTGGTTACAGTGACATCATGCAGTTTGTGCTTTGACCTCCAGAGGGCGACAAATCAGCACAGACAGAGAGCTCCATTCAAACTTTGCTGCCATCAGGAATAATTCTTCAAATATAATCATCAGTGTTTGAGCAGTTATGATATCAGGGACAATCTAGACATGTGTGACAATACTGAACATGTCACATGACACACCTTAAACATCATGTGATCCACTCTCAGTCTGCACTTTCATTCATGACTTCAACAGGTTGAAATGAGCTTTGAACAAACATCAGTTCAGTGTTGAAATATTTAAACGCTGCAGGAAGAAGAATAACAAAGCGATGACAGATGTTTGTGTTTCAAACTGGAAAACCAGCAGAAATAAATCACAGCCTGCCAGAGGTTTGGAAGTTTCTGAGGTGCACCTGAACGCAGCACACAGTGTCCAATGCTCCTGATTGTCCTCTCTTTGGGTGTTTCCTTCCTGCTCAAAGTTTACTTTCACTTCCTGAACTTCGTGCAGTGGAGCTTGTTGTTGGTGTGTGAAGAAACTGTAAGTTTGCTTTGTTTCCTCCTTTAACAGTTTGTCTTTAGGAACTTTACTGTTTGTTCAGCTCATGTTTGATTTCTTCACACAACAAACTGTGTGTGTTTGTATTTCCGGTCTCTCCATTAAAGTCAGTGTGTAATGTTTCCTGGCTAACATCAGCTGTGTGCAGCTTAGTTCAGCACAAACCTGCCGCTCCATAGTTCACGGTAACGGACTCACAGCTGGACCAACGAGGCCGAGTGTGTCCGCCACACGTTCGTGTTTGTGTACTTGTAGTTTGTACTTTGTGAGTTCACTCAGTCCGTAGAGGACGCAGCGTACGTGATGACGTCACAGCCCTTTACCTCCTTTACTGTCACTGTGGCTGTATCCCAATTCAGGGTCTGCAGCCTTAAAGTACGCAGCCTCAACGATCCTCAAGGGCCGCGTACTCAAAGACCGCTAAGGCCGGAAGTGCGAGGCTTGTGAAATGGGGCGGTCTAGCCTCCGTCGCGCTGCCCAGGTTGCCTAGCAACCATGATAGCTGGAAACGTGTGGTTGACGGAAATGAAGGAGAACATATTTTGTTCGTTTGTTTGTTTCTACATGAGCTTTGTGTGATTTAATAAGTATCTGAGGCCGAGACCACAGGACTGTAAAACATGATTGTTGGGCTTCATTTCTGTACTGAACAGTCATTTTAAGATTAGCTAGTAAATAACAAATAGTTAATGTTGTTCATGAGACTAAAGTCAGTGTAAATATGAGATGGCAATATTATAGTTATTATGTTAATTATTATAAGTTATTACAGCAGTGAGTTTGAACTCTCAAATCAAATCACTTCTACTGTCACATCACATGTGCAGGTACAGCACATGTGATGTGAACTCTGTGTCTAATACTGAGCTTCAGTAAAGATTCAAGTTGCAGTTATTTATATTTCCTATCACCTTAAATCTTCACTCAAAGACAAGTATCTCTGACAGTGTATATACAGATGTGTTATATATAAGAGACAAACATTGTTCTTTCAATATGTTGGCATTACTAAATTTGGCTCAATGCTTACATATATGTGTAAAAAGAAAATGTACGAGCTGTGATAACTGTTTCTGATAGAATGAAGAGTAGACTGATATATGAAATATTCCTTTATTGGGTGAGAAAATCAGAGCATGTCATAACTGCTTTAAGTCATACAGAATAGATATCAGAGCCTTAAACAGGCTGACTTCTGCTAAATGGGTCAAACTGGGCAGAAAGTCTACAAACACATAACATCCTTATAGAATATGATGTAACACTATAGATCAACTTACCTCAGAATATATAAAGCATATAAACAATTACAGCAATATGATGCAACAAACACAGCAGTGCTACTAATCCAAAATACTCAAAGCTTCACAGAACTGAAACAAACATTTATTTTTAGCTCCATTCTGCTGCTGATACATACTTTAGGTTTCTGAATATTAAACTTGTTGCTGCCTTTCATAGTGTGTAACTTGAAGGCCCTGAGTACTTTCTCCCACACTGAAAACACTGGGATCATAACATTATTTGAACATTACCTAATAAGACTGATTCAGGACAGACAATTAGTTATGTTAAACTTTCCTAGCAGTCCTTCACAAACAGGGAACAGTCTGTCTATTCTCTCCATCTGTCAGCTGCTGCTGGCTCTTCCTCCTCCTCTTCCTCACACACTGCTGAGTTTGTCCTGGTGGATCATCAGGGTGCAAAGCCTCACAGATGATGTGCAGCAGTGGGTCCCTCAGTCTGTCCTCACTCTGGACACTTGCAGTTGTCACACATGGAAATCAAATGTGTGATAAGCTGCAGGATTCAAACACAAGTGTAACTTATAAATACATGTTCATACTTTTATTCCACAATCAGAGAGAAAGAAACAGAGAGAGAGTGCAGGACAGACAGACAGGTGACAGTCTCAGGTGTACACACTGCTACAAAACAGCACAAGAGAAGGAGGATTTAGTGTTTGTGTTATTACGAGTGCTGAACAAGAAGAGTTCCCAGATGGTGCAGTGGACACATGTGTGACTCCTGTGATTAAAGCATCTTTCTTTCAGCTTAACGAGTGAACCGTCAGCTCGTTCAAACACACGTTAAAGTCCGTTTGGCTCGACACCACCGAACAGAGGCAGCAATATAACATAGCTAACATTAACAGTGCAGTGAATCCTGCTTGTGCCGTCATATTCAGGACTGCAAACCGAGCAGCATCACTGACTTTCAGCTTGTTGTGTTTGTGGATATATGACTGACTTTAATTATCCATAAAATCATCACAGTCTCTGTAAGATTAAGGTCGACTATTGTATTATTATATTTTAAAGGCTTTAAAACCAGGTAAACGCTGAAAGTACAAACATCGCTAATGTCAAATAACTTTGCCGACATGTGGCCAACAGTAATGTTTTAATGTTCTCCATTATTAAACATTTGCACATAAATACGTGACATAATATTCAGTACTTACTTTTAACAGTTTACTCTTCGGCCGCTCCGCTTCTGCCATCTGCGGCAAAATTATCCACACCGACTGCCGCGCTATGAATTGTGGGATATGTTGGGCCACGAAGTCTACACCGCCACAGCCTTAAAATTCAGGGAAATGAAGGACGCATTTGAGGGCCGCATTTCGAGCAGCCTCTGAATTGGGACAGCCTTCGGCGCGCCGCTGTGACGTAATCGGTCTTAAAATGCAGCCTTTAAGGCTGCAGACCCTGAATTGGGATACAGCCTGTGATTAATATTTACACACGACAGGAGACACCTGACAGCATGCTAACGCTAAGCTAACGCTAAGCTAGCCAAGAGCCCAGAGCCCAGAGTGACGTTAAAGCTGAGTAAACACTGACCCCAGACCAGCACCGTGATAAAGTGAGCTGCTGCTGCTGAACTTGAACAGGTAACAAAGTGATGAGCAGTCAGGCTGCAGGTTTCTACCTGTTCATGTTTCCACAGTAGAATCACTTTGAAGTGTCTTTGTGCTGTTTCATCTTTGATTTGTGTTCATAAACACTCAGAGAAACATCACGTGACCTCATCAGGATCTGTGTTGGTGTGTGGGGCTGTACCTCAGCTTTAGATTATGGTGATTATGAGACAGTGTTTCAGCTCATTTTACACAGTAACATCAAAGTAATGTTATGAGGAGTAATGAAGTAACGTACTCCATTACTTTTAATTAAAGTATTCTGTGTAATATGTGTAATAATGACTTTTTTGAGTAATGACCAACACTGATCACAACAAAGAGGAAATGCCTCCAACATGCACAAACATTTGACCCACAACATGCAGTTAATGTGCACAAATGTCTTTGATATGCTGCTCAGTGATGGTGGTGACTGTCAGAGCAGAGCTACTGAGAATCAATAAGTAATATCAATGATGGAATCACTAAACTCTTATCATCCCTGTCAGTATCATACATGTGCTGTATAATGTGATAAATGTAGAGGTGCTGGCTGTTCTCTCACTCTGCTGTTTAGCTGTAAAGGACGCCTCCCTGCCTTTGTCTCATTCATGACCTTTAATAGTCTCTTCTAACATGCAGAGATCTGTATGATCTGTTTCATAGAGTCTAACCAGCCTGTACAGGTAACAACAACAGTCACTGCATCACTGACACACAAACTTCATCTCTGTCAATAACAACATTCATACATGGAATAAAAACACATCAGTGGATCATTGCTGGAGCTGCCTGGACTTCAGTCTTCAGGATCTCAGCCAACAGCATCGACATGCTGCTCCAGATGTTTGTGCTCCAGATGTTTGTGCTCCAAATGTCTGTGCTCCAAATGTCTGTGCTCCAGATGTCTGTGCTCCAGATGTCTGTGCTCCTGGTGTTTGTGCTCCAGATGTCTGTGCTCCAGATGTCTGTGCTCCAGATGTTTGTGCTCCAAATGTCTGTGCTCCAGATGTCTGTGCTCCAAATGTCTGTGCTCCAGATGTCTGTGTTCCTGGTGTTTGTGCTCCAGATGTTTGTGCTCCAGATGTCTGTGCTCCAAATGTCTGTGCTCCAGATGTCTGTGCTCCAGATGTCTGTGCTCCAGATGTCTGTGCTCCTGGTGTTTGTGCTCCAGATGTTTGTGCTCCAGATGTCTGTGCTCCAAATGTCTGTGCTCCAAATGTCTGTGCTCCAGATGTTTGTGCTTCAGATGTCTGTGCTCCAGATGTCTGTGCTCCAGATGTTTGTGCTCCAGATGTCTGTGCTCCAGATGTCTGTGCTCCAAATGTCTGTGTTCCTGGTGTTTGTGCTCCAGATGTTTGTGCTCCAGATGTCTGTGCTCCAAATGTCTGTGCTCCAGATGTCTGTGCTCCAGATGTCTGTGCTCCAGATGTCTGTGCTCCTGGTGTTTGTGCTCCAGATGTTTGTGCTCCAGATGTCTGTGCTCCAAATGTCTGTGCTCCAAATGTCTGTGCTCCAGATGTTTGTGCTTCAGATGTCTGTGCTCCAGATGTCTGTGCTCCAGATGTTTGTGCTCCAGATGTCTGTGCTCCAGATGTCTGTGCTCCAAATGTCTGTGCTCCAGATGTCTGTGCTCCAGATGTTTGTGCTCCAAATGTCTGTGCTCCAGATGTCTGTGTTCCTGGTGTTTGTGCTCCAGATGTTTGTGCTCCAGATGTCTGTGCTCCAAATGTCTGTGCTCCAAATGTCTGTGCTCCAGATGTTTGTGCTTCAGATGTCTGTGCTCCAGATGTCTGTGCTCCAAATGTTTGTGCTCCAGATGTTTGTGCTTCAAATGTCTGTGCTCCAGATGTCTGTGCTCCAGATGTCTGTGCTCCAGATGTCTGTGCTCCAAATGTCTGTGCTCCAGATGTTTGTGCTCCAGATGTTTGTGCTTCAAATGTCTGTGCTCCAGATGTCTGTGCTCCAGATCTCTGTGCTCCAGATCTCTGTGCTCCAGATGTCTGTGCTCCAGATCTCTGTGCTCCAGATGTTTGTGCTCCAGATGTTTGTGCTCCAGATGTTTGTGTTCCAGATGTCTGTGCTCCTGGTGGGAAGGCTCTCAGTTTCATCCTTGAAATAACAGGGTCAATAGTGGGTCAGCGACATGCTTTCTTTCCGTCTCAGGTTTAAATATCTGGGACTCTCCACCGTTTGGTTTTAGAACTGAAGAAGCTTCTCTGATGAAACGTCTTCAAGAAACTTGAAGTCTCTATTTTCTTTCCAAGCTCCTTAGATCACATGACCTGGATGACTGAGAACCTACAGACATATTGACCTGGTTTCTAGGTTACATGACAGGTCAGAGTTCAGCGACTGTAACTCAGTGACTCCTGTTAATGTGAACTGAGTGTTTGTGGTTTACCTCTCAGACTGACTGAAGATGATGATGGAGGAAGAGGAGGACAGAGCAGAGTCTGCAGGGTCCAGCTGTCCGTCTGTGAGGAGTGACCAGTCCAAAGGTCTAAATCCTCCAGACTTCAGTGCTGAACCTGGACCAACGAGGTCAGAGAGCTGAACTCCCTGAGTAACAGAAATAATTCTGCACTGACATTATAATCAGTGTTGATTCTGGTTGATTTTCTGTGTTTGTGAGCTGAGAGGAAATGAAAATGAGTTTGTAACAAAAATCAGTTTTGTCCAGTTTTCCTGTAAAAAGCTGAACTCTAATCTAAGAGGATGTTACTGACAGGAAACAGCTGCATTATCTGCAGTCTGTGTGATCACAGCTGCTTCAATCATGTTTGTGTCTGCAGAGGTCAGAGGTCACAGTCTGCAGGGTCCAGCTGTCCATCCATGAGGAGTGACCGGTCCAAACGTGAACCTCCAGACTTCAGTGGTGAACCTGGACCAACGAGGTCAGAGAGCTGTGATGACTCCTTTACATGTTTGTGTTTCCTGGATAAATCTGACCTGAAACATCCTCAGATTGTTACAAAGATTCATTAAAAAGAAAACAATGAAAGACAAAAGATCCAAATGTTCGACTTGGTCATTTGCTGTTTGAGGACAGTGATGCTCATATCTGTGGGGAAAGTGTGACCTGAGTGGGTTCATGTTTGTCTTTAAAGAGCTGCTCTGATTCTCTTTGTGTCTGATCTGTTAAACAGTCTGAGAGGTCACACAGAGACCCAGCAGCTAAAGCCTGGATCATACTGGCTGCTGTTACTCCATCAGGACAACACTGAACCACAGTGGTGTGGATGTAGTGGATAAATCCCACCATACTGATGCTCAGAGTTAATCACAGGGAACAAACCAGATGTTACCTTCAGATTGTGACCTTTGGAGTGGACGATGCAGATTTCAATAGAGAATAAATGTTGTTGTTTTTCAGCTGTGAAAAAGAATCTAATTTTCTGAACTTAAGAATTTATGATGCTGGAAAAAACATGGAGACAATAACACAACATTTCACTGTATTCATAGAATGAATGTAAAACTGTCAGACATTCATTAAATATGCAAAATGTCCACAGAAGCATCAGAGGGTCAGATGTGAAGCACTCAGTGATTTTGATCAAATGACTCATCAGTTATTGATCTGTACTACACTGATCTACCACGTTAGTAAAGCTGGTGTTCTGGTGGTGGAGGGAGACCTTGGATCATGTTCTGGTTTTGGAGCAGTGATCTGCTGATGGTTCAGTTTAATGAGCTTCTTCAAAATCCTCCCTGACATCACCACTGAAAGGACGTCCATGAAAACAGACTGAAAATTACTGATATGTTCACAATCTGAGAGTTTAAAACTTGACAGACTTGATTCAGATGAAGTTATTTGAGCAGAAACTCCTGGATCTTTATCCTGTGTTGATCTAATCCTTCATGGTTCCTCCACAGAGTGGACCAGCAGAGCTCAGAGGTTCCCAGTGGTCAGTCTGCCCAGCAGCATCAAACACAGCTGGACTCCATATTTATGGTCTGTACATGTACAACAACTACTGTTACATCTGTTCTGTCCACAGTCATCTCCATGCTGCTCTTTGTAGACCAGTGTCAGTGTGTCCAACATGGATCTGATGTTTGGCTCCATGATTTCAGTCTGATTGGCTCATTCATAAATATTCTGTTCCAGCTGCTGGAGGACAACATCATCACTTTTGTGAAGAACGAGCTGAAGAAGATCCAGAAGGTTCTGAGTCCAGATTACCCAGAATGCTTAGAGAGTCAGAGGAGCAGCAGCAGAGAGGCATTTGTGAAGATCACAGTGGACTTCCTGAGGAGAATGAAGCAGGAGGAGCTGGCTGACCGTCTGCAGAGCAGTAAGAGGATTTATCTAAAGATTTAAAGTTTTGGATAAATGAGACATTTACTGATGTCTGAAGAGACGGAGCATGAATGTTTTAAAGATTCATTCTTTTTGGATTTAAGTGTTTGTTTCCACTTTCAAATGATGTTCTACATATTTCTTCTCTTTCAGAACTTCAAGCTGCAGTTTGTCATCGTAACCTTAAATCCACCCTGAAGAAGAAGTTCCAGTGTGTGTTTGAGGGCATCGCTAAAGCAGGAAACCCAACCCTTCTGAATCAGATCTACACAGAGCTCTACATCACAGAGGGAGGGACTGCAGAGGTCAATGATGAACATGAGGTCAGACAGATTGAAACAGCATCCAGGAAACCAGACAGATCAGAAACAACCATCAGACAAGAAGACATCTTTAAAGCCTCACCTGGAAGAGACGAACCAATCAGAACAGTGCTGACAAAGGGAGTGGCTGGCATTGGGAAAACAGTCTTAACACAGAAATACAGCCTGGACTGGGCTGAAGACAAAGCCAACCAGGACATCCAGTTCATATTTCCATTCACTTTCAGAGAGCTGAATGTGCTGAAAGAGGAAAAGTTCAGCTTGGTGGGACTTGTTCATCACTTCTTTACTGAAACCAAAGAAGCAGGAATCTGCAGCTTTGAAGACTTCCAGGTTGTGTTCATCTTTGATGGTCTGGATGAGTGTCGACTTCCTCTGGACTTCCACAAAACTACAATCCTGACTGACCCTAGAAAGTCCACCTCAGTGGATGTGCTGCTGATAAACCTCATCAGGGGGAAACTGCTTCCCTCTGCTCGCCTCTGGATAACCACACGACCTGCAGCAGCCAATCAGATCCCTCCTGTCTGTGTTGGCATGGTGACAGAGGTCAGAGGGTTCACTGACCCACAGAAGGAGGAGTACTTCAGGAAGAGATTCAGAGATGAGGAGCAGGCCAGCAGGATCATCTCCCACATCAAGACATCACGAAGCCTCCACATCATGTGCCACATCCCAGTCTTCTGCTGGATCACTGCTACAGTTCTGGAGGATGTGCTGGAAACCAGAGAGGGAGGACAGCTGCCCAAGACCCTGACTGAGATGTACATCCACTTCCTGGTGGTTCAGGCCAAAGTGAAGAAGGTCAAGTATGATGGAGGAGCTGAGACAGATCCACACTGGAACAAAAAGAGCAGGAAGATGATTGCGTCTCTGGGAAAACTGGCTTTTGATCAGCTGCAGAAAGGAAACCTGATCTTCTATGAATCAGACCTGACAGAGTGTGGCATCGATATCAGAGCAGCCTCAGTGTACTCAGGAGTGTTCACACAGATCTTTAAAGAGGAGAGAGGACTGTACCAGGACAAGGTGTTCTGCTTCATCCATCTGAGTGTTCAGGAGTTTCTGGCTGCTCTTCATGTCCATCTGACCTTCATTAACTCTGGACTCAATCTGATGGAACAACAACAAACAAGCTCTACATGGTCTAAATTATTTAACAAACTAAAACTTCAATCTCTCCACCAGAGTGCTGTGAACAAGGCCTTACAGAGTCCAAATGGACACCTGGACTTGTTCCTCCGCTTCCTCCTGGGTCTTTCACTGCAGACCAATCAGACTCTCCTACGAGGTCTGCTGACACAGACAGGAAGTAGCTCACAGACCAATCAGGAAACAGTCCAGTTCATCAAGAAGAAGCTCAGTGAGAATCTGTCTGCAGAGAAAAGCATCAATCTGTTCCACTGTCTGAATGAACTGAATGATCGTTCTCTACTGGAGGAGATCCAACAGTCCCTGAGATCAGGACGTCTCTCCACAGATAAACTGTCTCCTGCTCAGTGGGCAGCTCTGGTCTTCATCTTACTGTCATCAGAAAAAGATCTGGATGTGTTTGACCTGCAGAAATACTTTGCTTCAGAGGAGGCTCTTCTGAGGCTGCTGCCAGTGGTCAAAGCCTCCAACAAAGCTCTGTGAGTACATTTGTACTCATGTCTTTACTTTAACATCCAACTGTGTCAGTAATTTATTTCACCAGGCTTTCTTTGTATGAATTTGTATCCTAAAGTTTTGGGATTTCTCCAATACAACTGTAACCTCTTTGATGGCTCCAGAACTCGGTGCACTCGAGACGCTGAATCCACCATAAACTCTGACATCACTGCTGCTGTTATGTTATCAGTCTTTGTTTAAACACTTAGGCTGCATGTGCCTGATGTTGTGATACTTTATATTCACATGCATGCTCCTAGATACATTTCTACTGCAGGTCTATTTTTAGTCACAAATGTTGGTGAAACACTTGCTTTTACATGCATGGTGGGTCCTGCATTAAAGCATTTGAATTACTCAGTGAATGATGGCAGCCAGAGAAACATCCTTAGTTCCACTTTAATCTCTGCTTCGGTCCTCCACAGTGTGTTTGTTGTTTCTTTGTTGTTGTTGGCCTGCTCTCTCCTCTCACTCCAGTCTGGTTGCAGCAGATGTTTGTCCCTCCCTGAACCTGCAGACTTGGGTGCAGCACCTCAGTTCATCTTCAGTCTGAAACCAGCTGCTTTATCCCCTCAAGCACACCTTCCCTGGTCATCTCTGCTGTGGTTGCTATAAAATTTAATCTTGATTAAAAAAAAAAGAACAAACTAAAGTCAGACTTGATGCCATTTATTGGCAGCATGGTGCCTGTTTGATGATAAACTGCAGCACAGTCTAAAGCAAACCTTCTGACTTTATTGACTTTATGCATGTATATGTTCTTCCTGTTCACCTTGGACACACAACAGCTCTGTTTGTTGTGATTGGATCTAGAACAATTCAGATCAGCCAACATATCCTAATCTAGATGATTTTTAAGGTGGTATCTGGGAGGAAAAGTTAAAAATCAGCTTGGATGGCCTGTACTGTATGATGGCCTTGGTTGCACCACATTGACAGCCATGCAGGGTGGTTCACTCCTTGGGCAAGAAGACCGAGGAGTGAGCCACCCTTGGTCAAAGCTTGGTCATTCAAGCTCACTGTTGTCCCCTTGTTGGCTGATGATAAGTATTTTTTTTTACCTGACTTATAGTCATCATTGTCCTCAAATGAACTCACACACTGCTGACTGCTGTAGCTTACCTGGCTGAGCAGGTGACCCATGTACTGAAGGTTAGAGTCCTGACTCCAGGGCCTGGTTTGAGTCTGCCCAAGACCATTTCCTGTGTGTTATTCTCCTCACTTCCTGTCTTCTCTGTCCTATACAGTGAAGACAAAAGGCCTCAAGTTGTGAAAACTCTTCCCCTTCATCATCTTCCATCTCTCTCATCTAAAATCACCAGTATTCTCTGAGTAGAGAATCTTTTCACAATCTTGACTGATAAGGATCCAAGTGGGTAAAGTTAGTTATTTGTTGTGTTCCTATTTGCAGCTGGGACAGATTGTGAAAAACTCGGCTGCCAAAATTACATCCAGTTAGAAGAAAAACATTGAGTGAAGTGTTTGTTTCATCATCCTTCACAGCTCATCCACCAGGTGTCACAAACTGCAGCAGAGCAGTACAAAGCATGTCATACTGGAACTGCAACAACCAGAGTTTTACCTACCTTTGGTGTTTCTTGACAGCATGAGCGTAATATTTACTGAACAGAGTCGTCTTCTGTAATCTTTTCAGATTCAGAACACTGTATTTATTTTCAAGGGGCAATTAGGATCCTGACCTTGCCAACCGTACATACAATACACAAACATCACATTGGGGAGACAGGTCAGGCCAGGTAGCTGGTTGGTCAGCCGCTAGAGCAGCGACACAGAACTGAACAGCAGAAAATGCACAACATCAGGAAAGATGAGGAGAAAAAAGAACTCCGCCCAGACTGAGCTCCAACAGGGAGATCAGTTTGAGAACAGAAAAAAATGACCTTAGCACAGAGCACATGAAAACTCTTAATACGCCATAGAAACACATGACAAGCAACAGGGATGAGTAACAGGTGAGAGACAGCCGGTGTAGACGGCGCATCCGGGCCTGCAGCATTTGCGCTGGTCCCCTCGACCCACCGTCTGCAGCGGGAGGGGATAAGCATGCTTAGGGTGGGAAGGAACAGTCTAAACACCGTCTGTTATCAGGGTGAGATTTGTTATGTTCAGCTCCAGCCTTGAGACCACAGCTGGCGCCGGTACGTTAGCCGCATGAAATGATGGTGGTTTTCTTTGGTGCCAACAACTGCATGTCACAGCTGATCTAACAGTCCGTCACTCGTCTCTCAATCTCCCGTTGGAGAGCCACGAGCTTCTCCGAGAGGTTAGCAGTTTAGCGCTCAAAGAGCAAAGTCTGAGAACTCACGACCGCCATGAGCTTCTTCAAGATCTTATCCGTGCTGCGTTCAATGAGCCCATTTTGAGAAGTCACGACCCGTCCCATTGTTTCAGTCACAGCGGGCAGCCTGGTGGGGTTTTGAACAGCTGATTCAGCTTTCTTTAATCTTCAATAAGCCAGGGCCAAGCCAGCTCAGATCAACAAGAACCCTTTGCTGCTGTGAATGTCCGTGCTGCTATATTTCAGTATCAGGCTCTAAATGTACAAATGGATCTGAGAAGATCTCCAATCATGTTTCTACTAGATTTACAGTTTGTTTTCATGTCTTCTGACTCAGAAGGTGGAGCAGGTGGAGCTTACAAGGAGTAAGTGCTGATATAGAAGAAGAGTTGTGTTTTAATGAAGCTATTTAGTTAACCAATAATTGTATTGCATGCTGGCATTAAAAAATGTTTCATTTGACTGATTTAATTAATTTTTGTTTGTTTTCTTCCAGACTGAGTGGCTGTAACCTCTCAGAGAGAAGCTGTGATGCTCTGTCCTCAGTCCTCAGCTCCCAGTCCTCTAGTCTGAAAGAGCTGGACCTGAGTAACAATGACCTGCAGGATTCAGGAGTGAAGCTTCTGTCTGCTGCACTGCAGAGTCCATGTTGTACACTGGAAACTCTCAGGTCAGGATCCAAACATATCATTAAATGATATTATTGTATAAACAACCAAGCTTTATAGAATTGGCAGGTGAACTTTTCTTTATCTTTAGATTGCTTAGGAGATTCTTAATTACTGTCTGAAGATTCTTTACAGTCACATATTTTGTTTTAATGGTAAAACAGAATTATTGTTCAGTTCAATGAGCAGGTAGCTGTGAGATTCATAATAATGAGGTGTATTTGTATTAAAGATGACTAAACTTGAACAGTAGCTGTGTGAGTTACTTTGTTTACTCATGTGTGCTGATGTTGTGAGTAATTTAAAGCTGAAGTAAACTTGTAATGAGTTTAATAGAGTTTCTGAAGTAAGTGTACTTGGAGATATTTATGTGTTTACTAAAGTCCAGCAGCAGGAGGCTGTGTGCAGCATAGAGGAACCCAGACCTCAGCTTTGTCTCCTGGTTTCTGTTGCTGCTGTTACAGTTTCCCCTCATCGTTCCCTCCAACAGTCTCCTCACTGTAACAAATCAAAGTGTTACTGTATAGATTCACGTCTGAATGTTGCCATGTGCTATTAAAACTAAAAGCGATGTTTCATACACCCACGTGGTTCAGTCACACAGTAACTGCTGGTAAATAATGTTTGTGTTGAGCACATCGTACAGGTCAGCTGCTCCACACAGATCTCAGGTTTACCTGCTGGAACAGTTTGTGATCATGAAGGATAAACTTCCTCTTTGTTTCATACAGATGTGACATGAACAATAACACGTTCATGAAATCCTTTTAGGAACACAAACACTATTGTAGCTGGAGAATATATTTGAATGTAGGATAATGTAGGGGATCATCAACAACAGTAATAACTAACCACCACCTCACCATTTGGGTTGGTAGCTGCATGTTGATTGATGAAGTCATTTTCTTCTTCCTCCGTTTCTACCTTATTACCACCAGATTAAAAGCTGCACAGAGACAGGCACTGGACATGTTTAGCCTAGCTTAGCACAAGGACTGGACATGGGGGAAACGGCTCTCATCACTGGATCGAAACATGAAAACAAATCTGAAGTAAAGTTTTGTTGAAGTGAACTGTGGTGGTGCCCAATGTTCCCTCTAAGCTGCGCGCGTGCGCAATTGTGCACTGCTGGCACGTCTCTGCGCACAGAAAATCTGTTCTGCACCAAAAAAAGAAAAATCAAATCTCAATTGAAATTAAAATTAAAACTTTAACAATTCTGTTCTGCAGTGTTAGTCAGTGACTGGCTGCGTTCTGATCCCAGAACGGCATCGTACGATGCCACCTTATCCCATAGTCCAGCCAACGATGCGATTCACATTCGTATATACGCAGCTAATCAACGTGGTTGACAGGCTATGACAGCGTCCTTATGTGCCGACACCGGTGTTTTAGCAAAGCGGCTGATGTGGAGTGAAGCCACGTTAATGACAACGTGTCCAACCATTGGAGATGTGAGCAGGACAGACGCAACAACTGACGGACAAAGTGTGGACTTTATACCAGTTTTTAAATTGTGTTGATCGGCCGTAAAACCAGAGTTATGATAAAATATCTGCAATGTTTGGTTTTCTTCCTGAATGCTATCGTTGTTTATAACAACGATAGTATTCAGTATTTATTGCAACAAACTTTGTTGTTTGCAAAACTCAGTAACTTTTTTGACGAAGTAACTATATAATTAATTGCCCAACATTGGTCATTATTTACTGTATTTTGCAGACAGAGTTACAGACTCTCTCCCAGACCACAGACTCAGAATACAAGTCAGAGCTTTATAAAAATAGAAGAAATAAAGTTGTGTTTTCAAAATTGGAGTTCAAGTTATTTTTCCTTCCAATAGTGTTAACATACTACACAGGTCATGAACAAGATTGTTTTTAATTTTCATTGTAAGTGGGTTAATGCAGTTAATTAAAAGTAGTCTAACATAAATGCTGTAATTTGATTACTTTAATAAACATGTAACTTGGATGGATTAGATGCTGGCGTGACCACAGTGCACACGTCTGCTGTCGCTCACAGTGGTCCAAGGGACGCTCAGGGAGTTTGTGTGTTCAGACACATGAAACATTAGAGGGAACATTGGCGGTGACTGGCAGGGAAAAGGGGAATGATAAGACTCACTGTAAATATAATTATGTATGTATTGAAAAAGGAACAACTAAAATGTTCCAGCTGAAAAAATGAAATCAGTTTCAGTTTATGAGCTCTGTTTGTTTTCTTTACAGTTCCAACCTTTTATATTGAAATGAGCTGCTCATCCCTGTTTAGATGACCTGCATAAAACAACACAGAGCACATTGGGCTGAATATGGAAGCATCACAGTACAGCTTCACTAAAGTCTCTGATATGAGATGAGAAATGAAGCAGCCAGAGCTTTTTCATGAGTGGAAATCCACTGTGACTGTGAGCTGCTGCTACAGCCTCCAGATTAGCCAGCAGCTCATCCTGCTCAACATTTTCTCACCAACTTTAATGGAAGTGTGATGTTTTCAGCTGGAGTGATGGTCAGGGTGGCCTCCTCTCTCTCTTCTTCTCCTCTTCCTCTTTCATTTGTAAAGCCACTTCTGCTGCTTTCATTCATTTGGAAGTCCTGTAGCTGAGTTTGGGAGAGACTAACAGCCTCGGCAGCAGAGGGGAGAAAGGCTGTAACACCACCACTTTACTCTCTTCTACCTGTCACATCATTTTATCAGGAAACAAATATGTTTTTACTATGTTTGTCTTGAAGATGTAAGAAGATCACATGGTGCTTTTTATTATTGTGTTGGTTTGTTTCCTGTCTCTTGGATGGAGCCCAGCTGTGCGTGGCCCCTGGGCCTGTGGTCAGAGTGTGTGCTGGATAATCCGCCCAGGATGAGGCCAAACTGACATGGGATGAAATGTCTGTCACATAATTGAGCTTAGTGTAGTTTCATTTCTGCACAATTTAAAAACAACCAAAACTTTGTTCTGTCTTTTCTATGTTATACTGTAGACTTTCTTTGATACTGTGTCCAAAAGGAGCAGCTTTTACTTTGAAGGGGAGCCGTCTCTGTTTCCTCTTCAGGTTGGATGATGGAAGCAAATGAGTGTGTGATGTTCTTTCAGTGTTGCACTTTGTAGACGCTCCTGAGCACTGGTCTCACAGCCAGCTGCACATAGAGACCAGTGTTGTTAGTCCAGGTCAGAAGATGACTTGTTGGAATGAAAATGAGCTTGTAGTTTGTCTGCTTTAATCATGTGACTGGAAAAAGGTGTTGGACTTCAAATATGTCCGTTTCTTTCACACTTCACCTTTAAAGTGAAGCCTTGTGGTTCCTGGAAGGAAAAACACGACTTTTTCAAGTCTTTGTCCTGTTTTTTATGATAAATGTACGACTTTAATGTGAAACATTCAGAGTTTTTCTCTTGTTGTGTTTGTTTGAAGCTGCTTCCTGTTGGCTTCAGCTGTTTGGAGTTTCCATTTTCTAAACTTCTACATTCTGAACCTTCTTCAGCTCTGAACAGATGATGAAACACTGAATGATTTCAAGCACTTTGTCTAATAAACTTACATCTTTCATTCTTTATACAGATTGATGAGCTGTGGTTTGTCAGAGATCAGCTGTGATTATCTGGCAGCAGCACTGAAGTCCAACCCCTCGTATCCCAGAGTGCTGGACCTGAGTGGAACCTACAACAACCTGCAGGATTCAGGAGTGAAGCAGCTGTGTGATCTTCTGGAGAGTCCACGATGTCGATTTGAAACTCTGAGGTCAGTCACATGTTTTAGTTGTGCTGAGATGAATATGATGTGAAAGTTGTGCTGACACTGTGGATCAGTAGGCCCACAGACCTCTATACAGGAAGTCTGGTTCAGCTCTGTGTAGAACTTCTGATCTCTGATCCTCTGAGTCTGACTCAGTAGATAATGCAGAGTTCTGAGCTGATGTGGGTGAGAGGACTCAGGCAGCCTGACAGAGTTGATGTCCAGGTCTTCCCTGCTTGTCCTAATACACATAAACATGAGTATCCTTGCAGGTCAGATCTCATCAGTCACACCTGTTAGTGCAGCTCTCCTCTAGATTGTAGTGCTTGTTAAACTAGGATGATTTTAGGAGCCTGGACCGCAGATCCAAGGGAAGTTATGACTTGGAAAGACTAAACCAACCTATTAGAGGTGTTTGCACTAACATAGATAAATACTCAGATTTACACCTTTAGTGTCTCACAAAGGGTTAAAAAGTGAATGTGCACAGAGAGGTTGGTGGTGAGACGGGCACTTCCAGCACTGTAGATGTGTTCTAGCTCAGTGTTCATGGAAATAATCCGGAGAGCAGGATTCCTTGATGAATGTCACATCTTCTTAAAGTTATAATCCACAGGGAAAACTGTGAAACTGTCCATCTGATATCTACTCAGCCAATCAGGTGTTTGATCTCCAGCCCCACCTTATTATCAGTTTCTCTCTTTCACATCTGAATTATCTTCACTTCACATTTCAGTCAGTTCAGATTTCATTAGCACGTTCACTTTAGCATAATCCATTTTAATCCAAACACCTTTCTCTTTAAACTCTGTCAGTCACAGTATATCCAGTACAATCCTCTTCTTCACTGAGTCACACATTCAGAGATCAGAGTGTCCTGTGTGCTCTCATTCACTCACACTCACTCTCATATGGCTGAAGTCTGTTTGTACACAGGCTAATCTGGGACTCTCCACCATTTGACCCTAGAAATAAAGAAGCTTCTTGGATGAGAGATGAAACGTGAAACGTCTTCAAGAAACTTAAAGAAGTCCAGATGCTTTTTTTCTAAGCTCTTTAGATGATGAGAACCTTCACAGACACCTCATCAGTGGGACTCTCAGAGCTACCAGCCCTTTGCTACAATCACAAAGCTCTTCATTGAAATCAATGATATCAAAGCTGGAATCCAATGAGTCCAAGTCTTCTGCTGATTCAGCATCACATTCATCTTTGCTCCTTGTTCTGCATCCCCACCATGGACTTCATTCCTTTCCAAGCCAGCCTTGAGTGTCCTTTATTCAGCTCATCCTCTGCTTTACTTTTACACCTGATTTTAGCAGCTTTATCTCTCTTTCAACAAGTTTCTGTGCCTCAATCTTTTTCTTCTCTCCCTCATAACAAGACAGCTTCTTCTGCCTGAGAACATGTTGGAGTGATTTACTAATCCAGGGCTGCTTATTGGGGAAAATACTTCCTGTTTTCAAAGTAATCCCCATTTTAGTAGAAATAGATGATCTAAGTGAGAACATGAGCCTTTAAAAAGGCTCTTCTGAGGCTGCTGCCAGTGGTCAAAGCCTCCAACAAAGCTCTGTAAGTAAATCTGTGATCATAGCTTTAGTTTTTAAATGTTTATCCTAGTTAACACAGATCAGGTGGGAACAACTCAAATCAAATATCAAAAATATTAAGTGATCATTGGTACTCAGTTTGTTCAATACTGAATACATTGGAGCACAAATTGTCCACATTTCTGAAATATTTCTGTGTGTAACTGTTACCAATTTAGACCTGGCTGTGGTTGTTATCTAAGTGATAATCATCAATTCTACTAAAACAAATACAAAATAAAGAAATTTGACACATTGTGTTGATATCAAAAGCACACTGAACAGTTCAGTGTTGTTTTACTGCTGTTCTCTCTTCTTCTCCTCTGATTCTCTCCACATGTTGCTCTGCATCAGTGCTCAGTTTCCTGACACAAACAAGATTAAATATTGCTAAATATAATAGTATCTCATTACACTTCAACATAAGTGTTTTATTTTTGTAATTGTTTATCTGTTATTTTTCAGACTGAGTCACTGTGACCTGTCAGAGAGAAGCTGTGAAGCTCTGGCCTCAGCTCTCAGCTCTCAGACCTCTAATCTGAGACAGCTGGACCTGAGTAACATCAACCTGAAGGATTCAGGCGTGAAGCTTCTGTCTGAAGGACTGAAGAGTCCACACTGTACACTGGAAACTCTCAGGTGAGATCAAGCATTGTTCTTTCATCAACTGACAGAATTATCAGATTAATAATAAAGCAGCCCTCTAATAAGAGGAGAAGTGGAGGTGTTTTGAAGGGCAACATACTCTTATGTTAACAAGACAGGAAGTAGTTCCTGGGAACTGCTTCCTTTGTTATTGTCTAAGTAGAAACATGATGGTAGTGATGAGTTTGCAGAGGTGAATCCACAGCACACAACACAACAATGCTGCTGCGTGCTGAAAGCAGACTTCTCACAGATTCTGAGACTGCAGGTTTCATCACTGTCCAACCAAAATTCACTGAACCAGCAGTAAATGAACGTCCAAAACTACGCTTCATGTTTAAAAAACAGATGATCAGGGGGATTTGTGTTTACATCTTTGTTGTGTAATGTGTTCACCTGCTGTTTCAGCTGTTTGCTGGTTGTTGAGATGGTTTTGTGAACTTTCAGCTGAGATTCTGACATTTCTGTAGATACCACACATGTCTAATTACTTTGTATAGCATGAATGGCCATAACGAGGTTTTTAACAGTAAGACAAGTTGTAAAACGTAAGAAAATATAGTTAAAAGTCCAAAACCTTCTACGTCTGGTGGCTTGTGGTAAGGAGCAGATCAAACGAGTAAAGAATTAGGTTATAATTATAAATGGCTTCAACAGCACATTCAGGTCTGTGAGACTCATTCAGACACTGAGCCGTGGCTCTGTGCTACATGCACATATTTCTGCATCTCTGCCATTCAGACACACTTTATATATAGTTTATTTTATGTAGTATTCAATGCTGAACTGTACATTTAGTCTTTTTAAAGGCAGCAATTTGTATTCAGTGTTTTCATAAAAGCCTTATTTTTATCCATTTACTGCTATTAGGAAGAACACGTGAGGTTTAAGACCTGGACCAGTTTGAAACCTTTTGTCCTCCACAATGAAAATGGGTGGAAATAAAAATGGGTCTCACTTTAGCCAGCTCCTAATTTTATCAGTCCTACTCTCAGCGTCTCCTGTATATCTCCTATATAAATGTTGCACTCAGCTTTGTGGTCTCCAGTATCACTGAAATGCAGCCAGATGCTGCTCGTTTTGCCTTTTCACTCTTTCCTGACACGCTTGCATTTCAGTACAGCTCCCATTTCTCTGTGTACCTGGTCTCTACCACTACCCTGCTGTCTATGGGACATGTCTTCTTTCACATAATGGTATGATCCCAGTCTGTCTCTTAAAGTGTTTGGCCACATGGTTTGCTCATCAGAATAAAACCTCAGCCGTGCTCACATTGATTATCAGCAAGCCTGAAAATTCATCAATATTTGACACATGAAATTATCTCAAGGGCTGGATTTGGCCCACGGGCCATATGTTTGACACCCCTGGTTTACACAGTTTGGTATTCAATGTACGAGTTAGCTCTCAGCTAACTAGCAGACAAGCTAACTGCTGGGACTGCGTCTTTCTAACCAGAGCGTCAGACACTCAGACTGGTTTTCTTTGTGGATGATGATGTGTTCTCACACTGATCCTTCATGCTGATGCTGCCATCCACCCACTGCTCCTGGATTCCTCATCATCATCTCCATCAGCCCTCACAATACTCCACCTTCATCAGCTTCATGCTCAGCAGCCTGGATGGACAGTAATTCTTTCCATGGGTTATGGTGGGACATTGAGAGCTGAAGTCAAACAGCAGTGAGAAATGAAAGACTGTTTCTATTTAGTCTTGTGATGTGCAGCTTTGTTCAGAGCATTAAGGCCCAGCAAAGATTACTGAGGTCACAGAGTCACTGATGAAACCTGTGTGCTTATAGAAACTGAAACCAGATGAACCAGAATAGAAGGACATTAAAATGAAGTGTCAGCTGCACAAAGGCAAAGCTGTTCAGTTGTTGGTGTGAGTTATTTAAATGGAGGATGGAGTCAGACTTTAAGCTGCTGGACTCAGTCACTATATCCTGTTCTCCTCATAGAACCTGGATACACAGACTCACCTGTGACACAGGGACACACAGTGTGGGCTACACACACATTAGAAAGTGGATCAGTCACACTTGTGCAATCATTTGTTGTGCTGGGAAACCATGAACACTTTGAATCACCATTAATGGCTTTGTTACAGCAACATTCAATCATGAGTTCAAAGTAGTGTATTGTGTCCTTATGTTAATAGTACTGCAGTATGAGAAGTGCAACATTCAGTGTGCAGAAACAAATCAGGTGCTTTCTAACAGCAGTGTTCCCTTTAACACAGCAGCAGTTCAAATATTTCTGTCAGTCTGAGCTGAAACATGAATCTAATCAAATATCAAATCAAAGTTCTTTGCCTCTGCCAGGACGTCAACATCTGATCTAGTTTTTTACAAAGTTCCCCTCAGAGTCCAGAGACACCAACATACCTTTGACCAACAGCAAGTGAACATTTATAAATGTGTGTTTTCAGAACAGGAACCAGCAGAACTATTGTTCTGTTATCAGGCAACAACACAAACGCTCATCAGCTCATTTACTGTGCAGGACTTTGAGTGTGTGAAGTGTGTGTTTGTGCTGGATTTCCTTTGGAGAATCTCAGTCAGAAACAAGACAAAGAAAAACTCTTTCAATAGTCCAGGTTGAGTTGACAACATGAACTGCATTTATCTTCCTCTGACTTGACATGTTCTTCCTCCTCTGCACCGAGCCAGCTGCTAAGACACAAGCTCACTGACATTTTCTGATGATAAAGAAACTCTCTTCTTCTGTACAATATGAGCAGCAACAGAGAACAAGCTCTCACAGGTACAGATGTTGCAGCTGTGGCCAAGTACATGTGCTGCATGTTTGGAGCAGCACTCTAATGGACAGGCCTCTGTACTGATGGTGGGCTCTGCTCTGTATCCACCACACTGTTCTCAGCTGAGTCTTCCTCCTGTTCACACTCTGATGAACCAATAGGGCAACTTTTTCTCTGGTGGCTCGGATGTTGTTGCTTCCACAGGTTTCCCTCCAACAACCCTCTGTTCCTTCAGTAAGTTCAGTAAGATCTGGGTAAACACTTGAGCTCCTTGAATCTGGCTCCAGTGCAGCAGCAGCTTTCACATATACAATGTTGGCATTTTGCTTGCGTGTCTCCAGGTCTGTTCTGAATGTAGACTTGAATTTGACCACGTAGGCGGGGTCATCATCTGAGCTCTCCATCACCTGAGAGAGACGACAAATCACAGAATCACAGAGCATGAAACCAACTTTTCTCCTCCCAGAAGTTCAGTCACAGACCTGCAACAGAAACAAGAATCAAAGATTCAAATGACGCAGAGCCTTCATGTCCTTATATACACAAACATGTCCTCTACATATTCATGCTGTATTTACACACACATACAGAGGCTGTTTGTCTCTCACACACAGACAGGACACTGAGAAATACATCATGTTAAATATACCTGCAGGCTTCCAGCTGTGCACGTTGTCCCTGTTAGCTGTGGTTACCATGGCAACCTTGGTGTTGTGCGCGATGCAGGGACGCGTTCAAAGGCAGACGTCTGGCAGCAGCATCATATTTGATGCACTCTCTGTACTGAGTGTGCTGACTTTATTTCAAATGTCCCACTGCTGTGCAACATGAATCACATGTTAGCACGTTTCTGTAACTCCCAGGTAACCATGGTTACCCAGCCACGTCCAGTAGTCTCCAGAGAGACCAACAGCAGGTTCACGTTGTAACGCCGTGGCTTTCGTAGCCTCTCCTTTTTCTACAGCTCATGTGTTCTTCTTGTGATGCTGCGTCTTGAGGCTCATACATGCCGTCATTTGTTGATCCTAAGAACGTTCCTCAGACCGACTTCTTCAACAACACAAACCTGCAGTTTGTAGCTACTCACTTCACTGTGGCGTTTGTTAGCTTGTCTTTCTTTGGTTTATTTAGACTCCTCCCACCAGCTGATCCTGCGTAGTCTGCCCAAGCCTCCCACCTCTGTTTGTTTGGGTTTGTTTGCTGCCATCAACAGCGTGTAATGCATTTAAGTGATACTTCAGACATGAAGTACTCCGACGATAAAAACTCATCTTTGCTTCCAGATAACTTTAGTTGTATCAACACTGCCTCCTGGAACAGTTTAAAATGAACATGTCAAAGATCTGTACCTGTCTCCATGTTTCTGACCCCGCCCCTTTCTTTCTGTCCTGGGTCATGTGAGCGCTGCAGTAGTATTAGGCCCACCCTCAATGCTCTCATTGGCTGAGACACATAATGACGCCCATTTCAAGCCAGCACTGGTCAACATCCCTCCTGTGACCCATGGCTTTATATTCAGAGCCAGTGAGCACTTTCACAATAATCATGATTTTAAAAACTGTGATTAAAATTATTGCTGATGTTAATCAATTAACGAGTTAACGAGACAATAACAGGTTAAGTTGCCCTAATAATTAGACTTTGATGACAAACTGATGTGATCTCCATGTTTCCTTTGTTGGACTGTGGGCGAGTGTCAGAACTGAATGTACTGAGTAACATGTAGAGTTTAAACATGTGTCAGTTCCAGTTTTAGAGCTCTAAAGTGCAGCTATCATGTTAGGAATATGTGAGGAATAGACAGAAACACTGAGGTCACATCTTTATTTTACCACTCGCTGCATTCTTGATGTTCATGAATTCAGCAGGTTCATGATTGTCTGCAGCATTAATCTCATATTTCCATCTAAAGTGTTGAATTTGACTGTTGGATGTTCTTTATGATCTCTGGCACCAGTTCATCTGTAGGCTGAGCTCAGTCCATCCATTTAGTGAAATGATGTTTAAAGGTCTCCTTGTTCTGTGAGCGTGCACAGATCCTGAAGCAGAAAGCCTGGGTTAACAGAGAAATGATCATCACTGTGATGATGCTCATCATCTCTGACTGGGATTTGAGGTTTTGTCAAAGCAGCAAAGAAAGCCTGGCTATGTTGGACTGGGTGTGGAAGCAGCTCCCAGTTTGAGTTCAGGAGACAGACACCCTCTCTACTTTGAAGATCAGCTTCAAACTTTCCTTTTTGATAAAGCTTATAGTTCGAGCTGGATCAGGTGACCCTGAACCATCCCTTAGTTATGCTGCCATAGAGATGGATAACAGACGGATTGTTGTTTTGTGTGTCTGCAGCCTGTCAGGCTGTCTGATCACAGAGGAAGGCTGTACTTCTCTGGCCTCAGCTCTGAGCTCCAACCCCTCCCATCTGAGAGAGCTGGACCTGAGCTACAATCATCCAGGAGACTCAGGAATGAAGCTGCTGTCGGCTGGACTGAAGGAACCAGGCTGGAGGCTGGACACTCTCAGGTATGAAGAATGTCTGATAGAGGAGGAAGAGCTGGAAACATTTCCTGTGTCCTTCCCTCACTTCCTGTTTGTTTCCTGCAGATGAGACATGAACAATCACACATGCAGGAATATTTTCAGGGACAGACACACTAGTCTAGCTGGATAGTACGTGGATATTTATGTAGGGAGTCTCCAAGGAGTCTGTTTGCAGGAACATTAATGATCACTGATAAGTCATGTTGAGAGTTTCATTAATAGTAGACCTACAGTTAGGTCCATAGATATTTGGACAGAGACAACATTTTGTAACTTTAGATACACTTTATTAGGTCACAGGTGTACTATACCTGAGATAGTGGCCACTGTGTACCTAATAAAGTGTCAGCCATGTGTATGTTTCCCATGCTGTATGTCCACAGTCACAGTGACAGTCAGTGACACTGACAGAAGGATGAAACAAGGCTGTGAATCATTTCAGTCTGTGTGTGAGACAAAGAGCCAGACAGGAGCAGCTAACATTTGGAAATGGAAGCTTAAATACTGGAAACTCTACATTCACGGCTGAATTCACAATAGATTTGTTCTTAAGTGCACATTTAGCAGCTAATGCTAATACTGTTTTCCCTTGCTTTCTACAACTTGAGCAGCTATTGCTAAGTAGGCCACTTTGCTCTGCTAAGGATTTGTGTGACCATGATGGAAACTCTGATAAGCTAATGCTGCTAAGCTAATGCTGTTTATGGGCCCTGTTAGAATCAATATTTCATTCTCATTCTGTTGTTTGAGAACAATATTAACGTTTCACATCATTATAACACAAGAGAAAAGGGTATTAGCGTTAGCTACTAATGCTTATTCGCCTCAAATTAGCTTTAGCTGCTGATGGGAGCCTACTTAGCATAAACCCTTCACATCGTTATAATGCAAGGGAAAAGAGTCACTCATGGCAGCCTATTTAGCATTAATGTCACATCATTATAACACAAGAGAAAAGGGTATTAGCATGAGCTACTAGTGCTTATTCACCTCAAATTACCTTTAGCTGCTAATGGCAGCCTACTTAGCATTAACTCCTCACTATTAATGCTAATTTGCATTAGCTGCTCATATTGTTATAAGGAAAGAGAAAACGGTATTAGCATTAGCTGCTAATAATTATTCACCCCTAATTAGAATAAGCCGCTAAAAGCAGTATTAGTATTAGCTACTATCATTTTTAATAAGTAAAACAGTGTTAGCATTATTGGATAATGCTAACGCACATTAAATTAGCATTAGCTATGTACAACAGCGTACTTAGAATTAGCCGCTCACATTGTTAAAAAGTAAGGGAAAACAGTATTAGCAGTAGCGCATAATGCTAATTCACGTCAACGTAGTATTAGTTAATAAGGGCAGCCTACTTAGCATTAACTGCTCATTAATATAATGTTAATTCACATCAAATTAGCATTAGCTGCTCAAGTTGTTATAAGGAAAGAGAAAACGGTATTAGCATTAGCTGCTAATAATTATTCACCCCTAATTAGAGTTAGCCCGTAATGGCAACCTACTTAGCATTAACTCCTGACGTCGTTAGAATTAGAATTCAACTTTATTGTCATTGCACATCCACAGGTACAGGGCAACGAAATGCAGTTCAATTCAATTCAGTTCAATTTTATTTATACAGCGCCAAATCACAACAAGAGTCGCCTCAAGGCGCTTTATATTGTACAGTAGATCGCACAATAATAAATACAGAGAAAAACCCAACAATCATATGACCCCCTATGAGCAAGCACTTTGGCGACAGTGGGAAGGAAAAACTCCCTTTAACAGGAAGAAACCTCCGGCAGAACCAGGCTCAGGGAGGGCGGGGCCATCTGCTGCGATCGGTTGGGGTGAAAGAAGGAAAACAGGATAAAGACATGCTGTGGAAGAGAGACAGATTAATAACAGATATGATTCGATGCAGAGGGTCTGTTAACACATAGTGAGTGAGAAAGGTGACTGGAAAGGAAAAACTCAATGCATCATGGGAATCCCCGCAGCCTCGTCTATTGCAGCATAACTAAGGGAGGATTCAGGGTCACCTGGTCCAGCCCTAACTATATGCTTTAGCAAAAGGAAAGTTTGAAGCCTAATCTTGAAAGTAGAGATAGTGTCTGTCTCCTGAATCCAAACTGGAAGCTGGTTCCACAGAAGAGGGGCCTGAAAACTGAAGGCTCTGCCTCCCATTCTACTTTTAAATACTCTAGGAACAACAAGTAGGCCTGCAGAGCGAGAGCGAAGTGCTCTAATAGGGTGATATGGTACTACAAGGTCATTAAGATAAGATGGGGCCTGATTATTTAAGACCTTGTATGTGAGGAGCAGGATTTTGAATTCTGGATTTAACAGGAAGCCAATGAAGGAAGCCAAAACAGGAGAAATCTGCTCTCTTTTCTAGTCCCTGTCAGGACTCTTGCTGCAGCATTTTGGATCAGCTGAAGGCTTTTCAGTGAGTTTTTAGGACATCCTGATAATAATGAATTACAGTCGTCCAGCCTGGAAGTAATAAATGTATGAACTATCATCTTCTGGGTTCTTTGTTGTCTCATTTGTAATACCCAGAGACTCTGAGTTTCTCTTCCTCACACAGAATGAACATGCAGGTTGCCTCTGTAACAGTTGATGCAGAGACTGGCCCCTGAACAGACCATCCGAAGGTGCTCTCCAGTGCCACCAATGTTTCTGTAAGTCTCTCCACCCTTCCTGTCACGATCTGCCAATAGTAGTCAGCTCCTATGAGGACAGCAAGCTCTGGTTCCTCATTGGATCCTGGGAAGTCAGCCAGTTGTAGTCCTCTTTTCTTAAGCTCATGCTGGATCTGTTCACCAGGAACCTTCATTATTGCCGAGCACACTTGTGGGGTCTCCACAGCTTCTATTACAATACTCTGGCTAGGATCCCAGATATTTTGTAGCATGACCTTCACTATGCCGCACTGTGATCTTGTGGGAAAGGAGGACCCAAATGTGTGTAGTGTCAATGTCTCTTGCCTTATTACTGGTAAATTTAGGCTCTTCACCAACGTTTCATGTATGAAGCTTCTTTGGCTGCCTCCATCTAATAAGCAACGAGCTACCCTTCTGCCTGACGGGCCTTCAATCCACACCTTTGCAGTCTGTAGCAACACAGTGTTCTGTTCACCTGGTTTCACTCTTACTGAATGAGGGAGCACGGAGGAGACCACTGCTTCTTCTGGTTGGGATGGGGCCTGTACATCCACCCTTTCACCACCGCACACAGCAACGTGATGTCTCCGTCCACATTTCTCACAGGACACATTCTTGGTCTTACAGAATCTTGCAATGTGTTTCTGCCCCAAACACACAAAACATCTCCCCATTCTCTTTAACTGGTCCTTTCTTTGAAGTGTGTCATTATTTGGGCAGTTTTCTGATTTGTGATCGTCACACTCACAGAATATACAGGTGTTTTGTTTCTGGCTGGCTGTGTACAGGGCAGCAGTAGATTGTATGCTAGGCCTTTTAAACCTCACATCACTGAACGGTGGCTTGTACAGTTTATTTTCAGTTTTCTGTGGGTTGTACGACTTTGTCATTTGCAGGGCTCTTTCCCTGCTCTGAACCTCCTTCTGTAGGAATGTGACCATTTCTGACACTTTCCACTCTTCATCTCCATTTCTCTAACGGCTGTATTCAAGAGCTACATCATCTGGAATCATCTTTAGCAATATTGTGCATAACAAGCTTCCGTAGCTTTCTGACACTACACCCCATGACTCTAAACTTCTGATCTGAATTTCACATTCATCATACAGCTGCCTCAAAGCACATCAGAGGATTTTTTAACAGGGGTGAGGTTCAGCAGTTTTGACATGTGCGCATTAATTACTACATCCTTTCTTCCAAATCGGTTTTGCAGTAACTCAATTGCGTTGTCATAATTTTCATCTGTCAACATCAGTCCTGCAACTGCCTTTGCTGCTTGGCCAGTGAGATAGGTTTTCAGATATGTAAACTTCTCTCTTTTGCATAGTGCATCATTGTGGTGAATAACAGCTTCATATTGACTCCAAAACTCCTGCCACAAACTGGCATCTCCATCATATTTGTGAATGATCAGCTTAGGAAGCTTTACCGATGCTCTCTGTGCCAATGAATGAGCAGAGCTAGCGTCACTCACCCTTTGATGCGCGGCTCATTCGCAGCAATCCTCATTTCTCTTAATTATGCGCCGTGCACGGCTCTTGGACAGGATGATGCGCTCCTTATATTCCTCTGAGCTTTCGATCTCCATTTCCAGGTCATCCAGAGCTGCTTTACGTTCTATTTCACTATCTAAGGCATACAAGCTGAGCTCCTTTGCCGACAGCATTTCCAGTAATGTGCTCAGATAGTCAGTGTCCGGATCTGGTTTAGCCATTTCGGAGACAATTTGATGTACAAGTCGTGTGGTAGCACCTCTTATCGTCCCACGTTTCCGTTTTGTTCTTTCCATTTCTCTCTGATGCTCGTCATCCGCCACTCCCGCAGCTTCGGCAGCTCCACGTAAGTCCTGTTCGCTCATTTCTCCTGGGTTTCGGCACCAAAAAATGTTGTGGCGAATCCACTTAGCCCAAAAAAATGGATCGGACATCAGTTGTAGAAACGATAGTCTTTATATAAGGCTTCAAAAAGGGGAATGTACAACAAATAAACTTCTCGACATCAGAGCAACATATAATGGCTTCCCCAAACTTTCTTTGCTAGCTAAAACCCAGAGTAACTTTCGTCTACCACAAAGGATTCTGGGAAACGCAGTTTTCTAATGAAAATACCTGTTAAATGCTCCCCTTTAGCAGAAAATTAAATCTATAATTAACAGCTCTCACTAAACATGTGACTAACACTTAAATCACTTACAAAATAACCAAAATGCTGTTATCAAACAATAAACTGTAATAAAGTTACAACATAGGAAAACGATATGAGCATTAGGTTCTAATGCGTATTTGCCTTAAATTAGACGTAGGTGCTAATGGCGGCCTACTTAGCATTAGCAGCTCAGATGTTGTAATGCTAGGGAAAATAGTGTTAGCATTAGCTACTCACATTGTTAAAAAGTAAGTGTTAGCATTAGTGCATAATGCTAATTCACATCAAATTAGCATTAGTTAATAACGGCAGCCTATTTAGCATTAGCAGATAATGTTGACCTTGGCCCACTGGAAAAGTTAAGAACTAAAGATTTAGGAGTGTTTCTCGATAGCTCTTTCTCATTTGAGAAACAAATGAATTCTGTTATTAAAACCAGCTGTAAGGTTTATATTGTTGATTGTCATTTATGCTTAGAAATATTTACTCATATATGGTTAGAGTTTTATAATCGATTGCATGATGATAGAGGTTTGATCCTTAGTCGTCTGTAAAGACTTTGTGTGCCTTCCAGAGTGCTCTGGCATGCACACACCACTTGGGGCCATGAGAGAGGTCATACCCTCTCTTACTGATTTGTGGTGTACGACAGGGGTCTCAAGCTCAATTTAGCTGGGGGCCGCTGCAGGCAGAGTCTGGGTGAGGCTGGGCCGCATTAGGTTTTCCACAAGAAAGGCATGGTTAAAAAATCCAATCTTCTCAAATCTCTTTATTTTTATTTTTTAACACAAAATATTAAAAAACAAAAACAAATTAAGAATTAATAAGAAAATCAATCAATCTGTAAAACATAAATAAAATAATAATAAGATATTTTTAGTCAGTGAACTTGTGTGTTTTTTTTCAGTCTTCTATATCTGCTGTATTTAGATTGAAATGTCTGTATTAACAGTTGTATAACCTTCTTCTGAACATGAAGGGAACACTGTAGAAAATGAACTGTTCTTCTGAACATGGCTTCTCTTGCCTACTCCTTGCTGCTAGAGACCTGGCAGAGTTTCCTCTCGCATAGCCGAGCCAGATTTGGCCTGAGGGAGGAAGCAGTTGCGACCCTCAGTATGTCTTGAAGATGATCATCCGTAAGTCTGGACCTGTACTTGGACTTATTGAAGTTCAAAGTGGAGAAGAGCTTTTTGCACAAGTATGTGCTACCAAAAAGGCACATGGTCCGCTTGAAGGTTCGGGAAAGCCGAGGGAAACTAGGGCTCAATTCTCTCAAAGGTTGTCCAAGCTTGTCTGCTTTTCCACTCACCTCCCTGAACTTTGAGTTCAGAGTTGCACTGCAGCTCAATGAGCTCCATTTGAAGCACAGAAGCGGCATCTTGCACATCAGAGGAGAAGGGGTCCGCAAAAATGTGAAAGGTGGCTCTGTGTGTCTTGAAGTCAGCAAATCTGTGATCAAATTCCTCCTGTAGCCTCAACATGACATCAACATACTTGTCAGCACTGAATGGTGTGCCTGCATCCACGAGTGCCTTGCATGCTGGGAAATGGCAAAGGTTTGTCTGAGAGAGCTGAGCTTTCCAGAGCGCAAGTTTGTGGAGAATGCTCTCACGTTGTCATAGGCAGCACTGACAAGTTGCCCCTGGCCTTGTAACGTCTTGTTCAGTACATTAAGCTCATGTGTTATATCAACAAGAAAAGCTAAGTCCATGAGCCATTTGGGATCAGTTAGCACAGGAACACTAACTCCATCCTTCTCCATGAAGGCTTCACTTCTGCTCTCAACTCAAAAACTCTCTTTAATACGTTTCCCCTGCTGAGCCAACGTACCTCAGTGAAGTCGAGCACATCCCCATATTCTGACTCCATTTCCTCTAAAAAAGCACAGAACCTTCGGTGCTTTAAGCCCCTGGATCTGATTTGGTTGATGCATTTCACAACCATAGACATCACATTGTCAAACTTCAGGCATTTGCTGCAAAGGACCTGCTGATGGATAATGCAGTGCAGAGCAATGGCCTCCTCCACGCCTTCCTCTTCCAGTTTTTTTGAACAAGTGCCACCAGTCCATTTGTCCTCCCTGTCATTGATGGCGCTCCATCTGTTGTTATTCCAACAAACCTCTTCCATGGCAAACCAACATTCTCAATGACATCACACAGCTTGTAAATATCTCCTTAGCGGTGGTCTGGCCATGCATTGGAATCACTGTGAGCAGCTCCTCCATCACTTCAAAACTGTCATCAACACCACGGACATACATCGGGATCTGGGCAGTGTCGGTGACGTCTGTGGTCTCATCAAGAGCGACTGAGTGTACACTGAAACATTTGGCTTTCTCACACAGTTGGTCATAAATGTCACAGGTCAGAAATGCGATCTGCTGCGGTGTTGGCAGAAAGGCTGATGTTGCTAAACTGACCTTTCTTTCCCGGACAGACTATATTTGCAGCCTGCAATATGCACTTTTAGACAAATTCCCCTTCTGTGAATGGCTTCCCTGCTTTAGCAATCATCTCACTAACCACGTGGCTTCGACTGCTGCATTATTCTCTTTGGTTGCTTTCTTGAAGAAATCTTGCTGCCTCAGTAGATCTGCTTTAAGACTGACAACCCGGTTCGCTCTCTCATCTCCCTGGTACTTTGCATCCACCTCAGCATGTCTAGTTGTGTAATGACGTTTCAAATTGTATTCCTTGTGCAGCGCAACTTTCTCTGTGCATGAGACACGTCGGGGTGCCCCTGTGCTCAACAAAGAAATATTGCATTTCCCACTTTTCCTGAAAGTGTCGGTGCTCATCACCAACCGTTCTCTTCACCGCAGGCTTTGAAAAAGACATGTTTGGGGCTATGTAACATTTATAATTCTACTTGGTGTCACTGTCGCATTGAAGTTTCAATCAAGCGTTTAGCCGACGGACGGGGAACGTCTCAACGCGTAGAGAACGTCATTCCTGCTTCTTTTTCTTGCAACCGTAGCACGGCGATCGGCAGATAAGAAGCCGGTAGCAGTCTCCTTTGTTTTTACGCTCGATGTTCATGTCTTTCATGACGACACGAACACCGTGGCGTTTGCAGATGGTACAAAGTACAGGGATAGCGAGCGCAAAAAAGGCGCCTGCTCACGGCGCCGGGCTGTTGTTACAGGAGAAAGAAGCGGAAATGACACCGTGACACATAACAAATAACATGTTTCTGATGTTAGTTGTTTTGACTGCTTTTACATTATATTGAAATATATGTAATGTTCATGTTTGCTGCAATGCAAACGGAGTGATGCAAATAAAAAACATCGACCCACAAATTACGGTGCGACCCTATAATTAGTCGGGTTACCGGGGACTGTTGTTGCCGATGAACAGGTGTTGCTATGTGACTGCAGACTAAATTGGGCTGCATTGACTTCATTACTTTTCTTTTATCCCGCCGCCTACGCATCACTTTGAGAGTTAATATGAGATCTCTCTCTGTGAGAAAATAACTAAAACTCCCACTGACGTGTGTATAAATCTATATACGTATTTTCATATTAAGGTGGGGGCCAAAAACTATCGTCCTGCGGGCCGCGAGTTTGAGACCCCTGGTGTAGGAGGACACCTACTCTGTGTCTGGTTAAGTATAAGAGCCCTTTGTTAGGGGGACCGCTGGACTCTTAGCACCAGCTTTGGGGTCACAGGGTCACATCTGGAACACACACACACACACACACACACACACACACACACACACACACACACACATACCTACACTATGCACAGACTGGTACTCTTTGTTCATACCTGTGTAAGACGTCATATGTTAATGAACTTATGCATATTCATGTAAGCTCAATAAAGAGCAGTGTTACGAGGGAGCAGACGAGAGCGACTGAGGTCAAGTGAAGGAACGGCGCTGTCACAGTTCTCTCCCTCATGAATTGTCTGGTTCCAGCGGTGGCTCTGTGCTAGACGACCCATCACCAGCTTTTTCCAGCTGTTTCCACTGGTTACCAGTACGTCGCAGAATCCACTTCCAGATCTTGTTGTCTTTAAATCTCTGAGTGGATTGGCTCCATCTTATCTCTCTTTAACAAAATAATCCAAGTCGAGCCCTCAGGTCTGCAGATAAGCAGCTTCTGACCAGAACTAGCCGTAAAAACAGAGGTGAGCTTTATCGATGGCTGCAGCCAAACTCTGGAACAGTCGCCCTTCACATCAGGTCGTCACCAACACTCGACATGTTTAAAACCCGGTTGGAAACACATTTGTACTCTGTAGCTTTCAATTCTGACGAGTCTTTATAGTAATTACTGTGTATGTTTCCTATTTTATCTCTACTCTGTGCAGCACTTTGGCTCAAGCTGTTTTTAAATGTGCTGATAAATAAATGTAGATTTCTTTGAATCAAACAGTGGAGCCGAGCTTTGAGCTCAGTGTGTAACAGTGTGTGTGTGAGAGCCATGTAATGTCCATGTGTGCATGCTGACTGTGCTGCTCTGACCCCTCCTCCTTTCAGGGTGGAGCCTGCTGGAGTCCGATGGTTGAGACCAGGTCTGAGGAAGTGTAAGTGTGTTTTTTAATGGGATTCATGAAAACAAAGCAGCACACATTCAACCATCTTCATCATGTCAGGAGTCATCATCAAAGTGTCAATCAATGAACAGATGATGGATCAATAACTGCAGCTGGATTGTGTTTGTTCTCTCCATCAGATTCCTGTCAACTCACAATCGACACAAACACAGTGAACACAAAGCTCCAACTGTCTGACAACAACAGGAAGGTGACACATGTGGAGGAGGTTCAGTCATATCCTGATCATCCAGACAGATTTGATGTTTATCCTCAGCTGCTGTGTAGAGATGGTCTGACTGGTCGCTGTTACTGGGAGGTCGAGTGGAGAGGAAACGTTTTTATATCAGTGAGTTACAGAAGCATCAGAAGGAAAGGAGGCAGAGACTGTTGGTTTGGACTCAATGATCAGTCCTGGAGTCTGATCTGCTCTGATGATGGTCCTCGTTGTGTCTGGCACAATAAGAGACAAACATCCATCTCCTCCTCCTCCTCCTCCTCCTCTGTCTCTAACAGAGCAGCAGTGTATGTGGACTGTCCTGCTGGCACTCTGTCCTTCTACAGAGTCTCCTCTGACACTCTGATCCACCTCCACACCTTCAACACCACATTCACTCAAACTCTTTATCCTGGGTTTTATGTCTGGTCTGGTTCCTCAGTGTCCCTGTGCTGAGTGTAAAGAGTGTCTCCTGTTAGAGAAACACTCTGACTGTTGAACAGATAGTTCAGTCTGTACATGTCTGTCTCTTTCACTCACAAACACGTTTTCACATTCATGGATTCAATCAGTTGATGTTTGAAACTCTTCTAAATGATTCCTTGTAAACTTCTTCCTCTTCAGTCACAAACAAACAGGAAGTGATGTCACATGTGTTCCTGTCCACACAGCAGAATGAGTCTATTGCTGACAGTGATGTACAAACAGAGTGAGCATTTCTGAGGCCAAAATAAACTGAGTAGTTCACTGAATGAACACTGTGAGCTCAGTTCCTTCATCATTAGTATGGATTATATATGTATATGTATTATATTAGTATCATATATATCAGGTGCTGCTGGTTTCAGTCATTGTGCAAATGTGCTGTTTGTAAGGTTGTAAAGCTGCAGTCAGCTGAGACTGAAGAAGTCACCTGATCAGTGAGCAAACGTTTCTGAAAACGTCCAGATGAACAGAATCAACCTTTTGGGATCAGCCAGCAATGCAGCATCATTGTTGTTCAGGTTCAGAGGTTTGCAGGAATGAACTGATGACCAGAAACAGCTGCAGAGTCCAATCAAATACCAGCTGGAGTTCAGCTGCATTTGAAGAAGTCAAAGAAAAGTAAGGATGGCAAAGGGCGATGTTTTCTTCCAAAGAACTGAAAACATGGTCGACGCCTCATTAGAAGAATCATCTGGACATTTGTGAGGAACTCTAACCAAGAAAGCAACACAAGAAAGCAACGTCACACAGATCCAACAGACAGTTTCCATGACTGCAAGTGTTGAGTGTAAAATGCTACATTGCATTATTGCATCCTCTCACCACAGGAGGCGCTGTTGGCACCACTGATTGCTGATCATCTCTGATGATCTGATTGATCCTGTGAATAACGGGACTCACTGAACTCTGTGACACAGTGAAGATTACAGAGTTTAACATCTGACTGACGTCACACAGACAGAAGGATGAACCAGTGAGGCACAGAACACAGTTACTGGAGATACTGGATCAGCTCCATGTGAACCTCTGATGGAGAAGCTGCTGACCCAGAGAAACATCAGGACATGACAGGCAGCTGCACTGATCTAACAACATGTAGCAGAGCTGATCTATGTTAGAGGATCTATCACAGCAGCTGAAAGTCCAACACTGGATACCAGCTGAGCCTGTGCTGAGTGTTACAGGAAAAGAAACACTGACACTGGTAGACACAGTGATGCTGACTGGGGCACAGAGCTGAATGATGCAGCATCAGGACACTGTTTCAGTCTGACTGACAGAGAAACCTGTAGCTGCATCTACATGTGAGGCAGAGGCCACACAAGCAGGTTTCTATGTTTCACAGTGACTGAGATCTTCAGTGGGGGTGGACATGCTCCTGTACAGACCTCTGAGGAGAACCAAGGTGCAGTCAAAGAGTCCAGTCTGTCCTCACAGATGTCAACATGTGGTTTCATCAGGTCTGCTGTCAGCTAGCAGGCTCACATCAGAATCACTGTTCCTGAAAAACACAGTCTGTGTGACATCATCAGTCAGCTGATCGTCCCAGATCTGAATGGTTTCTGTCTCTACTGAGGAAGTCAGAGAATCTCACTGAGGTGTGGATCAGGTCTGAGTGAGCTGTGGAGGACAGCTTTAAACAGTCCACAGGTCTCACGTCCTGCTCAGTCTGGTAGCAGATACCTCGTATTGTTCCAGATGTGCTGACATCACCAGCAGCAGCAGCAGCACAGCTGTGTGATACCATGAATCTCAGTTATTGATCCAACACACAGTAAATACAAAGATCAGGATTTATGAGAGTAATCATTATGAGTCTGAACACATGATCACTGAATGTTAGTCTCCACAATAATAAGCTAACACAAGCAAACACAGCTTTCAGCTCTTATTTTGAAACTTCTTTAGAGAGCTGTGATGTGAGCGTGCCTGGCTCTGAGGCACTTGGGTCAGCCTCTGTTGTTTAGAAGTGTTACAGACTGTGAATGACACAGACCTGTCAGTTTCATGTTTGTCTGTAACACAGCTCAGGGGCTCCATGCTGAACGCATCCATCCAGTGTTATTGATCCAGGACTAATACCAGCATTGGGATCAATACTACACAATCACATGTGTCCACGTGATGCAGTTTGAAGACCAATCAGATGTCTCTGTATGAGGAGGCGGGGTCACAGGAGGTTCGCAGAAGCTCTGCAGCAGCATCATCAGCTCACATGGAAACTTTGATGATTCACTTCTGTGGTGTTTTTACAGAAACGCGTCACAAAATTAGCTCCACCTGTTTTGTGTGTGAGCTTTGAGTTTCTTGTCTTCATCCTGGATTCTTGTGTTGGTGTTTTTACACACAGCAGATGTTTCCTGGTTGGTTCCTTGATGACCACATGAAGCTTTCTGAAGCTTGGATTGAAAACGCTTCATTACTCAAAGCTTTCCAACACAGGCCTCTGTGCTGCCATCTGGTGGACAAACATATGAAGTGCAGCGTGAAGCTACAAATTAAACTGCTTCAGCTGCGTTTATATATAACATACTATAACCTATATAACTATATGTATAGTGTATTATGTAGGATTTAGAGCTGGGGTAGAAACTGCTGATGGCCTGGTTGTTATTTATGTTCCCCATGGTTCACCAGCTCTCACACAACATCAGCACCAATGATCCACGTCCTTATAAACCTCTGAATCAGGTCCTGAAGCAGTGACGTCCTGAGTGAAGACCTCACTGATCACATGACTCTGGTCACCTGGACTCAGTGTTTCTGAAGCAGTGTGCTGGGTTTTACAAATACGTGGCTGCTGCCTGATGTTGGGCCCACAGAGGAAGACGACTCTCTCACTCTTCTTCACTTCCTCCTTAAACATGTGGAAGGAGAGCAAAGTGCTGCCAGACTCTTATTTCTGACAGGAACAGAAGAAACCACAGCAAACTGGTCCAGTTCTTCATCTTCATCACAATCTATTCATTTCTGATGGTGTCTTCAGTCTGAGGGTTTGAAGTTTCCATGTCTGTGTGATGTGTGGTGTGAAGGCTGCTGGTTAAACTGGGACTCACTGTTTAAAGCACTGAGTGCTCATAGAGAGATGCTCCATGAGTCCCAGTACAGACTACAAACATGGTGGAAACTTAGCTTTGATATCCACACACTCTGCACGTCTGTGAGTAACTGTGATGAAGATGTGCAGAGATCTGTGTACAAACAGGAGGAAGACTGTAAAGACTCTGTGCTTCTAACAGCCTCTGTTAACATATGTGAGGCTGTTTGTTGTTGTTGCCATGGAGCTTTTCACTGTTTGGGTCAGCAGGTCATGTGATCAGGTTTGTTCTGTGAAAGCTGGACGATGGTTCAGTGTCAGGGTTTGTTTGCATTCATCAATAAATATCTAAATAAATCAAAGACTCCATGTTTGTTCTTTCATCATGTGACCTCTGCTCATCCATCTCTGTGTGTATCAGGATACATTTAGTTCATAATACACAGAAAAGGCAGGACTGAAACACATCCAAGCTCACAGCTGTCACCACGGTAACAGCACTGTCACAGTGACAATAACACAGCTGCTGCTCACAGTCATTAAACTGACCTGAGGTCAGCTGCTAGCACGTCTCTGTGCTCCTTACATATGAACCATGTGACCTCACATCAGTGCTGTGGATGACTGTAGTCATAGAAGAGTAGAGCTGTAGCAGGTGGTGTGAGGAGGAGGAGGAGGTGGTGTATTCTAGTTAACGCAGTACTGAAACACTCCAGCAGAGGGCGCTGTTAAGTCCTTATTGTAACACAGTTACTGTGTGCAGTTAGACTTCATACATAATCTGCACTTATTTCAATCAGACATGCTGTCAGTAAATGATTGGTTTCTATTGATTCTACTTCCTGTTGACTAGTTGTGTCTTTTAGACCCCATTCCTACAAAACTGCTCAAAGAAGTCCTGCCATTAATTAATTCTTCGATCTTAAATATGATCAACCTATCTCTAATAATCGGCTATGTACCACAGGCCTTCAAGGTGGCTGTAGTTAAACCTTTACTCAAAAAGCATCTCTAGACCCAGCTGTCTTAGCTAATTATAGGCCAATCTCCAACCTTCCTTTCATATCAAACATCCTTGAAAGAGTAGTTGTCAAACAGCTAACAGATCATCTGCAGAGGAATGGCTTATTTGAAGAGTTTCAGTCAGGTTTCAGAGCTCATCACAGCACAGAAACAGCTTTAGTGAAGGTTACAAATGATCTTCTTATGGCCTCTGACAGTGGACTCATCTCTGTGCTTGTCCTGCTAGACCTCAGTGCAGCGTTCGATACTGTCGACCATAATATCCTATTAGAGCGATTAGAACATGCTGTAGGTATTACAGGTACTGCACTGCAGTGGTTTGTATCATATCTATCTAATAGACTCCAGTTTGTTCAAGTAAATGGAGAGTCCTCTTCACACACTAATGTCAATTATGGTGTTCCACAGGGTTCAGTGCTAGGACCAATTCTGTTTACATTATACATGCTTCCCTTAGGCAGCATCATTAGAAGACATAGCATAAATTTTCACTGCTATGCAGATGACACGCAGCTCTATCTATCCATGAAGCCAGGTAACACACACCAATTAGTTAAACTGCAGGAATGTCTTAAAGACATAAAGACCTGGATGGCCGCTAACTTTCTGCTTCTTAATTCAGATAAAACTGAGGTTATTGTACTCGGCCCTGAAAATCTTAGAAATATGGTATCTAAGCAGATTCTTACTCTGGATGGCATTACCTTGGCCTCCAGTAATGCTATGAGGAACCTTGGAGTCATTTTTGACCAGGACATGTCCTTCAATGCACATATTAAACAAATATGTAAGACTGCTTTCTTCCATTTGCGCAACATCTCTAAAGTTAGAAATATCCTGTCTCAGAGTGACGCTGAAAAACTAGTTCATGCATTTATTACTTCCAGGCTAGACTACTGTAATTCAGTATTATCAGGATGTCCTAAAAACTCCCTGAAAAGCCTTCAGCTGATCCAAAATGCTGCAGCAAGGGTCCTGACAGGGACTAGAAAGAGAGAGCATATTTCTCCAGTTTTGGCTTCCCTTCATTGGCTTCCTGTTAAATCCAGAATTGAATTCAAAATCCTGCTCCTCACATACAAGGTCTTAAATAATCAGGCCCCATCTTATCTTAATGACCTTGTAGTACCATATCACCCTATTAGAGCACTTCGCTCTCACACTGCAGGCCTACTTGTTGTTCCTAGAGTATTTAAAAGTAGAATGGGAGGCAGAGCCTTCAGTTTTCAGGCCCCTCTTCTGTGGAACCAGCTTCCAGTTTGGATTCGGGAGACAGACACTATCTCTACTTTCAAGATTAGGCTTCAAACTTTCCTTTTTGCTAAAGCATATAGTTAGGGCTGGACCAGGTGACCCTGAATCCTCCCTTAGTTATGCTGCAATAGACGTAGGCTGCCGGGGATTCCCATGATGCATTGAGTTTTCCTTTTTCAGTCACCTTTCTCACTCACTATGTGTTAACAGACCTCTCTGCATCGAATCATATCTGTTATTAATCTCTGTCTCCCTTACACAGCATGTCTTTATCCTGTTTTTCTTCTTTCACCCCAACCAATCACAGCAGATGGCCCCGCCCCTCCCTGAGCCTGGTTCTGCCGGAGGTTTCTTCCTGTTAAAGGGGTTTTTTTCCTTCCCACTGTCGCCAAAGTGCTTGCTCATAGGGGGTCATATGATTGTTGGGTTTTTCTCTGTATTTATTATTGTGCGATCTACTGTACAATATAAAGCGCCTTGAGGCGACTTTTGTTGTGATTTGGCGCTATATAAATAAAATTGATTTGATTTTGATTTAGTTTGATGACAGTGAAACAATCACAGCTGATTGTGTGATGATGTAAACTGTCACTGTTACATTCAGTGTGTGTGACATCATGTTAGTGCAGGCTGATAACAGCCTGGTTATGATGCTGTTAGAAACACATGAACGTGTCCATAGATCAGTGTGTGTTTAACATGAGAGCTTCAGCCCTGCTGATGTGTTCAATAAAGACATGCAGGAAAACTGATGAGACTCTGAAATAACTCTTTATATTTATAATGTAACTCTGCATCAAAAGAACAACAAAGGATCCCAGACAGGTTTATGTCAACAAAGACGATTCTGATGTTTCTGTGTTTCTAACAGTTTGACATTATTAGTAAACAGACTGCAGTGAACAGGATTTATAAAGAGCTTATATATAAAGATATGACAGCTGTTTGTTGATCACTCTGTGTTTGGACCTGATCAGTCCAGCTGTTTACTTGAAATATGTTCATTTACCTGTTCTGTTATATTTATGTTCTTGTCTCTGTTGAAAAACACATTTTAATGTCCCTCAGATTTTTCTCCCAGATGAATAAATATAAAAATGACACAAACTGACTGCAGCTACTTTTGTCCTTTCTGTCAGAAACCTTCATGTGACTCATGAGAGACACGTTTCAGCTGTTTGTGACAGATCAGAGGCCAACAAGTCATTTATAACACTTTCCATCATTGTTTAGCACAAACACATGTTGACACAGCAGCGGGGCCGCAGTGAGAGTCAGAGCCAGGAGATAAAAACTCCTGTTTGACCACAGCCTCAGTTTGTTCCTGCAAACACTTCCTGTTGTTGACTGGGTGGAGTCAGGAAGCCAGCGAGGCCCTGCAGGACTGAGACTGCAGACTGGGACGTGCTCTGTGATGGAGATCAACAGCATCACTGACTGTTTCTGTGAGGACACCATCATCCCAGCAGGGCTGTTTCCCAACAACAAGCCTGGACCATCAGAGACCTGAAGCTGCTGCTGAATGAAAGAAGAGGATCTTCAGGTCTGGAACAAGGACCAGCTGAGAGTGTTAATAACGTTACTAATGTTCAGCTACACTTTACTAGGTCACATCTGTGACACACGTCACTTAAATAAAGAAGGAAATATTGGCTCTGTTTTATCTGCTGGGCCCAAAAGTGACTCCCGTATTTAAACTGCTATGAATAACTTGTTGGTCTCTAATATGTGAAACATGTGTCAAATGTCTCCATCATGAAAGATATCAGGTCATCTTGAGCCACAAAAACATTCCTATCATGAGGTAGAAGCTGGAATCAGTTTGTTGCAGAGGGACGTTTATATATCCCATATTTATCCAGTTAAAGTCACATTGAAATTCAAAAATGTCTTTTCAAGAGTCGTCTGTCCAAGAGGAGCAGAAACTGCAACAAATATAACAACAGTTATTTAAGCTGTTTTAAAGGCCACAAAGGAGCAGATTGGTTATAATGCAGCTGCTTCAGAGGAATAAAGATGAAACACTGTTTTTATTTCATGTGTAACACCTTTCAATCATGTGTTGACTAAAGTCTATTGACCAGTATAAGTAAAGACATCACACACACACACATGGAAACACTGAAACCTGTTTTTGGTGCAGCAGCGGTCCCAGCTGCTGGCCTTTATCTAGACTGGGTCGGCTGCTTATCTCAATATAATCAATGTTTAAAGTTCTCAGTGTTTCTGTGTTGCTTCGTATAGGATCTCCCAGTTTCAAACACACTCATATATTAGGGCTGATATCAGGGCTGCACAAGTTCTTTGTGTTTGTGATCATGAATAATAGAAGTGTGCCTGTTGAAGATCATGTTTGCTACATGATTATATGTCCTGTTATTGTTCTGTATTATATTCAGCTTTCAGCATCCTTTCCCAGCCCCTGTTACACCATCCATACAAAGCCAATCTGACTGTGAGCCAATGTGTTTGATAGTTTGTGTTGGATCAATAGATTTGACAGACTTGGTTCTCATCCAGAGGGAAACAGTCCAAATTCAGATCTAATGAAATGATGGAGGCTGTTTCCTACCACGGTGCTAATGTGTGACTAACAAGGCTCATGGTCTCCAGCAGACAAGCGCCTGGAATGAGGTGAGCTGAGTCTTGCTTTGGTGGGTCTATGCCCACCAGGGGCGGATCTAGAAGGGTGGCATGGGGTGGCAAGTGCCACCCTAAAATGATCCCTTGCTACCCCAGTTTTGCATATGACAGTGTTGTTTATTAAAATAAGATAGCATTAACAGTTTGAGCGTAGTTACAGTCAGCAGTGAATATAAATGCTAAAACTGAATATATTGCATAGTGTCCCCCCCCATTAACAAATGGTTCAGCCCATAGCAGGACGGCTTTTTTCTTGTTTTCAGTAGCAAGAGATGCTTCTGATTGTGCCAGAGCACATTTTGAACAACACCATGGGAATTTCGGATTTTACACAGGTGGGTGGATGTTACACTCTGGAAATGGAAGGAAGGTGAGCGTTATTAACCCTCCGTGGTCCACGGACACGCTGCACCTCCAAATCACATGACTGATGTAAGCTGACACAGCAACAAGCTGCAGCTGAGTCTCTGTTTCAGCCCACATTGAAAGTTCGGACTTCAAAGTTTTTACATTTTAATTACAGGCCAGTAAATCCAGAGTTATGATGATATATATAAGCAGGGGCGATTCTAGGATGAGAGCTTTCTGGGTGCTGAGCAATTTTACCTTCTCTGTGTAAGTCTGCAAATTTCTTTATTAAATCGTCACAAAACATGACATCACTGTTTTGTACATGTTAACACAATTTAATCCCCACATTTGTGAAAGAAAAACAAAACACTTTTTTGAAAAGTCTGTAACAAAACCATCAAATCTGATAAAGGTTATTTAAATGCTGCAAAAGAAGAATGGATTGGAATTTAAAAAATACATGTCCTAACTTTAATTACTGCGCGAGAATAATGAATGATGCTCACAGTGAGTAAAAAATAAACTGAGTGCATTTTTTGGACAGAGATTCACTTTTAATGTGTATGTATAATATAATACAGATACATAAAAATACACTCCAAAAATAGAAGAGTCCTTGAAATGTACAAAATATTATTAAAAGATTAGAAAAATGGAGACACCTTGGCCTCTGGTACGATGTATACAATGTATGAAAAGATGTTTACTGCAGATACTACTGTGGCTCTGCAGATTTTTTCTTTTCTTTTAACCTATGTGCCTCACCTTGAGGTTGGTAAATCTGTCCATCACATTTTGGTGGTCAAGTCTCTCAAGCATCTCTTTCTCAGCTGACATCACAGCCAGGTGCTGGAGTCTGCTTTGACCCATGGTCCTTCTCAGGCAGGTATGGAGCTGATGAAAGACACTAAAAGACCTTTCACAGCTACAGCTGCTAACTGGGTTTGTTAGGGCAACCTGAATAACAGTTTTCAGTGTGGGGAAGATCCGATTATCCAGAAGATTGTACAATGTTAACATATCTGGGATGGCACCAGCCTCACTCTTGAGCTTCAAAAAGTTTTTGGCAACCGTGACTTCCTCTGACTGAAGCTCAGTATGGTAATACAGTGCCAGGCTGACAACCCAGTTTGTTTTGCAGATTCTGTACAGCAGCTTTAATATAGGGAGAACACAACTTCCAGATTGTACGAGTAAAATTAGTTTTTTTTTTCTTTGCCAGTTTAACAGTTTGTGTTTTGCCTGTTAGCATTTCCTGCCTGTTTTCTTACCTGGTTCTTCCTGACCTTGTACTTTCTCCTCTTTCCTCTCTCCCTCTTTGGACTGACAATCATACACAAATAGATTTTATTCAATTAGATTAAATAAAATACTATTAAGATCACTAATAAAAAAAAGTCCTCTCTCAGTGTACTTTCAACCAAAAGGCAAATAACCAAACCACATGTACATCTAATAAAGGATATAAATACTGAAACACTGATCCAACATTATCCTTTATTGATGGATCATTTGATCTGATCTTATATGAACCTGGCTGTCTCTCTGCACACACACACACACACACACACACACACACACACACACACACACACACACCAGGAGTTATAAGGTTAATGGGAATCCAGTCAGTTAGCTATTAAGTACCTTGAGATTAATATTGGCACATATGACAAAATAAGCAGCTTCTCTCATTCCATTTCAAATAGTCTGTATACATTTCAATGGGAGCAACAGGACGGTCAAGTATCGCTGATTTTACTACAGAGCAGGACGGATTGTAGGGTAGCAAACATCGTCGGAAAACACGTTTTCAACACAGCAGGTTACCTGGTGTAATGTTTTCAGCTAAAAGGAAACATGGCCTGACTCCTACCTAACTATATAAAGACTGAAGGTTAAATGCTGCTAATACAGGGAGTGCAGAATTATTAGGCAAGTTGTATTTTTGAGGAATAATTTTATTATTGAACAACAACCATGTTCTCAATGAACCCAAAAAACTCATTAATATCAAAGCTGAATGTTTTTGGAAGTAGTTTTTAGTTTTAGCTATTTTAGGGGGATATCTGTGTGTGCAGGTGACTATTACTGTGCATAATTATTAGGCAACTCAACAAAAAACAAATATATACCCATTTCAATGATTTATTTTTACCAGTGAAACCAATATAACATCTCCACATTCACAAATATACATTTGTGACATTCAAAAACAAAACCAAAACAAATCAGCGACCAATATAGCCACCTTTCTTTGCAAGGACACTCAAAAGCCTGCCATCCATGGATTCTGTCAGTGTTTTGATCTGTTCACCATCAACATTGCGTGCAGCAGCAACCACAGCCTCCCAGACACTGTTCAGAGAGGTGTACTGTTTTCCCTCCTTGTAAATCTCACATTTGATGATGGACCACAGGTTCTCAATGGGGTTCAGATCAGGTGAACAAGGAGGCCATGTCATTAGTTTTTCTTCTTTTATACCCTTTCTTGCCAGCCACGCTGTGGAGTACTTGGACGGCGTGTGATGGAGCATTGTCCTGCATGAAAATCATGTTTTCTTGAAGGATGCAGACTTCTTCCTGTACCACTGCTTGAAGAAGGTGTCTTCCAGAAACTGGCAGTAGGACTGGGAGTTGAGCTTGACTCCATCCTCAACCCGAAAAGGCCCCACAAGCTCATCTTTGATGATACCAGCCCAAACCAGTACTCCACCTCCACCTTGCTGGCGTCTGAGTGGGACTGGAGCTCTCTGTTCTTTACCAATCCAGCCACGGGCCCATCCATCTGGCCCATCAAGACTCACTCTCATTTCATCAGTCCATAAAACCTTAGAAAATCAGTCTTGAGATATTTCTTGGCCCAGTCTTGACGTTTCAGCTTGTGTGTCTTGTTCAGTGGTGGTCGCTCTTTCAGCCTTTCTTACCTTGGCCATGTCTCTGAGTATTGCACACCTTGTGCTTTTGGGCACTCCAGTGATGTTGCAGCTCTGAAATATGGCCAAACTGGTGGCAAGTGGCATCTTGGCAGCTGCACGCTTGACTTTTCTCAGTTCATGGGCAGTTATTTTGCGCCTTGGTTTTTCCACACGCTTCTTGCGACCCTGTTGACTATTTTGAATGAAACGCTTGATTGTTCGATGATCACGCTTCAGAAGCTTTGCAATTTTAAGACTGCTGCATCCCTCTGCAAGATATCTCACTATTTTTGACTTTTCTGAGCCTGTCAAGTCCTTCTTTTGACCCATTTTGCCAAAGGAAAGGAAGTTGCCTAATAATTATGCACACCTGATATAGGGTGTTGATGTCATTAGACCACACCCCTTCTCATTACAGAGATGCACATCACCTAATATGCTTAATTGGTAGTAGGCTTTCGAGCCTATACAGCTTGGAGTAAGACAACATACATGAAGAGGATGATGTGGACAAAATACTCATTTGCCTAATAATTCTGCACTCCCTGTATGTCCTGTTTTAAGGCAGGCGCTTCCACCTCCGCTCCGCTGCATCTCAGCCACTCTGGCAGCAACGGCGCGAGAGCCAGAGTGGGGGAGAGCTGGAACAAACCATTTTGGGAGGGGGGAGGGGTTATCTATACTTTTGCTGTTAAAATGTTCCATCTCAATTACGTACTGTATGCTCTTTATATTCTTAGTAGTGTGTCCCACAAACAGCAAATATTGTCAAAAAAAAGTAAAAAAAAATCTCTGGGGGTGCTTTGATTCATTTTGGCCCAAAAATGGGCTAAAATCGCCCTCGTATATAAGCCACGCTTTACAGATACTGTCGTCACGTTTTTGTGTGTGTGTGTTTTAAGTGCAAAAACAGGGAAAAAAAAGGAAAAAATCCACGTTTCCTATCGGTGGAAAAATGCACCATGTCGACCAATTAAAAAAAAGTCAACATGTGAGCCGCAGTCAAGCCAGCCGCCTCTTATTCGCCGCATAAATTTCCTTGCAATTTTACACCAGTCTTTACAGTAGCGCCTTTTCGCTTTATATCCCGATTGAAAGACACACGTGCACGCGCGCACACAAATTACAATGGAACAGCCCAATACAACCATCGTGACAGTCTGGTTGCATATTCAAAAATTCATTAAAAATCATCCTGAGTAGTTGAGGTCCAACTTTCAACAGATTCCTCCTCTGGACACCTGCTGTACCCGTGTACCAAGTTTCAGCCAGATTTACTGTAATATTCCTCAGAAATTACAGGAAACTTGTTTTCAATTTCCCTGTCAAATTAATAAAGCTCCTCCGATTCTGATTCTTCTTTAGAATATGTATATTTTTGGCATAAATAAAATTACACTGAGGTGCAGAATAGCTTTCAAAAAGGTAATTTTGATAGTCTTTAAATACTCATTTTAATCTCAGATCCTTTAACCTGAGTTGCACAGTGGCATGGTGTTTAGCACTGTTGCCCCATAGCAAGAAAGTCCTGAGTTCAATTCCAGCATCAGGCTGGTGTCTTTCTGTCTGGAGTCTGCATGAGTTCTCTCTGGGTACTCTGGCTTCCTCCAGTAGTAGTTAAAAATGTGACTTTGTCTTCTCTTATCTGTATAAAGCATTTGCATTCTATTTTTATCCTATTGTATATTTTATTATGTGTGCCTATGCCAAGAGGCACACATATTACTATTCGTCGGATTTATTATTATGTGTGCCTATGCCAAGAGGCACACATATTACTATTGCTCGGATTTATTATTCTTATTATTATTATTATTATTATTATTATTGTGTGGATGCTGGAGGCATCCACACTATTGTTTTCCTGTTTCTCTTTATTCTTTATCCTACTTTATTATTCTAGTTGCCAATTTTTGCACTTTTTTTGGCACTTTTCTACTTCCACAATTTTCAGCCGATTTTCACCGTTCAAATTTTAAACTATTCTGCTATTTCTGCTAATGTGCGCTATGACTTTTGGTATTTTTAACTGTTATACTTTTTAAAATATTAAGCTTTTTTCCTTTAATTTGTCCCATTGAAATGAATGGGAAACTTCTGCAATTCTGCTAAAACTTGATCGTTTTTGAAACTTAACTACTTTTTCATACTTTCATATAGAAACTCCATTTAAACTTTAAAATGTTCACAAATTATTGGGCTATTCATGGATGATTCAGCTTTTTCATATCTGTTACGGTTTTCATCTTATCCCTCTTTAAGTTTTGAGTTGCAAAATTGTGATTTTTCAGAAAATACATGCGTTGTTATGGTTGCTATGCACTTGGCTTCCAGTGTGCCACTGTAGGTTTTGCAGTCTTCTCTTCATGTCCGAACAACTTCTTGCTACTTGCTCAATTTTCACTCAACTTCCACAAATTATACATCAAAACGTAGGTATTTTTGCTGGCTTTCAGAAAATGGCACTATCATTGTTGTGGGATTTATAGAATTTTGGCAAATCTCCTCAGACCAACACAAAGTCGCAAAACTCTCCATAGAAAGTCAATGGAGAGCTTGTTCAAAATCACCGCTTGATTTCTGTAATGAGAGGCATATTCAATCGTCATATCTCCTTAACGAAGCAAAGTTAAGACATAAGGCTTGTCCCAGTATATCTTCAGACACTCCTGACGCTCACAATTCAAGAATTTCTTTCTCACCTATTACCGTTCTGAAATGAGTTAGACTTGTTTGAGGGTAGGAAATTCGTCCTTCGCTCAGATTTCTTCAGATTTCAAACTCTGGAAATGAACCACTTTTTTCTCTCGTCATATCTTTTTAATGGATTTCCACAGAGACCTGAAAATTTCCATGACTGTTCACCAAAGCCTGCTGTCTCTTACGGTGAAAAAATGATATTGATACTCCAAATAGATTTAGAGTTAGAAAGCGTTGTTTGAGGGGAAGTCAAGGCAGTTTTTGCTTTGCTCTACTCAGTTATGGTGCATTAGAAGTCAAATATCTTTAATAATTCATATTTTAATGATAAATTGTCAACACTTTAAGATTCCCCCATCTCTTCTGAACAAAACGGTGTAAGAATGACCGTTCTAGCCCCTGCAGTTAGGAAATTATGGTCATTTGTTTGAGGGGAGTCGTCATTATGAGAAATAGACTGCAAAAATCCTGTCTCTCTGTGCTGCGTGCACCTGTTTTGGCGGGAAAAAGTGCACAGGCTCTCTGATTGGTGGATTCAAATTCAGCAGCTCCCAGGCTGCTTGACTGAGCTAGAAACTTACTTCTCTCTCCCTGTGTGTGTGTGTGTGTGTGTGTGTGTGTGTGACAGAGAGAGCGAGAGAGAGAGAGAGAGAGAGAAAGCCTTTATATGGGATGATCTCATTGTAAGATTTAAATTCAATATATTTAGACTGGTTGACTGAATTGGATCGTGTGTGTGTGACAGAGAGAGAGAGAGAGAGAGAGAGACAGACTTTTTATGGGATGATCTCATTGTAAGATTTAAATTCAATATATTTAGACTGGTTGACTGAATTGGATCGTGTGTGTGTGTGTGTGTGTGTGTGTGACAGAGAGAGAGAGAGAGAGAGAGACAGACTTTTTATGGGATGATCTCATTGTAAGATTTAAATTCAATATATTTAGACTGGTTGACTGAATTGGATCGTGTGTGTGTGTGACAGAGAGAGAGAGAGAGAGAGAGAGAGAGACAGACTTTTTATGGGATGATCTCATTGTAAGATTTAAATTCAATATATTTAGACTGGTTGACTGAATTGGATCGTGTGTGTGTGTGACAGAGAGAGAGAGAGAGAGAGAGACAGACTTTTATGGGATGATCTCATTGTAAGATTTAAATTCAATATATTTAGACTGGTTGACTGAATTGGATCGTGTGTGTGTGTGTGTGTGTGTGTGTGACAGAGAGAGAGAGAGAGAGAGAGAGACAGACTTTTATGGGATGATCTCATTGTAAGATTTAAATTCAATATATTTAGACTGGTTGACTGAATTGGATCGTGTGTGTGTGTGTGTGTGACAGAGAGAGAGAGAGAGAGAGAGACAGACTTTTATGGGATGATCTCATTGTAAGATTTAAATTCAATATATTTAGACTGGTTGACTGAATTGGATCGTGTGTGTGTGTGTGTGACAGAGAGAGAGAGAGAGAGAGACTTTTATGGGATGATCTCATTGTAAGATTTAAATTCAATATATTTAGACTGGTTGACTGAATTGGATCGTGTGTGTGTGTGTGTGACAGAGAGAGAGAGAGAGAGAGAGACAGACTTTTATGGGATGATCTCATTGTAAGATTTAAATTCAATATATTTAGACTGGTTGACTGAATTGGATCGTGTGTGTGTGTGTGTGACAGAGAGAGAGAGAGAGAGAGAGACAGCCTTATTATGGGATGATCTCATTGTAAGATTTAAATTCAATATATTTAGACTGGTTGACTGAATTGGATCGTGTGTGTGTGTGTGTGACAGAGAGAGAGAGAGAGAGAGAGAGAGACAGCCTTATTATGGGATGATCTCATTGTAAGATTTAAATTCAATATATTTAGACTGGTTGACTGAATTGGATCGTGTGTGTGTGTGTGTGTGTGTGTGTGTGTGTGTGTGTGTGTGTGTGTGTGTGAGAGAGAGAGAGAGAGAGAGAGAGAAACCCCTTATTATGGGATGATCTCATTGTAAGATTTAAATTCAATATATTTAGACTGGTTGACTGAATTGGATCGTGTGTGTGTGTGTGTGTGTGTGTGTGTGTGTGTGTGTGTGTGTGTGTGTGTGTGTGAGAGAGAGAGAGAGAGAGAGAAAGAAACCCTTATTATGGGATGATCTCATTGTAAGATTCAAATTCAATATATTTAGACTGGTTGACTGAATTGGATCTTGTGTGTGTCTCTCTCTGTGCATGTGTTTCCATATGTGTCCATATTTGTGATTGTGTGGTTGTTATATTTTTTTTTGACGATTTTTTTCATTTAACAAGTATATTTGAGCGATCCTTAGCATGTACAGTATTTTTTCAGCTGTCCATTTTGCTTTTCCAATTTTTCTGTTTAAGTTATTACTATTGCGCTAAATCATAGCATTTCTGCTGTTTTATAAGATTTGTGCTAAATATAGTATTTCTGCCAAATATAGTATTTCTGATTAATTATAGTGTTTCTACCAAATCATAGTACAGTATTTTTGCTTTTTATAGGATTTTTATATTGCTTAATATAGTATTTCTGCCTTTTATAGGATTTGTGCTTAATATAGTATTTCTGCTAAATGTAGTATTTATCCTTAATCATAGTATTTCTATATATTTCTGCCAGGTCCCCAGGCAGCCAATCCTCTGTGAGGACTGAGGCATTCAAATTTACATATCAGGGCCTGCACGGCTTCTAAGAAAACAAGTCATCCATGTCATATATCTCTAAAAATTCATATTTTAATGATAAATTGCCAACACTTGACGATTCCCCCATCTCTTCTGAAAAAAACGATCTAAGACTTCAGATTCTTGTTAACACTCCATGGCACAAATACTGTTCCCTTTAGGCTCTGTGTATGTGTGTGTGTATCAATATTTCTCCCATTTTAAAGTATTACTCCTCCATAATTGTATTTCTGTTAAATCAAAGTACTTTTACTACATCTTAGTACTTCTGCTCAATCATAGTATTTCTGCTAAATCATAGTATTTTGCCAAATCTTGGTTTTTGTGCCAAATCATAACATTTGTCTTATGTTATAGTATTACTACTAAGTGGAGGAATTTCTGTCATGTTATAGTATATGTGCTGATTACAGTATTTCTGCTAAATCAGTATTTCTACTATATTATATTTTTCTTTCTAAATATAGCATTTCTGCTATATAAGTATATTCTGCTATGTTATAATATTTGTGCTATTCGTGTTTCTGTAATGTTTAAGTATTTTTGGCTAAATATATTCTTTCTGTTATCTTGTACTTTTTCTCCTAAATTCTGGTATTTTTGAGAAGTTATCATGTTTCTGGTAAGTTACAATATTTCTGCTATGCTATTGTATTTCTGCCAAGTATTATGTTTCCTCTGAGATATTGCAGTTCTGCTAAGTTATTACATTTTAGCAAAGTTCCTTTGCTTCTGTAAACTTTTTACAATTTCTGCAACTTTTCAGCTTTTTCAGCTAGTTTTTGCAGACAGCTTCAGCTTTAAAGCATCCACACTGCATTTTCGCAGGAAATGCAAATTTTTCTAGTTATTCTTCAGTTTCCGCCTGAAATTTTGCAGCGAATCTCGCCCCGCAGTTTTGAGACAAGCTTCATATATGTTACCTCATTTTGTGCGGCTGGATCTGGAATGGTGTGCTATGACTTTTGGTGTTTATGTCTATTATAGTTTTTTAAATATTAATATTTTAGTGAAAATTTTCCCGCGCTCCTCTGCCAAACAGTTTTGACAATAGGGTTACATATGTTACATCATTTTGTGCGGCTGGAGCTGGGCTAGTATGGTATGACTTTTGGTGTTCATGAGTTTTATAGTTTTTGAAATATTTAGATTTTAGTGCAAATTTGGGCCAATTTCTAGGTTCCTGAGAAAGATTCTACTTTTGGCCCCATAGAAACAGACTTCATTTGTGGTGTGTTGGCTCTCTCTAGTGGTATAGCCGGAGTAGTACAGGTGAAAAGATCTATGCTTGGGCGAAAACTCCATATCCCACAATTCATAGCACGCCTCTGCAGAGTAAACAATGGCGGCCACCACTTCGTTTTATATGTCTTTTATTAGTGTTTCTAGGTCACAAAATCAACTTTTAAGATATTTTCAGGCGAGAATGTAGGTGTGTAAACTTCAAATATCTGCTTGTTTTATCAAGACACCCCATATTAGCGACAGTGCTCTGACAGGTCGGTCCTGCCTGACAGCTAGCCGGCTACCTAGCTAGCTGCCGCACTTGGCTGCAAATGCACAGCGAGGGGACTCTCTCTCTCCTTTCACCTCCCCGGTCTCTCGCAAATGCTCGCACAGAATCGGAGTTACAGCTGGATGTGGAAAAAATAACTGAGTTGTTTGGTACGGTGGCCCTGAAGTGCAAACCACAAAAACAAATCACAAAACGCACAACAAATTGAAAAGCGCAACAACAAATTGAAAAGCGCAAAAACAAATTCACTAAACGCAAAAACAAATTGAAAAGCGCAAAACAAATTCACTAAACGCAAAAACAAATTGAAAAGCGCAAAACAAATCACAAAACGCACAACAAATTGAAAAGCGCAACAACAAATTGAAAAGCGCAAAAACAAATTCACTAAACGCAAAAACAAATTGAAAAGCGCAAAAACAAATTCACTAAACGCAAAAACAAATTGAAAAACGCAAAACAAATTGAAAAGCGCAAAACAAATTGAAAAGCGCAAAAACAAATTGAAAAGCGCAAAAACAAATTGAAAAGCGCAACAACAAATTCACTAAGCGCAACAACAAATTCACTAAACGCAAAAACAAATTGAAAAGCGCAACAACAAATTCACTAAACGCAAAAACAAATTGAAAAGCGCAAAACAAATTGAAAAGCGCAAAAACAAATTCACTAAACGCAACAACAAATTGAAAAGCGCAAAAACAAAAGAAGAATCACAAAAACAAATTGAGAAGCACAATTACATTAAGAAAACCGGAAAGGGTAGGTACCAGTCGGCAACAGGAGACATCA